>NC_088980.1:57610496-58227580 GCF_963932015.1 Anas acuta
GAGGTAAAATTTGTCAGTACACTCAGAAATTAAGGTGGGTAGACAGATGGACACAGAGCGCTACAGTTAGGTTAATCTATATAGTCTCTGTTTCTTCTCAGAAAGCAGGTTAGAAGAACCTTATATATTTGGTAACTGGCAGTCACCAAACTAGAACTGGTGCCTGAAGCATTAGTAGTAGCAAGGAGGGAGGTGCTACTGGAAGAGAAATTCAGGGTGATCCTGTAATGCCTAACGTGCTGAAAGACAAAGCAATAAAGTCAGTCAGACAGTGATAAAGTTATTTGCCTGCATATGAATATACACTTAATCTGTAAGACTGCATTACCTAATAAAGTAACAGTTTCATTCAGAGTCAAATGCAGCCTGGTAGCTTGAGGAGTAGTTTCCTGTATAAATCCACAAAAAAAATGAGAAATTGAACTGACCTGGTTATGCCTGGTACTGTCTGGTTATGGAATGTCCCAAAGCATGCTGAGATGTTTGTGTTCAGTCACTGATCATTATTTGAGCACTTTTTTAATCTTTTTAATTAACTTTTATATTATTATTATTTTACATAATTGCTATGAATAGCTTCTGAATTCAAGAAGCCATATAAGGTGCAAAGTTACCTTATACTATTTCTGATGATGAACAGCACTGCTCATATGTGCCTGAACTCTTGTCTGCGTGACAGTATGGATCAGTTAGAGTAAGGAGCCTCTTCCTTTTGGGGTGGAATAACCCTCAGCTTCTTACTGTAGTCAGGACACTGCAGGTAGTGTAATTGTACCAGTTCTGTTTAGTGTGTGCTAATTGGCTTGGCACGGATGGCAAAGATTTAAAACAACCTGCATAAAATTTGACAGGAACGTGACATGAAATTTGGAGTAAAGGCCTAGAAACTGGCCAGGTTGTAGAGAGGTAGAGCATCACCAGAGCTATTTCTCTTAATGTGATGTTTAATTTCATGTGTTTGGACCCCTCTTTGTAGATTATCTAACAAGCAGACATAAAACAAGACTCGGTTGTGTACCACATGTGAGCTGCTGTATGGCTTGAAATGGTGAGGTGTACCTCAGACAGTAAAAAGATTATTGCTTGTATAAAGATCTCAGCAGAAAGCCAGCTGCAGTGCCATGTACTCATGATATGCTATGCCTGTGAGATTTGTCTCTGATGAAATAGTATTAATAACCTGATCTCCTGCAGGAGGACTCTGGGAGTGTGAAAATTACAAAGCATGGAACCATCTGGAATAAACTTTTCAGATTGCTTGTAAAATTGTACTTAAAGTTGGGGAAATTAATCTTCCCCACAACAGGTTTTCCTTTTGTTTCCTTTCTCCTCCCATGGCTTTTCATTTCAGCATTTCCAAAGATAGCAATTTAAAACTCTGTGGAAGAAGCCAGGCCACTCACTGCTGATGAAAGTGTTGAAGGAGACACGCTTCTGGAACCTGGCCACAAGCCACACTGCGTTTCGTCTAGCAAGGCTCAGAGTGTTTTCTCAATGCTGTTAATTACACAAGGCCTTGAAAGAAGAGAGCAACTATGTTAAATAAAAATCCAAATTCTCTAGAAACTGGGAACTATTTTCTCTCTCCCTCTACTGTGAATATTAAGTTTTCTGTCACTCTCTTACCCTAAAGAATTGCTAGCAGCGCCACAAGCTCTTGAACATCCTGGGGGCCTCCTGGCTCCACTGCCAGCCACCCCAAACATCTCAGCCCAGGAGCAGCCACACCAGCAAGCATGGAGCAAAATGGCCTGCTGGTTGCTTGTGCGCACCTGTGCAGACCTGCGCTGCTATTTGAATGTGCACTCTGCAAATACTGGCAGTACCACCCAGACTTCATTAGCCTAAGGTGATCAGTACATTTCTGTGCATGGGAGTGTCTGCATTTTATGTATTACTATGGCTTGCCTGGGTGTGTATATATTTGTTTGTGTGCTTGCCCTGTAATGATACAACCCATCTTGCATGTATATTTTAAAATAATTTATAAAGTGAATGTAGGTACCATTATCTGCACCACACGGCAGAGGAAACTGAAGTGGAGGGTCGGAGGTTATGCCCTTTGCTGGAGGATGCAGAACAAGTCATTGGCAGGCTGGGACACCAGATTTCTGGCATGAAGCCTGCAGTCTCCACTAAGCCACGTTACTTTCTGTGTTTATTCATTTTAGGAAGCATCATGAATTGTAGATTATCTAACATGCATTCATTCCGTTGTGTTCAGAAAGCCCCATGGCACTGGAGAGAGGAAATTTTATTCCTTTGCCTAATGACCTTTGCCACTGCTGCTGCTACTGACAGCAAGACTTGAGATCAGCAACAATTTGTGTTGACTAAAGTCTGACCTGCAAATAGCAGCTAACAAGAGCACTTATGCATCCTTTACCAAATGTTTGATGGAGTGACCTGCCAAGTCCAGCGACATTCACTTCCAGTGACCATAGCAGGTGGTCAGAGACCCAATTATGACCTGGAATGCTAAACTAGAGTCCTGCAGAGGACCTGATCCAGCAATTAGTCCAGACCTCTGCCTTGCTGCAGGTTTATTTACAGTGATCACTTGCATATATTCATTCTGGAAATTATTAGTTTTGTTTAGTACAGTAAAGCTTACTGGAAAGCAGTTTTTTGTTTGTTTGTTTGTTTGTTTTTTGCTGTTTGATGACTTTCAGGTTTTGAATATGAGTGCACTTTTTCATTCAGAATAAAAATTTTCACCAGATTTTTCAGTGAAAGTTTGAATGAATCTCTTCTGGGAGTGACAGATTTTGTCCATGACATCCTTTTAATCTTTAGGCACAATAGTAGAGGAAGTCTAGAAATAAAAATAATTCCCTACCAATAAATTGAATAATTTATTTTTCAAAATGTCTGAAACAGACCAGAAAGAGTATTTTGGATTTTTTCAAAATCTTTGGGAAAATTGAAACAGCACAATGCATTTTCAGTATGGCCTATTCCGTACTTCTCACAGAAAGCTAAAATTTGCATGACAAATGTGCCCACCTCCAAAGTAGACTATAAACTGAGAGAACCGACTAAATAAATCACTTTGCAAGAGACAAGTACTTTCCTTTGGTCTTTTTTTAGACTGCAAGCCCCTTAGGGCAGGGATAGTCTTCTTTTTATATCATCTATTAGGCCAACCCACTGCTGAAACTCCAGAAGTAATAGTTTCTACCAGACTTGATTCACATCATAAAATCAGCTTGTGCCCTCTCGTTGACACCTCTACGTAAATAGGAACTGCACAGATATTTAGACTGGATGTTGTTTCATTTCAAGTGGAGGTAGACAACACTGTGCAGACTGTGGCATTTGCTCATTTAAATAATGTTTTTTATTCCTTTCTCAGCTCTCTTAATCACATTTGAACATCTCACTGTAGGTTGTGAACTGCAAGCAATACATGAAATTAAAGTAGTCAAAGAACCTAAGTGTACTTTTGTGATATATTACGAGTTAATTTCAACACTAACCCATCTTTAAGCTGTGAAAAAAGTTCAGTCACACCAAAAATAAGTAAGAAAAATAAGAGATTTTTTTTATGTGAAGATAAGGTGGACAAGCTTGAAACAAACTCCATTTCTTCTCTTTCCCCCTCTGCCTTTCTGCCACCCCTTCAGTACTCCCCCCCTCCCCAGTATACACACACAAAAATCAATTACAAACATAATTCATGAGACTGTAATCTGATGGGTTTGATCTCTTCTTTTGTAGTGGTGCTAGCAGACAGGTTGGACCACTGGGCATAGAGAACAGAGCAGTTTCTGATTTACTATACACTCTGCTTTTCTACAGTAAAAAAAAAAAAAAAAAAAAAGTGCATGCAGAAGTCCTCAAAGATACAATGCTGTCTCTTTTCTTTCTCCACCATAGCAAACTGTTTTATGAAATCTGCATGAGATGAAGGAATGTCAGGCAACAAATGTTGCTGGTCCTAAGTATCCTTGTCTTTTGTGAAACTATTGGGATCTGTGGCAGTGTGCCTATGGAGGATAGTCTCCTAGTACTGCTTGACGCTGTAAAGCTTCTGCACGTGGATGTACGCATGGACAGGTTTGATAAGGAAAGAGAGGAGTGCATTCTTTAAGTAACCTGTCAGTATCTTGTTCCAGCCATTTGATGGAAAATAAGGTGAAGAGTTTGTCCTAGAGCCATGTAAATCAACAGGGTTGTGTTAACTTGGGCAAGCTTTAATACAGACTGAAGTACTCTGTACGGCTTTCCTTATTTTGCTCATTGTTATGCATTGTTTTCCTAATATCATGCATACATTGTGTTAAGCAGAGATTTACATATTCAATATTATTAAGATAGTGCTCCACATTAAAGGCTGGATTCCAAAGCCTTTACTCATGATCAGTAGGTCACTCCTCTGTGAGTAATATCTTGGAGAACAGGGAAGCTCCTAGTGAAATGAAGCACTATTTAACACGGGGTCAAGCTTTAGAGCCTATCCCTATAACATTAGGAACAAATGTTGTCTCTTTCCCTCCTGTACTTCTGTATTACAGATTCTGGCTGGGTCTGCATCACACAGGAGTGATTTACACAGCCAACTACAAGAAGCATGTGGGTGGCAGCCTGGTATCAGAGCTAAACTGGGGGAACACAACACAAATATCACCCACCTCTCATGGATATCTCAGAAATCTAGCAGCCCTTAGATGCCTGTCACTCCTCAATTATTTTCTGCAGATTGATGAGCGTGTGGCCCACTCCATGAGCTCAGTGAGAGAGCAGCACCTGAGGGGGCACCAGGAAATTCACTCCCTTCTATTCAAAACAAGCTCTGGTGGTGGTGGATGAAGGCCATTCCCTCAACAGAGGAAAGAGAAGAGCTGTACTGTATATGCAAACACCTGAGAAGGTGGGAAAGAGTGCCTAAGAACTTCCACTTTTGTTTTCTAGCTTCAGTTCAGTACAATGGTAAATCAGCTGTACCATGTCAAAAAAAAAAATGATGTTTCCGTGACAATTCTCCCATCACCCCCATCTCCCAAAAGCTGCTGCAGTGTTAGACCTTTTTGGAGAGACTGATTGAACTTGTGTCCTTGTATTTAACAGTCCTCAAAGAAATTGAAAGCTCTGATGAATTCATATTTTTTGCTCACGTCTGTCATGACATGCTGTGTTGATGAGTTCCAGAGCTAAGCTGGGCACTGAGTGCAAAATCACAGCTTTGATAAAATAATGTTGCTCCTGACTGTGGGCTACGGGGCCTGCAGGAGGTGACCCGTGACCTCTGCTCTTCTTGGGCAAGTGAGTTTCCCAACGTCCTGGCCCTGTTCCCAGCAAAACTTGTAGCAACCCTGTTGCTATTTGGGTGGGAGGTAGTTATTAGCATCAGACCCAGATTTATAAAGATACTGAAGTTTTTGGTTCCTACCAGAATCAGTGCTAGGATCCTCACTATCTTCTTAAAAAATAAAATTTAAAAAAAAAAGATCTGTGCTGTGTTGCATATGAAGTCTAATCTGCTGGCTTTGAGTTGAGGCATATTGGTGAAACATTGGAAGAGAGCTTGCAGGACTTGTTATACTTGTTCTGTGAATAAGACAAGGCTTTCTATTTCCCAGACCATCGTTCCGACAAATTTTACAGGCACTAAAATAAACAAATACCTTTCCTAGGAAATGCTGCTATTAAAAATGATCTGACTGGATTTTTTTTTAAAGAAGGGAAGAGGCTCAAACACATCATTCCACTCTGATTACCAGTGGAGGGGAAATATTTGTGTTTAGGAGTTGCCGGTAGGCTCATGTACAACCATTATGCAGTTAAACCCCTCTGAGCTCATTGCCCTCTTTCACACTGGGCTCTCTCTGAGTAGCCATAAACAGGCTCCACATCTGTACTGACTGCAGCTGGAGCTTACAACCTCTGTCCCTGCTCCCCCAAACATACAAACCACTGGCCTCCCCCAAGCTTTCACCCTGCTTCTAACCCCTCCTAGAAAATGAAGTGTCAGATGTTCGTATTAATGTAGTGGTTAACCAGCCTGTGGTAAGAACCCTTTACCCGACCAGCTTGATTTATACAGCACTCATCACCACACCAGTAATTAAGAGAGTACAGAACAGCAATACCAATGCCATATTGCATCGACTTCGCCATCTTTCGATTTCAGGGATAAAACGCCACTCAAGAAATGAGAGTGCAGCGGGTCTTTCAAACAGTAAACACCCTCTTGGGTATACCAAACCAAAATTATAGTGAAAGGTCACAATTTTAAGCATATTTAACATTCCTAAAGCTTGACCTGGCTGCAAAGCACCATGTAGACATTAAGTGTTTATTTCTAACAATGACACTATTTGTGCTACCTGTTATCCCTATTTTGCAGGGGGGAGGTTGGGCTGAGGCAGTCTTACAGCTTAAAAGGCCCTGGCTCCTAGTTCAGCCTCCAAGTTTTTGGTCTGCAGAGGAAGATTTTCCTTATTTGGGAAAACTTTTTTTTTTTCCCCCCACTTTTTGCACTGGTAAGGCACACGGGTCTCCCAGAACGGCAGTGACAAGCTCCCACTTGTGTTCCTGAGTGTTTCCATTGCAATTCTTATTTTCCTTTTGCTGCTTTCTCTCTGCTAAGTAAAGCTTGGCGTTCAAGTAAGGTCAATCTTCTGATTCTTGAGAAACTGGAAAATAAATGCGACCTCCTTGGTTTCTTTTCCCAAGGGGAGTCTGTGTGAGCTGGCTGACTCTGCAGGGAAGCCCTCTGACTTCTGTGTGGGCTTGCTCAAGTAGGTCTGGCTTCTGTTGTACTTTATGTTAGCTCAGGGGTGAGATGCAGAGATAAAAACAGAGGTCAGGAGCAGATCTGTGAATGACAAACATCAGGATCATGCAGCGCATATGCCTCTCCCATTAGCCATAACAACTTTCTTAACCTTGAACCACACTGATGTCCTGATACAGTCTCTTTGAGCTTTTTAAAAGAAAAAAAAAAAAAGAGATTTCAGAGATGTCAGACATACTACATACTCTAGAGTTTTCAGACATACTACAATGTACTCCAATTCAAATAAGGTCATGGAGTTGCACTCTCTAAACATGTCATTATTACTGAGGTGCTAGCAAGGACATCAAGGTCACATTTCAACTGTTTCAAGTCAGGCCATGGCAGCTTCTTGCCAGCTTCCTGTTTTTCAGCCTGGAAGGAAGATTCATGCAGCCACTCAGTCTGTTAGTCCCTATCCCTGTTAACTAATTCTAACCAAATTCCATGGAAGAGTAAGGACATTGCAAACCATGTGAAACTTGGCAGTAGGTAGAGACAAGAGGATGCAGCCCACAGCAGCTCTCTGCTCTGTTGCCATCAGCCCACATGGCCAATTAACTTGCATCTGTCTCTGCACAGGTTTGCTCCAATCCTGCTGGCATTGCAGGGTACAAGAGGGTATTGCAGATGACAAAGAGCAAAGCAAGAAAGCAGAGTCTTTTGTAAGACACCAGCCAGCTATAGTTCCATTGCTCAGAGGCCCAGGCACTTGCTTTCCTTCCGCTGTGGCCATATAGAAAACAGGCAAGATTTTAAACCACTCATCCATTTGCAGGCTTGTCTGCAATTCCTGCAAGATCCTCATCTCAAATTAATAAATTAGGCAATGTGAGTAATAAAGAGGCATTTGATCACCCAAATAAACCAGAAAAGCCAAAGTATCAGTTTGAACAAGCAAGCGCTCACTGGCTGAGTGAGGCCTAGGCAATGTAGCGTGAATGCATGAAGGAAGAATATTATTGAAGTTTAAATTGATAAAACCTTGAGAAAGCTTGAGTCATCAGTGATAAATTTCAGTGTCTTCAGAGGAAATTAGTTTTAAAGGAAAAGAAGCTGTTTTAGGATGTATTTAAAGTATCAAATTGCATGTATTTATGCCCAAGTCACTTTCCCACTCCCACAGACCGGGAATAGAAGTTGTGGTCCTCGTTTGCCTCTTTGAAAACTGCAGCATCAGTTCTTTTACAGTCAAATAAGCAGTGAGCTCAGGAAGGAAGTAGGTCTGGAGAAGTTAATGTTTTTGTGATGGGTCTGATTTTTTCAATTGAATTGGGTCCCCAGATCTGCAGAAGTGGCTGGGAAAGGAAGTAGTACATAAAATGAAATTATGAGGAGCTTGTAGTTATGGAGCTGCTTACAAAGACGTGGTGACAGTGAATCTGATGTAGCCTACCCAGTTTGACCCATCTCAGAACAAAAAAATGTCAGCAGACAGTTTGCTTTATTTTCCTATATCCCTGGGCTGCTTTCTGGTATGCTTTCCATTATATCAGGATATTGTGTTCGTACCAGTGGTGCAGGATATCGCACGTTGGTAGCTGGGGGGTCTGATGGAAGCTAGGAGTGTGCATATGGAATTGATTAGAGGTTAGCTTTCTCTCAGTGGCAAGTCACGTGGGTAACATCTGAACCTGGGTCTGGAGGAGAGGAAGCTTTGGAGACAGCTATATCTTAATTACCTCTGTAAGGTTTACTGAAATGCTCAGAGAATTGCTCATCTGTCTGAACAGAAAGGGAGTTACTACTGTCAAAGCTGCTTGGAGCTCAAGAAATAAATACCATGGAGCTGAGATCAAACAGATATCCTGAGGTGTGCTGGGGACCATGTTATAAATAGGGAGGAACAAAAAGCACGGAGCATTCAGGTGACCCCTTTCAACCTTTCTTTGTATCCATGTTTTGACAGCAGCTAAAAAGTGATGTCAGCCTTTGGTTATCTGATCTGAGGATTAAGTAACTTTCCCTCCATCCTGTAGTGCCACACAATTCCTGAGGATGCAGTGGCTAGCCCTGGATCCTGCCCTGCCCACTGCTGTATGCTGCCAGACCAGCTCTGCAGAGCTTTCATGCTGTTCTCAAAGGTGGATGCATCCAGTCCTTTGTTTTCATTACAGGTCTTTTGTATGTTTTGTATTACCTATGGTTACTTTGTCTAGCTTATCTCTCAAATTCTCTGGGTAAAGGGGAAGCTCTTAGCATTCTCATCCCACCACCATTTTCATACAGGTTTTCTAGGTAACCTGTGAAGGTCTGGGTTGGTTTATATTCTGGGTTTGCGGTCAGCCCAGGCTGGAAACCTCAGCGATTGGTGTTTGGATCCTGGTCCCATCTTGCCTTCTACAGATTAAAATTTATATAGGAAAACAAATTTAATTTATCTTAGTTTAGTTTATATATATATATATATATATATATCAAATTGTGGTCAACAGGGGCAATGGCAAAGATAAAACAAGAGGAAGCAAAAAAGGAAGAGTGCAAACAAAACCCATTTGTAGAAGCATTTTGGTGTCGATCAGACACGTGCTTTTGAATGTAATTTCCACTTACGCTTTGATTCCCTTCATGGTGCTGCCTTGGGGTGCACAAGCTGGGTTTCTTCCAGATCAAACTAAACAGAAAGGTGCACTTCAGGTGCAGACATAGCACACCCCAACCACTAATACACATTCACTCCATAGTATGACGCTGGAGGCAATCTGAGCTAAAATGTGCAGGAACAGGGACGATGTCAGAGCCTCTGTACCAGATATTTTACTTTACAGATCCAATCTTCCAAGGCCACATTACCTGCTCAAATCTTAGCTTTCAATATTGTGTGTTGCTACATTGACCGAGTTGCAGTAAGACATTCCTTAGGGGCATTTACATTGACTCCTCCTCATTAGAAAATAAAGATATCATTGCTGGGAAGCCAGGCTCTTTGCAGCCTCTCTGGTCTCCACAACCTGTTCTTCCACTCAGTTCTATTTGCTGAGTCTCTCCAACATGCTGCAGAAAGCAGCTACTTGAGAAAAACTTTGGAAGTTATAGCTATCATAAAGACAAAAGGAAACTGGTTGCCTGGCATGGTCTTAGGGGATTTGTTTCAGCACAGTTGCAATCTCTCTGTGATATAGTTTAGATTAATCATACTGAATTCTTCAGTGTTTGCTACATATGTCTTTATTATTTAGCTATACAGTTCTAAATAAAATGTGATGGATTTTTTTAAACATTATGACTTATTTTGCTTAAAATAGAAATCACCATCTACTTTATCATTAAAATGCTTTGGGGACACAACCTTAAAATACATGAGAGAAAAAATCCTTTTTCCATTCTCTTCAGTGACAGCTTTGCTATTGAACCAAGATTTCATGTGGAAAACACAAGGTAATGATTTAAATGGCATTTCTCTGGAGTCACAGCTAAACAACAAGCAATGAAGTGTCTATGATTGTTAGGGTGCTTATTATAGTAAAGAGCTGGGAGAATAGAACTGATGATCATCTTTGCTTTTTTTGGCTAGAAAGGAAAATTTGCCTACTGAGATACTCTGTATTGAATATGTGGATGCTGAGATGAATGAGAAACAGAGTTGCTGACTTTGAAAAATTGGGAAATAGGGATGGCTGTGTCATATTGGTAAATTATGCAGTGAGTGTTCCCTGGATGAGATCACCTGTGCTACTCGCTTATATTAACAGTCCAAAGGTAGGCTGGCTAGTGTTCTCCTAAACATGGTTTGAGAGTTAGCAGAGGCCAACGATTGCTCCTGATCGGTAGTTTGGGTGCCATCCCACTGGTCTGAAGGCTGAGAGAGGTTAGCATTACAGTGGACATAAGCTACTCTATGGTAATTCATTTACACATTGGAGATGATCCTGAAAATGCTGGATTTACTAGTATAGTCAGCTTCTGTGTGTCTTTGTTTTAATTTGAGCAACCTATAGAAAATAATGTAGAAAAGTGAGTTAAAGCAGAGATACCTCTACAATGCAAAATAATGAGTCACCGTGTGGGTAAATGGGAAGGCTGACTTCTTCTCTATTAGTTAACCCAAATAAGGACTGGTAGATGCAGTTGTTTAGGAGAATTGTGGTGTTGCAACCTCTTATCACTCCTATCTGTGTCCGCTTTGGATGCAGACAGCAGGAGATGGCTGAATCTGAAGAAACCCCCATTAGCCGCACCCTTGATGCAAGGCACATTCCTCGCACATTGACTCAGGGCTATCAGCTTTCCTCTCCTGTCTTTGCCATGTTTTTCCCAGCATTATAAACACCTGGGGAGACAGTGTTTTGAGCAGCCACTTGCTATATTTGCTCATGGTATTGAACTTTGGGTAGGAGCTGGGAAGGAACAGATCAAAGGACCTCACTGGGAAAGGAAGGGACAATGAAGGTTAAGGTTAAGCACATCCAGCCCCAACCAGACATCACACCTGAGCTCGGCTTTGCAGCACTTTTACTCTCCATGAGGCAAACTTCAGGGCATAAGCTTGTGTCATCGCCTTGTACTGTTGCCTCTCTTTTTCACTGTGGACATACCTGGGCTATGACAATCCATGCAACCAGTCAGGAATTAGGAGAGCAAAGCTGTAAAGTCCCTTCTTCACTTGTGCAGAATGGACAGCGAGAGCAATTCAATTAGAAACATTAATGTTAAGAGCCAGCCACCTACTATTACTAGTCACCCACCTTGAACATTTATGAACTGGTGACATTAGCATCACTTCTACTGACACTAGGTTGAACAACAGCATGTTCAAATTGTATTTTCTGCAGCCATACAGAGAGGTATGACTTCTGGCTGAGAAAGAGAGTGCATGTTTGCACAGTAATATCAGTGTTAAAATACAGAAATAACTCAGAAGCTTGTTTCTCTGCAGGAAGCTGCTGCAAAGTTTAGTAACAAAGGCGGTGGGTATAACATATCTCATCTGATCACAATATCATCCTTATGTCCTTACCTGTACAAACAGTAAAACCCAGTTGGTAACTTCAGCAAGATCAAAGAAATGTTGAGCATCAGGATTTGTCCCATCATTAAATTAGGTGAAAAAACACAACAGTGCAAATATGATGTTACAAATACCAAAGCAATGGATGCTTTCAAGCAGGAAATGTATCCTGCCCCTTGAAATTATCAAGTAGATGCCTATAGATATGCCATATACTCCAACAGTTCAGAAGAGAAACAGGGAGACAGAAGAAGTAATATCTTTACGGGTATTAAAACTATATTGATATATAGTATGTTTCATCAATATTGTATAATTAATATTTCATCATTATTGTATAATTATTCTCATGATACCCTGATAACATTGTTCAGTTAATATTAACAATTATAATGCTTAATTTAAATACTGAAAGAATTTGCTATATACTTTTTTATTTAGTGTAGTTATTTTAGATATTAAACAAAATGCACAAAGCACTTTTTTTTTTGTCTTTTCTGCTTTATAGAAAACAAAAATCAGGGGGCTTTTCAAAGAGAACCCAGAATTCAGAAAACAGACAGCCAGCAGTTTCTCTTCAGCAATGAGTGGCATGGCATATTTTGGTACTAAATCCCAGTGCTGCCACAAATGTATCAGTTTTTGTTTTTATATCAACTTTTTTGGGGGGGCCTATTTTTATTAGTGAATAAGCTGGTGCTGCAAACCTTATCCAAGTTTAAAACATTTAAAAGTCTTTTCCTGAGTTAGGAATAATTTCCCTAGAAAAGTCATCACTGAACTTGTGGACTGAGGTAAGAGATAAAACCTGGACATAAAGAAATTAAAATACTAAACTGTGGGGACTCACCTGAGATAACACCACACAGTCACGTGTCAAAATACTGACTATGCAATTTAGCATAATTAAGATTTAATTCCAGCACATGTGTGTGTTGGTCTTGTCCTTTCTGTGTGCTGCTGTACAAACAAGCAAACAGTGTTAAGAGAAGACAGAGAGACCTTGAGTGTGTAAAGACATATACATTTTAATCAGGGAAGCTCTCTAGAAGGAGCATAATCTGACAAGTTTTAAATACAATGTTTAGAATAAACAGCTCTTGAGTGATAACCCCAGTTCTGCCACTAACACTTTGCCCAAGGCAAATTACTTTGCATCCATAAAATGGAAATGATAGCTACTAACCTGCTTTACAGGAGATTTGCAAAGATAAATTAGTTAATGTTTGTGCAATGTTTTGAACATGTAAAGTGCCATTAAGCTCAAAGAATTATTACCTCAGTTCTTGCTTTAAAACCTCAGCAGGTAGTCATAGAATACAAACTATCATGCAAACTACAATGTCCACAATCTCAAACACCATGCACTGAGATCTAAGCAAGCCAGACTGTAAAACCCTGCTAATTCAGCTCTACTTCATTTCTTCTCTTCCATTAAAAAGCCTGGCCTTTAAAATCACTTCTGCAACATAGAAAATGGTTGGGATTGGAAGGGATCTTAAAGATTATCTATTTCCAACCACTCTGCTATGAACAGGGATGCCACTAACTAGGCCAGGTTGATCAAAGCCCCATCCAAACATTTTCAGGAACGGAGCATACATAACTTCTCTGGGCAACATGTTCCAGTGCCACACCACAGTCATAGGAAAGAACTTCTTCCTAACATCTAATATCAATCCCCTTCCCTTCCCTTCCCTTCCCTTCCCTTCCCTTCCCTTCCCTTCCCTTCCCTTCCCTTCCCTTCCCTTCCCTTCCCTTCCCTTCCCTTCCCTTCCCTTCCCTTCCCTTCCCTTCCCTTCCCTTCCCTTCCCTTCCCTTCCCTTCCCTTCCCTTCCCTTCCCTTCCCTTCCCTTCCCTTCCCTTCCCTTCCCTTCCCTTCCCTTCCCTTCCCTTCTTCTTATTTTCTCTTTTCTCTTTTAAAGCCATTAGCCTTGTCCTATCATTACACCCCCTGACAAAGAGCCCTTCTCCTTCTGTGTTGCCATTGAGGAACTCTTGCTAATGAATTTTTTGGAGAGAGACAAATGCTGACCTGGTTCTCATTGGATAATGGAAACCAGCTTACATGTGTTTATACTAAACATACAGAAGACACAGGATAAGTATGTACTATAAAATAAGTAAAACAAAAGATAGCTGAAGCAAGATGTTATATTTAGTATGATATTCTCACTATGAACTATTAATTTAAAAGCTAGTGGTCAAAATCCTGACCTGTGTCCTATGGCCTTTCATCTATGTACATAAGCAGTTGGTAACAAAAGTTTTGCAATGTGAAAGAATATTGTATGTCCATGATGAAATTCACTCAGTTACATTATCTTTAAAGGAGTTATACCAAATCCAGTTGCTGGGTATGTGACCATCTATTTAGGGAAAATGCCATATTTGAATTCAAACTTTCAGAAACTGTTCTGTTGTGTAAAAAAAAACCTGAAAGACCTGCTTGTGATCATAAATGTCTAAAGCCTCAGTCTTAGAGTCTCTAAGTATCTTGCGACCTTGGCAAGTAGAGTACAGATGTCATGAAAACAATGCATTTATGCTCAAAAAGGTGGGAAGACAGAATTCATGGTAATTTGCTTTAGCAGTGCTGCACTACCAGCATCAGGTGAGACTTTCCTGTAGTGAATATTTGCAGTGTGGGAAAGAAAATTTAAATGGGAATTTGCCTCGTCTTCCCTTGCTCACCTTGTCAGGAATGAAGGAAGAGGTAAGTTAGGATCAAATGCTTGGTTTTATGGGGATTCATTTAAGGACAGGACGTGATAGGTGGTGAATTAAGTATGAAATGTTCCTGCTCAGTACAGCACATAGAATAACAATTGCATGAAAAATTCTGTAATACAAGTATTTGTTTTGCAGCATGTTAGGACAGGACTTTGTCAAGCTTATTCTTTGAATTCACACGCAAAAGATGTTTCCTTTTTCCCATGTTTAGTTTGTTTTTCAACTGTCACACTGAATTAGATTTTAAAAGCTCCATTCTTTTCCATGTTGGTATCATGATGATCAACATGTGTATCTAGAGGCATAAGTTTTTGTTTGATATTTATCTATAAAATTGATTTGAGGTTCTTTTCTTCAATGTCTTAATTGCACTTCTTTTCATATAATGCAAGCTGAGATCTTTATTGTGAGTCAAGGTTACTTTGCAAATATTCCAGATATTCCTAGAATTTGATTTATTTTTTTCCTGGATGTCTCATTTTTAAAAATTCTTCAGTTTGTCTGAATAAATGAAAATGAATTATATATACATAAAGTTGATGAGGTTGCAGCATGAGGGTCTTTGAAGTGAATTGAATGAAATGAATGTCGCATTGTAAAATCAGTTTCTGACCTCTGCTACAGCCACAGAACCAATCCTATAAGTAGAGTTGTATGGATGTCTGAATTTACCTCAAAGTATTCTTTTGCATTATTTACAAAATATAACCAAAACAGAATGCCAGCTACATCACTCAAAAGCTATCTTGTAACCCAGTTCATCTTAATAAATGATTACAGACATAATACGTGGTTAAAGGCATGTGTTCATGCATCTCTTTTGTGCTAGTATAAGTAAATGGGGTGACGTTTTTCTTAGCCTAATTAGCACAGTAACTCGTTAAACAATCAGCAAAAAAAGACTGTCCAGAGGAAGTTGACTGGAAAGAGAAAAGTAACACGTCTCTCAGAAGACATGCATCACAGAGGCAAGTCAGGATACACTCAGTGGCAGTTTTGCAATCCATTGTGTTCCAGCATACTGTGATAGACACAGGCATTTAGCACGTAATCTCCCAAACCGTATGTCATTATGGACTTCAGTTCTGGAGTTCCCAATTAATCATAACAGTTCATATCCCATTGGCTGTGCAACTGAATTTCTTTCCTCACAGGAGGAAAGAAATTACCAGCAGCATGTGGCAAGTTTGAATGTTGAATCAGGAGGTGGCAGACCATTTACAGTGAGATCCCAGCCCAGACAAGTAGCACTTCACGTCCTATTCCACTTTACGGAGGAGCAGCCTGTTTGGGAGAAAAAAAAAATATATATTGGTACCACAAGCATATCCCACTGAATACTGAACAGCTTGGTTTTGCCTCTCGGGGTGAAGATGCTGCGGGGGGAGGATCGCTGTGCATGTGCTCCTTTGCTTAATGCCTGTGGATTTCCCTGGAGCATCTCAAGAACACTTGTATTATTGTGCGTTCATTAAGCAACTTACTACACGGAGCGACTTCTCACCGCCAGTGCAAGAAAATAGGAGCAGCACGCACATATAGGGCCCCTGCTATCCTGGTACTAAAAGAGGCATAGATAGGAGCAGTGCAGGGTGTTTTTATGTTTTGTTTTGGTTTGGTTTGGTTTGGTTTGTTTTTTTTTGCACGCACACACCTTGCCTTGCCCTGGAGGGCAGCTGAGCACCCCGAGAACAGGGCTGTTTGCACGGAGCCGAGTTTGCTCTGGTTTCGGGGGAACAGAAAGGAAGGCATCGCTCTGCATCCCGATTCCTTTTGGGGCCGGGCCGGAGCAGGAGGGGGTGCTGCTGCCCAAACTCCGCGCTGCTCCCCCCGGGGGGGACACGGTGAGGACCGGAGGCTGTGCAAGGGCCACGCAGCTTTTTGGCAAGCAGCGGTACAAACGCACGGGCTGAAGCCTCCAGGCAGCTGGATACAGCCTCTACACACCCACCCCATAGCCCGAGAGGGGAGGAAGACAGGGGACCTGCCCCCCCCCCCCCCAAATATTCTCTCCCCCTCCATCCCGGGCCAGGTGGGGAGGTCGCCTTTTCCCCACCTGGGCGGGGTTCCTCCTCCCCTTCCTCCTTGCTCCCGCCCCATCCTCCTCCTCCTCGGCGTCCCCAGAGGGAGCCCCTGCGCTCCTCGACCGGGCTGAGAGCGAAGCCGGGCGCTCCCCGTCCCGCAGCCGGCCCCAGCCTCCCCGCAAGCCCCCGCAACCCCCGGCAGCAGGAGGAGGAGAGGGAGGAGGAGGAAGAGAGGGAGGAGGAAGAAAGCAGCACCCACCCCCCCGCTGCGGGGCACGCACGTGTGCGCGCAGCCCTCGACGGCCGCCCAGCAGCATGCAGAGCCCAGCCGTGCGGAGCATCGCCGCCCAGAGGGGCTGAACGCTTTGGTGTGCAGGAGAGCATCTCCAAGCAAAGCTCCGAGCCCCCCGACCCTACTGCAAGAGGGGGCGTCCCGCAGGATGGGCGGCCGCAGCCCCCCCGGGGCCGCTGTCCTGGTGCTGCTGCTGCTTCTGGAGTGCGTCGCCCACTGCTTCGCCGTGGAGGAGAAAAAAGGTAAAGGGGGGAAAAAATAGGGAAAAAAGAGGGGGAAAGGGGTCCCGCCGGAGGCACCCCGTGGGAGCCGGGCTGCGGGCGGCGGCGCGCCGCGGCCTCCCGCGGGGAGCGGCGAAGGGAAAGTCCCGGCTTCTTTCCTTAGGAGAAAAAAAAAAAAAGAGAAGGGAGAAAAGGGGAAAACAAACCTCTAGTAGCGCTCCCGCAGCTCCGACTTCCTGATTCTAGGTTTATTTTCTTTTGTGGGGGTGGAGGAAATAAAAGGGAATAAACCTTGGCACATCTCATCGCTTGTGCTTCTCTCCTTTCGTGGTGTTGTTTTTTTTTTTTTCCTCTTCCCCCTCCTCACTCCCCCTCCGTTCAGCTCCTCTCTCTTCCCCTCGTCGCCCGGTGGCTCCCGCAGCGCTTTCCCTGCCCGGCTCAGCCCCGGGGCTGCCGCCGGCCCCGTCCCGCACCGCTCCCTGTGGAGCGCGGCGGAGAAAAGCCGACCAAACCCCGCTCCGGCACCCTCTGCTTGTCGCTCTGCCCCCACACCTCCGCTTGTCCCGCTTGAAAACGAGAAATATCCACGCACGCTGGGAAGGGGATGTGCGCCCAGAAAGGGGATGCGCGCACCTGGGAAGGGGACGTGCGCATGGAAATATCCCCGCACGCACCTGGGGAGGGGATGTGCGGAAAGAGGGAAAACTTCACGTGGGTTCAGTTTCTCCCGTTGGTAAACCTAAGAGCGGTTTATCCCCGTCCTTCACCCCGTGGGGAAGCCGCCCCGACTCGGCTGTCACCCCTCTGCGGGTGCGTGGGAACTGCGCGGAGCGGCCGGGGCAGGGCGCTGGGGGCCGGGGCCGGGTTTGATATTTGAGAAACTGGTTTTGAGGGTGAGAAAAGGGTTCTGGCCGGTCAGATCCATCGCTTTTTCTCCGTGTGTGGTGTTCTTTTGTGAATTTCGAGAGCAGGCCTGACTGCTGTTCCAGGCAGAGCACAGTCCTATTTATCTTGGAAATCTGCCAGCAAGCAAAAAATGCAGATTTGGTTTTTGTTGTTGTTTTCCATTCTTTCTAAAGAAAAAGTGGGAAAAGAGAATTAATAGTGATTAGAAGAGCTATGCATGGCTTAAAACGACCTAGCTAGTCTTTCGTGACTGTGGACAGTAAAACCATCCTGAAAGGGAGAAACACCCCGTTCGAAAGAACGAGTTGCACAACCTTAAAAAAGCGAAGAGACTCTCTTGCTCCAGAAATCAAGTTCATACCTGTTGTTGATGTAACATGGGCAGTTTTTCTTTTCTTTTTTTTTTTTTTTTCTCTTCACCCTTTGAAAATGATGGGAAGCAAGCTGACTCTACCTCCTATGCTGTGTTAAAGCTTTTGAAGTGCAATCTCAGGTGCATATACCCTGAAATACGTAAAGTGAGGAGAAAAACATTCTTAACTTGTTTATAGTGTTTAATTCTATGTCTCATGAAATTATGAGGGTGCTGTTTATTTGAGGATTATTAAATTATCAACAGCTACATGATAAACCCAACGGAGATTATTCACGATATGTTCTTAGTGAGTAACTGTTTCTGTGAGGAAAGCTGGAGACTTGGTGGCAGTGGGGAAGGCAGAACAGTTGAATCAGTTATTTGGTATTTATTTGTTTTTTTTCCACACCTGAGGATGAGTAAGAAAATAAGTCATGGATACAAAATGAAGCAGCACTTGAGAATCATGAGATATTGGCTTGAAGCAATGAGTCCAACAGGCAGTAGACCATCAAAACCCGCTGAGGTCTGGTCACATTATAGGACTCCTGGGCATCTGAATTCAGAATAATTCTGAAAGCAAATGTGCTGTAATAAATATGTGCAACCCTTGTGTTTTATTAAAAACTTCTGTTGCCTTTAGAGGTTCAAATGGCATGTGAATTTACACTTTTAAAAACTTCAACCTGCTTTGTTCTATTCCCCAAAAGAGCTGATGCCTCAATAAATAAATAAATAAAAGTACCAAGGCAAATGTTCTTGCTAAAAGAAGGTCTGAATCAACCTATAAAATCTGATCAACATAGTGGTTTAATGGAGATTTAAATACAGTTGTGTGTTTTCCCAACATTTTAGAAAGATTTCTTTAAATATGGATTAGAGAAAACTTATTTAGTTGTAAGACTGTAGATGTGAAGATGAAAAATAAACAACAACAAAAAAATCGTGCTTATTCCAAAACCAAACAGCATTGTTGGAAACAGAAGTACACTCAAAGGGATCAATAACTACCTCTATCTCTACCTGCTCTAATGTTGACCCAGATTAATGATGGTGGAACTAATCTGGATTTCCACTGATGTTTGCTGGATGGCCTGTTAGGTGGTACTGAAGATAAATACCTGTGACAGCAGGCATGTTGCTTCCTGCAGGATGCATTGGACCAATGTCCATTTTGTTTGTCAATGCTCAGGGACTGCACTACTGTTAAGCAAACTGCTTTTCATTGCTTTATTGGTTTTCTATCATTAGTTTTGATCTGTAGTTGCAGCCATCATGGGATGGGAGCTGGGAGTGGACATGCAAACCCACTGGGCACCTCTGTGGCTGCAAAAGTTCTCTGTGATGCCCTTGTGTACCCGTCTTGTATATTGCTTTCTGGAAAACAAAGGGAAATTAACCTCCTTAAGGATGCTGAAGTATTCATTTCTATGTGAAATGAAAGAGAGTCATGTAATATTCTGTGCAGTGGGCTGCATGTGTACTGATACTATGTGATGCTGCATTTTGGATTTTGTAGTTTCTGTACTGCATGTTATTCCATACTTGTGACAGATACACGACCCACAAGAACTGGAACGCTTGTAAGCGCTTGCTCCAGTTACATGCAGGCAGCTCTGCCTTTTCAGATGACCTCCTCTCTTGTACCTGCATTTGTTTGTATTATCACTGATGCAAGAGGAGTTTTCTGTATGGAAACAGGAGAAAGAGGCAGGGGGAGCTGTTATTTTTTTGTTTGTTACCTAAGGTCCCGTCTGTGCACTGTGCGCTTTTTTTCTTTTCTTTTTTCCTCTCCTCCGTAAATGACTGAACTTTTTCTTGTTTTCTTTTGGAAACTATATTTGTGAAACTGCAGACGTGTATGCAGTTAGAGGTATGGAAACTTAGGTGCTGAAACAGCCCAATTTGGTGAAATAATACAATTAAGAGAAGTCGAGTATAGACCTGCTCTTACTCCAGTGCTTCGATGTGTGAATGATTAAGGGCAAAACCCAAATCATATTGTAAAGAGCAACTTCAGATAAGCAAGAAAAGGAAGATAAAGTGACAGCAGTCATCCTCTTAATTCAGACAACTTACAAATACAGTGGCTATCTGCAAAATGCTGCAAAACATCTGCTGACGTCTCAACAGAGTGTGTGCATGTGTGTAACGTGAACAAGCTACCCACAGAAATGATAGTAGAACATACAAACGTATTATTTCTTGCATCAAGAGTATATGAAGAGATTTGCAGATAAATGAGAAATCAAGATCGATGCCCTGGAGACTACAATCAGAGTAGTCCATTGTAATTCATTTGTTAATTTATAGAGAGAGACTTTCAGGGAGTGTCACACAATGCCATTATGCTCCTGGGGCTGACTTTTGCATTTGGGTATCCATCTATCACTGAAATCACTGGGATATGTGAGCTTTAGCAGCAAGATAGCTGACTAGCCAAACCAGTTTCTTCAAAAGGCGTCCTTATCTTCCTCTAGCACAAACTGTGTTAGCTTGATAGCTCTTCAGAAACCAGCCTACTGAAAGGTTTACTTCATTTCAGGGAGGATGACTGTACCTTCATCAAATGCAGCAATATCAATAGTTTCAGTGCAAAACCAAACTCCTGGATTAGTCCAAGTTTCAGTAGTATGTGTGTATCAGAGGGTACAGTCACCCTGTGGATGTGAGCATTGCATCAAAGAAAAAACTCGCATTCAAAATTCAGTAGTCAGCATGTCATGGTCTACACATTAGCGTTTACAGGTACGAGAGCTCGTGTCAAATCTCATGTTACACTCTGGTCTGTATTGCCAAAGTGCTTGTGCAATGCAAGAGTGGTTGTACTGTCAGAAGTACTTTGACTTGTAGGACTTTGCTCTGGGGAGCCAGAACTAGCTGTACCCACAAAAGCATCCTCTGGCCAGTCTACGTGAGGAGTGCTTGCTGGGGTGACTCAGCTCACAAACCCGATTTAGACCAGTCAAAAGAGGGGGTGTGTCTTATTCTCTAAAAGTGACTGGCTAGCTACCACAATTGTTATTTTGGAAATGTGTGAATTGCATTAGAAATTCTTTATTTCTCAAAATACCATTCTGCTGTGCTGCTCTCCTTGAGCCCCTACTATTGAAAATGTGGTTGTGTCATTCGGGGCTCAGCTGGCACAGAGTGCACTCAATCTAGCTAGGATTTTGCTAGTTTTAACAGCAGGTGATTAGGAAGGGAGCAGGACTTCTATTTGCTCCTCAGTGGAAGGCATGTTCCAGCTTTATGCCCCCTGGATTTGCCATGCAGTAGCTGTGGAAGGTGTGTAGCCTTTGATGAATGCTCAAGCAGTAATTATTACCGGGATGAGTCTAGTTACCTGTCTCGCTCTCACCCCAGGGTCAGCTTGAGCAACATGCCTGGCTGTAAGTGCAGTTTGAAAAGCGAGTGCAGAATTTGCTTCTCTGGGTCCTACGCAGGCGATGACTGAGCAGGAGCTGCTGCTTCGCCCAGGCTGCATGACGTCAAAGGCTCGGGCATGACGAGGGATTAGCAGAGGGGCTCTCGCCTCTGGGATGTGCCCTTCCAATGAGGCTGATGCAATCGATGCCTGGCACCCCTGGGTTCAGGTGACAAGGATGGGATGGAAGCTGGGTCAGGCTGATTCATTAGAAATCTACACGCTGCTGCTCCTCATTTGTACCTGCCAGCTCCGGAGAGCTGGTGAAGCACATGAAGGCACAGGGAGCCAGCAGCATGGATTTATCAGCTCTGTGAAGGTGGGGGTAGAAAGAATTCAGGTCAACTTTGCTTTGCCAGGTGTTAATGGTACCTGGGATGGGAATCCACCACTCGATGTTTCCTGGGGATGCAGACTGATGATGTTCAGCTTGGTACAATACCTGGTGCCCCCACTACATGTGTAACAATTTGGCTTTCTCCTGTGCAACTTGGCTTCCAGGAATATGTCATTAGTAGGTGTAGGATGAGATCTAGTATTGTTCCTGCCTATTCTGGTTCTTGATGTGTTACTTCCTGGCTTCCAACTACACCAAACTGAACTGTAATGCTTTTTATTTAGAGCTGAATTATGCTGACCTAATAGCATTGAGTAATAATGTACTTTTTTTCTTCAGAAATAGTTGCAGAGCATTTGGCATGAATATGGGCAGCAGAGGTCATTCCTAAAGGAAATGTGGAAAAAAATATATGTTCCACTTACAGAGAAGTTATATCAAAACAAATGTCTATTCCTGCTGAAGTGAAGTTGTTATGTATTGAAAGGGCTATGAAGTGCCCTAGTGGTTCATCCTATAGAGAACATGTACATGTAGGTGTGAGTCTTGTGCTCTCTGGGCTTAATAACGTTATTAAGGGTTGCTCACAGGGAAGAAGCATGAGAAAATCCTTATTAGCTTTCCTGTTCAAACACAAACTTCTGATGACCACTGAAAATACAAGGAGACATGAGTTGACCATTTGGCTAAGCTGTACACTCACTACCGTGTTGAGAGAACAATTGATATTTATGTAGACTGTAATGGTGTGTGAGCTTTCGTTTTGAAGTTTTAATGCAAAGTAGGTTTTGCCTGCTGACAGATCCATGCAAGGCAGATGCAAGGTTCCTCCTCCTGCTAGTGTGCCTTCTCCAGCCCGGCACATCTGTGTACATGAAAGTAAACATCTACGTGTTCACATGCATGTCTCGCTATGAGAGTGCATCAAATCATGGGTGGTTTTTGTTTGTTTCAGTGGTTGAGGGAGGAAAATAAGAATAACTTCCAGTCAAACTGAAACAAATATATTAGGGTGGTTCTATTGAAGTGAAGAAAAAAAAAAAGAACATTGAACACACCAAAAAATATTTTAGGATAATCTGGAAGACCTGAGACTATTTCTTTTCTTTTTAAGTTGGTTAAAAAAGGAAAATCAAATGCTATTTGAAATGAAAATTTGCAGGTTTATTTTGAAAATACCAGAGCACCACTTAATTTTCTTAAAACTCCCTCCCACTCAGTTTTTGGAGCAAGGTGTGTTTGCTGCATTTTTGGCTCAAATTAATGAACCAACTTCAATTCTATTCTTCCTCCCTGAAAAACTGAGGTTTGGGGGTTGGAATAAACTGTTGTTTGTGTACAGAAAAAAAAAAAAAAAAAGCCTTGCTCCAAACTGTGTGAAGGTTAAGAAGAGGGATAAATACAGTCTGAAATATTTGTGATAGCTTTTGCATTTTCATCAAGTAATAATAAAAAGCTTGGTTACCTGTGCTGGCATGCCTGTGTGTGGTGCCTGTTCTGAACCATGTCACCCTCCATCCGGAGGCTGGCACAGCAGTGTTTATTGGTGTCCCAACAGTAGGACAGGCCTTTGGGCAGGCGGAGTGAAAGCTGCCGAACATTAGCAGTGCCCCAAGGGCCGGCAGTAATGCTGTGTGGGTTAAAAGCCTTCTGCGTGTAGTGGTTACCGCTCTGTGGTTCCTTTATTTTGCAAAGGTGCTGTGGAAAGGGCGGGTGCTACCCACCTCACCTCCCAGACATGCCCTCCATCTCCCTGTCACCTGCAGAAGCTGCAGCTTTGCCAGCCCTGTCCATCCCAAATCCCTCAAAAATAAGATTTAAGATGGTACCAGCAATAACAGTTTTGCCAGAATATCTCAGTCCAGCCTGCTGGAGTAGACAGCTCCCCTGGCAGAGCAGGGTGATGCTAGGCAAGATGTTTTCCAGGGAAATGTGGAATGAAGGAAGGAGAAGAAGATATAAAACAGCTGTTTTGATGACAGGATAGTAGTGCTTTAGCTCTGGATTATACAAGAAGAAAAATATCAGTTTGTGGGAACTGGGTTTGTGTACATTCTGTAGTTAAAACAGTGGCATAATCCCTGATTTCCCATCACCAAATGCAGGTGTAAATATGAAGATAATCAGGGGAGTGCTGGAAGTTGAACACTTTTGGCATTGGGGTACCACAAGCTTACACAGCACTTCTCCTAGGTAGGGGAAGTATTATTTTACCTATTAGGAACTGTAGGATCAGAGCCATGGAGACTTTGAATGGTTGCCTGAGGCAACACATCTGGCCACTGGCAAAATTGCCTGTTGGGATTTTGGCCTCTTACCCTGTGCCCTAGCTGATGATGAACACTGCCTGTAGTTTAAGGTAACCAGCTTCCTACCTGGGGGTTGATTCACAACCTTTGAAATGATGTGTGGTGCAGAGCATCCTTTCCGTCCTGAAAGCTACTCTGAGCCTCTTTCCCCAACAGCTCCTTGTCCCTGGAGGGATGCTGGCCATAGCGCACACAGTGGCTGGCCTGGGATGTGGTGATTTGTGGTGGCATGCATCTGGCTTGGCTTCTGGTTGCCAAAGTGCACTTGTTTTCTGCCTGTGCCTGGCCCCTTGCTCCAACGGCATGGGAAAGTCCCAGTAGCTACTGAAATAGCAGCATGAGGTGGTAGCTGCAAGTCAAAATGGGCTTCAAGTAGATAACTTCTTGTGAAGTCTGAATTGTTTCTGAAATCACTGTTTTTACGTAGCTGCAGCTCGGTTTTAATGGCAGTGTTCATATTTCTGATGCCTAACTGGAAAAAAAAAAGCAGCTTCTCACTAGGGATCTGTATTCAAACTCCCCTCCTTCCCCTAAGATCAGAGAAACATATGTGCACTTCTGAAAGATGAATTAGATTTGAATCTAAGATAATAAAAATATAGCTCTGAAAAAGTATTGTTTACTATGGCTGCATGTTATGATTCTCTATTGCTTAGCAATTCCCTGATCTTGGAAATACCATTGTATGTAATTAATTCAGTTTTGAGTTAGTTAGTTATTGATATTCTTAAAGTTCAAAATGCATTTGTAGAACAATTGGGTTTTCTGAAGCTCACTTGGGAGGTAAGACTAAGGAAGGAGGCAGGGTTCAAGGAGGAAGCTTGTTTTAGCAGTTGGGTCAGTTATTTCAACAATGCCTTTAGCAAAGAAGCAAGAGGCTGTTTGCACAAATCAGTAACTAGTTCCCATGATTCAGATTGAATCACATAGTTCAAGTCATTTGAATAAATAAATGACTACTAGTAAATGAGACAACCTCTGCAATTAGGATGGCATGCTGCGTATTTCTTGTTATTTATTATGTGGCTTTCAATAGATACGATTAAGTTGGGTTACATTTGGAATGCTAGGTGGCATTTCAACACAAGCCACTTAACCAAAGCTTACATTAAAATGAGATATCCATTTGTTTTGTACAGGTGGCATTGCACTGCATCTTCAACACTTACGTTTTCCCCAAGCAGACACATAACAGGGAAAAGGATTCCTCTAGCCAAGCGCACCTCCAGTTTTCAGTCATACCAGGGAATTCTTAGGCAGGTTCTTCCCAGTCATTTGAAATTTGCTGCAGTCTTTGCACAAAACAAACCAATTTGGGGGGAAACTGAAATTTTACTCAGCATAATCCCAACCCTTGAAGCTGCTTTGTCAGAGCTGGTATAAGTGGGCATATAGTGGCAAGGGTTTGGTAGCAGGGGGAATGTAAGGGTGGCCTCTGAGAAGAGTCCAGCAGCTGTCTGGTGTCAGACCAGAGCCAGCTCCAAATGGCCCCACAATGGACCCACTGCTGGCCAGATCCCATAGCGGAGCAGATCTCCACGCTGCAGCCCATGGAGGAGCCCCCGGTGGAGCAGGTGGATGTGGCCTGGAGGAGGCTGTGGCCCATGGAGAGCCCCCGCAGGAGCAGGCCCCAGGCCGGAGTTGCAGCCCGTGGAGAGGAGCCCCCGCAGGAGTAGGGGGCCTGGGGAAAGATGTTACCTGTGGGGGACCCGTGGTGGGGCAGTTTGCTCCTGATGGATGGATGGACCCCATGGTAGGAGCGGCAGAGATGAAATGTTAAGGACTGACCACTGCCCCCAGTCACCATTCCCCTGCACCCCTTGGGGGAGGATATAGAAGAAGGTGGATGGGGGGAAAGGTGTTTGTAACTTGCTTTTAGTTCTTACTGCTCTAGTCTGTTATAAAGAGCAATAAATTATATGAATCTCTGTATGCTGAGTCTGTTTTGCCTGTGACAATAATTGAGTGATATCCCTGTTCTTATCTCAGCCCTTGAGCTCTTTCCATCGTATTTTCTCCCCTTTTCTCTTTGAGGAGGGGGAGTGAGAGAGCAGTTGTGGTGGAGCTCAGCTGCCTAGCTAGGTAAAAATCACCGCAGCTGGACCATAATTTAAGTTGCTGGGTCTCCAGATGAACATGGGTTTTGAAGTAGAGTGATATGAATGGTGCTGGGCCCTTGGCATTTGCTGAAGGGCAGCATGCTGTTGAGAAGTGGTGGAAGTAGAACATTCTTCTCAGAGCCAACATAAGGCAGAAAGGTCACTCCCCTGAAAACAAGCTCTCTCAAAATCTATTAACAGCCCCATCTCCCCATCTACTGCTGGAGACCTGAGATAATGTGAACAGAAGAAGACTTAGGTCCAGAAAGAACATACTTCCCTCTTCAGGTTCAATATTTGACTGGTATCTGATAGCTCCCAGTGAGACAGTCCCTATTGAGGTGCAGCAGCTGACAGCACATTGATCACCCACACAAGTGGAACAGTTAGTGTTTGGCTTTCTAATGAAAACATCCCTAGCTGGTCTTTATTTGCTTGTACTTACTGAGGACAGAACACAGGCTTTTATTTGAAGTTTCACTTGCAGAGCTGTGGAAAGCAAACATTAGAACAGAGACTGTGTCTTTGTGCAGCAGGCTGAGGGAGGTGCAAGACTGCATCAGCTTGGTGTTTGTCATGGCTGTTTCGCCCAGGTATATACTGGTGCTCCTACTGCTTCCCTGAAACTCATGGCAGAAGTTCGGTCTTCGGGAGTAGGAGCAGGGGCAAGTCCTTCACCACAGACCTAGAAAGAGAGGCATGCAGTTTATGCCATGTGCTTTGCTTCCAGTCTCTGTTCTACCTACCTGGAATGGAGGATAAGCAGTTGAGCTGCAGCAGTTTTAGTTTGGTTGTAGAAGCAAATGTTCTGCCATTGGTAGTTCCTAATTTGACAGCTTGCAGTGAGGATACTTGTAGTAGGAGGTTGAAATCCAAACTTCAGCTTCTTCGGTGATCCTTCATAATTTCTTAAAACAGCTGTGCTAATATACGTGTCCAATTACTAGATCAGTTTGATATTTTTCCTTTTGCTTGGGTTTGGAAAGGATTGTCACTGATATGCTCTCTCAATTCCTTCTGGTCTTCAAATGTAATTAAGTGTTGAGCAAAGGTATTGTCAGTCTGTTTCCTTCCTACTAAGCTCTGCAAGGTTCATGTTAATGATTTTTTTATTGTTTCGAGGCTGCTCTTATTTTCTGTCTCCCACCTTAATGAGGCAGATACCATAGGCAGCATCATTTTATCACAGTTGCCTGTGGCAGATTAACTAATACAGCAGCATCTTTTCTGAAGTTTTAGTTAATCAATATGTAAGGAGCTCTCATCAGTATACATGGATAATTCTCCCTGACACTTACAAGATTTGTCAAGCATGGAAAAGAAAGAACAGAACCTTTTTCCAAATGAGGGTCTTTTTGATTTGAGGAGCAGCAATCTGTTTTGCACCAATGAGCACATCATATTCAGTGAATTAAGACTAAAAATAGCTAATTAACACCTTCTCTGTTTCTTTTGTGTCTGGTCATTAGTTACTATGAACCACATTAATTCATAGTAGCACAGGGCATCAAAAGTGCCAATGCCTAGCTAACATCAAAAGCTAAATTCTGTGGGGGTTCTGCAGAGGAATATTACCTCTTAGTGTGTTACCTATTTCCCACAGCTGCCTCCTTATATCATGAATATGTGTGCTTGTATGCTCAGCTCTTGTCTGTACTTTTTTTTTTTTATTCACTACATATCCCATGAAGGGAAAATCTGAATTAATCATTGGCACTTGAAAGGGACTCAGGCTATTTTTTCCTGCTTTAAAGTGACGCTGAATGGGTCCTGCCTGTAAGCTAAACTCAAATACTGTTTCAAAGGCTTGGATCATTTCAGAAATAGCAAACATAACACTTCTGAGTAAACAGACCAGTTATAATAGACAGGATTAGAAAATGGATTGTTCTGGGCCAATGCTGTACTATTGAGAGTGATGATATCGTAGTGGTAATCGCACTGTTGGACTTAATGGCCCATAAACTTTGATAAAAGCTTTTGTAAAATTGTCAGCAATAATTCCATCCATTGTTAGATTGCCAATGAACTTCTTCAGCCCCTGAATAAATTGCTACTATCAATTATGTTTTCATAATTATATAAAATAAGACTTTCACTCTGAAGGTATAATAATTCAAATAATAATAAAAAAAAAAAAAATCCTGTCAGCTTAAAATTAATGGATCATATCCACAGTTGCTGTAAATGCACAGAACTTTTTCACCTGGGTGGGGCTAAGGTAATTTTTCATCTGAAGCTGAAGTCCCATGAATTTCCTCTGCCAAGCCCTTTAGATCAGCAGAAACAGAAAATGCCATTGCCTGTGTCTGAAATAGAAAGGATAATTAAAAAATAGTTTTATTGTAGTTCTCTTTTGTTAGTTTTCTCTGTATATTTTTAGCATGATGCTTACTAGAGCATGAAAATTGAAAAGGAATAATTACTTTCTAAGCCTTTAATAAGCCATTCACTTAAAAATAATAATAATAATAATGCTGAAACATTTAAATTTTGTCTACAACTTGCATGCTGTGTCGACATATGGTCCCTTTCCATTTATTTATTTTTTCACAGCTACTAATTTCATAACCTTCCCTTTTTTTCCCATTCATCCCTTCCACATGATTGGTTGTTATCTGCCTCAGCCTGATACAAAATGGACTAAAATTCAAAGCAAGAAGAGCAGGAAGTTCTCTTGTGAGAGAACAAATAGCACGAGGTATTTAACAGTGCATTAAGCAATGTAGCTGTTGGACTACACTCATAATACAATGATGAGAACACGAAAATGCTCTGTATGTGATTAGTTTAGCCAAGCAGTGAAATGCCCTGGCGTTGGTGATCTAGTGGTATATCTAATACAGTGGCATTGCTAACGCAGAGCACAATGAAGAGCTGAACATGAGCTTTCCAGGCCAGCAGCATAGGAGCAGCTGCCTTACCTGCCTGTGGGTAGAATTTGATTTTTGCATTCTAGAGAAGAGTTGAACAGAAATGTGCCTACCACTGAAATGTGCCTACCCAGGGTCTGTCCTCTTTATGTTATCACTTGTCTGTGTGTATTTGCTTAATTTTCTGTAGGAGGATGGCAGTAGGTAGGAATGTATTCTGAGGGAATATATTGTCCAGTCAGCAACCATGCTGCTTCATGAAGTCTTTACCTCAGAAAAATCACAGTTCCTAAAATAATGACGTTGACTGGTACACTACCAGTGATAAAACTTCTCACTCCATTCCCACCTTCCTAATGTATTTGGCAGCGGTTGGTAACATGGAATTCAAGGACAGCCCCAAAGAGAATCTGGCTCTCCCATGCAAGATTATGCAACTTTGAAGAAAAGTACCGCAGCTACATGCAGGGGAGTTTGTGGAAAAGGTAAAATTATGGAGAGCTGGAGGAGAAAGAAGAAAATCTGGAACTCTTGCTTCTCAATTACAATAATGCTGCAGCAGGGACATGCATCTTCTACTGATGCTTGATCCAGCAAACCTTAGGCATAATATTCCTTTGAAGTCTCTGGATATTTTGCCAGCCAGGACTGAAGGATCAAGTTTTTTATTACTTTATTTGCCTAAGAAAACTCTTCTCATCTAGTTTAAAGGTGAAGCTGATATAGAATACCACACTATGTTATATGAAGATTTTGTCAAAAAGTAATTCTCCTGAAATAGAAGTAAGATTATAAATTATAATCACATCACAAGGTATTGCGGTGTCCATGTTACAACTTTAAATGAGTCTTTTGACTGGCGGTGCTTAAAAGTAAGCCTAGTAAGTACACGTGCTGTTAATTGCCATTCCCTTTCTTTTCCTAAAAGACTGTTTCTAGATATATTTTTGGATGGGACTGAGACAAGTGAATTCTTTAGGTTTGTATATGGTGATGTGGCTTCAGCCAGCCAACGTGGTGGTTCTAATACTGCAGCTAAAAGGGGATCAAAATTTGCTGGAAGGATCTCAGTTGAGTTGAGTGGCATTTCACTCACACGCTGGATGTGTTGGACCCAAGACTTCTAAACAGAAGTTCTTGAAAATAATTATATTTCTGTATACATATATATATACTAGTATGTGTATATAAAAGAAATAAAGTGAATTATTTACTGTAGCCCTGAAACAATATGTAAATATGCTGTTCTTAGTTTATGCAGGCCTCTGGCACTCTTGCTTTATAGTTAAGAAAAAATGGTGTTACAACAGCAACTGCTATACCACTCAGTACTTAAGGAGCTCCTGTCAATGTAGCACTTCAGAAAGTACATTAGACAGACTTTTAAGGTGTATGAAATTAAAACAAGAGTAGGAGCTTAACGCTTGCTGAATACTGCAGTCAGAGAGCATGAGTTGGTTCTGAAGTTGAAAAAAGTGCTGATGGAGAGTTAGCAATATCTGCAGTCTAGCTGCTTTTGTAAATGCATTATTTCACATGTATGCACATGTATCTGTTTGAAATCAATGGAGTTGTATGTAGGTATACAGAGCTTGTATAGGTTTAAGCCTTATAGCCTTGTTTTACATGGGACAAAAATTATATTATTTAAGGGAGTAATAATTTTGAGAGGCTCAAGCAGAGACACTTTAAGGGCAGGTACTTGGCATGTCTTGAAAACGAGCCTCTGAGGATTATTGAAAAATTTACGACAAATGGAAGTATCAGAAGCTGAAGCTGCTGGAAATTATGATTTATGGATGTGAATTTGGGGCAAAGTTTAATGTTACATATGTGCACCACTTGTGTTTGAGAGCAAGGAGTGGTGTCAAGGTATGTGTATAATGATATTTTTTCTGTCTATTAAACCCTAGATATATATATTGGTGCATTATAAATGTTCATGTACAATAAAACACAATGCAAGTACAAGAGGTAAGAGACCTAGGAAAGGCTAGGAAAGACTAAACTAGTCTGGACTCAGTGAGACTCTACTTTATCACTGATAACCTTGTAGTGTGAGATTGACATCTTGCTCAGGAGTTTCCTTGTTAAACCACTGTAGCACAGGAAGACTTTCTACGCTAATGAATTTACTACATTTCTTTGTATTCTTAACCTCATAAACTCTTAGAAAGAGCTGAGTATCTGTGTATTAATAAAACTATGCACTTATATAAAAGCATATTTGTGATTATGAGAAATTATTTGTTATGCTCAGTAGCCCAGCATTTGTAAGAAGATTGATTGCTGCCCTCCTGTTGACTGTTCGTTTTTCCTCTCAAAGTTGTTTCTATCAGATTGCATAGAATAAAAGCACAAATTTGGTTTTCTGATTCTTGAAAAAAAGAAAAAGAAAAAAAAAACAAAAACAGAAAAAAAGCAATACATGTATGCTTCACAAGTGGTGTGTTTTCTCTGTTCATTCATAGTAATTGCTGGACAGCATCTTTATTCTTTGAAAGTGTTATGAAATCAACATATGGAAAAAAAAGAAAATCAAAGTCTGCATAGGTGCTAATCCATATATGCATAAGAATGAGTCCTGTTCTTCGTGGCCTGAATTTCAGCCTCCTCTGCTAATGTTAACCAGTGAGCTGTTGCTGGTTGTTGGATAAATGACGTGAGGGGCTGAAGGGAGCAGCTTGTCTACGGGTGTCCCTTCTGTGAGGCTAATGTGTATTCCCCAGTGTGTTCCAGGAGTGTTCCTGATGGTCTACCTAAGACCGCGCTTTAGGATGGCAACACTGGGGCCTGCATCCTTTCTCTCCCATGAAGGACATTAGTTGGATAACTTAGGAGGGAGCACTGCAGAAATCTGCCTGCTTCTTCTGCTGCAGCTGGATGTTCAGAGCTGAGCCCAGGTCCTGGTGAAATCTGGGCACGGTTAAAATGCCTGTGAAAATACAGATAATTCAATGTGGAGAAGCTGCAAGTGCTGTGTGCAAGCTGTGTTGTGTTGGAAGGCAGCCATCCTAGAGAGCCAGGGAAGCGTGAATGCTAAAAGATCACTTTTGGGTGATTTCTCTACCTCTGCTGTTGATATATTCACTGTGAAACAACCTCCAGCTCTCGTGTTGATATTTTTACTCTCTAATTTCCATTTTGATCTTCACAGGTACGCTCCTTTGATAAGCATCTTTATTGCCACTTGTACGTTAGGACAGTGGAGCACCTTTACACTTGATAAGTATCCTACAGCCTCATTTTGTTTGAGCAAATGCCAAAAGGACTTTGAAGTTCACTAAGTTAAAGGCAGTGACAATGGCTGTATCCTGGGACTGGGAACTTCACGTGGGGCACTTTGTGGTGCTATGCACAGCATAAGGACAGCTGAGCGAAGTGGAGCAAAGGTCCCCAAGAAGTTTTTTTCAGTAACTCTAATTTGGGCCTGGTACTAATATGCAGAGGGGTTCAGCGTATTGGAGATTTTCCATGCATTCTGCAGTACTGTATTAAATAAACAGATATAAGTAAAGATGCTCTGACACGTTATATGTATATTAATATGCCTGAAACTTAACAACAACAAAAAAAATATAGTCAAAAGTAGAACTTTTAAAATACAAGCTTTGTTGGTGGTGTTTTGAATACTTTGCAACAATAATTAGGCTGGCAGCAAATTATCTCAAAAATGTATGTATACCTTTAAAAAATGCAGCCTCTGCCTGATTTCTAATTAATCACTCTGATGTTAAACTCAATGTTATGCGAGGAATGCTTTCCAGCACTAGCAGGAAGTAAGAAGCTGTTTTATATGTATATTAAGAACGCTTTTTGAGGCCAAGAGACGGAGGAGCTTAGAAGTCTGATGATTGTTTATCTGGAAGGAGTTCCTAGTGGCACAGGAATGGGGCTCGCTGTCTGTAGTGGTTTAACCACACAGAAAATGTATTTGGTAGTCTTCTCACAGAGACGTGGAGGGACGCTCTATGCCTTTACAAGTATAGGCATTCTGCTTTTTGTGGGCTTTAGAAACACAGATGAGCTGTATAATGAAACTTGAATTCCTAGGGAAGGTTTAGAGAAAAAAAGAAGAACTGAAACAGATTGGGCTACCAGCAACTTCCCTTCTCATCTGCATTCACTGTGGTGAAGCCCAGAGAAGCAGTGAACCTTGGGTTACTTAATGAAAGCTGGGATGCTGCTTGCAGGGACGACAAGTACCAGGTGCAGGAGAAAACCATAGGGCTCTTTGGTGCTGTTTCCCTGGACAAGAGATTGTGAATTCAGTCCTGATGTTTAAACTCGGAATTAGCAAACTTCTAAAATTCAAAATTTAAGGCAGTGAAATAATTCTAGTACACAAAGTTAAGGGCTTTTTGAAAACATGTGGTGATAGCTAGGGTTTATATCTGAACACCACTTTTTCTCTGCAACTTGTACAAACTGAAAGCAAGTGAGGAACTTTCCTGAGGCTTCGAAAGCTACTTCATAGGCCCCATGTTTCACTGCAACGAATGTATTTACAAAGTTTGTTGCTCCATGTTTAAAATGCATACATACACTTGTTGTGTTTCCTGATCATATGCAGTGCAGTATGCTAAAATGCAGGAGCTTGCCTTAGCTATGGATCAAGTTAAACATCAAAGGCTTCTGAAAGTGGTGTGAGAAAGGAAGGCTTAAGTTTGACAGGGCTAGTAGTTTCTTTCAGAGGGAGGAATAGCAAACATTTACCTGTACAGAAAGCAGCTGCATGGGCAGCTGTTATCTAAAGCTAACAGCACCTTTATGTGCACAGGTACGGGCTGAGAGAGTATAAGTATCTGTAGCGCCATGTTATGAAAACACGAGGTCACATTCTGCCCTCAGGTAAACCTTCACAGCCCGCTGAAGTAATGAGGTAGTACACCTCTAGCTGGAAGAAGACTTGGGTCCCCAAACAGCCAGGAAAAACAGCGTTCCAAAGCAGAGATGCAAGTCTTTCAGGTTTGCTCTCCATCTGTGCCACCTGGTGTAAAGGGCTTCTGGCAAGAAAAATGTTGTTTGTCCTTTAAGAATCAAAGCCCATATGGAGAAGTTCTATGCAGCACTCCTTACATTACTTTTCCGTGTTTTGGGTATCCATTTCAGGCCTCTGTATAACTAATAACGAGTTCTGCAGAGAAATTATAATTGGTCTGTTTCAGCTAAAGCAGGGGGCTTGGTTTAGTGTCTCAGAAATGTTTAATTGGTAGAAGTATGGCCAAGAAAAAATGCACCAAGGAAGAGCTAAAAGGCAACCTGAATTCAAGTATCAAACATTTAAGGCACTCAGGGTTCTGGAGAGGGGTGAAGGTTGTTTTGCTTTTGTGCTTGGGGGTGGGGTTGACTGTATAGGGATCAGAATAATACATTTCCCACGAGATAGTCAAAAGAGGATTATAGATCAGGATCTGTGTATTATAACTGTCTGTACCGCTACATAGATTTGATATGACTTAAACCCTATCCCACCCCCCAAACCCAAGAAGTTGTACATAATCAAGAAATTACATGCTCTAATACAGGGCACATGGACTAAAGAAATTAACATTTTCCATCCTGGCACTTGCTCTTTGGCCCTGGCTTGGTTTCTGGAGTGGGTTGAGCCTCCTTGATAAGCTGGGAGCTTGTGTTTGGGTTAGGCATGATTCACTGTGCCAAGGCTCACCTTCTCTAGGACTTATGTAACCCTTTGTTTTCTTAAGGCCTTTTTAATTTATCCATCAGTAGCGTTTCTTGCTAAAGTCTGTGTCAAAATTATTAAGCTTCGAACTACATGTTGTCTAAAATCTGCTATTAGCAATGATTGCATGTAAGGTGTCTTATTAGTTCACAACTTTGGGATATTCTGCTCTAATTAACGTTGAGAATTAATCTGCACTGTTTTCTGCAGCATTAGCAGCAATCCTTCTGCTGAATATAAATTAGATTTTTGCTACAGCCCAAATTCAAGTACGGGTATAAGTTTATATACAACATTTATGGTACACCTGCATGGTGTAGTGGGTTCTGGTTTGGAAGTTTTCAGTATTTGTGTGTTTGTTTCTTAATTTCACACAACTTTCTGCAGCATGCCAGGATAACAGGCAGGACACTGTCTCCTTTCTTGCTTTTTCAAAAGCAGTTGATGCTGTAGAGGCTAAGTACTTCATAACGTATTTCCGTAAAGAATTTTGTCCTTTTCTACATTTGAAGAAATCTCTGGACAGTAGTTGGTTTGCAGATCTTACTTCTTTTCAGAAGACAAAAGGGCTTTGTTAGGAAAACCCAGCCCTGCAATGTCCGGGGAGCTTGTAAAAGATGATCGACAGCTTTTGCATCTACTTAATGTGCTACCAGGATACTTGAAGACGGGCAGGATCAGGCCCAAGGGGGTGGAGACTTCTTGGTGGTGAAGGAAAGAAACACCAATCTTGGGTGTGTTGTGTTTGCTTTCTTCTCCAAGATGAGATAGGCTTATTCCTTCACACAGCTGCTTGCACATTGCCCTTGCCTGAAGTTTTCAGAAGGGTAAATGCACACAGGGCTATACTTGCAGTTCTAGGACAACAAGTGGTTTGTAAGGAAGCCTCTTTCCCACTTTCTTGCAAAGCTGGGATCAAAAGCTTGCTTTCCTCCATGCAGCAGAGCATGTTGATGTGCTACCCCACCACACAAAGCTATACAGGGCGTGCACAGCCTTTGTCCTTAGGGCAAGGAGTGGAGAGGAGCTGCACATGACAGCTCTCATGCACGTGATTTGGTGCTGAAACAGAATTTTTATTTAATTTAATTGAAAATTTTAATTTCCTGTTTTGTACAGGCAAGACAAAATCCCCTTAATCTTCATAGCATTTTGAAAAGGAATAATGGAGAAAATGTTTGTTCTTCAAGCCTCGTTTTGCATCTCAGTTTTAGGCCCCGCTTTATTGGCAATTTAAATCCATTAGAACAGCAACAAGTCTACACAGATCGTGTTATATGCAATAGCCTCGCATCTAAATTTGAAGTGTAATCATGCACAAACATTTATTTGACTAGCATTGCTAGTGGCATTAATGTTAAGTGGATAGTTAAAAGCTTAATGACCCCTTCCAAACAAAGTGTTTTATTTCTGTAACATATCGATGAGTCTGTGAGGTCTGCAGTTGAATGTTGTGTTTTTTTATTTTTTTTATTTTCAGTGTTTCTAGAAAACCTTTCAACTGCTGGCACAGTTCATCTACTCCATTTCCTGCCCCAGTTAGGATATATCTGTTTGGGTAGGGCATGTGCAACCAGAGTGTAGTCAGGTCCTATTGGATGGTCAGAGTTTCTTATGAAATTTGGCGAATGCTTGTTAACTTGCTTTCCTGATCTCTGTGACAAGAGAAGTTACCAGCTGGATGAGGAATTTATCTGATGTGAAGGAAAATCCCTTGGGTCTGGAACCTGCACAGCACTGAATATGTCCTTGGTGAACCCAGCCACTGGGAGGTCTGCTCATGGTGAGCTCTGAGAAGTAAACACAGGGAGGGTGTAGCACTGAGCTTTTCCTCTGCACTTTTTCTATAGTGGGCCCTTTGTCGTTTGGCTTAAGGATGAGGAGAGCAAAAATCGTGCAAGTACCTGGTTTCCAATTGTCTGTGGCTAATGAAAACCTGGTGCACAGAGGTCTAAAATGCAAATGATTGAAGGAGTAGCCAGTTTGAGGTTTTGGTAATGGAACAAATTGCTGGAGGCTTTGAAATGAACTTCAGGGAGGCTCACTTTTTATGTCACTTAGTAGCAGTTTAATATAAGAGAGTTTGGCACAGGCCAATCGCTCCCTTCTTTTTAGTTGGGATTGGCTGCTTAATGCTTCTAATCTTCTGCTCCTACCAGACAAACGTCTGCATCACCCACTGGTACTGACTGAGGCCTTGGGCTGTTGGGTGAGCATCTCCAGCTAAAGACTGAGCAACCCGAACAAAGGCAAGCAAAGCTTTCACACCTTGCCCTTCGCAGTCTCTCATCCCATTATGAACTAAATTAATTTAATTAAAAAGGCAGCCAGTAAAACCAACAACATACTGAACTTGGCATCACTCCTCTTATGCAAGTCTGGGACTCATAAAAGAGACTTGGACACGGGATGAAGCACCTTCAGCAAGAGCCCCTGGCTACTGCCCAGGACAGCTGCAGGATGCCGCAGCCTGCCCTGCCAAGCAAGGGTGTTGCAATGCACGGCCGCTCCTGGGTGCAGGGAACAGCAGCGGGGCAGAGCACAGAGGGTCCTTCCCACTGGCTGCCCTCTTCCAGGGAAAAACGTATACCTGAGAATGAAGACAGAGCTGTTCTCTTCCAGCTTGGGGTGTCAGATAACATCTTTTGAGATGCCACCCAGCAGACAAGAAATGGAATACACGTTTAAGTACAACAGCCTGCTTTTTGCTGTTCCCCAGAGTTGCACATGTCCAATCAAAAGCACTTATATAAACAGCAAACCTCTTCTGCAAAATCTCACCTTGTTCACCCCAATGATAAAGGAAGACATGCTTCCAGATTAAGTGTAGTGCCATGTCTTGGAGACATCTCTCTGCCTCTAGCCAAAGTGTTTCCATGCCTCTTATTTTGGAAAAGCACAAGGGAAAGTTTAAGGAATCCTTAGGAAAGTCAGGGAAGGTTACTGGTGTTTCAGCATGTCTGTGACCAAGTAGGTTTCTGAGGTCTTGTTTCTACGTTTGGAAGCTTGTTTTTGCACTAAGTAGAAGGAGCTTTGCTTACAAAGGAAGAACTTGCTGCCTGCAGTTTCTGGGAACATGCAATGGGTCTGTACACTCGGGTGGTTGACTCTAGGACCGGTAAAACTATGGTTTCTTCAAAATCCTAAATTAAAGAGTAACTTCTATTTTTCTTCCTAAGCTGTGCAATTTGGCTGTTTGGAGAATTCCGGAGAGGCAGTGAAATTACTGTTGGCTTTCCCACAACAAATCCTTGACCATTTAAGCATTAGCAGATTCCCTGCACTGTATATGGGGGTGGAGAAAGGATCTGTGGAGTTACTTGCACACGCTGACACATGTACACATGCACATGTTAGTAGCTTCTAGGAAATACTTGGACTGAAATATCAGTGTTTGGGGGTTTGTTTCCCTTTCTGCACAGTACTGGGTGCAAAACAGTTATGTTGCAATACAAGGTTCTACAAAATGTGTCAAAACTATTGCTTTATACAACTCACATTACATGTAGGATTTGTCAATGTGCATTTGTGCATCCTGCCATGCCCAGTCCATAGGCCTCTCGCTGTTCTTGCTTCAGGAACTCAGCTTCCTCATCTGAGCTCTCTGTGCTCTTGGTGATCCATCATCTGGTGGTGGTCACAGGAGTTGAACCCTCATCTGTGTGCTGATCTGCATGGGTGTGACGCTGATCACTGAGATCTAGCCTGAAATGGAGTTTTTCGCTGTGGATCTCTGACCTGAGCAACTTGTGAGCTTTATGTAAGCTGATGGATCTGAAAGGAGTGCTGAGCTCTGTAGGCATCTGCAGGACTGGGGAAGGGGCAGCGAGGATGGTTTCAGGGCTGCGCACATCTGTTATCTTCGTGAGATGCTTGGAGCAGAGCAGTGGGGGCTTTTTGACACCTCAGATTTTTTTCAGCTCAGTTGCTCAATACCAGCTTTTGTTTTGTGCACTACTATAGTTTTGCATTTCACTCTTATATTATTCACTGGTTGGGCCAGAAATGGGAAGTTTGGAGAAAATACCGAGCAGTCCGTGAGTAGTTTAAAGAAAGATCAACATATACTTTTGTTGGAACCGATGAGCTCCATACTCAAGCCGAGCAGCCAAATGCTGCATGGTACATCCAGCCACACGCTGGAGCTCAGTGTGAAAATAACCGGTATGAGTCGCATCCGCAGGCAGGTCACAAGCTGTTACCTGCAAGAATAAACCAGACAAAACAGTGTCTGTATGCTTCCAATGGCTGAAAGACATCATAAATTACAGAACATGCTTAAAACAGAGTAAAAACATATTAGAAATCCAGAAAACTATTGCTGGTTACCCAGTTTCACTAGTCTAAGGTTACATTCTGGGATGGAAAATAAGAGACTCTTTTGCTTGCATGTTCTGCAATAACATTTTATCAGCAGGCAAACTCTCATTAAATACACCCCATTGGCTGCGTTCAGTCTGCCAATTTTTGAGTGGAAACATTGTATTAACTTGGCTGTTCCCTGCAGGATATTACTCTTGGAAAATTATAACAAAGTGAACAATCCCCAAATCAGCATTTTTCATTTATAGCAGGCCATAATTTACAGTACAGTATGGATCTATGCCTGAGCAGAGAACGCTGTCTGCAGTGGCAAGGAGCAGCATTCATTTCTGTATTTGCCATGAAAAAGGATTTGTCTTCTTACTTAATTGTACACGGTGGTTTTGATCTACTTTGTGTGTTTCAGTGCGTGCTGTAGCATGTAATGACTCGTTAGCAACTGTGTAGTTGTAGATTGCACATTCTTTTTAGGGTGACAATTTGTCTTCTTCACGTGAATTACATGCACTCCCCAGCGCAAAAGTAAAGGACGTGGCTGTGTTCCTTCATACCTCAGATCCCAATCTGAAGGAATTCCTTTGAGGTGAAAACTTACAAGGGAAGGGAAAAGATGTTTTTAAATGCTAAACAACAGCAGAGCAGCATTTATTTATTTATTTATTTATTTATTTTTCGAGCCCTTTGACTAAGAAAGCTCTCTCCTTGCACTCTAGAACTTTCATACTTGTAACATCTATAATTGTTGATTTAACTGGATGAAGACAATGCAATTGTTTCATGTAAGTTTTGGAAGCTTTAAGTAAAGAATGTTCTGAATGTCTGTGAAAAAAGTAGAAAACTTTGCTGTTACACTAAAAGGAAGAAGTGTTTTTACTTTCCCTGAAAAATTTTGCCTAAGCTAAGCAATTCATCCCATGTTAATAGGTACATCTCTCTGAGTAGTTATTCACTTTCATTTGCTAGATCAGGATGTTCACATTGGCAATTTCTTTTTAATGGAGGGTATGCAGGTAAAAAATTGTAGCATACTGGAAAATTAAACAAAAAATCTATAACAAACAAAATAAACAGCCCTAGTGTCCACAGAGGTGTGAATGTTTGTGTATTTATGTCTGGAAACGTTTGTACATATATATTCATATTTTCATGTCTGCTGCATAGAAATTTTGATTCTTTGAAAGCGTTGCCCCCTTTTTTTTTTTTTTTTCTTTTTTTTTTCCAAGTCAATGTAGCTTAACTCAGACACTGCTGATATTAGTGAATTCATTACAGAGGAAGGAGAACTATGCCAGTGCCAATAGTTCTGAGAATGCCAGCCCTGGATATGCAGTCTATATACTGCATACAACTCATAGTGTTGGTTGTATGTTTAAAAAACAAAACAAAACAAAACAAAAAACAACTCGGAAGCATACTTTTTTTTTCCATCCAAAACAATTTTTACTTCAAGGTGGAGCATTTTGTGAAAGCTAGGTGGGAAAATATGCTTCCCTTAATAACATTATAGATGGGGAAAACGGGATAGATGTAGTCTGTGTTAGCTTTGTTTGTTCCCATAAGCTCCAGTATAGCTTCTCTTTCATATTCAATTTCATTTGACTTAATATTCCATTTCAAAAGAGAGTAATTAAACAAAAGGTCTGCACTTGGTGCCAGAATCTTTGAAGCCAACCATGAAACTCCATTCCCAGAGGATGAAAGTTAATTTTCAAGAAGGCCTAAAATTTCTATTGCGTAAACAAAGTAAGTGGATGGTTTTACTAAATGACTGCATTAATAATTTTATTAACTGCCTGCTATGGGCCTACACCCACTGATTTTTTTGCATTATTGTTCTGGTAGTCACCTCATCTATTTCAACATCAGCAAGGTGTAGTGATTGACCACTGGAGCCATTTCTGCCCACCCCTGCCAGTACCTGGAGAACAGGATGGAAACAAAGCTACCAGACCTTCCTCCCTGCCAAAATTCTTTTAATATGGAAGGAGAAAACAGGAATAGTTAGATCTACCCTGCACCATGGCTTCAGCACGAGAAGCAAGACAAACACTAGAGTCCTGTGTGCCAGCATTGCCATTTCTTGGGCTCTGCAAGTACCTTTCTGTGGAATTATAGCTGGACCTGGCTCCTCGTGGGTGTGTGCAGGGGAATGCAGAATGAAATGAGTTGATGAAACTGCATGGAACGACCTTTGTGGGACACCAGGAAGCCACGGTGCTTTCATTATTGCTCTGTTCTTCTGCCAGTTAGAGTGAAAGGACCTCTCCGTGGTTTTATTTTTCTTCTTTTCTTACGTTAAAATACATTCACCAAGACTAGGTTCTTCATTCCAAATTTGTTATTAAGAGTCAGTGTATTTGATGCCTTTGTGGGTGGGCTCATAAAAACTGATCTCATTTTATATTCTTTGCATAATGAAGAATAAAGAGTAAAAATACCTCTGGGGGATTGTAATAATTGAAACCTAATTCCCAGGTATTTAAGCACATTACAGTCTTTAAAGGCAAGGCCAGAAACTGGTGGGGATGTCCAAGGACTTCATACATATTTGGAGGGAGAAAAAACAAAAGAACGCAACTTTTTTTTTAATCCAGTCTTCTCATTGTTTCTTCAAAACATAGTTCAGACTGCTAGATTAAATAAGCAGAAGTAGCATATAAAATATTGATTTTGAATTTTAGCCCTACCACTCACTGAGGGGAAAAAAGTAGATGCTTCTGTGCAATTGCCTCTGTTGAAATTCACATTTGTCTCTATGGACTTGAGAAGAAAAGGTGTGTTTCCATACTTCAAAGGTGGAAATGCAGTGACCTAAAAAGCCCACAGTAGATCTCGCCCTGCTAAGCACATGGGCTATTCACAATTATGTTATGTAAATTTGTTTGTGCCTCTTAAAGATACATGGGGATTACAAAGTGAAGATAGGCTTTGTAATAAGGTCTGTGTACCCTGTTGACAGTCAGTCTGATTCAAGCCTGCCATGCAAAGAGAGAGTAGGAAGTTGATGAAGAGACAATGATGTGACTAAATGAAAGGTAGATACTACTTGCTGCTTTTCATCTGAAAGTTATCTCTATTTTCCACCTTCCAGAAGAGCAGGTATGTTGTTTAGATTAGTCATTGGGTTCCAAACCTAAGCCTTGGCTGTAGTAACATTTAAAAAATGAGAGAACAATTGTTTCCCTAAGGCTAGTTTGAGGGTGTTGATTCATAATCTTTCAAACATGTTGTGGCACAATTCAAAAGACCCCCCAACAGTGTAATAACAGAAATTATTTTATAGTTAGTAGAATATGTATTCAAAATAGAGCAACTTCCTTATAGTGCCCAATGTTGACCTTTCTGGTGGTAAATCAATGAACTTTTCTCTGCCAGTAAAAGTGCTACATGAAACAGATTTTTTTCTTAAACTTCTTTTTGATCCTAGTGCTACATTTGCAGCACAAAACTGTGCCTTGCTAAGCACAGTTAGAACAAGAGGTAGAGTTCAGACACGTTCTTCTGTATCAGGCTGGACTGGCTGAAGTAGTCCCCTCTGCCCAACACCGTCAACGGCAGCAGAGGGTCTGCAGAGGGAATAGTGTCTCCGTTTCTGGAGCTCAGTCTAACATCTTCATTTGAATCACCAGTGAGCTAACTCTGAACTACGAACAACTAGCTTCACTGAAAGTTCAGAAAGCCTAGGAAGTCAGGTGGGGTTCTCTAGGAAAGGGATATTCACTCTCTGCACAAACCCTTAAGTCTTACAGTAGTCTGTGTGAATTAGAAGCAATTAGCAATGGTGACTTCTGTGAGAGCATCAGAGGTATGACTGAGATGAAACAATCAATCTTGGCAGATAGTCTATAGAACCAGCAGTCAGTAGGAAGGCTGTGTGTGCCAAGGGCTTTTGTTCTTGCCTGGAAGAAACGGCCATGCAAGTATGGAGAATTAAATTTTAATTAATGAGAAATCAGAGGAGGTGCTGTGTGTCACCAATGAAATGAATAATCTGACTTAAAGAGCTAAACTGAGACTGCTGAGTGGGTGATGTTGCGGAAAGTCCACTTTATATAATCTTAGGGAGTGGTAGTCTGGAGGAACTTCTATCCCCTCAACATATGATTCATGGTTTAAATTTGTGGTCAATCTCTATACTTCTTTTGATGGAAAAAGTCATTTTTTAGGCTTACTGGCCCACATGAATGTATCTGCTAGCAGTTTGAAAAGCATGTAGGATTTCTGGAACTCAGAAGTCCAGGCAGAATATAAGGTGCTCCAGCTCTTCCAGGGGAGTGGCAGAACACTGCAGCTGGAGAGCTACTGGACAGCTCCAGATGCATCTTGGCTGCCTCACTTTATGTGTCTTCTGGCCAAAGCTTCAAAAACAAAAACAGTTTTTATATCCCTGGCACAGAAGTTGTTAAGGGTATTTCACTGTCAGGCTGAATTCTTGGGCTTCTCATCTCATGTATGGAAGCTGGATGCTTGCAGCTGCACAGGTTGGCAGGAGCCATTACCAGAGGGCTCTTGCTGAAGCATCAGATATGTCAAGGCTGTTCTAACCTGTTGTTGGGATATCTCCAAGCTCTTGTAGATAACATGGTTGAATTCCATGCATTCATCTTTGTGGAGAGATTCCTGGGTCCTTTCCCACTTTTCAAATTGGTGCTTGCCTGTATATGGTTAAATGCCCATGGCCAACACTGCAGACTGTTGAATCCTTTCTGCATAAGAAACACAGAGGTCTCAAGCCTAGTCCTTAGTTGGGGGGAGTAAAAATATACATTTTGCTTGCTTGCATTGTCTCATTTCTCAGCATTTGGAAGAGCAAAGTTTTGTTTTGTTTTGTTTTGCAGGGGGAAGGTGCTTTGAGGCTTTAGTGCTCTTCCATGGGCAGCTGATGTGGAATGTGGGTTTTGTTTGACATTTCTCATACTAGCACATTTTCTCTATCAACAGTGGGAGTTATCTTTAGGTTTTTCAAAATGTCTGCCCTGGAGTCATAGAGTACTTCTAAGGCTGCCTGTGAAGAAAATTACTGCAATCGATCTTTTATAAATGAGAGAGAAAGAAGTCAGGAGAGAGACTCTCTGTCTGCTGGGGCAGGAACTGGCTTTTCCTACCTTTCCCTGGGTAACATGTGTGTTGAAGAACAATGATCTGGCTGCTTGTGCTGAGGTCGTGGATCTAATGAGTAACTTGCTACCTGGCAAGATTGTTACATGCAATTAGGAGCCATAGTACTGCTGAGATGAATGCTGATTGTCCTGTTTTGTGCGTGTAATTGTATCGTGATTTGTGTTTCAGGTGAAGTATTTTGTTTGTTTGTTTTGCTAAGGGTATGTTGTTTGTATTTGTCAGCCCATTTCTGTTCTTGTAGTCACTTCCAGGTGACAACATGCCCTGTTTTTGTTACTGAATAAGCACAAACTTCCCATAGACTAAGTCTTTGGCATAAGCAGGGGGTGCCTGCTTGAATCTTTGGGCTTTGTATTCTGAACTGAAAGAAAACAAGGAAGGTTTCAGATATTGTGGTGGAAGAACATTTCAGTGGAGACGTTTCAGCCTAGACAGTAGTTATTCATCCAAATCCAGTGGTTGCACTTTTAGTCCATGTGGGAAGGACACTGCACTCCCATGATATAGTAAGGAATTGCAAATATGGGATATTGCCCCAGAAAGAAATCTAGATTATTTTCAGTGTGTATGAGCATGTGTTGACCGCTGGCATTGATACCAATTAAGGATGTCACCTTGACTGTTAGCTTCAGCAGAATTTTAGTTGGCAATTGCTGTGCTTACTGTACAAATGAAACAGCTGATAACTGTAAAGAAATGTTTTTACAGCAGCTTCATATCCTGAAGTCTCTATTGCTTTCACATGTAGGTATCTAAAATCCATTCTGCTTCACCTGTGCTTTGTTACAGCTTTGGGATCTTAAACACTTCTCAAGTTTGCTTAACATTATGTATTTTCTTTAAGCATTTAAAATAGGATAGAGTGTGTTCAAGTGTCTTAGGAGATGGAAAGATGAACGGAAGTTAAAAGTATGAAATGATTAGAAAACCATATGCTTAGCAAGGAAAATAAACCCTTTTAAGTGGAAGCTGTGATGTATCTAGCAAATGGTTATAGCTAAGAATGACAGATTAATTAAACTAAATTGGAAAAACTTGTATTTTATTAGAAAAAAAAGGAAGAAAAAGAAAAAGTAAAAGCTATGGTGGACGTGCAGGGCAGACACCTCTTTTACCTTCTAATGAAGAACTAAGTCTGATTAATGTAGAAGGCTGGAGTGACTTTTCATCAGTTGTACATGCCAGGCCATGTCTGAGCAGGAATGTTTTCTCTCGGTTAATAAACATTTGTTCTTTGCCTCGGGTGCTAAACAACCCTGTTCTGTTCCGCTGTGTGGAACACCTCTGAAAGCTTCAGAGAGGAAACAAAATTCAGCTTGGCGGAGCAGAGCTCCTCATGTTTATATTCAAATCTGGGACAAATACATGCTCCCCTTCTTCCCCTGCTCCATCTTGAACATCTTTACTGGTGAAACTGTTCCCTGTCTTCTCTGAAGAGCTTCAAACTGGGACAGTTTCTCTGTCCTGGCAGCTGCTGCCACCAAGGTTTCCACTCCAGGATCCCCTAGAAAGAGCAGTGGAGGTGGAAGTTAGCATTTCAGATGGTCTGGTGGCACAAGGAGAAAGCGGCTGGCCCTGCAACCTCCATGGGGAGGCTCTTGCGAAGGAGTATGGCCCCTGTGTTTACATGTGTGTTGTTGCATCTTGTGAGCAAGTGCTAGTCTTTACGGAAGAACTGTACTGTTGTAAACTTGGGTGTGAACGTAAACTGATCTATCTGTGTAACTTCATGTGTGGCCAAATCCACTCCAAAAAGTCAAAGCATATTAGGAAAGCTGAAAGCTGTCTGTTTAATGGAGAGCAGATACTTGTGAAGAACACAGCGTGTGGGTGGTGGTGTAGCAGAATAGCTCTGCATGTGTGTTTGTGTGCAAAGCTCATCAAGAATAACTCAGTATAAACCAGCCCTCTGGATTAAAGTCTATATCCCCCTGTATTTGTGTCTTGGCACTAGGAAGGGCAGCTTCTGTTACTGTGAACACGGCACCAAGACACAGCTGATGCCACCACATACTGTGTTTTGTATCACTTTTTTTTTTTTTTTTTTTTTTTTCTAGCAGCACACTTTTCTTACAAAACATTTTCTACTGAAAAGGAAAATGATACTACAAAGCCATTACTTAATGCACCAACATTGTCTTTAATAAACTCCTCCTTGCGTGGTTTTTTAAACACAGCATGCAGAGTTTAACATCTGTTGGGGACTTCTATTTGTTCAGTCCTGGAGAATACAAACTGGCTTGATCCTCACTTTTAATTCAGCAGGAGGGCTTGAAAAATCACTGTTACACAAAAACACAACAAAACGATGATTAATTTTATGTATGGCACAGATGTAAAATGGTTAGCTGCTCACACTTCCAAAAATTAGTGAATTATGTCCACTTGGTGTAAATTGAATCCTATCTTCTGCCTGGCCTCTAAACAGCAGAGGTTTAGCATTTTGTTGCAGTAATTCATATTCAAAACATCAGATAACAGCAGATATCACAGACCACATAAAAGCAGTTCACTTGAATGTTCAACTCTACTAGTAAATTCTGAGTGTCCGCTAAAGAGCACCTTGGCTTTGTTAAAATGATTAGCACCTTTTATCTAAGTGTTTTCATGCTAATTTTAATAATAATGTCCTCTATGCTGAGAAAGACCGTCTGGTTTCATTTGTAATTGTGAGATAGCAATTGGTAGCACTATTCAGGAGCATTTGAGAATGCTGAGGTACTGCTTGGACCCTAGTCAGGTGCAAAAGACCCGTCTCCCGTCTGGTTTCCCTGGTAAAGCTATTAAGCCCCAAATCAGGATTTCAATCAAAAATGCATCAGGATGTAACGTGGCTGGTGGAGCTCTCTCTGCATTTGTTTTGCAGTGTTTAAAGGGGGCGGTGTGGCTTTCAGAGCGGTGTTACCCTTCCCCACCTCGTTAGCAGCAGTTCTTTAGTGACTCACAGATTGGAAGAGAATGTCCCTGGGGCTCCGGAGAAGGATTTGGGAAGTGCTTTCCCCAGCCCTTAACAATTTTTTGACCACTCTGGGATGCCGAGTTGCGGAGGAGTTATAAAACTGGGTAGGACGGTGGGTTCTTCACTCTGGTTTATTTACAGTGCATCTGGAAGCATTTGAAATTTAGCACGGGTTTTCTGGTTGTGCCCCAAGCTCTCTGGAGGAGCAGAGCATTATGGCTGCAGAAGGCTGTTTCAGCCATCAGATTGAAAGTAGTTTTGCAGTGGGAGAAAGATTCCTTCTCCCTCCCACCCTCAGCACTCCCTTAGGAAGTTCTCTTCAGGAATGGTGTTACTGCACTTGGCCAAGAGGACCGATCTTATTTTAAAAACATCCTAATGATGATCCTTACTGAAATCTTGTTACTGATACTTGTATTATTATTATTCAATTTAATCTTCATCGCAGTTTCATCTGAAACAAGATCGAGGTTTAGACTTCTGCCTATGCTCCATCCCTGAGTTAAACACCACTAAAGCCTTTGCCATCAGTTGTGTGTTCAGCCATTAAGCTGAGCTCAAGCTAATGGCTGTACTGATTAAACAGCAGTTGTCACTGCTCCCAAAAGTCAGTTGCCTGGGAGATATTCTTATAAAGTGATAACAAAACAAGCTCCAGAAGATTGGAGGTAGATTGGTATGCATGGGTGCAATTAGATAAATTTATTATGGAATCTGTAACAAGACCACACCTGAATTTCTAATTTTACTAGTGTGTTTTTCTTCAAGCTTTTTCAGCATTTTTCTAAAAGCACATTAATTTTATTTTTACAAATAAATTTTGCAAATAGCATGTTTTTCTGTTTGTTTGTTTAAAAGCAGATGAAATGGAACACGTAGCTGGCTGTTTGCACGTGCAAGTGTTTGAACTGAACAAACCCATAAGGTGTTTGTTTGCAGTTGCACAGATTCCTGAGCTAAAAAAATCTGGCCTATGGTTCATAAATACCCCTTGGATCTCTCAGGATAAAAGATACTATGTAAATAGAATTATTTCTATAATTGCTCTGCAGTGCAGCAGAAGTCATTATCTTCTAATGCTAAACAAAGGAATGTACTTAGAAAAGCCAAAAAGATAAATAAATCCTTTTTAAACCTTTTGCTTTCTTCTTTGCTCCGTGTCACCACAGAGCAGCTCCAGGAGCACTCCTGGAGTGCTCTCCTGTGTTCTAGGGACCTGGAAACCATGCCTAAAGAGGAAGTTATTTGTGACCAATGGTGGTCGTCTAGTTACATGCTTGCAACAGCATTAAATTCACACTGCTTGTCTGCATTTCACTCATCCTCAGGGTCACAGGAGGCACCTGCAGCACTGCTGGCATAGGCGAGCCATATGGCTTTGCTCCTCTACACCCTGGTGTGTCCAAGCACTCCCCAAACACTCCTGTTCTTTGAAATGGATTGCTGCACTGGCCTAGGCTAAAAATTTTCCATTACCAAGATGAAAGGGAAGGCTTCATGCTACCTTCCAGTGGTTGCTCTGGTGGGGCTGAGAGAAGCAAGCAAGCTGGTGGAGATGTGCAACCACTCATCTAAGTCATCATTTGTTGCTGAAACCCCTCCATTGCAGAGCAACAGACCCAGTAATGTACTATTTAAAAATAAAAAAATAATAAGCTTTTTCTGTGGCACAGGCAGGAATTGGGTATCTCCCTGATGCCCAAACCACGAGCAGATGCAACCTTTCTGATTGCATCTCCCTATTGCTGCTGTTCCACTCTCCATAATACTTCTTTTAAATATTTTGTTCAGACAGATTTTGAAGTCACTGTTTTTTTATTTTTTAATTTTATTTAAACTACATGAAAAAACACTATAGAAGATTTTTAAGGACTGTATTTGGAAACCTTACGCGGTTCATGTCATAAGTTGTGTTTCCAAAACAGGACTGTGTATTAGCAGAGCCTTCTGATGCTGAAAGGGGCTCAGGTGACTGGCTCTGAACAAGAGCAGCAAAAGATGTAACTTCCTAGCATTTCATTAACAGGACAGTGCCCTCAACCGTCCTGTGATATGTCCCTGTAGCTGTGGGATCCAAATTCCAATGACCTTTTCCCTTCTGGGAACAGGAATTTAACATCTCTCTGAGAGTCCCCAGGTTGCCCAAGGCAATAACAAATACTTGGTGCTCTTACAGTGACAAGCATTATCAAAGAAGAATTCTACATTTACAGGCTTGCTTTGCTTTAAGCATGTGAGGAATCTCACTTAAACAGAGCTAGAGTCTAAATGTTTACCTAACAGGTCCTTTAACGATACCTCTAGGCACAGCCCTGTGTCACTAATGAGTTTCATCCTGTGAAAGGGGTTGAAAGGCAGGCCCAGTCCTTCCCTTTTCAAAGTATGCACCAATGCCTTTAGCTTTCCTATGGTTGCTTTTCCATAAATACCACTGTATTGCAACCATATATTATAGTCTATGCCATGAATTTGACAGCTCTGTTTGAAACCTGAGCTTGGATGAGCATCTCCTCATGGAGGAATTTTATTTAAACCCTTGAACTCAATGCCACAGTGTTTACATGTGTTATAAGAGCAAGCAGAGGAAGTTTGTGGAAGCAACATCTATCAAGTGTCATTAAGTGCTGCAGTACAACCCCTGGTTCAGGAATTTGTTCAGCAGCAGGTTTACAGAAAAAGAGTAAATATCTTTTACTCTTCATTGCTTTCCTGGGTGCTTACCTTTGCTGCTGCCACCACTGGAGCAGGGGACAAGATGGAGAGGCTTACAGTCTAAATGACCATAAGGCTCTCAAGTCCTGAGACATGCTGAACTTCATTTATCTGGTTCCTGCTCTGATTTGTGAGGGTTTGAATAGTGTATGTTTTGAAGTAGAAAAGAAATAGAAGTAGAGATTATCTCCTGAGTGACATTGGCCTTGCCTGTTCTTCAATGTGAGTGGTCACCAGCCCCGTTCTAGGACAGCAGTTCATTCCAACGCAGGATGTTCCTGCTCTTAGTGGTGCTGTGGGCATCATGCTGGTATATGGCAGGGTGATTTGACAGCAGGAAATTGATGATCAAAACAGAGATTTTGGGGACTGCTGAAATTTGGAGATTAATTTCAGAGAACTTCCTTTCACCTTTGGCTATTTGCAGGAAAAATAAAAATAAAACAACCTTGGGTTAGTTTTCCAACCTAGAACATTTCCCCATGTAAACATCTTTCAAGAGTGTTTTTGGATTTTTAGAAGAAAGCTCATTCCAAATGTGTGAATGCTGTAGCTAAGTTTCTGCCACCTAATCAATGCCTATGTGTTTAATGGCATTGTGCCTTTTTTTTTTTACTTTTATTTTTTGCTGATCTGTAAAGCCTTTCAAACAATCAGTCCATTTCAAAATGCTTTATAGTTATCCAGGTCATAGCTGAATGGGATAGAGGCTATTAGCCTGCAGTTCTTTAAGTGTTTCAGTATAATTCCTGCTGATTTGCTGGTGCTGGCCAATGCAATCTTCTGACCCCTGATGTGTCTCATAGCTGCCATAAAGGGCTTTGTAAAGATGCTCTCTGAACTTCTTGGTATTCTCAGAAAGAAAAGTTCCTGAACCAGTTTTCATTTTCCTCTTGACAGCCATATTCAGCCGTGTAGAAGACAACCCCACTATTGTTTCTGTGCTCTTTCCCTGTTACCTTTGTGGCTTTTCTGCACCAATAATTTTGCACATCTCAAATGGGGAGTCTACACCTGACCTTAGTGTTCATTTGTGGAGCTCCAAAAGGCTGTTTGTAAGATGATCATTATGCATCTTCCAGCTCAAGCCACTTTATTTTGGAACAAAATATCCATCTTCCACACACTATAAAATCCCCAGGTGTGCTCAGATGCTTGTTGTTCTCTTCAAATGTCTCTGCGCATTTTTGAACCAACGCTAATCTCTGGGAGGCACTGGGCAAATTGCCACCACCTAGTTTTCAAAATTCAGTAAATGCCTCCAAGAATAAGCCGTTATGATTCAGTGTGTGTGTTCTTTGACATCTACAGTTTTGGGGATTTTCAGGTACATTTAGTTGTACATCAAAAATACCATGCACAATTTTGTAACAAAACTGGTCTTATTACCATATTTCTATATGGGAAATTTGTTAGAAGGCACTGGAACCTGTAGAAATCTCTGAATTGGAAGTAAAGCCTACATTTTGCCTGTACAGATTTGGTCTATTACAGATTGATTCAATTAACTGCAATAATATCTGATGATGCAAATACTGTGGTAATTCTGTGGATTTAAACAGCACCAAAGTATCTGTGCTAAAGCAATATTCACTGAAAATCAAGCTTTCATGGTAAAATTAACTTCTCTTTCAACAGTTTAAAAAAAAAAAAGTTCTATGGAAGTATTATCTGCCTATTTACTGACAGTATCCTCTCTGAAAATACTGAAAGAACAGTTAAAAGTGCAAAATACAGCTGTTTTGTAAGGCTTTCCTTGAGAGACTTTGCATAATCTCAGCTCAGTGTTTTGAAGACAGCAAGTCTGTGCATATGGGTGTGACTAGTGAGATCAGGCCCAGAGCCTTGTAAATCAGACATCTCCAGTGTATTAATGAGTATTTATTTTAATATAAGGAAATAATACATCTGTATTCTTTATCTCTGTAACAATTTTTTTTTCCCTTAAGGCATTTGATAAAGATGTAACTGACACAGTTCAAGAAGTGCTTTATAAAGCGAGACTTAAAGCTCTGTTACGGTCAGATGAATGTTTTGTGGGGTATCAGGACATGGATTTTGTCTGTCTCTGCTAGTGCCTGTTCCAAAAGCTTAATCTTATTTTCCTTTATTAAATGCTCAAAGTTGACAAGCTGTTTACATATTCTATAGTGGTGGCACTACATGTAACTGGTGTTTGTTTGCATGATGAGTAGAAAGAATCTGATCTGCCAGACAAGGTACAGTTATGCAGTTGTGTGTTTTAACAGTTGATATATGTACTTATGGGCACCCAAAAGCCTGAATAGGAAACAGAAATTCAAGAGCATAAAGCGCATGTCTGTAGGCATGGTGGGTGCCCTTTGGTCATCACAACCAGAACTGTCTCTTTTATATAATGGCAGTAGAAGAATGTTCTTGATTACTTCTGCAATCCAAATGTATGGCGTCAAGAAGCTGCAAGGATTCTGTTGTTGTTCTGCATCCTGATTCCAGCCTTGAGCACAAGCCAGTTATACTTTGTCACAAGATGGGATCCTAGGCACCATGATCTGCATGTGTCAAAACCGCCTTTTCTCAAAGGTCGAAGCACTTCTCCTTTGCCTCAGTTCAGATCTGCTGTCACGTTTGCCTTCCACTCAAATCTGTAATAGCAAGGCTCAGATAAACCCTGCTTGGAGAGGACTTTGCTATTTTTGCCAGCCTTATTAGCATGCAGAACTTCTGTTGTTCCTGTTGTCTCCCTGGGTCCCTTTGGGATAAGTCCTTTTTCTAGAATGTGTTCCCAGAAACTGCCAAAAAGAGCACAGTAGTCCCTGGTTATTGAGAGCTTTCAGATACTGGTTCATACTGTGGCTAATCAGTTAATCTCAAGGACTCTGACTCTTAGATTGTTCAAGGCATTTCAGCACTCTAGTGGTGTCTGCTATGTTCATCGAGAACAACATATATTGTTAATTGAATATGGACTAATTCCTTACTCAGTGTTACGTTTTGTGGATCTCAACTCTAATCTGAAAGCTGTACTTCCCAATAGGTAGACATGAGGTAGGAATTTCACAGTTATTTCCCCAAACCATTTCATGGATCCTCATCAATTTATGTGAATGGGAATATTATTTATCTGAATTGGAAATAATCTCAAATGTTGCAAGTAACAAGTAGGAGAAAAAGATGGCGTTCACACACAAGTAAGAGTTTCCAGACCAGAGCAGCAGAGGAATGCAGGTCAAGATCAGGGTGGTATAACGTGGCACACAGTGTTGTTGCATGTGATGGCACAAATGCACCTCAACCCTTAATAGTAGGTGCTTGGACACGGGGCATTGTTAGTGGTTCATGATACAGAAAGATAAATGTCTGCTGGGAAGGGATGAGAATAGGCTAACAGCATCTTAGCCCTCTGATGCATCAGTGCTTCTGGTGACTTAATGTCATGATGGCATCATTAGTGTTCCCGCTTAGTTTTAACCTCATGGTCAAGTCATTGTCTGGATTAGATGATGCTCACAGTCATTACGGATAAGGTTTATCACATTCAGCCTTACTCCAAATGAAAATAAAAACTTTGTCTCACACTCTTCTTTTGTCTGATTACTATGACTAATGTTTTTATCACTGTTTGACTTTCTGGGAAGCATGGTTTTGTGACTGGCTGCTTATAGAAGGGAAAAGGTGTGTACCTAAAGTCATATCTACTGAGGGGGGACAGATTTTGAACCCATTAAGCATGACTCAATCTGACATACAGGTAGAACCTCTATATTTCTTTAATAAACACTGACTAGTGCAGCATGGTCTGTGTGGTTTTCTCACTGAATTAAGCAAAATGCGATACTCCTGCATTTTTTCCATGTCACTTCACAAATTTTTTACAGAAGATGTATAACAGAAAGTTTATAAGGGAGGAAGGCATGTCAGGCAGGAGACTTGTCCTGAACCAGAGTACCATAAGGAAGGGATAAAACTGAGTTATTTTTTCTGATTCATGTGCATTTTGGTCAGTTAAGATATCTTTTCCTTTTACCCCTGTCCCATTCCTGCATATCTCTTTCCTTCCAATATGTGCTTTTTTCCTCTCTGGGATCATCAAATAAAGTGTCATAGATAAAGATATTTTTGTCTTGATGAAACACGCTATTTAATCTCCAGACGTTTTGCAGTGAAAGCATTTTCTATAATTACTTGTCTTGAAGAGTACACACTGAGGACTGAATAATATAGGGAATCACTTAGAAATGCAATTGCATGGCAAAATATTTCTTTCTTTTGCTAATCCTAGTCTTTTAAAGTATCAGCACGTTAGCACATGTGCAGTTCAGTACCATATACAATGGATGAGCTCCTAGGGCTGTCTGAGCAGGGTACAAATCTCAGCTCTAATGTGTTGATGCATTTTGTCCTTGCCAACAAGATAAATACAAGCAATTTTTGTTCTAACACCACTGAGAAAACAGGGCTGTCTAACTGTAAATTGCTTTAAGGGGAGATCAATAAGGTGCATCTACTTTTAATAGCCCATTCGCCAATGTTTTTTAAAATCTATATATGGAGTTTGGGCATGGATGATCATTGTTCATTTTACTTCACAATACATTGTGTGTAACTAATGCTACAGTTCAAGGGCACAGTGAGAAGGTCATGGGGGATGTAAAAAATACGACAACTGGGCATGGCGAAGGAAAGTTTATTGTTCTACAGTGTTTTGTAATTAATCTTAATAGAAATTTGCTATGTTCAAGATAGCCTTTCTTTTATTGAGTTGTTATGTATCGACTTTTACCTCTAAGCACTCGTAAATAACTCCTTTTCTCCTTTCTCCTCTTTCCCATCTCCTCTTCTTACGTGATATTTAGAGGAAAATGAATTATCTGTTAATGATGCTTTCTCCTTTTATATTTTTCCCCACATCTCCATTTCAGCATACCACCTTATTACATACATTTCCATTGTAAGTAAAGTTTATAAAAAGATTTTTCAGGCTTGATTTTCTATCTTGTGTTTCTTTCATTACTAGCTGCACCCAATGATTGCTCCCCAAAAGTACAGAGTGTTAGCATTTCATCTCTTTCTCTCTATTTTTTGGACATGTACAAGTCTCACTGGGGTAAACTTCTACTATTGTTTTTTCTCTTTTGTTTTAGTAGAAATTGTCAGTGACCTTGACACCCTATAGAAAGCAACAATTTCTACTTAAAACTTGATTGCCTAGATAGTAAAAGTATTTCTTTCTAGCTGTGGAGTTGAGAGGGAATGCTCTGGAGGCATATCTCTGCAGGGTGGACAGTGCTTGGCTGTTCTCAATTTACACATGCTTGAATTTTCTGTTTCCAAAAATACAGTTTCCATCTATACTGACTGAAGTTTTTCTAATATCTGGGGGGTTGGGGAATCTAATGAAAAGGCATCTGATTTATGGTGGTGGTTGTGTGTTTTTTTTTTTATTATTATTATTATTTTCTCAATAAGATACTTGTTTTCCCAGAAAAGTTTGCAATAACATTTGTCTGCGTCCCAAAGCAGATGGATGCAGTTAGGTAAGGGAACAGCTTTCCAAAGGACGAGTGCTGAGCTGTTTTGAGGACATCTCACTCTTCTGTGCTCAGAAGAGAAGTGGGCACTGACCTCTATATGAATGCATTGGCACCTCCTGCCTCTCATGACGTAAGGGAAGATGTGCTATTCAGGCCCATGCTAAGAAGGGAACGAAGGCATCTTGCCTCCTTTTTGCTTAATCTTTGCCTTTGCTTGTGGCCTTGTTTGTGTTTATGAGAACTGTACTTCAGAACAGATGTGGTGGTCTTGACCAATTTCACCACTGCATTAGAAACAAACTAATTTTTCCTACAACATCTGTGTTGCACATGTGTTTTCTATTTTGTTATTCTGTTTCTTTCAAATGTTTTTATTATGAACTGGGTGATGAAAATTTCCTTTTTTGAGCCTGTTTTCAGAACTGGGTACCTTTTGCAGAGTATGCCAGGGCAATAAATCACTTTGTGTTGTATGATTGTAACCCTGAATTAGAGCACCAGGGTAATGTGGAGGGCTGAGTGCCTTAGTCCAAAGGAGTTGGGGAAATATATAAATGATATCTTCCTGTTTTAAGGGAGAGGCTATAACAACAATAAATAAATTGTGGATGAGACCTGAATCTAAAGCAAGTTCATAACCCCCAAAATCCATATTAGAAGGACTGTTTTCCAAATAACACAGCGGGACTGTTTTGTCCACACAGAAGGCTTCAGTTAATCTGTGTGTAGTCATTAAGAAGTCAAATTTTTAGTCTTTAACCCTTAAGAGCTTATGTGCAAAGATGAACATCGTCAAAACAGTCTTTTGCATGGCATCCTCAAAAGTGAAGAAGCGGTAACCTTTGTTTGAATAATGATTATGGCCACCTCAGCCACTAAGCAGGGGTTCAGGTAGTTTTGATGGAACTCCTTAAAACATTTGGCCATTTTAATAGTGTATGAGATTAGAATGTTATATTGCAGAGTTGCCAAAGGGTGGTTACAGATTTCTTCTTCCACAGTGTTTAACTTGAAGAGATTTCAAAAGAATGATGTATATATATTTTTTTCCCCACAAAATATATTTTCCTTGGTCTGTGACTTTCTCATGATATTGTGAGTGCTCCATGGTTACCTTGAAAATTTATGGCAAAAGTACCAGTGGGAAAGTCGTCTCAGTGCTTGAGGCCATGCTGGAACTAGTCTTCACATTGTACACTTGTGCTTCGGTGTTTAATGTTGGATTACATTTGTTTTGTTCTCAGTTCTGCTGTCAGCTCACTCTTATCCTACATGTCTCTGCAAATGCTTATTGCTTGTCACATGGCACTGCTACGCTATTTCACATTGTGCCTTCTGCCTCTACTTTTTGGAACAATATATCAAGATGGCACTGAATTTCCAAGTCTCATGGGAATGTTGTTATTAAACTATGGCACATATTCTCCCTTCGGGGGTTGAATGAAAAAAAAAAAAAAAAAAGAAAAGATGGGGTCAATTTACACACAAATAAAAAATTAAGAAGTAAATGAACAGGAAGTAACTAGTGTGATTGTATTGCTTCTTGTTCATTTCCAGTTCTTTTTCCTTCACCATTACTCCCCTGTGATGTTAAGACTGTCTGGTGGTTTTGGATCAGGGGGCTTTTCCCCCCCATGTCCTCTCTGTTATGGAGGTTTTGTAGGTACAGTTACAGAAGACCATGCCACCTCCCTTTGCAAATAGGTAGACAAGGCATTTTGGACAGTCTCTATAAAAGAGGAGGGAAGTAGTCTGAAGGAGGAGGGAGGACTATACAAAAACTTTTATACAAAAACTCCTGAGATTTACTTCCATTCTCAAGCACTTGCTGGTCTGCTTGAGCATGGATCACTCAGCTGTCATTAAGTATAGCTACTCATTGGGAGCTGAACCAGCAGTGTCAGCAGGACTGTTGAAAAGAAATGGTGAAAAAGGAACTGATCTTATATAAAAGAGCAGGGAGAAATCTCAGAAGTTAATAGATGCTTTTCTCTAATTATTATCTTGATTTTTTTTTCTGTAATAATATTCTCGCAATTATTTTAACCTGTGGTCTAAATCTTGCTTCATGCCAATATATGCCAGTATGCTAAACACATACTTTTATTGGAAAACAGAGATAAACTGACCAGCTTTGGATTAACTTTATTTCCCTTTTAGCACTTTCTGCTTGAGGAGAACCCCATAGCACCCAAAGTTCAGGGTAAAGTTTAGCTATCCACCCTAAGATTTTACCACTAAATTTAAGTGGAGCTGATATTTCTGGGGGCACATCCATGACATTTTAGCTCAAAATTCCAAATGGCAAAAATAATTTTTCTGTTACCTTTTCAAACATCTTTGTGGTGGTGCTGTGAAGGTGAGGTAGGCCACTAATTTTCCTATAGTCCCATCCAGGGAACTTTTAGTGCTTTAGAGCAAAATGATAGACCAACAGTTCAGAAATACAAGAAGGCAAAAGGGAAATTCACGTCAAGATTGATGTTTTTATTTTAATTTCACACAAGTTAATATATCTGCTGCAGTAACAGAGGATTCCATAAAATTCAAAGTATTCCCAAACATATACAAACTCTGTGCATATAAATATACATATTTATTTATTTTCAATAAAGATACAGGCCTGGGCCAAAATATGTATCAACCACTGCAGTTTAGGCTCACCAGTAATTCAGATACATAAAATGATAATTTTAGGGGTTAAAAAGATTAGCAGAAGTTCTTGTTCCCTTGCTGCTTCAGGCGTTCTTCAGCAGTGAGGTTGCACTTGCAATGTGAAGTCAGCTGGTTTTGAGGGGTGGAGGGGATTCTCCCAGCCTAAGGCTGCAAACTCTCTTGTTTGGTGTATCTGTAGTAATCTACTTCTTAAAGTGCATACTTCTGCTTCCTTGAGTCTAAACATCTTCTTTTAAGAATCTCTGAAAATAATGGCTGAGGATGTTGAAAAGGAGACAATAAAAAGTCTGACTGATGTTGATTCTATACCTTAGCAGTAGACAGAGTTATTAGGTTTATTAATTAAACATAATTGTTTGAGAGTGTATGTTAAACTGAAGGAGCTGTGAATGACCTTACTACACCAACTGTAATAGGAGGCTCTCAAGTACCTGCAGGAGAGTTTCACTTCCTTAGTAAGACATTTTGCATGCTGACTTTCCAGAGTGCTTTGGAACAAAATAACTATACAGGAATAGTGGAGCCAGAGGTCTGAAAACACTGGGAACATGTTCAGGGTATGGAGTCTTGGGTGGAGCACCAGGTAAGTGCCGCACTACCTTGGGTTCCGTGCAGGGACATGCCATGCTGGTCCCACCCAGCCCCACAGCAGCAGGCACATAGCACCAATGAAATGCCCCATGACTTTTGCACACTCAGCTCCAGAAGATATATAGTAGATGGCATGTCCTGGCATTAATGGGGAAGAGTTCTGTCAGGGCATCTTCCTTTAGCTACACACAAGCCCTCAGACTTGCAGTGCTCTTGTTAAGACTTTTGGCAGGCTGAAGAAGGCGTCTTTATTGTGGGAGACCTCTATGAGGCATGACTGGAAGGCAGGGGTCAGGTACATTATTAAACAGTGGCCAGTCTGATGGCAGTTCCACCTATATTGTACAGACACCCCATACCCAACTTACTGTCTTTTGCTTTGGTGGCTTCATGATAAGGTTATTCCCACTTTGCTGTTCCTTGCACATCCAGTCTCACAATTCTATTTACAAATAAAAAATAAGAAAAGCTGGATTATGTAATTCAGTACCGTTTGGCTTGGTGCCTGATCAGATACCAGCTGTTCTTCTACAGCTTGCATGAAGGTGGTGTGAAAGCATGAAGTTAAAATAAATGTCATATCATGTGCCCCAATTAGTCTACCAGAAGTGCTGTCACATGGCCAATCCAAATCCTACAAGTTCTCCAATGAGATACTTGCTACAGGCAATTATGAAGCCATAGTTTTCTTGTCCTCTTATTCAAACCACATAGCAAAGGCAGAAGGGTGACAACATGGCCCACAGTGGGTCCAGCTGCAGTTTCTGCAGGGGGAATCAGGTGTTTGACATGAGGGCAAAGCTCCTGGCCCACTCAGGCTCCCCATCCATGGCCTCATGTTTGGCACTTGTCCTGTGTTTTCTGTGGGGTACTGCTAGTGGATATTCCTTGATCCTCCAGCGTATTTTTAGCCTGATGTCAATATCTTCCTATGAAGCCACTAATACATCTTTTTAGTGTTACCAACAGCTCGTTTTTTATTGAAGAACATCTGGCTTTCGTATCTCTTCTTTTTTAATGTACAGAGGATAGGTACGCTGTGGTTCCAGAAGGAAAAATAAGTTGCTGAAAGACTGCTTGGATCTTGAACTGAAATCCAGTGAAATTTGGTGGCAAGTTGGTTCTTAAGCAAAGGCTAAACAGCTAGACCTGGGTTGGGTTCACTTCTGCCTTCAGTAGTAACGCACACTTTCTGTGAATATCCAAGTGATTTTTGATTCTTTGATGGGGTTTAAGCTTGCTGAAGTAGCACCAGCCCTGCAAACCAGACAGTTCTTGACTGTTTTGACTCTCCTTGTGATAAATGAATTCGATAATACATTGTTAAAAATATATAAATATGTTCTGTGACATAATACTGTGAAGACAAGATTGGGTAAAAGGAGAAGGCATTTGCATCTCTGCTGCTGGCCGTGATAGCATTGTCTCCTGCCCTCATTAGATTTCATTTAGACATAGTTGTCCTCTAGAAATGTGCCTATAATGCACTTGGTGGGTGCTGTGTCCTTTCTTAGACAACAATGTGCACAATAGATAGGTGCCTCATAAAACTGTCATCTTAGGTCGCTCCTCCTTAACACGCTCTCCATTACTGCTTGCCGTATTTTATCTGAACTAGCTTTGACTCTTAAACAAGATTGGAAAACTGCCTCCTGAGTCTGGATGATCAATATAGTGTTGCTATCTTCATCTGTGAACTGTAGAAGAAACAGCAAGTCTTGCCTGAAAAGTGCTCACCAGATACAAAAAAAAATATCAAAATCTGTGAAAACCCCACAGAAAAGCAGAGCTCCTTATGCCCATGTGATATGCTCCATGTCACTATGACTCTGTAAATAAATTATGGAAATGAAAGCTGTTATGAACTAAACCCCAGGTGGCTACATCCCGGTATTAAAGCTGGTGATCAGTAGAGGAAGGAGATGTAAACTGAAACTGTTTCAATGTTCAGGTGTACGTCCATCTTGTGGGGCTAGGGCTAGGGCTGGGACAAGAGCAAGGGAGCTGTGGTGGGGAGATGCTTGACTGCTTCAGCTGTTTGCTAAAAGAGTGCAGGTGTGCAGGCCTGTGCTATGGAACAATAAAAGTATGAAGCTTCTCCATGAGTTACTGTCCACCTGAAGTTTTTTTTAAATATTTTTTTAGAGAACTGAACTAAGAAGGTTAAAACCCACAGATGGGTTTTAATTCTGGCCCTCAGTTGATGACATATTACCCAAATGCAATTCAGCCAAATGGTATGAAACAGAAAGATAAATGAAGAGTAAAATTAAAGAGATGAAGACAAGACCTACAGTACTCTTTTTTTTTTTTTTTTCTTTTTTAATTAGCCCATAAGCTGAGGCGACTGTATGGGTAGGGGCCGGATAGATATCCATCTTGCTCTTGGGCAAGAGCCATATCTCCTTTTAAGGACTGTTGCATGTGAAGTGCTTTAATGAATGGTGGGAGTTTTCTACTGGAAAAGGCAAAAAAAAAAAGAAAAAAAAAAAGGTCAGTTGCACAGATGAAAAGTAATATATTTTTCTGCTCTACTTAAGAAGAGTTCATACAGACCGTTCAGTCTTCATTTAACTGATCATTTCCATATGGACCTTTTGTGCTCAACTAATATTAATCCCACTGAACCCTAAGCAGCTCTCAATTCTCATACTTCTCACTTCTGAAAATGCGCCTTTCTTGATACACACATCAACTGCACATTACTACAGAGTTTGTAGCATTTTCAGAGGGATTGCTATAACTGTATTCAAGCACAAGTTATTGAAATCATTGCTGGATTGTTGTAGGGGAGCAGGGTCAGTACCAAACAGGAGCTTTTCCAATGTCCCTTCAAAGTTCTTCACATCCTGTGAATCATTTAAAGGTATTTCCATTCTTTTTTTTTTCTATATTTAGGATACTAAAGAAATTTAACTGATCTATGAAATTAATGGAAATATTTACAGAGCAGTTGAAATAATTTGTGGTGTTAATACAGATGTAAACATTCCCCAAAAAGGATTGGAAAATAGGTTTATATTTCAAAAAATAGCCAGCACGTTTTTTCTCCCATCCCCCAATCTGTCACTTGTGTTTGTCTCTCAAATGACTCTCTGCATATTTATTTAGATTAAATAAATCATACATCTCCCTATTTTTTTTTTTTCAAATTGGGTCAGAGAGCATAATTGACTCAATCTCTAAAGCACAAATGAAAAATATAAATATTTTAACAAGTGAGCAGCTGCTGCATTTTCACTTCTTTCTGTGTGCACTATTCTTGAAGAAAACGGGAAGGGAAATTCAGCTGGAGGGGAAGGAGGGAGGTAGGATGGTATGTAAAGAGAGAATGAGAAAATGCATTAAAATGACACATCTTGAGAGAATTTGTTTGAACAGTGGAGATTTACAAAGTTTTCTCCTACTCCATGGTAACTTAGGTACACAGATAAAACATGTCATTGGAGTAACATAGGGCAGGTAAACCTTGTGCCAAAGAATGAGAGAGGGAGCGATGTGAGGGGGTGGGTGAGGCTGAAGGACTTTTATGCCCTCTGCTTGCTGAACATCAAGAGCAGTACAGAGGAGGTAACAACAGTTTCATGGCTGTGATGAGCTGCCATTAACTACATCTGGAGATTTCATTCAGATTCTAGAAAACTAGACAGTTCACTCATTTATTTATTTATTGTTTATTTATTTATTGATGAAACCTTTTTTTGCAGGTCCTGCAACATTGAGTTAAAGCAAAAGACATACATATGTGCCTTGATTTGCTTTAGGGTTTGCTCCTCACTTGCTCTGGTCTCTCATGTGTGACCAGAATATCTTACTCCATGTTGACCTACTCCTTATTTTCTATGATGATCAAAGAGTTGCCTTTTAATTTGGGGCTTCTTTTCATTCTTGCATCTTCATTTTTTGCTTATGTCTTGACTTGCAGAGAGAGCACTGAATGCCCCAACTGGTGACATAGACTGCTATGTCAGAAACCCTAAAAGCTGAAGCGTTCATGTAAATTTGGTGCCTAAAGATCTTTTTGAGCAACAACAGAAGTCTTGAATCATTTCTAGTACATCTTGATTGACAGGGCCATCCATGAATGGAAATTGCAGCGTGAGATCACACCAAGACACCACAGATTTCTCATGGCAGCTTAGTGCATTCTCAGCTCAGTGTAATTCCTGAGCTTGTACCACTCAATGTATGTCATTATCCTAGCTCAGTGGGTCTATCTAAACGGACAGATTAATGACAAATTGTCTGGTTTTGTTCAATTTCATAGTTGAGTTTGGGAATTAAAAAAAAAAAAAAAAAAAAAAGCTAAACTGATTCTTAAAATAGTCCTTATTGAAGCTTAATGTCCCCTGCAGCTAGAGAATGCATGTGAACTGAAATAGGAAAATGCGCCTCTCCATGCCATTATTGAAGTTAGTAGATTAGTCCAGCTGGAAAAAAGGGGAATTTGATGCATGAAATTCTGCCAATAAATATAAAATTGAGTCTCCGTTATCTGAAAATGAGACAGTCAGGAGGCAAGCTTCTATCTATTATGTTGGTTTCTGGGGTATGTTACCAGTGATCTAAAGCACAATCTTTAGAAAAGATACTGTATAGACAGATAATGAAGTACACATGCAGCCCTGAAGATCCTGTTTTAAGTCAACCCATGGGAATGCTTGCAAAGACAGAAGGGAGGAGATGCTCTATTCCAGCATGGCCAACAGTCCTGGTGCAAGTGAGAGAGCTGTGTCATTGTTCAGCTTGTGTGCATTTAGTTTGAGTCAGCTTGCTGGGATGAATTCTGGAAGCATATTCCCCTCTCTGCTCTCTTCCCCTGGTCCCCCAAATATTGTTCAGATTAAATAAACCTTCCTTCTGGCTTGATTACTTGGACTTGATGAAGTGATCCGGTGGATGGTTCTGCCCTGTTTTATGTGAGGATTTTTTTCTGATGAGCGATGGCTGCTTTTCCTGCACCAGAACCCCCTTGGCTGGGCATGGAGCAAATTAGAAACAAGACAGTAAGTTTTCCCTGTGTTGTCCTTCAAGGATGGCAAAGCAGGACAATATGGCAAGGGTATGGGACAGAAGGAAGCATGCTTTTCCCATTACTTCAGTTTCGCATGATGCTCCTAAAAAATGAGTGCTTTAGCTATATTCTTCCACTTATTTTCCTTGCTGCTTTTATGTGTGCTGTTCTGTTCTTTGATAAAACATGCCTGGAAATGGCAGCAGGTCATGAGCTACTTTCAAAGCTTTTCACTAGGTGCCACGAATAAGTGACCATAGCTCAATGCTGATGGGAAAAATACCAAAAGCAGTGTTATTACTTTAAAATGTTGTGTAATTAATTATCAGTAACAACTGAATTAAATTATCACTTTGTCCAAACAGAAGGTGGAGGAGTGAGATGGGCTGCTGTGAGGACATCACAATTATTTTACCAGTTCCTCCTGTCCCTTCATCTGAGCAGCAACAGTGCTGAGAAAAAGAATGCTTTGTTGCTCAGGGTAGGACAATTCAAGTGCAAATTGTCCTAATTTGTTCAGTTTGTTTTGTGGGTTTCTTTCTTCTTGAAAGCACCATAATTCAAACAAATGCTGAGAAAGAGCAGAAAGATGGTTCCATCTGTCTCTGAAATGCACTGAAATTTTTGCTTTGTGAGAGACGGCAACATTTTTGCAAATCCAGAGACTCGAGGCAGTTTTGTGACTGGTAAACAGGTGGCTGATGTTAAACAGAGCAAGGAGGGAGCCTGTGGTTAAAGAAAGATGGGCTGGGACACTTCTGCCAGGTTCTGAAAGTGGGTTATCATTGTTTAGTCTACTCCATGTCCAAGAGGCGGTGTCATTCTGTGACAGACCAGCTGCTCAATTCCTTGAAGTAGCAAATTTGGCAACATAAAGCCAGAATATTAATGTTTTGTAAGAACAGTGAAGGGGCTGTCTTGTTTATATAAGTTTTTGTACTCTTTTCCATACGTTTTCCATACACCTTCAACAAAGTTTCTTCCGGCAGTGAATCAGCAGGGTGTCTGCTGCTGCTTTCCTAGAAGACTCACTTCTCATGAATGAGTGGCTTCATGTTTTTGTAGTTATGTTGCACTTCTGAACAGTTAATTTTTCACTGAATGAATGTAAGAGAAGGCAAGAAAGGGTCAGCAACTGATACAGCTTACAAAATGAGACACTTCCCCTACTACATGATTCATCTGAAATACTTTCTTTTTTTTTTTTTCCAAGACCTTTTCAATAGTTTATCTCTACATGAAATGAAACTAACTCTTTTCTAATTAAAGACAACATTGTTTAAATTGTCTAGAACTTTGGTCCACTTCCCTGAGATTTATGGTGGCTTGAATTCTATAAATAGTAGTAGGAGCATTTTAAAAGATAGGCTGATTTCAGCCCCTTTATTCAACATATGACCAGGGAGGACACGTTACCTTTTTGGCACTTGGACCTCCTGTGCAGCTGGGGATCTGTCCAGTGCCCACCTGAAACCAGAGAGGTATCAAGGCTTGCTTAGGGGGCAAAATCAATAGTTATCTTAATAGGGAACATGAAAAATAATTACATCTGCCTCTTACTGTGCATTCAAATGAATGGGTTGGGAGAGAGAACACATAGGTTTGTCCCCACAAGAAAACTGTCTGAGCTGGTCCCAGCTGGTGATTCTACAAGTGAACATCAAAATTCCAGCTGAGGTGGGTTCATCGCCCCAGTCCACAAATGAAGAGAAGGTTGGACTCAAGGGTGGCTTAGATTTGGGGAGGAAAGTTAGAGGTATGGAGCTGATTGACTCAGTGGGATGGTTAGTGTTGGTGTAGTGGACAGAGATACCCATCAGCCAATCCACCACTGCCTGGTATGGCTGGGTTGGGAACTTTGGAGTTGGACTGAAGCGAATATGGTATATAATTGCTTGTGTTCTTCATAAAAATTGTAGTTGTTAAAAGCAATTCATGGGATTGTGCATAACATAACAGCTTTATTTTCTGTGATCTGCACAGCATATTGTTGAGCTGCACTGTAGTGTGTTACTGGAGTCTTCTTCCTTTAGTGAGTGTAGAAAACTTTTAAGTTTTTCAATACCAATACTTGCAACAGAAGACTTCAACCAAAATATATATTTTCATGTGTATTTCAGTGTGTTTTCTGGGGTGTGTTTTTTGAAGGTAAACATTTTTTAATGGTATTGGACAAAAATAGAATATCTTATTTGCAAACTTTTTTTTTTTTTTTTTCATTGTCAGCACTGTCAACTGATGCCACTTTGCTTTTTTTTGTTTGTTTGTTTTTGGTTTTGTTTTTTAAGTCCAGATTTCCAGAGGTAAGTGGTTAAATGACAAAATTATTTAAAAAAAAAAAAAAAAAAAAAAGACACAAACCCAAACAGGCCCACCCAAAATGTTGGTTTTAGTCTCCCTGCTTGTAGAGAGTGTTTTGAAATAAGACATCAATGCTTCCTAGGGCTTAAAATGTAAATAAATACAGCTATCTCCACATTTATTATCATAAGTTTATTTTTATAAAACTCCATTCTGCATTACTTTGTAATTTCTGAGATCTATGCGTAGTAGTCTTTATTCAAAGAGGTACAGTTGTGGGTATCTTTTCTGATTAAGCCTAACTTGTGTTAATGCATGTGTAATTCCAAAATGTTTCTTAATCCATATAATAGTTGCAGGTTTCTTTTTAATAAGTTTGAAATTTCCCCATTTGAAATTAGGTATATTTAATTACAGTTGGATTAGGCACAGAAGAATGTATTGTGGAGCAGCCTTGGAGGCAAAATTTTTGCCATTCTTAGTGGTGGTATCGAGGAGGATGGTGAAGTAAGCCTGGTCATGGTCTCCAGAAGTAGCTATTTCAACATTATAAGCTGTGAAAGTTCCTGTATAGATTCATTTTTGTGTTGGATTGCCTGACTCCTGATTTCTCCAAGATTGCTCATGGCATGGTGTTTGCACCGGCTCTAAATAGAAGCTCTGATTCTCTGTTATGCTTAAAGGAAGGTAAGCACATGGGGACTTAGCTAGGATGGGAGGTTTATTACTAAGGGTGTCCAGCTTAGTGTTTGGGCTTTTTTTCTGTTTTTTTGGCCAGCTCTGACAACGCACAGATGAGAGCAGGGCTTGGCAGCCGTTCAAAGATTATGTGCCAGACTGTATTTTCCTTTCCTAAATTAAGCATGCTGGTAGCGTGTCTGTGAGAGGTAACGGCTCCTGGCTCATAGCTCCTGCTGAGTTTGGAAATTGTTGGAAGCCAGAAGCTCTTGCATGCCAGTCAAAACTGGCCTTTGCACCGCAGAATGCCAGCTTGGTTTAGAGCATCCTGGAAATGATGGAGAGCCCTGTGTAGAGGCTCATTTTTAAGATGTTTTACCTTGCCTGTGCTTGGACTTTCCCTCTGTTCCCTATGAACTTTTAAATAATTCCTGTTTTTACTCACTTATGGGTAGCATACTTTTTTCTTTTTTTTTTCCTTTTATTTTTGGCCAAGATTTCTTGCTGCTAAAATGAGGGTGCAGACATCATGTACATCCCTTTCAACCCACCCAAGTAGCTATTCAATGAGCAAAAACCACAGTTTCTTCTAGGTTTGATAGCAGGCTGTCTCACTTTCTGCAGGATGCTAGCCATTTCCAAACCCATGTCCTGGATCTCTCAAATTCTTATGTGCTCATACTTTTCAGCCTTTTTAAAACTTGTGGTCTCCAAAAAGACTTCTTGTAGCAGAGGTGCAAGCTTCAGAAGTACTTTCCAGACCACTGAGGCTTCCTCCAGCTGTCCTTTCCACCCATCCCTTTCCAGTGATATTTGCAGGCTATGGTGCATAAATCCTTGCTGAACCTGAGGTAACAGCTCAGCAACCAGTGCAGCTGTTCCTGAGATACCTGGTGCTTACAGATAAACAGCAGAGCTGGTATCTTAATCACAGTCATCAGCCCAAACCTTTAATTACTTTGGCTCTAAGTTATGTCCCATCATTGTTTCTATCCCTGTTAAACCTGTGGCAACTAGAAGCAGCTTGGCAAATGCTAATTCTCTTCTGTTATTATACAGGATGGATGTTCAGATTTATGTTGCTATGTTGCTTGTGGTGCTCCAGATCTGAATGCTGTGCCTGACTGATGGAGCACGTTTTGGGCTCCCCTGCGCTGTCAGTTATGTGGCATACCGACAGTTTTTTCAGGGCTTTTCTTGGCTTTTTGCTTCTGATTTACTGCTGCAGTGGTATTAGTAAATGCCATTGACGTGCAGCCAGTTTCCTTTTATTCAAATTATATGTATAAATTAAAAATGGTAGTAAGCATAAGAAATGAGATCATGTGAATTCTCCGAGCATGGGAGCTCACTGAGCACTTCCCAGGTTAACAAAGCATAGTCTGGTTGCTATTTTTGTAAGGATTTGTCCATCCGTTCCCATGTTCTGTCCTCAAACCCTCAGAAGTCTTGTCCAAGCAGAAGCTACTTCCTTTAAAACTACCTCTGATGTTCTGGGTTATCTTTTTCCATGCAGACTTTGTCAGCCTCTTCTGTCGCCATCCGCAAATAAACACAGGAATTAAATTCTGCCCAATTTACAAGTAGGTCAACCTCATTGATTTCAGTGGGTCTGCAGCAGACATAAGTCAGCGGAATATTTGGTCCGTGTTTTGCTAGGTTGTTGGCAGAAGGCGAATTTGTATAAGCTCACCAGAGCAGAGACTGTCCATACATGAGAAAAATAACACTTGGTACAACGGTCTGTAATGCAGTTTTCTCAGAGGTGTAGCAATAACAAATACACTACACCCATTTACCAGCACTTAAAAGTAAAACCTCATCCATGTTTCTTCACACAGATGCAAGTGGAAGATATATTTAGAATAAAGTAGGTTTGTAGTAATAAGCGCCATTTCCCCCGCTATCACCACATACAAACAAAGCTCTGCAGTTGTAGAAATATTTGAGGCAACATGTGCAAGTCATTCACACCGGGTTGGGTAACTGTTGAGGAGCACAGTGGGAACAGCTTGGAAGAAAGTCCTCAAAGACAACTGAAGGACACTCACTGGTCCCCTCTGCAGCAGGAGCCCTACTGCAAACTTTGGCTTTTTATGAAGCCGTTCTAACAGTTGTGATCTGAAGGAGAGGGAAATAGCAGGTAAAAAGAAAAAAATGATCATAGATTTTTCTCACTTTACATTCTTCTTTGTGTGCCAAAGCTAACATACTATCCTTCTGTAGAAAAAGTCACCACAAGATGAAGTGGCTGAGGAAATTCACAATGTAAAATTCTCAATACTTCATTTTTTTTTTACCTAGTTTTGCCCTATAAGAGATGCTTGGAGATGCCCTTTGTGAGCTTGACAGCTGCTGCGTATACTTTGGGAGCCCATAACAGGTCTTTTTCTTCCCTGAGACAAATATTAGTTGAAGACAGTAATTTTTTCCCCCATTTTATCTTCCCCAGAACAAGCACCCACTAAGGGTCAGAATTCTTATAGATTAAACCTCCTATCCAGGTACGTACATTGTACGCACCAAGTTGGCCTCATGTTTGTAACCCCCCCAAACCTCTCTTTATTCTGTTTTTCACCAAGGCTAGCACCCCCCTGTACTACCTGTAGTATCTCTGTGTTTGAGGAGCTCAGCGTGCCAGGGGAGATAAGGTCATGGCCTTCCAGCAATGCCCTCACATGTCACCGCTCCTCTGCCCTGAAATTTCAAAATGTACTTTAGCACTGGTGTCTTTTCCCCATCAGCACAGTTCAGCCTAAATCAATAGCACTGTGTTAAACTCCGTACAAATGAACTGACTGTCAAAAGCAGTCTTTGCCATCCAAAAAAAGACCATTAAATTAGGTGCTTGTGGCTTTCAAATGCCTATGTTCTCACTATACTGCTGCACAGTCTCTCTTCAAAAGCCTGTAAGCGCATTACGTGCTAATCCCAATTAAATTTAAAATATCCCTGGGTGTTTACCACTGTTACCCTCTCTTTTTCATTCTTAATTGCATTGTAGCTGAATAACTCTGTATCCACATTGGATTATTCATGAATAGCATATTGAGTTGTATGGGTTTTGTTTCACAACAGGGATCTGCTTTTGTATGATTGGTGTAGTCTGATGCAGAAAACTAATCTCTGTTTCAAGCTATTAATCGTGCCATGAACTAAATAATAGAAGTTGTTTGGTTTGTGGTTGGTAGGTTTTTTTTGTTGTTGTTGTTTTTTTTTTTTTTTTTTCCCTCCATAGGTATGTGGTTTCCTGAAGAGGTGTACAGTTTGTAGAATAAAATCATGGTAAACAAGATCTATGACCAATCGGTATTGATTTTTGAGATTATCTGAACATCTGTTAATGTACATTATGTACTTACATGTGCTGATGCTAGGGGTGGGAAATGGTGAGATTATGCAAAACAGAATATAAAATTCTTTGGCTCTAGTAACCCCAATGTATGGTGTAGGGACAGAATACTGGGGAGGTACCTTTTTTTCTTTCTTTTTTTTTTTTTTTCTTTCTTGTTTTGTTAAGCTTACAGACCACAAGTTCAGCCCTGTGTCACATTATCACTGGTGGCTGGACCTCTGCAAAATGAACCAGCCCAGCCTTCGGTGGCTGCTGTTGAGATCGTGGTCACAGGTTGCCCAGGACCAACTCCAGACAACTTTTGAGTATCTCCAAGGATATCGTGAATTCTGTATTAGCGTATTTTTACCTTATGTTATTGGGAGGAGATGTGAATACCTGAAAAATAAATACTGCAGGTATTTCCATCAGGCCACTCATATGGACGTATCTTCTAGTGATTCAAATGGGCAGCACGTGTTGGACAGGGAGAATAAGCACATACACAAGTCAGGGGGAAGGCTTTGAGGAATAGAAAGAGCTGTTGTTGCGGTTAGTAATATTAAACCTGTCAGCTTTGCTTTTCGTTTGCTGATAAGACTTACCATTTCTCGTAAATGGGATGGAAATTGAAACTCCAAGAACCTTGCAAATCTTGGTGCATTTTGGGTCTTGAGGGGGATTTTAGAAGAGGAGGACAATTTTGTTTATTCTTCACTTCTAAGTCCTTAGAGAGGTAGGGTCTTGCATAGAGCAAAGCCTGCAGAACAAATCTGCTTTCTGACCCGGGCACCTTTCCATACTGTAATGGGATTTACTTGAGCTTTTAAAGTGCTCCGTGTGAAGCGGCCACTAGCGGAGTGAAGAGGCTGTCAAGGATGGTTTTGACCCATTTCCCCTTTGGTTTGAGGGGGAGGAGGATGTTCCCCCTGACCTCCTCCAAAGTAAATACAGTAGGATTAAAAGGACAAGGCCACACGTACTGGCTCGTAACATCGTGCCTAACCATGCACCTGGGATGCCCAGGCTGCTAAGCTCTTGGGGATATGGGTCACTCAGTGGAGGATGGAGGCACTGTGTGTGTTAAAACTGCTTCAGCTGAGACTGAGGACCTCATTGAAGAAAGGTATCGAGCATGTTTCCAAGGTTAAGGCATGCCAACTGTGTGCACTGATATAAAGCGAAAACTCTCATCAGTGGTTGATTTGGATTCTGTTGACTTTTCTGGCTTCATATTTAACACTTCATATAGATTTTTCTGTTTTTCTGACTTTTCGTCATCTCCATTAGCTAAGTCTCCTTAAATGTTTCTTGCTGCTTTTCTCTTTAAAAGTACTTTTAAATGGAAGTTGTTTTCTCTCCCCTTTTGACAACCGTGGCTATGTTCCCCTAACTCACTAGAGGAAACCTTTGCTTCATACCCAAGCCGACCCTGGGTAACCCTGCAGCAGCTGTTCACATGAAAAGGCTGGGATTTTCTCAGTAAGAGCTGAAAAGCACATGCAGGAAAACTGTGCTTTCTTTTTTTTTTTCTCGTTCTTTTTATCTACTTTCTTTTTCCTTCTTTCCCCCCCCCCCTTTTTTTTTTTTTTTTTGCTGACTAACAAAAACCCACTGGGGAACTGGAGGACTTCCCATTTGGTTTAATTATGGAGATCTAATGAATTGCAAAAGTTAGAGCAGGAAGAGTTCTTTAAATGAGTCTCAACTCAGTTTTTTTAAATTGGGTGTTCTTGTAACCTAAGCTGGCAGGAAGAGAGGACTCTAGTGAGATATGTAGAAGGCATATTAATATATGCTACTCTGTTGAGCTCTAGCCAAAATTAATCAGACGCAAACAAGGGAAAGCATTTCAGATGGAACAGAGGTACTTAGTTAACTAATTCTATTACTTTATATAAGGCACTTGTAAGTACGGTGTATGAAAAGTAGACAAAGACAATAGGGTAGAAGATACAATAAAAAGTGCCAATATATTTTATTCTATACATCTATTTAGAAAACTGTTTCCAACTGTGTTTTCCTCATCTACAAAGCTGGCTTAGGAAGTTTGTGCTCTTTGTCCCCTCATTTGTAGCCTTGCACTCTAGTTTCCCACATCCAGCTGGGACCTATACAACTGTTCATAGAGCCATACTAGAAATCAAGTCATTGGTCAGAGTAGTGTCTTTCTTTAAACAAGAGTAAGAAAAAATGCTTTGCTTTTTGGAGTTTGGGAATAGACTAGAGGCTAACCCAATGCATTTGTGCTACCTGCTGGGGAAAGTTATTGTAGGCTACAACCAAAGGGGGAAATCCTACCATGTCATGGGTGGCATATGGGATGTCAAATCCCATTAGCTGCCTCCAAAACAGACAACATCTGAAAGTCTTGGATCTTTTACAGAATCTGACAGTGATATGGTAGGGCACAGGTGGGAATTTGGGGAAGGTTGGCTGGTGGTAGCCAGATGTTTTCATTCTCCTGGGAGCTGCTTTCTCCCTGCTTCTCTCTCCCCTATGTTCCTTGTATATATGAGCATATGCTCCTAGATGAACATAGGCATATAACCTGTGCTGTCTTTTTCTTCCTGCATGCATAAGTGCACCAAGCTGAGCAAACCAACAAAACAAATACAGCCAGATGTAAGAAATTATTTATATATATTTTTCTCCTGCACTTTCTTTGGTGTAGCTGCTGCATGTACTACTGCTGGATGGAGGATTTGAATTTCCGAGTATCCTGTGACCTACTTACAGAACTGGAGTAGCTTATGGTTTCAGTTCATTATAGAAAAGGATTTTAATACCCAGAAGAACATGATGACTAATACAATGGAATTCATATAATAGCAGTTGCATATATTTGCAACATATCATTCTTGTCTGTTCACCAGTACTTCTGCAAAAGTGTATAGTTGTCCTCTCTTAATTATGAGTGCCTTTCGACAGCACTTACCATTTATCCAATATCATCTACTTTCTGATTAGAGATAACCTTATTTATGCATTGATATGCCCGTTTTAGAAACATACCCTGTAACCTCTCATGTTAAATGTGGGACTCATATAGAGAAATAATCTGTGTAACTGAGTTAGTTTTGTAAAAAGAGCCACAGTTCAACTGCCTGCTCTTAAAATGTGCCATTTGCCCTTCATAATTTCATGATTAATATGGTATCCATAGCAGTTCCTGTAAAGAGCACAGAGAATAGCTAGACAATATGACAGTAAAATTAATTAAAGGCAAACTGCCCAGTTTTCAGAAGGGCTGACTATATATTGTATTCCTGGAAGCGATTGTCATAAACTCTGCAGGTCTTTGCTGTGCAAGATGCCAGCTAATGCCCTATCTTGCTGAGAGCATGTTAGGTCCAGATTTTCTTCTGCTTTACTTTACTTTGTTGCTAGCAACAGTTTCAGGCGTGTTGAAAGAAGAAAGTGCTTAGAGAGAAGTTTCTTACAATAAAGCCATAAAATCTCTCTTAGGCTTTAATGGCCAAGAATTTAGCCCCTGTGTCACTTGTCCACATTTTGCACCTCCAGCAGGATCATTCTGATAGAAATACTTTGAATGTTATTTTTGCCATTTTTGTTGCATTTTTATTTAAAATCAGTAAAGGAAAGCCTTCTGCAATGCACCAGAACAGCCTCATATTTGGCCTTGGTTGTAGCTGAGGAGAGCAAGAGGGAAGGAAACACGCAACTGATGAGGAAAATGCATTTTCCTTGCATGCATTTTTTGACGCTATTCATGTCTCCAGTTTGAAAGAATGCTGGTTTAGATGGCAGCAGCTTTCTGTGTTCCAGGCGGGTTGGGTTTTGCAGCACCTCACACATGCTGACACCTGCTCCTGTTCTATATCCTTCCAGCTTGACGGTCCCTGCTTGCCTTCCCCCTCCTCGCCTCTCCCTCCAGAGGTGGCGTAGGTCAGACAGAAGAGCCGTTCCCCTTCACTCGTGTTAAAATCTTTCAGCCTATTAGTTCGCAGGGACTCCTTCCAAATCCTTAAAAGGGTTATTGGCAAAGCCTCAGACGGTGCAAATCAGCCCCATACCATTGCTTCTCAGGGGCGCTCTGCCAGCCTGTTCCGGCTGAAGGCCTTGCTAGGAAACCAACGGGATCTCTTACACCTCATTTCACCTGGCTACTATGTCTGAAACAGGTATTAATTTGTGATCAAGAACCTCTGGCAGGATGGCAGGTCCTGAGAATGGGTTTGTTCCGTGCCGTTTAAAACTTGTGGACTTCTCTTAGCAAGAGCAAACCTTGCTGCAATGAAAATTGGCTAAGGTGGCAGCAGCAAGCAGGCAAAACAACTCCTCTGCCACACTGCTAGATTTTTGGCTGGTTGCGCAAGATCATGCATTTTGCTGCTAACTTGCTCTATTCCTGTTAGACATGCTTAAAAAAAAGAAAAAAAAAGCAAACAAACAAACAAACAAAAAAAAAAAAAAAAAAGCACATAACAAGGCTTTGTACCCTGGGTTTAGGCATGCTGAGGGAGTGTTTTGTAATCCTTGACAGATCGAGATGGGGTTGCCCTCTGCCTTTAGGTGGCCCTTGGGTTTGCTGTCCCTGTCACAGAGGTGGCACAGGGCACCCCTATGATCCCTGCAGTGGTACTGAGTGGTACTCATCACTCAGCATCAGCCAGCTGTGCTCCCTCACTGCGAGGCAGGCTAGGGGTTCTGCTACCATAAACCATCCCGGTGAAGCCTAACAGAGGATTGCGAGTGAGAGCCTGTTGCTGCTGCCTTTCCCACAGGAAATGGGAGCGGAGGATACGACCCACCTTCAAGGAATGTGTTTAACAGATTGCATGAGTCTGCACTGCTGACAACTGCAATTTTGGCTCTGGAATCAATACGCTCCCAGAATTTTGGAGCTGCATGACAAATCTCTTGTGAATGAAAATCCTCTCCTCAATAAGGTGATAAATTTTCAGGCGAGCACTAGGTTTAGGAAGAAAAACTGCAGTGAACAAAATTTCCCTCTGCTTCTTGATAACTTTTTCCTGTTCCCAGCAAATTACAACCTGGCTGATATTATGAAAGCAAAACTCTAGGTGTTCCTTGCTGTCATCTTAACAGGACCAAGGTTTAGGGTTTAGGGTTGTTTGGAGCTGAAGATGACATAAGGGCCTGTCAAAATCTTCTGTTGCCATGTACATGTTATAGTCTTCCTGGTATTATTCATTTGCAGGTTGTTTGGAGAAAACCTCTCTAACTGTGAGTCATAGTGTAACATGTTTCCACTTCACTCCATCCTTACAAGTTGACTGCAAGCAGCACCAGAGCAGCTGAAGGAAGACCTCGTAACATCTCCCATGTTTGCAGAGCTTCTTCTTCCCCCTTTGTATTTATAAAAAGTAACAATGGGGAAAAAATCACAGTGACACCACGTAAACTCCTTTGATTTGCTTGTAGTTTCCATGCCATTCAACATAAACACAGTAGAGCTGGAGATTTGCTGTCCCTTAAGTTCAACCACACTGCGTGGTGTGGAAAGCCCACAAGGTGCAGGGACTTTTCTTTTGGGGTTTCAAAGTTTATGAAGCTCCAAGTCGCTCCCAATGCCACAGGAAGAGCTCCAGACAAGGGGGACTGAGGAAAATAAAACTCATCATCCACACAGTGTGTCTTGATAATTCAGTCAATGTGACATAGGGTTTGCACACCAGTTTTAGTTTAAATGAAGGTTGCAGAGCCTGGATTTAAATTTTGGCCTCACTGAATTCAGTGGGAGTTTTTTCAGTAGAATGGGACTGGGAAAATCATTATTTGAACCAAATATTGAAATCTTTACCCACAGAATAGTTTCAAATGTTTCTCTGAGGATTTTATCAGGAAGTATAGGAGCTGAATGGGGAACTCTGTTCTTTACTCCAGGTTTTACATTGGCATAAGATGCCAGAGCATACTTTATAGTGACACAGTATGATGCTGGGGATAATTCAATCAGGCAGGGACTCGTATTTTAAAACCATAACCTTTAGTCCTGAAGTACAAGCCATTGCTGCATTAGAACTTAGTGTTTTATGGTGCAAAAGCTTTAAATGGGAAAAACACTTTATTTAAAATCTGTGCTTTGCGTGAGGACAGATTTTGGCCATTACATTCATGGAAGGAATTTGTTGTTCTGAGCTCCATTACAGAGCTTACTAGTTAACATTTGGACAACATCCAGAGCACATGCAGGTGACTACTGCCTGTGTGTTTAACAGTGAATGTATATAGCATCCAACCTGCATCACCAGAAACTCATCTGTAATAGAGGGGGTATTTTAAATATCCATTCTGAACTCTAACTGTAAATGCTCAGCAGCCCATCTACTTTAATGCATAGGAAAGATAACATTAGGAGGAAAAAAAAAAAAAAAAAAAGAGGAAAAAAAACCCACAAAAACAACAACAGAAACAAAACCCAGTGAGGCAACTCAAAATGTTTTCCTTTGTGGACTTTGAAAATCTTTGCTGCTTCTGGAAAGCAAAAGCTGCAGGCAATATGCCTCCAGAGCTTCATATGCAAAGGATTTAAGTGATGGTTACTTCATTTCTCCACCTAAAACTGCTTCCAGGAGCCAGTTCATTTGACTGTCTTTATTCTGCCTATGCTTCACCAAACCCAATGTCTTTTTCCAATATTGGAGTCTTTTTAGACAATGAGATGATACAATTCATGGTCATTTCCATGCCTGGATAGCATCTGATGTAGTGCCTCCTGGTGCACATCCCTACCACAGGAGAAATTAAAAAATTAAAATAAAATTAAAATTGTGTGTCTGGTTGGCTTTCTTCCCAGAGCTGGTAGAGTTCTTTGTGTAAATGTTTCATGAGTTAAAATTTAAAACTTTGTAAAATTAATAATAATGATCCTTGTGGGTCCCTTACAACTTGGGATATTCTGTGATCCTCTGTCTGTGCTAGCACAAGGGCTCTTATGTCTCCACAATGAGGCCACCCTAAAAGTAATGATAGACAAAGCAGCCAGAGTCAACTCTAGTGGAAGAGAAAGTAAGGCCATAAATTTCATTTGACAAAACCTTTCCTGCTGTTGCCTGCTAAGGGAATCCTCATTCTCCTCCTGCCTTTGCCTCCTGATAATATCTGCCACCCCCTCAGTTGGACCTGTCACGTTGTGTAACGTTGGAGAATTTAAAAATAGCCTGGCAATTAAAAACTTTTTTTTTTTTTTTTTTTTTTTAAGTCAGACCTGTTAATCCGGTTCACAGAGCATGGCTGCTGAAACAGTTGTGCTGGCGCAACAGGGTGGCTGGCACACCACACTTACGGGGACAGGCAGGCACTGGGGAGCAGCAGCAGGAAAGCTGGGTCACTTTCCAATGATGAGTTCACCCAGAAAAGCCACAGAGTTATTGTACATCCCCGTTTGCTGGCTCTGCACCTTCCCCATTGTGGTCCCCAGCTCTCTGTATGAAGAGCGCTCACCATCCCTTCTGAGGCTGTGCATCTGACCATTAGTCTCTTTCCAGACTTGGATGTAGGCTGATCCTGGAGGGTGATTTCTCTTGAAATCCTCCCCAGGCCACTTCACCTAGAGATCATCTAAGGAGAGCTATTTACAGGAACCACCATACCCATTTTCATACAAATTAGCGATCAGCCTGGGACTTGTGATGAATCTCAAACAGACTTCTCTTTGTCCTGTTGGATGGGTTTGAAAAGAAAATTTATGGTTTTTTTGAAGTTAATGCAGCAGATTAGCAGCCACTTGTCCAGTTTCTGGTGCATAATATTGTTGTGTTGCAACAATATTAATGTTGCTGTTTCACTTGTTGCAACAAGTTTGTACTGGAGTCCAGAGGCAGTGGGCACAACCAGGCTTCGGCGAAGCACAAATGTTTCCTGGGCACTTGTTTGTCTGCAACTGTGTGTATCGTGATGAGTGAGCTCCCCCCTTCTCTCCTCCCATTCCCGAGCCTGTCCTTTGTAGCTTGAGTGCCCACAAAGCATGTTGAATTAGCATTGAATTTCTGGTATGCAAGCAGAAAGTTCCGAACAAAATACGACCGTACCATAGGTAGCGCCTGCTGACTTTGTTGCATGTGTTGACGGAGTGTGGGAAAACAGATGGAACAAGCTTTACCAAATGCAATTTGAAAAGCATGTAAGCATGTAGCAACGAGTGGCATAGGCAGCTATTAATGCTTTAAACGCTGTGTGGTTATAGTTAAATGAGACGACTTTTTTTTTTTTTTTTAAACAAACGCCAGTTTTTTTTTTTTTTTCATGATGCCGCTAATTGTTATAACACAGTTAAAAGGTGTTTAACTTGCTCCAGCCACTTCATAATGGCGCCTTTCCTACTACAAAAACCTGAGGGAATGAGGCAGACTTGCCCACACAAGCTCTTTTTAATTTAAGTCTGTAGTTTGTTTTTTTGCTTGAAGATCTCATCAGTCTTTCACATGGTTTGAAGTTCGTATGCTCGGTTGCAGCCACACACTAACACCATGCTGATATTGGTTTGCACAGTTCTCTAGCAATTTGTAACTTTTTTTTTTTTTTTTTTTAGCTGAGCCTGTTTAATGAGAGGAAATGAGATTTTGGTCTTTCAGTTCCTCCCTGCCTGTCCCCCACGAGAATGGCAGTGCTGGAGCACGTCTCACCTGACCTTGGTGAGGTTTTCAGCTCAGCTGGTTATTTCACAGAGCCTCAGCTGTGGAGGTGAAGAGCTGTCTCTGCAGCTGAGTTGGTCAACTCTGCAATAAAATATTAATCACACTTCCCAGCTGTGATCAATGGGTGCTTTGCAAATATTAGTGAACCTAAGTTTGATTCAATTCTTCTGTGTCTTGCTCTGCAAAGATACAGGAAGAGTCATTTACTTACCCAGTGTCATACAGAAGATGTATGATGGGGCCCAGGTTGGAGCACAGAGGTTGTTTCTGAATCCAGATCATTAGTACTACATTTTAGCTACTTTTCTCCTGAGGTTTCTTAGAAAGAGATGTTTCTTAACTGTGAAAATAGTAAGAGATCCCATTGGCATAAGATAAAAGAAGTGTTTGAGTAGATTAAAGTGTTGGGCATGGAAAAAAAAATGAAAAACAAGAAACAATGCTGTGGGCTGGCCTGGCGAAAAGAAAGGGCTTGGAGAGAAGAATGGAGAAGAAAGAGTGCTCATTTATGTGATGGAGCATCCTTTAGTTGCAGAATCAGAAATGGTGGATGGGGCTATGGCTTTCCTGTGCTTTAGACTTGAAACAATGTGTTCAATGTTCTGGTTGACTTGAAGTATCTTCAGTGGGAGAGTATTTAAAGGGGGGAGAATAAATAACGCTCATAATCTTAACTCAGTACTACCAGAGTCCTTACATGGGCTAGCAGTAAGAAAACAGTGGAAGAACATCAGAATTTATGCCTGATGAAGAACAGATCATGCCTCCAAGGTAGCAGGCATTCAACGTGGCATGTAGTCACAGTGCAAAGAAGTAGCTAGTGGATAAACCCACCATCTATTTGCCTGAGGAGTTTCAGACCAGGAAAGCTTTGGTGGAAGATGAGCTTTCAGCTACGTTCTCCAAAATGTTGAGAGGGTGGGAGACAGAGGAGGGGTTTTTAGGACCACGTTGTGTCCCAGTGGCTGCCTTTCTGCCCCATAAGAGAAGAGTAGGGATGAGGTTTCCCATGCTATTGAGCAGATTGTTATATATTTTTAATCTGCTGAGACCTGACTAAGCAGTACTGAAGGAAATGCTGTAGTGTCTTCTTCATGAGTGCTTCAGGTCAGGGATTTTGATGGTAATGGAAACAGTGGGAGAAGTTTGACATGGACAGGCATCAAGAGAGAAGCAGCCTTATAAATCATGCTCACCTTATATTCTTCCTATTTCATCAGGAACCCTTATCATTTACCCTCTATAATTTAGCAAATGTATTTAATTCAACAAGTCCCAAGAGATTCATGGCACTTGTCTCTCATTGAAGCTTTCAGTTGTATTGGTTGGTCTTTACTTATCAATAAACTGGATCTGTATTTTTCTTAATGGTGTTTCCTAGGAGTAGTTACACAATGCACAATTGTTTAAGCTTTTCTTAGCTGTTTTTGCAATTTGATGCTGCAGGCAGAAACATTTCAGCTTTGTGCTCTCAGCAATTTATGGGCATCGCTCTGTGTTCACAGGAAGTCCCAGCACAGTCAATAAAAGGAGCACAGTGAACTTCTGCCGCCCTTTCCATTGAATTCATATTCAGAAAATTGTTTCAGGTTTTCCATTTCTGTCCCGTTTCTTGTATTTCCTTTTTCTTCATTCTGGTAAGAATATCACTCAATGAAAACTGAAACTGGGATTTAACTTTATTTGCTAGAGTTTTCCAGGTAAAGCAATGATTATCCCTGTGAAAAAGGATACTTTGCCCCTGTTTCAGTGGGCTGAGGACAGGAAAAGAAAACGTGCTGATCAGATAGCTTGAAATAAAAAAACAGAGTAAAACTGGAGATTTATTTTTTCATTCACTCATTTTTGGCCAATTTCCTTAGTTATGCAGACTAATAGGACTCAAAGGAGTATTTTCATTTAAATGAGCATATAGGTAAATGCATTCAACCAGAAAAAAATATAAAAATAAAAAATTGTAGTAGTTCAAACCTGTTTTTGTACTTTTTCCCCTTTTAAAGTCATTTAATGGTGTAATGTCAGAGTGCTCCTCTTAGTGCACTTAAAATAGACGTCATTCTAAGTTAACATGGATGCAGAGGTCTACAAAACAAAAACAGAAGTACCTCACTGATGTGTTGCTCCCAAAGGTCTGGAATAAGCGTCCCTTGCTTGGGGAGGTCTGATAAAAATAGAACATGGTAAGTTTTATTTTTCTTGCACTGAAATGTTTGCATCAAGAAGTTATGAGTCTTGCAGCAAAGAACAGCTCTTTCTGGGGTTATTTTTTCCAAATTTGCTTACTCTTTGTCTCTGTGGTGACACTCTAGATTCAAAATACCCAGAGCTGCTGTGAAATCATGATGGGAATATTCCTTTTAGACTTGAATAAGTGGACAGCCGTCAAGGTAACAATTTCTGATAATCATTTACTATGTGATAACAGGCACCAACCCTTGCACCGCATTCAATCATGGTAAATGATTGCATCTTTATGGAGGATTTTCCACATGTCCTTCTTCAGAGAAGCAAGTCATATATGATACTGGAAAACAGCACAGGCAAAAGTCAAGGTTAATGCATAGGCAGCTTTAATTTAAAAGCAGCTTCTCAGCCATGACCATGACGGCTGACTTCTAGTGTGATTATGGTCTGGTCCTATCATTTTTAAAGCAGTCTTCTCCTCAGTGGAAGCTGTACTCTCAGCTGCCTGTGGAGCTGCACAGATGAGGCCCAAGTAGCCATGTAGGCTTCAACAGCAGCACAGGTCCTTTCTTTTTAATATGTTGCTGCAACCCATAGTTCAGACTGGGCCAGCATCAGATGCACATCAAATCAGACTTGCCAGATTGAACTTGTTTCTTAGAAGTCTGTACCAGGCAGCTTTTAGGGGGAAAGGGAAAATTCAGTGCAAGCCGGATGGCAAAGACAGAAGTGTCGGGTTGGCTCGGTGCTATCCATCTACCTGGAGATGGGTTTCACTCCTCCTGGAGACCCCATTAATGCACTTGCAGAGCACATTACCGCTGAGGTATCACAAGAGGAGCAGTTTAACAAATGGCATGTGCTATGCTGTGTGCTGGCCAAGCTCTAGATGCCTGTCTGTGTCCTGCAGCTCCCACAAGAGCTTTTGGCTCCTCCATTCTTCCCCCACCACAGGTCTGCAGCTTAGCAGCCAACTACCTTCTCACAGATACTGAACAAGGTTTTTCAAACCACAGGGGCTGCATTGATGTTTGATTCAAAACTACGGGATGTGGTGATAATGCTTTTCACCAGCAGACCTGGCTTCCCTTCTTTTTCTTCACCCACTTCTTCTCCAGAAAGGTTTATTTCCAAGGTCAGTCATGAGGGTTTGTGTCAGACCTTGAGTCACTTCCGACACTATTCTCATGTCTGTTGAGTTGGTTGTTTTAGGAGCTTCTGGAATTGCTTTATCTTTGTTTCGGCATGAAAGATGTCTGTCGTTTTATATGTGAACTCTGTTGTTTATTTAATAACAGCCTTTCTGGGAACAAAAAACTTAGCCACTAACCAGAAAAAATGTTTTATAAAGACAAGAGTTCCCGGATTAACTCTTCTCCATTCCTCAGAGAATGCCGAAACTGGAGGAGACAAGCTTAGACTTTTCTTTAAGTCGCTTAAAAGTGACTAACATCACTTTTTCCAGTCCTGCAGAATGATTTTGCTACCTCTTAAGGTTTTGGATGAGCTAACAGCTGGTGAATGTTTGGTGTTGGGGGCTTACTAAAATAAAAGTGCAAAATTTGCTGTCACTCAGCCTATTTTTTTTCCTCACTTTCATTTTCTCATCCAACGGCAGAAAGTTTCGGAAGAAAAAAATGGGGAAATATCAGGAAAAAGTTGTGAGAAATTAAATCCTGACTATTTGCACCAGAAATCTGCTGAAGCGTTTTTTTTTTTTTTTTTTTTTTTTTTCCATCTCATTTGCCACAGGCTCACTTGTGCATTTCAGCAATCTGTTCTTCCCACTTTCTTCCTCTCTTACCTTACCAGTGCCTTCATTCAGCCTCCAAGACCTGGGGCTTCTTTACCCTCCTCCACATTTTTTATTTTTTATTTTTTTAAAAAAAAACCTATTCCCTGCTCAAGCAAGAAGCAGCATATTAAGGCTACTAGACCAAAATAGAAAGTTTTGGGGTGTTTGGCAGTTCGGTTTTCTTCTTCTGTTTGGCTCTTTAAATACTAACTCTGAACACTCAACCTCTTTTATCTGCTGTTTGTAATGTCTGTGTTACATGTGGATTTTCTGTTCAGTTCAGAGTGCAAAGATATCAGAGGTCATTGCAGCCTCTGGTTGTACAGTCTGTCCCCTTAGCTTCAGTTACAAACCAGTGCTTTCCAGTTTGCTGTTGCTGTTCAGTGCTTGGCATGAGCCAAGCTGGTGACCAGTCTGATGCTGCACAGAACAGAGAAGAAGGTGTAATGTTGTGAGGAGCCCTAAGCAGATTAGCACACCTTTCTTGTGCCAAAGAAATGGCTGCTGTCTCAGGGTTTTCATGTTCAATGCTGCTAAAGGGACTTCAAAGTGGCTCATTAGAAAAGAATGGGAAATGCATGCCCAGAAAAGAAGGTAGATAGCAGTGAGGGACTGGAGAAGAACAGAAAACTTATACATAATTAGAGCGGCTTAGACAAGAGCGTAAAGAAATCAAGGGGTGAGGAAGTAAGTGGAAAAATACAGACATGGTCTGATTGCAGTAGCAGAAAGTGATAGGTGGAAAGTTCATATTTTGTAGAAGAGCTGGTGAGCAGATTTAGGGAGGTGGGTAGCATCTTGTGAGACACAGTGTGGCGAGGTGCTCTTAGCTGCTGAATTTTGTAACAACTTCTGTATTGACAGAGTGAGCTGTGCAACCAGGAGGTGGGAGCGTACAGCAAGCAGGGAGCACTCAATGGACTGGGAGATCCAGGAAAGTGTGGACCAGGACCAGAAAAGGAAAAGTTTTTAATGATTTGGGAGAGGAAAGTCTGCTGGGACTCTGAATCTAAGGCACACTGTCTTCCAAATGTGGTGTAGAGTTTTCTTCTCACTGCTTTCACCTTAAAAGAAAAACACAAGTTAGTGTCTGAAACATATGGTTTGAGCCTGAGGAATTGTAATTATACATTGCTGGCTTAGATGTTTTCTAATGGGTCTAGCAGCTTTAGCACACCAACAATATCATATATGCAAGCAAAAAGGTTAACAGCAGTGAATATCCTTCACTGAGGTGACTTCAGTGAGCAATAACCTTTTAGAAGTTCTGAAAGAATGAAATGACTTTGTGCAGAGAATTTGCGTATTGGGGGGAAAAGAAAAGATACAGGTCGGTGCCAATTGTTTTGTATTTGCTAACCGGTTGTTTCAGTGTAAAATCTGTGGAGAAAAGATAACCCAGTGTAAAGTGTGCACATTTTCAGTTGTCTGTTGTTGAAAATGATTAGATTTCCTCAGAGCCATTTTTCCCTTCCTAGTTTTTTTTTAACTAATGGGGATGCTCCTGTGTTCGTTTGCTGGTGTCACTGCTGCCCACCTGCACGTAGCAAGGTGCAGAGGGGCTGCTGGGGAGCTGCGGTTGTTCCCTGCTGGGATGGGAAGCGTCGTGTTGCAGCCCCAGCGGCTGGCACATATGTGCAAGGCATGGGTTTCACGTCCTGCGATAGAAACTTCTGGGGGGGGTCACACAAAAAGAGGGTCCTCGTGGCTTTGGTGAAGTATGCAGTGGAGTTTTTAGGAGGAAAAAAAAAAGTAAAATTTAATTTAGAAAAACGAGGGAGAAAGAAGGCAGGAAGGAAACAAGCAGAGTTTTCAGCCTGCATACTTAGCACTCATCCTTGTGTTTCCTTTCCTTCAGGCAGAAACAAGAACTGTCTCTGTTTTTCTAGGCCATTCAGGAAGTCGTACAGAGCAATAATAGCCCTGTTATCTAATGGTCAAAGTTTATTTAGGCTTTCACTGCTTCCACTGCCCACTTGAGCCCTCCCTCTCGCCCCCCCATGCAGCTCACAGTGCTGCTTGGCCCTGGGTTGTTTGACAGTCAAGTGGGGGAGGGAAGCTGCTGCCTGCATGCCATTTCCATTACACTCACGCATATTTTCATCTGGAAACTTTTTTTTTCTCTCTTTTCTTCCATAAAGACAACAATAACAACAGGGGAAAAAAAAGGGGGTGGGGGGTGGGGAGAGAAAAGAAAAAAAAAAAAAAACAAACAAACTCTATGGCAATAAAGTGTCCCATTCTACCTTCTGAGCAGAGTTTTGGAGACCCAGGCTTCTGTGAGAGGCAGCTGAAGCTTTCCATGTGTGTTTTAGCACAGCAGCACCAATCTTTTCTTGTGATGCTGACAGAAGGAGTGGTCACCAATAGGGCTGTCCGGAAGTCGTAGATATTAAATGACTGTTTTGCTTGGGTATATTTCATGAACAGGACAATTAGATAAGAGCACTTCTTTATTAATAAGTGCTTATCTTTGCCTTCCTTTCCTCTTACTTTGAAACACGCTGGAAATATTGTGATAAATTTAGCTTAGACAGTGAACATTGAATCCCAAAGGGTGTTTTGGTTGTCAGCTGCACTCTGTTTGCTTAGAAGTTGTCATTCAAGGGTTTCTGATGGTTGCAATTAATTGTACATCAGTAAAACAGCTAACGTTGACTTTGCCATACAGTAATATATGCAGCGACACTGCACTGAGTGAAAAGGCAAACATTCAATTATTTTGCCAACTTCTTTTCAAAATCCACTTATTAAACTGGCAAGATGCATGGATCCAAGACAGCAAAGAACAAGCCAGTAGTAATTTGAATCTGGTTAGCACTGAGCCCTTCCTTTTTCCAAACAAGCAGCAAGTAAGTTTAGGTTGGAAGGTTGAGGGGATATTTTATGTAATATTATATATAATGTCATATACAATACCAGGAAGAACCTCTAGTTTTTTTCAGAAGTGACTTGCACACTCACCATTTCTGAGGTATTTCCCAGTTTTCAAGAAGAGAGTAGATCAAACCAATGGCTAGTCATATCAAATAAAGGAAATTTCTGTGTGTTTTCTGAGTGAATTGCCAGTTCTTTTCACTTTGAAAGCAAATTCTGAGGGTATTATTTTGCTAAGGTAAAACTACATTATGAAGCAAATTATAGTAGAGTGGAACACCTATGGGCATGTGCGATTTACTGTAAAGTTGAATAAGTGCATTGTACTGTAAGCTACCCCTGTGATTACTACATTGATTGACACTTGAGAGAAATCTTCCATTATGGGACACACATGAAAGAAAAGATCTAGTCCACTCCTTTATGTTAAATTAGAGTCTTTGCAGAGCTAAGTTTCAGCTCCTCTTCTGAAATGTTGATGTTATTGCTATACTTAGTTTGTCCTGTGAAAGAGCTATTTGGTGAGACAAATATTAAAGGGTTCTAGTTTTTCTTTGTCTTTAGAGCCACTGAGTTGTTTGGAGGTTTAAATTGCAATTCTGAACACCCTTTAAAAAAAAAAAAAAAAAAAAAAGAAGGAAAAAGTGTTGTGGGACTGGAGCATCTTTTTTGGAGTGTTTCTATTACAGGTAGTAATCACCCTGTGGCATTATTCAAGTCAAAGAATGAGAAGTGTGCTAAAAATACATATATACAGACAAGAATTATCCCTTAGGCTTGCTCCTTCCCTAGTTATTGTAGAAGACTGTTAAGCCAAAATTGTTAACTGAGAAATTTTACCAAGAGTTTTCCCTCCTGGATCTCAATGTCTTTCCCATGTATCTGACACTGACATGAGACTGCAAACCAGGGTGCTGGTGTGAGACCGCTGTGAGCTGGTTCTTTCTGTCCTGTTGATGGCTGGCCCTGTAGCCAGACAGTAGGGATGCTTGTGCAAATACACGCTCACTTAGATGTGCCTGATATGTTTAGCTTCATCCCAGTGATGCTGGCTGACCTGGCTGTGGGTGCTGGTGGAGCTCTGAGGATGGTTCCTGCTTCACCTTGGCTGGGTTCAGAGCAGGAAGCACAAGTACACTTCCTCCATAAAAGCAAGCATATACTTGAACTGGCATACGTCAATAATATTTTATATCAATTTATGTATATACATCAACATTACACATACAAAGCGTGCAGCTCCTGAGCAATCCCAAGGCCCTTTGTGAACTTGTGCATCTGTAGTTGATAGCTGCGTGTTGAAATTGCATTTGCATGTGACTGCCCCACCTGCATTCTGCCCACTTAATCCCCTGGCCGGCCCAGCAGCTCGCATTCCTGACTGCTGAGCTGCGAGTGAGCAGCTGCCCCTGGTTGCTGGCCCAGCTTCTGCATCGTCCCTGGGGCTGCAGCCAGGAGCCCCACGTTACTGCTGCACCCCAGCGACTGCGGGGGCTTGCACTCCTCAGCAAGCAGGGGGAGACTGAGCTGGGGGCTTGGGGTATTGCGGTTAGCGTAAAGGAAGAGCTCCCTTCTCCTTTCTCTTCTATTTATGAGCTATCAATGGGATATGAAGTGACAGTATCGTTATTGTTTATAGAAATGCTGCCTCAGAATGCTGCCAGTTTGCAGATTTGGCCAAGTTATCCCCTCCTGCAGGTGCAGTTGTAGTAGGCCTTTAAGATTTAGTAGAGGGAGGGTGTGAAAGCTATTGGCAGTAACACCTTGGAAATCCCGAAGAGGGTTTTCTGGAGAGCAAGGAGCAGGGTCACTGGTAAGAAGTGGGGGAGTGATCAAGACTACATTTGTGTCCCTTTGGTTTGTGTTTTAGCCTGTGGTTTGGGTTTTACCATTCAAATATAATGTAGATAATTCAGCCAAGCATTTGTCGGCAAGCCATTAGAAAAAGGTTTGTGCGTGAGACAAATCACAGCATTTGCTTTTTGTCAGGAATTTCATGCTGCTTACTGCTGAAGAGAAGGAAAAAGGAAGTTATCCATGTTAGGGCAGATGAGCAGCAGAAAATGGGTATATGATCTTTGAACTGCAAATTTACGTTCATGTTATACAATACATTTGTGTTGTTCTGGAAGTGGGCTCAGGATAAGCAGTTGGATGTTCTGGCCTGTAAAGCTTTTGTGAGTATGTGAGTGCGCATACACCCCAGCTCTTATAGCCCTTATGCAAGCCACAGGAGTCTGCAAAGCTCTAATAGCCATTTTAAAATGCCCCAGATAATCATAGTGACTGCTGCTGTAGCTTAATGTTTCATTTATAGAAGAAATTACATTGATATTGGCTTAATAGGTTTTGAGGGGGATGTATGAAGAGAGGGGCAAGTAAGGAGTGAAAAACAGTAAGGCATTGCCTCCTCCCAGTGTACTTCAAGTGAGTCTGGAGTAGGTTTGTGACACAGAAGAGGCTTTTGCAGGGCCTTCGTGGGGTTTTCTGAGCCGTAGTCCCAAATAAGAGGGGCTGAGCAGCACTGCTTCTGGGGTAGCCTGTCTCCATATCATTTGCAGTGCCAAAGACTAGAGCACGCTCCTGGGATCTTGGACATGAGGGAGGAGACTTCATCCCTCTTAGGACAGCTTTAATTGTCTTTAAAAGAAATGCTTAAGCCATCTGGTAATTAAACTCTTACTGAAAACATTTTGGAGGCTAGGATGTATGTGAGGGCATGTGGAAATAGCCTTCCTGGATTTGCAGGATGAGAAACAGTGTTCTTGAACATCTTCTCTCTACTCTACATCTCCAAAAGCCATCAAAGCATCAATAATAGAACCACTACCATCACAGCTGCCAGCATGTTATTCTTAGAGCTGGTCTTGGTTTTCATCCATCTGCTTTAGTGAATCCTTTGTGTTCATAAGTCATCTGGATTCTCTGAGATGTGCCCTCTTCATGTGTGCAAGCAGAAGAAGGTGAGAGACATATTTTACCAATCAAATGCAAACCCTGTCATTTCTAAAAATGTTTCTCATATTAAGGAAAGAACACACTGTCCGCAACATTTCCAGAGATGCTGCATACTGAACATCTTTCCACATTGCAAGAGGAAAACATAATTCTGAGGCTGTGACCCAGGGGATAACGTCTGGTGATAACATTTGTTCATTTGGAAGTTTTGTTTCTGTGCAGATGGCAGTTGCCATTGATGGGAAAAATATATTGGTACAGTATCAAACTGCACACCCGCTTAGAATATAATTCATCCCATCTATTACACAAGAATATTGTTAAGTTTTGGATGTCTCCTGGAAATGGCAGTCTTCAGACTTCAGGGAAGGATTGGATTATTTTTGCTGAAGCAGATGCAGTAATGAAATAATATAAAATTTGTGTTCTTTTCACTGTGGTCAAATGACATTAAGCACAGCCAACTCACGAGTATGAATTCTGAGCTCATTGTTTAAAGAGCTCGATTAAAATTTTAAAATAAATTAATACCTTTAATTTAAGGAGTGTCAAACAGCATGCAAGAAGCTATTACAGAGTAAACACCTTCGGATGTAACCCAGGGTTGTATCTGTATAGAACAGGGCTTACTTCTGTATGCAATACCGAACTGCCAAAGAAAGACATCTAGCACAACATTAACAGGGTGAGTTAGACAAAATGCTACTGTTGCTCTTTACCAGAGTACTTGTCCTGTGGGTTTATTTCATAGCTGATAAAGTCAGAAAAACATTGACAAATGTTTACTTTTGTCCATCTGTTCAGTGCATTTAAAAAAAAATGAAATGAAAAAAGTAAAATTTTAATGGAAATGTTATCTGGAAACAACTCATCAGATGGAAACTCTAGATTATTTAATGTTTGCTCAATACAAATTAAAATACTTTATTTATGAGGTGAGCTGGGTGACATTTGCTAGCATAGAACCCTTTCTGATGAATTGGATGTTATTACACTTATCAGACAGGTCTTTTATTTTAATTTCATGGGCATCAGATTCATTCTCACAGCAATTGTATCTGAGCTGCAGTTCAAAAATCCAAGACTCTAGCAATAGAGAGGAAACAATGGTCCCATACTTTTTTAACAAACTTATGGGAATTTAATTGTTGAGTCTAATATTGTCCTTGGTTTAAATCAACAGGAGATAAACCTGCAAACCAAGGGCACAAATGGACCCTTTAAAGTTTGTAAAGAGAATAACACACTCTACTTTCTTTGATTTCAGAGGGAACTTCAGGGTCTTGCTATTTGAAGCCAAAGTTTACAAACCATATCATCTTTACCTCACTTCATTTACTTACTGATGTTCAGAGGACTGTTGAAAGCCTCTAAGTCAAATGAAAAACAGCTTTCACAACTGAGAACTAGAACAGAAATTCAGCTGCTTGAGTAGCCCCTGAAAATTTGTTCAACATACTTCTCTTTTCTTTTCAATAACCCATTTCTCTTTTCTCATCCATCAGCCAAATATCAAGTGTCTCCAATCTGTTTAGATTGTTGCTTCCTAGGAAAGAACTGAGTTAAATTTTGCAGTAAGATCTACACAGAATCACACAGAATCACACAGAATTTCTAGGTTGGAAGAGACCTCAAGATCATCGAGTCCAACCTCTAAGCTAACACTAACAGTCCCCTAATCTAAGATTAGTTATTCATATTTTTTTCTGTTGTCTACTATGATTGTATACCTAAGTAGCTTAAGTAGCCTAATTGCAACCCTTATGGCTATGCAAGTACCTGAACAATCATATTTTTAAATGTTTAATTTTAATACTCCTTTGATTCATTCAGCTGTGAGCAGGATTTTTGTAACTTGCCATAGTTGCACTATTTTATTTTCTTAGTGTAGTTAGTGTCTACCACATGCCTGTGCAATGTGCTTCAGCAATGTACATCACAAACATACTACTTTTTTGAAAGTCCCACTGCATGTGCAACAGTGCAAGGACTGTCATGAGAATACAGTATTTTGGATGATTTTGCTGATTTAAGGTGTTAAGTTACTTATTGTGCATTTGCTTTCTTGCCTTGGTTATGCTGATGATTAGTACAAGGGCAGTGACAGAAGTATAATGTTATCCCCTCCCAGACAATAAGCCCCTCACTGACCAGACTTCACTGGAAGGAAAGAATGGGCAGACTAGTGAAGAGCACTACACGTGCCACTTGTATGGAAATTCTTTTCATGCCCCTATAAAACTAGGCTTTCATCTTAGTGGGTTTTCCCCTTCACGGTTCATAATGAGATTAACATTTTTTCCCTTTCTTTAATTAAAATTCCACCTACTTACATGGGGGCCTGGTACTAACTACTAAACTGAAGTAAATGGATGGGCTCCTGCTGATGTTCATGGGGTCTGGTGGAGCCTGTAGCCAGAGCCAGCAGCAGGAAAGCATCCGAGGTCAGATGTGTTTCTTGGCATTCAGGGGGACAACAGTATCTGAGGGAGGACTCCCACCCAGGCGTGGGCCTTCTGCAGGCTCTTAACTTTGTGTCCTCCTCTATGTATCAAGCTGTCAAGCATAACCCTGACAACAAGGGGCTTCTAGCCCCTAAAGGGGTGGACAGGGAGTAACGCCTTCTGTCTGCCTCCAGCTGGGCTGTGCAGCTGGAGTGACTCTGAAGCCAGTGGAGTTTCTTTCCTACTGACTTGACTTAGTCTATCTGGAAGAGGGCTGCAAGTTTAGAAAAGTGAAATGCATCTCATTAAGTGAGAGATTAAAACTGTTTTTGAAAACATTAAAAGAATCTTTTAGTGTCTGATCTTCATTAAAAACAGTTTGTTCAAACCAGGGCTTTATTAAAGAATTGTATTACTGTGTGTAGTATCTTGGAATTACATGCATACTTTTAATTTGAGGAGCTGTATTCATTTCCCTCCAAAATTTCCCTGGATATGTTCATGCAGAAAGAGAAGTATCAAGAAAGGAGCACCTCCTCTTCCTAGAAGGATAATCTTAGTTCAAGCTCATCAGATGCATGTTGTTAGTAGTGTGTTCAGGTTATCCTTTTAAATAATATTGAAAGGCTTTTCGTTTTTACTGCCTTTGACTGGTATTTCTGCTGCTGTGCTTTGTTTATAAGTTTAGGGGGATTTGGTTTTTCTTTTGCTTTTCTGACTTGTAAACAAGCTGCAGAACTTGATACATACCTCCATAGATTTCTAAAGCTACATGCAAAAGTGACTGTTAACATCATCCAGTAACACAGACCATTTAATTGCATGCAGTTACTCCTGAAAGTGTTACTTCCTGAATTTTGTCTTTGCCCTCTAAATGTTACTTTTGAGCATAACGGAGTCTCTGAGCAGTGGAATTAAAGGAGTTTATTCTGTATTGCTTTTTCCTGTCTCTCCTGTGAATGGTACCTCATCACGGTAACCCCAGTTGCCCTCCCAGCTGTATTCTCATGACCTCTTTTTCCACCACCACTGGTCTCTCCATCCATAAACTGTACACTCACAGCTGGGCATTGGTCAGTTCATTCAACTTGGCCAGCAGCAGCGGAATGGACGAACTTTATGCTGGTGCCCAAGGAGAGAGGTTGAAGTTTTGACCCAAAGTGCATCAAGGTCAATGGAAGGTTTTATGTTTTGGCTCCCCGGAGCCTCCAAATCCTCCAAATGTGGATGAAGGGGTTGGTGTGTGTGAAAAAAAAAATATGTCATGTGACGCTGTGCCTTTTTTTAAACCAGTATGTTTTGGTATTACAGAAACAGAAGCTGTATATGAGGTCATGTGCAGTAGGACTTGCGTTGATGTTTGGTCTGCATAGGTGGCTTTAAGTAGAGACTGGATTCTCCATTATCTTCACAGTTTTTTTGCATGTTTTTTTTTTTTTTTTAGCTTGTTCTGAGCAAGATGTTGTCAAGAGTTCTGTGGCTTTGAGTGCCTTTTTGTTGACTGAGTGCTCAGATGGAGATACTGAAAGCTGCTCTTTTCCAGTGTTCTTTCACATCCTTGAGACTCTGTGACTAAAGTTTTTGGAAACAGGCCCCTTGCAAAATCGAAAGAAAGGTGCCTAAAAAAGGAAACCTCCCAGATGGTGATTACATTTGAATATTTAAGCTGTATCATTTATAAATAGAAGAGAGAGAAGAAGAGAAGTCATAGCTAAAGGTCTATGGTAGAGCCCCAGGCTAATTAGTTTTTCTAAACCCATGCAAATCAAAGTATGTGTATTTATCTGTCTTCCTGGAAAGAAGTTTGCCATGACTGAAAAAGTGGTCATTAGGTTTTATTTTCCTTTTGGGCAATTCCTTTAAAAACAAAACAAACAAACAAACAAACAAGAAAAAGAACTTTAGCTACTCAGGTTTTTTAAACCATTATCTCATCTATATTTAAGATTATACTCTAAATGCAGTTGTTTGATTATGGAAATCTGAAACACATCAAGAAAATCTGTAGGCAAATAACCAGCTCTCTTCCATATCTATCTAGGAACTTTAATTTCTTTTTAGCCTTTTGAGCCTTTTGGTGGGTTTGTATTTGTAGAGGACAGTGCAAAGAACAGTCAATATTTATTCTAGTCAACTGATAAATAACTGGGTGATTCAGGGAAACTTAGTCAGAATACCCTTGTCACGGTCATTGCTGACGTCTGAAACAACAACGAGTTTATTGCTCATTAGGTTTTTGCAGGAGTCTGTAATAAAACCCCTAAACATACTCCTAATGTAGGGGCTGGGCATTTGGTGCATATGAAGAGAGTTCCTGATTGCAGAAGCAGATAGAAGGGATCAGAGGTTCACAATTAAGCTTAACCCCCAGCACTTCTACTCACCAGAAATAATTTCTTGTTTATAAACTTTACAAGGACTGAACACATAATTAACATCCTAGCTTTTTAAGTTATCCATCTAAAAGGCTACCATTCCCATTTGTGTAGGGGATTCTTTATCCAGTCACACGAGCAGAAAAGGTGGCATATTTTGTATTTTCACTTTGTGAGAGGAAGTTTGGGAAATATTAGTTGAGCTTTTTTTTTTTTTTTTTTTTTTCCTCATAGCTGAAGCTTTTCAACAAAGTTTTAACTGTTCCCTTGCCACCACCACAATCTCTTCCAGGCTGTTCCAGTTATCACCAGCAGTGAGTACAGTATCATGTCCCAGAGCGTCTGGTGCTATCTGAAAAGTCTCCTGCACTGAACTGGCTTTGATTTCAAACAGCTGAGCTTCTAGAAATGCAGAAAAATTAATTGTAGTGGAAGCTTTTCAGCCACACATTGAAACGATATTATACAGTGCTAGAAGCTGGAATGGCCTCATTAGAATAGATCCTTGTTTGAAATAAAGCTGATAACAACTTTGGTGTGTAAGTAAAAGATGCGTGCCAGATGGTGTATGTTTAGTGTTTCTCTTCTCTATCAATATTTATGGTCCATACATTGAAAAAATAAATCTGTGGCTTTTTAGTACAAAGCACTCTGGTTAATATTTCTATTTGTGGTATATTCTGCTTCTAAATAGCTATGTTTGGCAGAGGGAGGCATGATCCTCTTATTAAAAACTGATTCTGATACACACAGCTTGATAAGCACCTATTTGTAATTTTTTTTTTTTTTTGAAGTATTCCCCTGACTTATTTCTGCAGCAGAGAACAAAACCATGGTGTGCAAAACGAAAGCTCATTGTCTTAATGACAACAAACAATTATTCTGATTGCCACACCTTCTTCTTTGTCCTATTTATTATCTTCACATGTTCTTGATAAACCTCAAGATCTGGCATTAGGCTGTGTGTTGGGGGAGGGTGCTTTGTTTTTAATAAAACCCTGCAGGGCTACTAAGTTCTGTTAACAGAGCTCATTTCTCAACTGGCCTCACAGAGGAGGGCTATCCAGATGGCATCCCACTCTACCGTCAATTTATATCCTACTTGTGAATGATTTTGGAGATGTCCATGTGCTCTCAAGCAACAGGGTCTGCTGGCTAAATGCAAACATTACCACCCAAAGTGGTAAATGCCTTCAGAGTTTGTGCTGAGGCACGGCTACATCCTTCCACTTAAATCTTTGAAGTCTGTCAGGCATAATCAGCATTTATTTCAAGTAAATTAAGTTTAAATGAAGTTTAAATTGCAGAATTTCTTCACCGAGAGAACAACGTTCATATCTGGAGAGGGTTTGCAGTCAGAGGAGTGAACTGTGAAGTCTTCCCCATGTGTAGCTGAGTCCAGAGGAAGCATTGCTGTGGGGTTAAAACTGTCGGCTTCCCAGCAGAGGTGTCAGAAGGCTGATGCAGAGGGGCTTGACGATGGTAGTTTTCAAGAGGGAAGCTTGTGGTATAGGGACAAAATCCCAGTGGGAAGAAGGGAAAAGGGAATCCTTTTCTGGCATGGTTGGTCTCTGTGTGTTTGAGTTCTGAATGAAAACAATGATGTAAAAGTTTCAGCCTCAAACTTTTAGGGAATAATAGATCAAGGCTATTAGAAAACCAAAACATATGTATTTTCTAATGCATTCCAGAGTTTCTCATATGTGGTATTTCAGAGGAAACATTACTTTCTGGAGCAGAGAGGGAAGCTGGTGCCATTTGTTTTCTCTTCCTCTTCCTTGAAGTATGCTCATTTCTACTTCCAGCATTAAGCATTAGGAACAGCACTGAAATTTTATCCAAATAGATTGCTAACAAGTACAGAAACATTCCTGGAAAGTCACTTGGTGCCTATAAAATATCACCTGACTTAATTCATCTGGTGAGGCATTTTCGGAAAGGTTAATGAATACACTAACTCTCAGGGCTGGGTTTGGCAGCAGATTCAAATTTGAGAGATGAGGAAGAAGAGGACTTAGCCGGATGGTGCAGCTGTTTTGCTGGTGTACATGGTGTTCAGTGCAGGATCTCTGCCTGCCTTTCTCAGAGATTCCTTCAATGCTGCAATTGCAGCAGCTCTTTGACGTGATTGTGGGGACTATGGTTGTGAGCAGTGGCTAAAACAAGTTATTGGGGCACAATGGCTGCCTTCTTTTTCATGCTCTTCTTCCAGGGAGAAGTTGCCCTGGAGTCCTTTTGTCCAGCCTCTTTGCTATTCACTCTTCTTCATTATGCAGCTGAGCTACAAAGCCTCCAACATTTTCCTATAAAAATATTGGGCTAATTATATTGTCTCAGTTGCAGTGCCTAAGCCAAAGCCTGGTGCTATCCTTTCTCACAGCTGTGGGATAACAGCAAGAAAAGCAAATGCCTCTTGTCTGGAAGCTGATCGGTGGAGATTGAGCCATCAGAAGTAACACAAGAGGATGCGTTCTCTTTGGCTTCCTGGAAATGTGCCAACAAACTTTTTCTTGGCATCCAGCAGTCCTTGTACTAAGTGCAGCCTCCTGTTTTATATTTCTAGGCATTTCTTGCCATATCTCTTGAGGGAACTTCTCACAGTGTTTTCCCTTTGCCACTTTTTATTTTGATTTTTTGTGACAAAGAAGAAGGAAAAACTGCAGTAAGAGAGATTTTTATTATTATTTTTTTTTCCCTGAGAAAGGCAATAACAGGCACATCTGGTTTATTATGGTACTGTTTAGAAGGAGGAAATCAGAGGGCGGGGGTGGTGAGGTTTTGTTTGTATTGCTTTTTCCTTTGGCTTCTCCTGTCACACGCAGGCTCAGCCCCTGCCACTTGAATTTACCAGGCCCCCTCGGACTGTACGTATGCTGTAACTGTTGTGGGTGTTCAGCAGCTGCTTTGTTCAATAGCAGGCTTGGACAACCCCTGGCTAGTGCAACAGGGCAGGATTTGGAGCCTTTCTTTCTCTGCATTTTTGTGGAGGAAAAACCAAGAGCGTGCATCTTCCAACATAGTCCCAAAGCGTAAAATGAATGAGAGACCAGGATATGCCCTGGGATGCTGCAGGAATTTGTAGGTGTCTCCATGGCTTGTAAGGCCACAGAAAGGGATTATTTTTTTCTATTAAAGAGAAATCTTATAAACTCTCTGGTCAGTTAGGTGACCCATGAGGTATGCTTAGGGCACTGCCTTTCAGTCCTGAAGCCTGACCTTCCTCTGGGGAAAGGATTTGTGCTTTTATCCTTCCATAACGCTGAGTATTTTGTTGGTGTATGTTTCCTAATAACTCTGACTTGATTTTAAAGGTCAGGCTTTATGAAAAGTCACCATACACGTTAAGTTTAATGCTGTTTAATGCTGTGATGTTCCAGTAAGGAGGGGCAGCTCCAGAGGCATTTGCAGGGATATGAGCATAGGCCAGACCTCTCATTTTTTCCAGTGAAGTTGCTGTGTCACTCCACTAGGTACTTTTTTCTTTTTTTTTTCTTTTTTAATGCTTAAAGTAGTGCTGGTACCTCAGCTCTTTCTTTAAGCAATAGACATCATCACTGCTGTTATCAAGGCCTAATGCATTAACATAGTGATCGCTACTTCCCCAGGACTTGTTTCTAATCATGCCTTGTTATGAACTGTGTCTACTTACCTTTCCCTACATTTTTCAGCAAAACAAAACAAAACGTTTCAGGTACCCCTAAGAAAAATAAAAAATAAAGCTCTGTTACATTCTACGTTTAATCCATGCAATTGAAACAAGTTCCCTAAGGCTGAATGCCCTGTGCACCAAAGTAGCTTTCTTGACTGAAAAATCCTGGAGACCAATATACCCAGAAAATTTATCTTTTCTGTTTTCCTTAGATGTGAACTGAATTTTGATCACTTCAATAAATTTTTATAGATGTACCTTTCCACTTGTAAGTCATGACATCATGGTCATGAGACTATGCAACCTCAGCTGGGTTTTGTACACTGTGTTTGTGGACTGTGTTTGGTTGTGCAGATGTTTTCAGCAAGCAGTTATGGCAGAGATATCTTGCAAGAACACTTATTGTAATTTGTCTATGTTTTTCTCTTGTTGCTCCCCAGCAAGATAAATGATCTGATCTGATACATGAAGGGAACACTGGTTCTAAAACAATTGTTTGTTATTTTCTGCAGGCCAATATGAGAGGGAAAAGACATTGTGTTAACAGTGGTTGGATGCAGACTGGTCTGCAGTGTGTTTTTCTCCAGCATCCTCAAAGTTCCAAAAACTAGAACTTAGATGTAGTTATTCTTACTGAAAAAGAGGGTAACACCCGCTTCATTGAATTAGGCTTTTTAGCTTTTCTGGTGACACACCAAAGAAGAACAGGACATTTTTGTTTATAATTAACATTTTGTTGCTCTTATGCTTTGTCAGTCCTACTAAGCAAAGTATGATGTGTCTTGAAAGAGTGTAAGGGATTTGTTGCACTAATCGACATATTTACATAGAAAATAGAAAAAGAAATCAGCTATGTGTGGAGATTTCATGAACATTTTTCAAAATTCCTATTTTAAAATTATTTTGTTTGTAGTCTGTTTTTAGCACAACCGCTTTAAGAATAGATGTGTGTGTACGTGAGCTTTGTGTTAAACTATTACGAAGAAGGCAACTTAAGAAAACAACTCAAAGCTTGAACTCATAACAAGGATACATACTAGATATACTTCTAACAACCAACTACTTTATAAGCAGAATTACTAGACTCTCTATGAATGTGTTTTTCTAGCTTAACAGTACTGCATGCTCAAGAAAGATGTTTAGCTTTTGTATATAGGTGTAACTTTGTTGCTCAGCATATATTCAATGCCTAATTCTGCTCTTCTGAAGCCACTGGAATCTTGGCCGTGTAGAAGATTAAGTGCACCTGTGAAGCCATTGTGTGTGTATTTAAATATGTGTCTAATGAGACTCCTGGAAGCTAATTCCAGCCCTTGTTATTTGGCATGAGAGAACCAGTTGCAATCCATGACCTAATTCACGCATTGCAATAAAAGAGTCAAAGTAATGTGCCACACTATCTGTAGAGCCATAACCTTAAGAGAGCTCACATTTTCTTTCCTTTTTTTTTTTCCTTCTTTTTTTTTTTTTTTTTCTTTTTTCTGGACACTAAGTCATGGCAACTCAAACTCAAACAAGCATGTAGCACATAATATCAGTTTAATCTAGTCTTCAAATAACATTAACAGGGCAGGAAAATATTTTCTTTGATGGCAGTTTTGGTTGTAGCTCTCAAATGGATGAAGTAGCTTTTGAAGCTTAGGAGCTTCAAGCTTTGAGAAAGGATGGTACAAATAGAACAACCTTTGAAGATTTGTGTGTGTGTGTGTGTGTGCGCATACTGATTTTTAATATTGTTGCAAAAGAAATAAAAGACTTTAATATTGAAATGTTTTGTTTTCAAAGAACTAAAATAATCACATACTTTTGGCAAAGCAGTTTTCTAGGGGGAACTGCCTACAACTGAAATATGAGAAAATCTTCAATACCAAAGTTGGTGCTAGTGTCTTTGGGATCCAAATGAGGTGCAGATCTCATTCTGAGCTGATAGTGTTCTTTAGGATGGTTTTGTAGATAAGAGCAGTGTCATTTATTTGTGGTTTTAGTAGAGTCTTTAAGTGATTTTAAGGCGACAATAAAAATTTGCAACAGCTGGAGGTGGACCGTAGGTCCTTTTTAATTTATGTGGTCTCAAACCGCAAAATGTAGTTGGAGAGCACAAAGAAACTGTCTTCAGACGTCTTACCCCTTTGCTATACTTATTTTTAGATGCTTTTTCTTTTTTAAAAAATCTATCCGGGTTTAATATAAGGAGTATTAATGTAGAAATCCTATCCTGTCTAGGAAACCAAACACATTGAAGACCTGGTTTATTCATTGTCACTTTCATTGCCTTTCAAAAAGTTATTTGATAGTGATTGGGGATAAAGAGGGAGTGGGAGGTTATCATCCTGTATTTTTCATTAAGTTTAGGTGGAAAAGATTTCAAGTGAACTTCTGAAATACGGACAGAAGAGAATACTGTGAAAATCCTCTGGGTACTGCAGTGTGAAGTGAAAGGCAAAAATGGTAGAGACAAATTCCGTTTTTACTTGCTAATGGAGGATCATGTTTACCAGCTTAGGAATGCTTTGGAAAAATAAATTATTGCCTGTTCAGTGCTAGTGACATTGTGGGAACTTTTTGATTTTATCCAGCTATGGAGTCTATTGCTTTATTGACAGGTAATTTTTGCATACCAACAGGATGTGAGCTTTCTTTGCAAATATTCATTTTAAATAGAGCCAGAAATTTACTTTTGTGCATAGCAATGTGAGTGTTGGGAAAGAGCTTGTGTATCTAGTTTTGAAGATAAACATTGCAACTCTGCTTTTTGAAATGCTATATCTGGAAGCACACATTTCAGCAAAGTTGTTCCTCTGCCCTACCTCTGGGATTTCAAACAGATTTTCCAGCAAGTTATAGCTTGATCTGGAGCAATGGTCATCTCAGTTGGACGCAAGGCAGATGTTTCAATGCTGTGCCCACTTCCAGAAACAGATCTCTGCCAGAACCCCAACTCCCAGAAGTCCAACCTGTGCTGCCTGGGAGAGGATGTTCAGCTGACAAGTCTGGAAAGTGCTCCTCATCCTGGCCTAACAGAAACTGCAGCCTGGCAAACTTCAGGCTACATATTGAGCCTGTCTAAATGCAGAGCAGATGCTGTGAAGATACTGAGTATGATGACTGAGGGAAGTTTTTGAATCATTCAGCATATTGCCAATTTTCTAAATTTACAATGCTGTTCTTTTATAACTGATGATCGTAAACAGATGACGGCAATGCTAGTTTGGCAATTGATTTGACAGCTTGTCTGCATGTCTTTTCAGTTCTCAGGCACATAAATGAAATCTCACTTTTGCCCTTCGTAGGCACTGACACAAGGCACGTGCTGTATTTGCTCACATAATGGTAGCCAGCATGTCAAGGCTGTAGCAGGCGACCTATTCCTTGAGATCAGGAGAAACATACGAGGTCATATTTATCTCATCTTTAGAGTAGATGCCTGCAATGGCTGCTTTGTAGAGTTTGGGTAGGGAAAGGATTGGAAGAGCTGTAGCTGTGGTGTGAAGCCATGCAGTGCTCCCAGCTGTATCTTCTCCCAAGCGCCATGCAGAAGCATGTCTCAGCACACTAGTACAGCTTCAGGGGAGCTCCTTCCACCTTACATTTGAACTCTGGGGCACGTCCTGGCTCAGTAAGACAAGGATTTTGTAGGTCACTAAAACAGGCCATGTCCTTTCTGGTTGAGCATTTTAACTGAATTAGCAATAGCTGCATGGAGGATAGCTCCAGCAGCTGTACTTTAAAGAACTTTGGGATCATATGGCCCAAGCTCTTTGATGCAGAGTATATTTGTATATTTTATTTAGATACCTCGTTATAGGGGATCTGGTTTTTATTTGTGCTATTCTGAGGACACTAGTATGAAAAGCTGGAAGTATAAACACATCTGGAACTGAAATTCCTTGGGGTTCTCAAGTCAACCTGTTAGGAAACAAGAAAAAAATCTTGTCTTGACCGATGACTTGCAAGAAGATTTAGAGCCCACAGTCTGACATCCGTGCTTGTATAGTACCTAACCAAGTTGATTTCATCAGGAGTTTAATTTCTTAAGCAGTAGCAAACTTTCATCTCTGTTTTTCTAGGCAGAGAATAAAAGCAGATGCTTGACATTAGTATTGAAACCCAATTTCTGTATTCACATTTATCATCTGAAAGATAATTTGAGATCAGCCATAAATATTTTGCATCTATCATGGCTTTTTACAAAGACAGACAACACAATCGCCTACAATAATTTTTTTTCTTATTAAGCTAGAGAAGTTATTTTTTCATTAGTGTATTCTGAGATTTTATTTTATCAAACAAACAAACAAACAGAAAAGGAGCCAGAGGAAAGCACATGAATGTTTACCTTAGAAAATAAAATTTATATCATCTTAGTAGAAAACTGAACTTTCATGATTCATGAGAAGAGACCAACTCATAAATATTCACTTCTCTGGAACTAATACGGGTGTGTGTGTTCTTTTGATTAATTAAATGCAATCTTTTAATAACCAAATGAACACTGATTTCTCTCTGCTGACGACTCTAACAAGGCAAAACAGTGTAAGAATAATCAGTCAGTCATCTCAAAGTCCAGAATGTTGCCATTGGAAATTATCATCACCAATACTAAGTTAAGAGCTCTTGCTGTGCTGATCCCTGCTCCATTAGCCCATCAGGGCAAGACACAGCCAAAATCTTTCTTACTGCAACGCATCTTCCCATGCTTAGAGGTAAGATGGGACAGGTTTCATCAGGGACAGAAAACAGTACCAGGTGGAATATAACCATCAACATAACCTTCTTCTCTTTGTGCTTTTGGCACCTGAAAAGACAATATTGTTTAATGCTCTGCCCAGAAGTGTCAAAACAGTGTTTTATTGTACCAAAAGGACCTTGGCAAGGATTTAAAAAGCAACTAAGAAACTACGATCAACCATATCCAATGTCTTATTATAGCAAGAACAGACGATTTGTGTATGAGAGAGGGGACAGCCATGACAGAAGGTGTAGCCTTGCATTTAAAGCTTTGGCTATTAAGAAATGACTGTGGAAAACTGGTTTATGCCTCTCTGCCTAAACAGTGCAGATAAGCTGGGGGAAACAAAACTCTGAAAGCTGAGCCTGTTGCACCAGTGATGAAAGACCATCCATCAGTTTGAGAGGAGAGACTCTTCTATGCCGTAACTTTCTTCTGGGAGGGAGAGTACCTTTTTTTTTTATTTAAACATCTGGTTCACTCAAGGCAAGAGAAGATCTCATTGTTTACACAGAGCAGTTCATATTGCGAACACAGACACTTTAAAATAGTAGCTCTCTCTTTTGGCATGTTGCTCATGGAAAGGCTTTATTTCTGGCATGAAATGAAAGGGAAATCTATGATAAGTAGCTAATTATTGAGAGAATATTAATAGATGAATGACAGCTTGGACCCCCCTGCTAGGTTAGGTTGCTAATCTGAAAAAATGGAGCCAAGTGTCTTTATTTGAAGTGCATTATTATTGCTAGTGAGTCATGAACTCCTATAGAGTTAAAACAGTACGAATCCTGTTATTTCAGGTGGTTGTGTAAACTGCTTAGATTATGTATAATTCTGCCACTCCTGGTAAACACAAATCAGAGAGGAGAACAGGAATAGCCACCAGTTGTACTCAACCTTCACTGGGGAAATTCTCTTTTTATTTGAGGGTATCTGGCTAGCATGAGTGGTTTTGCTAGAAAAAGTGTACAAAACAGAGTCACCTTTTTCCCCTCCTTGTGCCACCAGACAGATCTGTGAGGCCCTGAAATGAGTCTCCAGCAGGCCCTCACGGGGAGGCAGGATGGACTGTTTGGGAGCTAAGTAAAATATTTAAAGGCTATGTAAATACACGGAGTATCAGTGCACAAACCTCCCCCCCCGACACTAGATGCTGTCTTTCTGTCCACTCTGCAAAAGACTGGAAATGAAGGCCGTGCTCTGTGAGGTCTCCCTTAGCACAGACACAAGCTGTGCTGCACAGAGACGTGCCCTTCTATGATAATGGACCGCGGGTGCACTGCATTATTAAACGTATTTTATGTATTGTCATTAATGTGACATGTCTCACCGCAGACATGTTCACGTGCTGTTGCCAGCAGTGAGCTCTGATAAATTGCTATAAGAAAAGGTGTGCATCTTTAGAAATTTTATTTATTTTTTGCCCACCCGATTTCAAGAATTCTCAGTTTTTAGTTTCAATAACATTTCATTCACCCTAGAAATACAAAAGATTGTTTTTCAAGGCACAAAAAAAAAGATGGGAAAGCAGACAGACTTATGGCAATGCTCAGAAGGAAAGAAGATTAATTTTGCTACAGTTCATGCAAAGCCCCTTCTGTGTGCTGAGATGAGTTTTGTATCTCTGAGAAAAAAGACGGGTGATCTCAGACTGCTTTAAAAAGGAAGGTGGAGTAGTATGCACACAATGCCTATTGGTTAACAGTTGTTCTTTTTACAGGTAGTAAGTTGCAAAGCAAGAAGAGACAGGTACTAGAAAAAATAATTGGAAGCTCTTGCTTTTTCCCAGATGAGTCAGTCTTCCTGAGAATATTACCTTTGCCATTTATGTAAGTTGATTGAGAAAAAGCAAGAAAAAAAATCAAAAAGAAAAAAAAAAAGATAACCAACAACTAAAAAACACTGTCAAGTTCATATGTGGATCAACTGTACTTCGAAACCTGCTTCATACTGCCCTTTCTCCTGTTCTCCCATGCAGCTTTGGCACTGCAAATTAAAAAAGCCTAAGGTACCTGTTTTGTTTTGTTTTTTTAATGTAGTCCTGGATCTGGGCCACAAAATACAGATCTAGTGTCTGACAAACACTGTCTTGCACTGGTCCAGTGGTTTGGGTCCAGAGACAGCATGGCTTTGAGCATCTGCCCAGAGGGAGAAGCCCACACTCTGCCTTGCACCCTGACCCCTGTCTGCTGTCTCTACGTGTCACCACATCCTGCAGCAGGTCGCGCACAACTTGGTGGCCACCAGCGAGATAATGAGCGTGAGGTGGGGCATCTTTCTCCATCCACAGGCTCTGCTCTTGCCTGAGGATCCATCCCAGCAGCAGCCAGGCAGGCTTGCAGAGTCTTCGTGCCCTGGCGGCAAAGTGCTTTGCAGCGCTGCGGGCGAGAACGCGATGCGAGATGCCAGGCTGAATTACTGGTAGTTTGAACAGGGGTAGTTTCCCATGACAGGCAGTTTGATTGCTTCGGGGCACAGGTTACTGTGTTTATTGTTCCTGTTACTTGTGTACACTGTGGACTATGTTCTGCCCAATGTCCTTATCTCTGCAAGCTGGCGGATAGTGTGGGTGGGGACTGGTTTTGGGATAATAATGCCAGGCACGTGGCCTGTTGTACCCCTCTCCTCCTGTCATTCAGAGGGAGTATTAAGGAAACCATTCTGCATGCAGCAGCTCGCAAAGTATCCAACTGTCTTTGTATTAGCACTGGAAATTAGAAAGGGAACAGTACCATGCTCCACAGGAGAATGGATGTTATGCATTTTTGGGAGGCCTGAATTTAGAAGCGTTAACTTGTGGTGGCTTCAGACATCCTCTGGCTCTGGCACCATGTAGACCGAGCATCAACCCATGTTTCTTCATGGTAAAACAAAGTGTGATGCCAACTCCTGTGAGTAATTCCTGTCTGCCTTCACATAGACTTCCTGTGAGCTGTTCATGGATGGTACCGGCAGCACTTAAAACTTGGGTAACACCTGAATGTAGCTCCCTTTGCTCTTCCTGGTGTGATTCTCATTTGTAATGGGATGCAATGTGTGTATTGAAGGCACTTTTTGTCCTATCAAATTTCCCTGGATGACAGAGCAGCTGTGGGTGGGAAAGCAAAACACTCTTGTGTGTCCAAACTGGTTGTGTTACCCTGTTTCCCTCTCCTCTAAATGTAAAAAGCAGACTTAAGTGGGTCACAAATCCCAGAGAAAAGCCCATCCACTGAGTAGGCAGCTGGAAGTTCCTCCTCTGTATAAAGTTTCACTGCTTTTGTTTTTAATTTTTCTGCTTACACCCCAGAACTTAACTCAGTGGCTGTGCAAAATGGGTTTTGAGTTAGCACCTACTAGCGAACGGCACTGACTGCCTGGAAACCCTGCCTGTGGGCTGTCCCTGCCCCTTCCCTCTTCCCAGATCCTGTGTGCACAATTCAGAATATGTGTTTAATTCTTTTTATTTTTCCTCTAATGCGTCTGGGGTGTGTGGGGGGTGTCTCTATATTGCAGCAGATTTCTGGCTTCTCTGCTCAGTGAGCCCCAGGACAGGGTTCAGGATGGCAGGCAGAGGTGAGCTTTGTCACGTTCTGTGATGCCTGCCTGGCCTTTCCTCAAGGGCTGAGCCCCAGCCCTGCGTGTCAGGAGGCTGACTGCATGGCAGAATGCCAAGTCCTGTAATAAATGATAAAAAATGAGCATTTTAGAAAAGTTTTTGCAACAACCTATTTTTTTTTTTTTACTTTGAACTATACCACTCAGAATTATAGGCAATTTTTAAAGACAGTAGGGATCCTGCTTTGTTCTCGGGAATGCTCTTACTGTGCGATGCACAGGAGCACCTAGAGCTGAGATGGAGGAGCCCCAGCAGCAGTGATGGAGGTATTGGAAGCTTGCCTTTCTTTGGGTGGGAGGGCTCCAGGATCTGATGGAAGAGTCTCCAGGCAATTCTGATATCTGGGACCTGCCTTGTGATTCACCTCTCCTCTCATGTCAGGAAGTTGGGTGGCTAAGAGAAAGCAAACTTATAACCTCGTTACCATCACAGATGACTCTGCTACCTCATTTCCTTATAGGTGCCGTCAAGTGAAAGAACCATGAGCCACTGAAAGTGAAGTACACCCTAAAATGTGGCTGTGTGGCTGTCTTAATTTCTGCATAGGTTGGGGGGGGGGCCATGACTATTATTTTTTCATTCAGCATGGAGAACCACATGGTCTCCTTTCTTTTTTTACTATTTTTTTTTTGGGTGCTGTTCATAGCAGAGTTCTTATATGTGACTCCTGAAAATTGGCACTTCACTAGTGCCTAGCACTTTGTATTATCAAATATTGGCAGGGATCTGCTATTAGTGGTCACAGAGGAGATTAAACACCTCCTGAAAGTGGATAAATACAGGTAGACATTTTAATAAAGTGATAAGGCACAAGGCCTGCACATTAACAAACAATACCTCTGCTGTTAGTTATTAAATTTACCCTGAGTAAATTTACTCTGAGCATGTCACACCCCTGATTTTCAGTTTACAAATGGTCTTGGACTGCATGGATAAAAATGCAAATCTTGCTTTTGAGGGTTGCTGTATGATGATATCAAACAGCGGGAAGGGAATGCAGAGCTAATTCTGGGCTGGGCTTTGTTTTTCCAAAAAGAGACCTTTATTCTTTTGGCTTCTTCTGCTATGTTAATGTGTATGTTGAGAGCGGTTAGGGGAGAGTAGAGTTGCCTTTTAGTTCAATGATTTCTCTCTACCTGTTATGAAGAGAACAGACTGCAGAAGGTATACATTTAAAGAAAAGAAAGAGCTGGATCTCAGTGGTAAAATGCCGAGTGAAAAGATGAAATGAAAAGATCCCAGGACCAAGAAGCATGTAGAGAAAGCCATGGATGGGTTAGCAACAGACTGACAGTGATTGATCACAAGGAAAATGGCCCTTGCCATTGATGATGGGAACATTTGTCTTTGGAGACTTTGGGCTTTTTAGTACCATACTGCACCCTCATTTTGGAAGAGAGGGACTGTTAAAAACAAATAATGAAACAAGATTTGCAGGATGGTCATTTCTGCTTGCTTCCGAGATGCTGTTGTTCATTTGGCCTTTAGAGCAGCATATGTGATGACAAAGTTTATCCTTACTGCTGCATTCATTTCCCCACATGGTGCTGCCCAACTTTGATTGCTACCTGAGTAAATAATAAACTGCTGGACAGTTTACATTAAGGGCAAGTTAGTCTCTTTTTGGCTTACATGAGCATGGAACTCATGGATGCCTCTTTCTCCCTGCTCCCCTCTCACACTGCGGATGCATGTCCCGATAATTGCATACACAGCCCTATATGATATCCCCTCTTTCTCCCAGCACTTAAATCAGGGCCTCAGAGCTCTGCAAAAATGAGAAGGATTTCACTTTGATGATGAAGACAGATGTTCTCACTTTCATCCAGGAGAGCACTTGGTGTCCCAGATGCCTTTGGTGGGGATAACAGCGGTCACTGTTAAGGCTGCGGAGTGCAGGAAGATGTGGCTGCCAAAGAAGCTGTTTTGACTGCAGCAGTGAAAACGCAATGCAAAAATCATTAAGGAAGTGAGAGGGGAATTCAAGGCTGCTGCTCTCTTATAGGATAACATCTTATGGGAAGGGCCGTTCAATCAAAATTGCAGACCAATCTTTTGTCTGAGTTAGGAGAAGGAAATTATTCTCCTTTCTGCCAAACCCTGCTGGATGGGCATACTCATGTTGAATCTCAGGGGGTTTTATAACACATGGTGGCAATAAGACTAGTACACTCAGCCTCGTTTTTCTTCTTGCTTATAACTTGTTGAAGTATGGTGAATTTGGATTTAATTAAAGGGATTGTATTTAAGCCATCCTTACACAGTGCTGTCCATGTAACTCTGGAATAATTTTGTCCCAGTCAGTGGCATTACTTTTGTTTTGCCATGTATGTAATCGAGAGCAATATCTGATTGTCCTTGAGAAAGCCATTATATGCTAATTTAAAAGTAAGGCTGGAAGCTCAGTGGATTGTGGAGAATATTAATGCACATTGCACAAATCTCACAATTTTGCTTTATTAAGAGATAAGGTTAAGTTAATTCAGTTAACAAATAGAACTTTTTATTATGTAATTTTTCAACTCATTGGATTTCACAGATTTTCAGAAAGAACAAAATGAAAAGGTCTGATTCTGAAAGCCTGGGGCATGTGGTTCATTTTGTGCACATTTATGAGCTTTTCTCCTCTTTCAGGGCAAGAAAGCCTTCAAATGTACATTTTTTCACTCTCCTTTTAACACAGCTTGATCCTACAGATAAGCCACTACTCACTGTTATGTTATCAATGTAGATAAGTTTGTGAAATCACAGATTTGGCAGGATGTTTTCACAAACATCCTCTAACGGGGAAGCATCATCTAGGAAAAGTTATTGCAATTATTAAAGATTGCACTCAGTTTAGGATGTCTGCAATATCTGCTGAAACACCTACACCCCCCTAAGAACAATGTGGGTAAAACTTATTCTCTGTGCACTTATGGTATCACCTTAAAGTCACTTTAACATTTTTATTTTGGCAGTAAGCTTCCCTACTTTTGACACCATTAGTACAAAAGTTGGTTTTACCTCATTTTATTCCTCACACTTTTTAGGTAGGGGGAGATGAGAGTATTAACCATACATGAGATGAGATTTAGCCCTCTGGGTCTGTCCCAGGGACATGACAAAGGAGATAGAAGCCACCATCAACTTTGTTAGAGAAATTGTGGGAGAGTGCCAGCAAGAGGTTAGTAAAGGACGCAGAAGTTGTTGGTGCATGTGACTTACATTGCACTCCGGAAATGTTTTGTTACTTACTGCTCGGAAGCAGACTATAGGAAGAAAGGAAAAAAAAAAAAAAAGGAAAGAAGAAAAGAAATACTGCTTACTATCATCACAGTGAATTTTAAAATATTTCCACCTATCAGTCTTTAAAATGACTTTCTTCCCCCTGAAATGCATAAGTCTGTTAAATACCTGTATGGAAATAATACTTTTAATAAAGTTAATGACTATCAGAAAATTATGATTTTGATGTTCCACTCAGCTACTACTGATTTGAAACAATAAAAACAATAAATAATTAAAGAACTACTGCATGTGGAAAAAGCACCTTATTGCCCCCCCTGACCTCTCTGCCCTTGATTGAGACAACATTTGCATTTGGCTTACTGAATAAGTTTTGTTTTTCTGATAAATATTTGGTTTGTTTGGGGAAAAAAAAAAAAAAAAGACAAAAAAAAAAAAGCATCAGGTTAATTGTGGTTAATAGTTAGCCAAACACTGACAGGTAAGTAAACAGAGCTTTACAAACAAGGTATACAGAAGGCACTACTGGGTGTTTTATGAGGTATATGAAGCTGATGTATCAGGTACAACTTATAGAGCCACAGTGACAGAAATGACTATCTGGGTTGTTCTGTTCTTTTTTTTAAATCATATTTGCCCTTTAAAATTAACTTGGATTTAAAAGGCTAGCTTTCCTTACTTCTCTGTAAAGGATGTGAGCATCAAAAAGTTGTATTGATTAAGAAGGAAATGAATCAGAGGTTAATTCCACAGTAAATTTTGCCACCATGAAATGTGTTACACAGTACTGGAGGCACACAGGATGTCTGGGTGTACAATAAATGTTACGTGGCCAGGACAGTATCTATATGAAAGTAATTCTTGATGGAATTTCGGTGACTTTAAATCCTCATTGTGAGAAATGTGTTAACTCTAGTTTTCCCAACACTTCCCAGTCACAGCATAGTTGGGTCAAATTCCTATTTTAATTTAGGAGTAATACATATTTCATTAAAAACACAGACACAACAATTTACTATATCATCAAGCAATCATAATTCTAAATGTCTACACAATAAAATGAGGTCCCCACATTTTCAAGGACTAAAAAAAGCAACACTGCCATAGAACCATTATTCAGCTTTTGAGACCATGCAGAGCTTTTGTAAGTGTTTCAAAGGAGAGGAAAAATCAAAGGTGATAAAGTAAATGGAAAATTAGTCAAAAGGCTCAATTGCATTACCAAAGATCAGTCCTACCAGGCAGTTTTTCTTGTTGAGGTGGCTGTTGTTTTTTGTTGTTGTTGTTGTTTGTTTTATTTTAGGGAGATAATTACTTGGACTTCAGTAACTCCAGTAAATTAATACAACAGTGGAAGTTACTATTTATCTTGAAGGAGGTGAAGTTTAGCATAAAAGTTTAAACTTGGATAAATAGCAGGTTAAAGAGGACACAACAGATTGTATCAGGAGAGGTTTAGAAATAGGTTTCTACTAGATATCCTTAAGAATTGTTCTTGGGACATGTCTAATTATCTTCATTAAGGATCTTGGCATAGGACATAAGTTTGTTCCACTGAGGTTTCACAATGGAGAGCTGAGATATTGAGAAGGAAGAGAGTCTGGGTAGAATTTAAGTAGAACTGGAGGATGCTAAGAAGTTGGACAGAAGTGAGATAAAATTGTACATACTAAGTCCGCTTTAAGCAGGAGGGAAAATAAGTTTGAAAAAATAGATAAGGATCCACTGTGCAGAAGATACCATTAGGGATAAAGCATTAATATCAATTGCAATGGACTGCTAAGTCCTCTCCAGGAATACTGTCCACACTTCTGGTCCCTCACTTAAAGGAAGATGAATGTTAACTGGAAGGGATATAATAAGAGGAAAACAAGGGAAAATACACTATTTTCTGAGAGAGGGCTAAAGAAGTCTGGCTAGTTGAATAAATTGAATGAATCTGCAACTCGAAATAAGCATTGGAAAAGAAAATACCAGACCAGGGAGAAAGCTATTTTAACACAAAGGACATTGTGCAATTTATACAATTTATACTGTATATTTACAGTATGGTTTGACTTAATACTTGTTTGTCGTAAGGCCTGCATGATGGTAGGTGACCTCTTCCTCTATCTTCAGCACTTTGCATAATCTCCCTGCCACGGTCAGATTTGCCCTTTCTGGAGGGGAAATACCTCGTTAGCTGCTCATGACCAGTTAGAGTACACGTTCACTAAGGCACCCTTTGCTAATGTAATGTGGTTAGAGGAAGTGTCAATTTTTAAAATGCCTTGTGACTGAATCACTTTGAGAAATACCTTTGAGTCTTCAGGAATATTTGTAAGATTGTGAAATCTAAGTATTTCCTGCAATTAAAAGGCACCGAACCTCTCAGAAAACATATGTTATATGTCAAAGACATACCATAATCTTACACTGTAACTTTGACCTTTTAGCCCTCTTGAGCAAGAGATTCCCAGGCTATTAAATTGTCTTTATTGCTGTCATATATTTGCAGCATGTCTTCAGTAGTAAATATCTCATCTCTTAACAAAACTAAAGAAAATTATGTGTTTTTCTCAAAAAAAATCTATTTTCTTTTTTTGTAATCAAGACAGAAGCATGACCCTAGAGGAAAAAAACTGACTGAGGAATTCATGCTTTGCTTTGAAGTATGATATCGTATTATAGAAGATAAAGTATGTTTTAAAATCACTGATAAATATACTGACTCCTTTTATTTCTGTATGTACAGTCACATACGAGTGCTAAGAAATAACTATTGCACTTTCTAACTCAGGCATTTGTCTTAGAAGAACATAAAAAAAAGTAACTGTGATATTCCATTCCTCCCACCCTTTGCCCTTTCAAGCAACTGTTGAACAAGGAAAGAAGCTTTTCATGTCATAGCAAGGAAATAGCTACAGTGTCTGGGTTATGTGATGATAAACTCCAGTGGAAACTGAGACAGCCTTGGGTTTTGCTCACAGCCGTGTATATGTTAGTATCACATATAGCTATAAAATATATGGAGTCTGTGTTCTTCTGTCTGAAACTGTTTCAGAACACTTTCTAGCACGTTGTGCCTTCAGCATCAGGATTTTCATTTTACACTTAGAGCCATGTTTATGCATCTGATCTGGAACTTTAACTGCTCAATATAAATTAGAGCTGATGACATATATTCACTAAAAATAAGAAAAGAAGAAATGACAGCAGCTCTGTGGAGAGACTCATGAATGCGTAGATGACTGGGAGTGTTTGCTTCTTAAGGGGTCTGTGCATTAGCACTTGAGGCTTCATGGGAAACCAGGAGTGCTGCTTTCCTGCACACAGGGTTTCCTATTGCATGAGCTGCTTGTCTCCCAAAACCAGGCTGTTGGGTGCTGTCAGGGAAGTAAGATTTTGCACATTTGGAATATTTTTGCTTCTTTATGTGGGTCAGGACATGAAGCTTCATGTTAGGAGATGGAGGCAGGATTAGAATATAGTTACTGCAGTATTCCCTTTTTGGCACTGGGTTATTAGGGTTAGACAGAAACTGTTTTCCCCTTAAGAACAGCAGTCTTGCTTAAGAGGAAAAAAAAAAAACAACAAACACAAACAAGTAAATATATATATATAAAAATCTCACATTATGTATTTATACATACATATATATATATATATATATATGTGTGTGTCTATAAATAAATGTCACAATAAATGTTGTGTCTTCTGCAGGATGCAAGGTCTGAATCCTGTATTGTGAAGCTGTCAGCCATATATCAAATTTCCTAGGACAAAAGAGTGCAAATAGGCTGCTCACCTATTGCCGATTCCCACTCTTGCAAACTGAAGTCACCTTCCCTCTGCAGTCTGTTCATGCATATGCTTCCTTAATAACAAAATACACTAAAGATCATTTAGCAAAGATTAAGAGCCAAGCAATGCCTTTTTGACAATAAAACATGCTTTCTCTCTGGCCAACTGCACTCCACAGGAGCAGAGGCACAGTGGTGGGAGCGGCACTGTCAGAGTGCATCAGTGGTAGCTGGTATATTCTCTTACTCTATGAAATTAGAATTTAAACTTGTCTTCTAAGCCAAAGAATTGTGAGTTTAGTCTCCCTTTTAAGAAAGACTTGCATACGCAAGGAAGCCACATAAACATACACTATATAAAATATATATTATATCTGTATGTATGCATGTATGCTATGTGGGGGGCAGAGCAGGGAGGCAGTAGGAAGGAGTTGCTTTAAAGGAGTTCATGGTACTTTTGGTGTGGGATTATGCATACCAGTGGTTTCCAGCCTTGCTCAGTATGCAGGCACCTTCAGTATTTTTAGGGGAGATGGGGCATAGACCTGTGACTGGTGAGTGTAAACTCTCTTTCCTTATTTACCTTTCATGGACATGAAAATAGACCAGGGATTCCCAGAGAGATGCAGAGCACAGGTTGAAAGTCACTGGTGCGTATGATAAGTGGTGAGGAAGCACTTTAAGTGGTGACTTGGAATGTATGAGATGATAATACACTTTTAAAATAACAATAACAGAGACCTAGTAACATCCCTCTGCTAAAACACAAACAAAAAAGTAAGTTTCTAGTGCTATGTTTGAGATGCATGAATTTATTCATTGCTTTTGAAATCCCATTCCCTTTTTGTAAGTTTCAGTTCTGTGGTATAGATCCCCAAAGATCTGGGTAAGATTGCTTCCTTCTGAGAATGCGAGCTCAGTCTTTTAGGTTTTGGACAGCTGGTATCTTGCTGTGTCCCAGTATCCTGCAGCATGTCAGTCACATCATGTGAGCTGCAGTTCCACAGGTTGTGGAGCTCCTCTGGGCCACTGTCAGCTTCAATGCATGGAGGAAAAAGCAACACCCTAAAATCCACAATGGATTTACTGTTAGAGCTACGTTTTCCATTCTGGGCTGTGTTAGTAGCATGTTTTTGGAATAGATAAACATAGATGGAGCTTCTTCCCCTGAGGATAAATAGTATTGGCGTTTATTGGAGGAGTCCAACAAAGTATAGCAGAAGCTTTCCATAGACTACTTTGAGACTTTTAGTGGAAACTTATTTTGGCGAAGCTCTGAAAGTATTCAATAACTTTTGTTATGAGATCCAAAAGCTAAAATACAAAATCCTTCTTTTAGGGGCAGCCTCGTAAAAGCAAACCCAGTGACAGCAGAGACGTGTCCCATAGTTGTATAACGTACTCAGATCACAAGCTAGATTTTCCCATGGGCTTTCTCAACTCAACTTTCTCAACTGTACAAGAACATTTGGGGGAGATTTTAAGCTGAGTGAGGATATAATGCATCCACCAGCAGCTGTTTTATGTCCATTCTAAGCCCATCATTCTTTTTTTTTTTTTTTTTTTTTTACCACTACTATTTTTAAGGCTCCATTGCCTTCTGCTTAATAATGAGGAGACAACTTCAAGGTAGTGAGACTAAGTGAAGTCATTCTGAAGTGAAACAGCCTCTTAAAATGGCCTAATGCAGCATTGATACCAACACTGTAATTTGGTGTTTGGGGCAAACATTGTGCTCTCATTACTTCAGGAAGTTCCTTTTGTGAAGGCATTGCAGGTTTGGAAACTTTATTTTTCAGTGGCATATCTTCCATCCTTGCTTGGGTAACGCTGATCCATCTTAAAGAGAAAATTATCAAAAGCCAGTTCTGATTTCTGAAGTCCACCTCCCACTCGTGTGAAGTATGGTTTGCATGCAGATCTCCTATTCCTACTTTGCAAAATCCCCTAAATGCTTTGTCATTTAGGTTTTGTAATGCAGACCTTTATTTCTCACTTTGGGAAGTGGGATGTTTTGCTCTATTTTTAGGAGACAGGCCATGCAGTACCGTGTAGCACCATATTCTCACATTCAGCACTACAAAGTACTTTATTTCCTAATCCGTGGAAGAAATAGCTGGCTTTGTTTAGAATGGGTATTTGTTTCCAAGTTTGTGTAGGGGTGAATGCCAGGGCAAGTGAAAAACAGAATATTTCTCATGAGAAGAAGCACTTCTTGATAAAAGAAAACTAAACTGAGAGGATTTGGGTGAAAAGCACATGTGTATTGAAGCTGGTGATACAATTCCCACTGATTTCAGCAAGACCACCATTTCTCTCCAGCTTTTCTGGAGAAGCTGACAAGACTGGGAAGCAAACAGACCTGATTTGCTTCTTGCCTTTGCTAATGTTAGTCAGGAATGACACAGACACCCGTCATTACTCCGGAGGAGCTCCAGGATTAATTACGGCTGAGCCTGCACTGGAGCTCGTCTGTGGGGTGTGAGGTGACCTCTGAAGCTCCTGCTGTGTTTCTAATCTTTCTATTTTCCGGTTTCCATCTCTTCATTTGCAGCTCCCTCCTCACTGTTCTCCTCCCACTTGCTCAAATAACTTTGAAATCTGTTCACTGGTTGTAAAGAGGCATTTGCTTCGGCTCCTGTAATGTACCGGGGGTCCCGTCTGCATCTCTACAGCACAAAGCCGCTCTGTTCTCGGCACTGGTAGCATCTCATTGCTTGCAGCTAGGTGATTTAATGCTGGGCTCACAAGGGCTGCTCCAGTCCTCCCATGAAAGGGTAGATACTGGAAGACTGGCAAAAGCATCAAAGGCGGCCAAGCAGACCTACAGCTTTAAAAACTTGCTAGGTGTCATTTTGCCAAGATAAGGTGGCTCTGGTTTTAGTAAGACTTATCAGAAGTTACTTAATGCAGGGAGCAGCTCTGCAATGGGGTGGGAGAGTTCATAGTGTGATGTGTCTATTTGCTCAGAAGGCAACTGTTTTGCAATTTTGGAAACTTTCTGAGATGCAGTGGCCAAAGACAGATCCCTCGGAAGTTAATGTTGCATCATGGAAAAATGAAATTTCTTCTTCTTTTTTTTTTTTTTTTTTTTTTTTTTTTTTTTAACAGTCATTCATAAGTGCCTACCATACATAATTTTTTTTCTTGTATTTTAACACTCAGTAAAAGTCCTTATATGCTTCTAGTGTGCAAATCCTTAGAACAGTGGATTTCAAAAATTAGTGCCTGCCTTTACTCTCTTCACAGCTTGCTACCCCAGTGATTCTTTTTTTCTTTGAACTGCCACACAAGAGGCAGTCTGGGAAAAAATGTAGCACCTCCACACAGTGTGCCAGAAACATGCCAAAACGTGATTTTTTAGTTATCCTTATAAAGCAACTTCTCAGAACAAAGCGTCAGAGGCAAGGAGATGCTGGGTCCATCCTCCTGCCACAGTGCACGCTGGTGGTGTTCCCTGCTCCTCACACAGCAGCTCCCCTCTGTTTTCCTCTAGACCATCTCTAGAAAAGAAAAACAAAACAAAACAAACATACAAAGCACACATACAAAGCAAAAAACCTCCAGCCATCCAAATACCTGAGTGCAATCTTTTGAAGAGCAAACGTCTCAGGAACGGCGCAGCAGGTGGGAGCAGGAGTGAATTAGATCAGGTTTACAGTGAAGATTTCATGTCTCTACACGCGTTTTGCTGCACTAGTAAAAAGTTTATTTTTTTTTCCCCTCAAGACATCTTTGGCACAGATAAGCACAGTGCAACTGACTTCTACTGATAACATTTTTTACACTCTGTGCTGTAACTTACATTGTAGCTAATGTAACGGCTTTCCATATAAAAGGGGACATTTACTCCCTTTTCATTGAACTGATGCAGCAGTTTCTTTCTGGCATTTTTTTTTTCTCTATGGCATTTATGTAAGGGTGATTTTATTTTTTTATTTTATTTTTTTAATCTTTATCTGCATGTTGTCAACTGAATTTTCATATTTGCAAGTAGCTTTTTATGTGCGTGTTTTAGAAAAGTGCATGGGGTTTTGCCTACCTGACTGTGTGGAAATGGTCCATGAGAAACACAAAAGCAACATTGTTCTTCAAACCATGGGGACAGGCAAGTTGCAGAATCAAATTTAGCAGCTGCATCTGGCCCCTTAATGGTTGGAGACCACTCACATCTAAGCAGCATCTAAACAAATTCTGCTTATATTTGAATTAATAATTTGACCCCAAAAAATGGTACTAGATGATGTATCTACTTTTGACGTATCTGCATTTTAATCCTTTTCAAAAAAGAAAATAATTCCATTGACCCATTTGTTAATGTTTATTTTATTAGTGTTTTCAAAGACAAAAGATAAATAAGGGTCCTCAAAAGTCTGCCGCGGTTTTATAGCCTTTTGTACATATGGCCCTCAGAATACTTCACGTAGGAGCTGCAATGTTTCTCTTATAAAGATGGAGAGAAAGAAGCAGAGAGAAGTGGGAGGACTATTTTGGCAAGGTCAGAGAGAAATAAAACCCATGTCTGTGCCCTATTCTACAACCCATCAAAACAAAAGATTAACTACATCGTCTCATTTTCTGTGACCTTGGCAAATGTGCATTATGAAGGCAGAGCTCTGAGAGCATTAGCAGAGGTTTATCTAGTATAACATTGTACTTCTGGAGTTCAGATTGCAGAGTTTCTGGGCTCAGTACTAAGCCACTGATCAGTTTCTTTGCTGAAGAGGGTGAAGGAGTGTGTGGAAGGCTGGATGTGCTTGAGCTCAGGCTGCATGGCAGAGGCTAAGCATGCAAATCAAGAGATGGAGAGGGAAATTTTTCAGTGTGAACAGCCTGTAACGTATGGTACCGTGCATTTCAAGTATATTTTAAAATGTTCAAACTTGTTTACATTTCTTTACAGAACTGAAATCTGGCATTAAATGCGGCTGAGATTCTGTCTTGCTAAATAAGGCCAACTCTAAAAGCAGTGCACTTGCTGTAACATGCAACATTTATAGTAGCAACGACCAAATTCAATGTTTTTTCTTCCCAGACTTTTGAAGATAAATTGGTCTCCATCTTCAAAACTTACCCAGGTGCTGTTAAATCACTTTGTGGCTTTTTAGCTTTGCTTTCAAAACTTAATTGTAGTTCTCCTCCTTCCAGAAAAAAAAAAAAAAGGCGGTAAGACTATTTACCTCATTTATTGAATTTCACACAGTTAAATTAAGTGAAATAAGAGCTTGATTCAGATCCCATTGATTTCAAGAGTAGTCTCTCCACTGACTTTTAGTCAGGGTTTAACCAAAGATCAGAAGATGATCCAGAGCTCATTTACATTTAATATGCTCTTCAACCATTCCTTTTAAACTTAAATATTATTGTAGGCTTTTGAAACCCGGCAGCATGTATTAACTTGCTTGTGTGTCAACATGTACAAATATCCAAATTTCTGCTGGAAGCCCTAATGTAAGCGTTAACTATAACATTCATTCCCATGGATACAACCTTTTAAAGTTACCAGCTTTTACTTGTTCTTTTTAGTTGTTTGACAGAGCCTGCTCATTATGTTAGTACAGATAACTTAACAGTACCTTTTCTGTTTGAAGCAGCAAACATTGTTTATCTTGCTCCTGTCTTGTTTTAGTCTCACTCCAGGAGGCAATCTCATTCCTAAGAGACAAGATATCTCCCAGGGACTTTTGGGGCATAAAACCCTCTTTCTGTAACTTTCCTGTTTGAATCTGTGTGAGACTGGGATTTGCAAAGTTACTTCCTTTAGAGCAGCTTCAGTGCAAGCATCGTGCATTGAAGCAGCTACACAGGCCCAGAGGCTTGATCCAACATATGCTGTGGTTGCTGGCAGCACTTGCCATGGCTTCAGTGGGCAGATTTGTGCATGGAAGTGGTTATCATGGAGGGTGGGCATGCATGGTTCAAGGCGGAGAGCAACACTTGCATGGTTGCTGTTCTCCAGATCTATTACAGTCTCTAGAGATGTCAGTCTAGTAGCCTTGGAGAGTTACATATGTGCGCATATATATATATATATATGTGCTTGTGTGTGTGTGTATATATATATACTTATTGGTTAAAAATTGAGAATGTGTTGCATTTGTAATAGCAAACTTTTAGTCTTCTACTTGGAATCAGTTGTGATGGGTTTCTCATACCCTTCATGAGGCTGTGTATGAGTGCTCACATAGAATTTAAGTCTCAAGGGATTCAGAAGTACATCTGTGAGCACCACAGCTTGTTTCAACATAAGACTTGATTTAATATAAATCAAGGAAAACATGCAATTTCTTTTCATTGGAAAGCAAAAATGAAAATAAGCAATTGCAGTGTCCTAAGAAACCCCACATGCTAAAATGTTCACAGCATCATTTCATGCTTTTAAATCCTGTTTCTGAAGTTTTAACTCATTTTGAAACTATTTTAAACAATCCAGTGCTGATGTAACTAGAAACCGGTCCCACATTTTCATGGGCACACATCTTCTGTCTCTTTTTATTGTGCTATAAAATCCTGCTGTTTCGTAGACATTGCCAGAACAAATGACAACAAAGACTGCATTTTCTCAGATCACAGGGTACAAGCTCATGTATCTGTCATCCTCTTGTTTTCCCCAAAATCCTGGTGTAGATCTTGAGAGGCCACGCCCATGCCATGCACGTCTCCCAGGATTAAAGGCTTGTTGAGCCATGTTAGAGGTCTCCTGTCTCCTTGCTGCTTCTCTCTGCACAGCCTTTTTACAACCCTTGCAGCACTACGGTAATACAAAATGAAGCGTGGATGCTGAGAACAGTTGCAGTTCTCTGAGACGTCTACCAAGGCTGAACTTTGCATGGGTGGTGCTGCACAACAGCCCTTCCCTGCTCCATGGATCTGGAAGTACTTCCACCCAGTGTTACCAGATACACTGCCAGCACTGCCTTTCCCCCGATTTCCTCCACAGCTGTTTCCAAAGTTGTTATACTCTTTGTGGCGCTTGGTGTTGCTTCGCCATGCTGTATGTACACTGTGAGACGTGCAAGCTGCGGCTGGCGTGTTTCAACTTGAAGAGTTTTGTGCCTTCGAGCATGCACGTTCAATTGCACTGCTCTGCATAGGGAACCGCAGGCCTAAAACCAGCAAGCTATAACACGAACTCATCGCTTTTCACATCACGTTCTGGATAGATTTGTAGGGCCAGGCTCATCACCATGCTCCACAGAGCTCACACAGAGAAACTTCAGGGGGTGGGGTCTTAAAATCTAACATTGATTTTAAATAATGCATGAAGTGTGGCCTGAGTTTCTGCAAAGGGGGTTGGGGCAGGGAGAGAAACTGTGTGTTTTTCTGTACAAAATTAATAACTGGTGGGTATAAACCATATAAACTGTTTGTAATCATTTGTGTGTATATGTGTTTGCACAGTTGTCAATAAATATGAAGCTTCCTTATTATTATGTGTTGCTCACTAACAAATTATAGGAACAGCTCGTTTGTTGGGTTAACTGGTGATGGCACTTGTAATAGACCAAAAGCCTTTATTTTCCCCTCCATGCACAAGCCAAGTCTTGGGCAGACAGGACAGCACAGCTCACCAGCCTGGGGAACCCACCTTGGAGAAGGGTTGAAGCCAGGATGGGCCTTCCCGCTACTGCTGGAAGATGCTTTGCTAGAACAGGAGAGCCCTCTAGTGCAGAGGCTGCTGCTGCCGGCGTGCCAGGGCATGGCTGGCAATCAATGCCGGCTGCAGGTCTCCCCCTGCTCCGTATTTTGCCGCTGATGCATCCAGTGTCTGTGGCTTTCTGTTGCATCAAGCCATGTGCCGGTCACCTGTTATTATCCCAAAGTCCTTCTCAGGGAGGTTACATGCCTTGTCCCTATTTTCAATCTACTACGTGTTCTGCAGGCTTTGATGTGAGACCTTGCCTTTGGCTATATTTCAAATAAATGTTGTTCAGAGAGCTCATTTTCCTAAATTATACAAATCAGCCTGCGCAGGTCACCTGTCTCTCTTTATTGTTTAGAACCCCAAAGATGTTTGTGTCATCTTCAGACATTGTCAGCAGTGATTTCGTACAGACCCCTGACAATCCCATCTGAAGAAAACTGATCTGAAACCAAGTACCTTTCAGGACCCTGATAGAAACACCTCCTCAAAAAAATGTGATCTATTATTCACATTATTGAATTTGAGCTTTTTACAGAAACACTTGTTTTTGTGCTTTATCCCTCCTGCAATGGCATTGTAAGGCATTTGGAGGGGAAAGTTTGGACTCTGGACTAGCCTACTGTGTAAATTTAGTTGCTCCAAATTTGCACCAGTTTCAGTGGGAGAAGAATCTAATCCAACATCCAGTTCTCACTGAAGCCGGAGGAAAGACTGATTTCAGCACATCCTGATCTTGCTTTAAGCTGTAGATGGTGAATTAAATGATGACAACAGAGAAGAAAAACAAAAATATCAGCAAGTAGTATTGGGCAGGGGGGTGGGGGAGAGAACACCTAGGGAATTCATAAGGCAGAATCCCTTATTGTCAGAAATGCTCCGATTTTGAAGAGGTCTTCATTCAGGAGCAAGCTGGTTTTTGTATTATTTATTCTTTCAGGTGAAGACACCAGCAACCAGGCCAACTGGCTGTAGAACTGCCTCTGTCCCTACAATTTAGGAATGTGGCTTTTACCATCGAAGGGCAGGTTTTGACTCCTAACAGGAGCAGGGGAAACTTAAACTTAGATTTAGCTGGAAAAGTTACTGTCATCAAGTAAATACAAATAAGAAACCATCTGGGAAAGCTTTCCGTTAGGGCATATTCTTTTTCTTCACTATGGCATTTGTTTTGGGTCACTTTTGCAATTAGTTTCCATCTAAGTATTTTTAAGACCTCTTGTCATTGTTTTTTTCCCAGTGTGTCTAAAAATCTGGATTAATCTCAGTAGTTGCATTACTCTAAACCACACTTCTGGGCAGGGACTTAGAACAGCCACACAGGGCTGTTTTTCACGATGTTTCAAATTAACATATTTGAATATGTGCAAAAATTATTATCTTTTGTGGCAACTTTTCCAGTGCCCAAATGCTGATGACATTAAGCTGAAACTGGTCTTTTTAGGTGTTGCATGCATTTGTAACCACTCTTCTCAAGGGAAAACATCTGCCAGCACTTGAGAACTATTTGTACTCCTCGCTTGTTTTCTAGCCTTTCCTTTCCTTTCCTTTCCTTTCCTTTCCTTTCCTTTCCTTTCCTTTCCTTTCCTTTCCTTTCCTTTCCTTTCCTTTCCTTTCCTTTCCTTTCCTTTCCTTTCCTTTCCTTTCCTTTCCTTTCCTTTCCTTTCCTTTCCTTTCCTTTCCTTTCCTTTCCTTTCCTTTCCTTTCCTTTCCTTTCCTTTCCTTTCCTTTCCTTTCCTTTCCTTTCCTTTCCTTTCCTTTCCTTTCCTTTCCTTTTTGTAACTTCCCACAGCATGTTACAGCAGCTTTGTTTTTCTTTTTGCATCATGTGGACTTTCCTCCCTCTTGAACTTCTTACTCAATATGCAAAATACACTCAAAACCTGGTAATACAGAAATTTTTCCACCACATCTCTCTCTAGTGTTGAGGAACTAGCTAATAAGTGAAGTGCTACTATTTAAATTGCTAATCACATATAACAAAATGTCATTTTATTTTTGAACTTCTGACATTTCACCCCTGTTTTCTTTACAGAAAACATTCTGTGGTTCTATCAGAAATTGTTATTCATCGTGGCAGATGTTCTCTCTGCTCTAGTGCTGCCTCATAATCTGAAATGCCACTATCTTGATTGTTTGATAGTGCTAGCTACACTTCCCTGGTTTCCATGGCAGGCCAGAGGGCTTTTGTGGCTCCCAGGGAGGAGCGTGGATATGCAGGGCATGGCCAGGATCCCCCGTGGCTTGTGCAGGGCTGACTGGGATGGTTTGAGGGCAGGTTTTTGGGACAGTTTACAGTGAACACAGCTGTACACATAACTGGATACCCCACAGCTCCCTCACAAGCTCCTTCCAGGGCTGTGGAGGTGCAGGTGTTGAGGTGAATTGGTGGCAGGCAGCTCTGATGTTGGGAGACCAAAAGCCATTCTCTCTTCTGGCCTTCAGAGGCATCTGTGCATCAGGAGCAAATGCTCTCGCAGGTACTGCTCTTAAAAAAATGCCAAAATAAATAAAAAATGAACTTACCACAAGCAAGAAGAGATGAAAATTTATAAATGTGCTTGCAGAATAACCAGAGAATCTCTTCTTTGTGGGTTTTGCACTATTATCAGTAATGGCTGGAAAACGTGTGGGTAAGGTATATAAATGTGTTATGCCAGGTAGTATAGAGCCATAGGTGATGTCTGAAGCATGGAAATGGACTTGGGTGTCTCGGAAATTGCCTTGTTATTATTTTGATATGTATGTCAGAGCAGCGTGGGGGGGATAGCACAGGCAAAACATGGACAGAGACAGATGATGATTTGGGGATTGGTGGTAATTTTGTTTCAAAGCATTCTCCAGGGTTTTGTAAACTCTGGGACAAATATGCGTGACAGGATTGGTACTTCAGTAATCAGAGATTTTCTGGGGATAAGATCAAAACAGATTTCACAGGGCAATTGCTGCAAGGACCAGTTTGGTTAATATGAGTTAGAATGGATTTGGGACAATATAGTTGCTTAGCATTATAATGGGATGGGTGCATTCTTTTACCCCTAAAATCTCTTGTGGAGAAACGTAATTTAGGAAATGCTTTGGTTTCACCCCAGTTCTTAGCACAGCAGTGTGCTCAGCAGAAACCAGCAACCTTCCCCACAGTTTTAAACAATGAAAAGGCAGAGGGCTGCAGAGGTTGAACTAGGTTGCATCACCTAGGAATGCTACTTCACAGCCCAGTTGGGGATCCAGAAGGGGATCAAGCATTTCTTTTAGGCTATCTGTTGAGGTAATACTGTAACTGATTCTACACCAACATTACTCAGGTATTTAGGAAGCACAACAGGTGCTAAGAGCAACACCCCGTGGAAATGAAATGCTGCGCTGTGGTGGGTCGCACTGCTGCCCCACAGGGTGAGCCTGCAAGCATTTGGGACAGCCCTGCTCCCTGTGCTGCTGCAGACAGTGGGAAGAATACTCATTGTCAAAAATTTCCACATGGCTGTATTTTTCTTAAATTAACACAACAGATAAGAGCAAAGTTTGCATCCTACAGAGATCATCCCATGCTGATGTTCAGTTCTGGATCTTAGCTTTCTGTTGGCTGGGGACAATCACACCATGAATTTTGATCAGGAAACTTTTTTTTTTTCTTTCTTCTTTTTTCTTCCACACTCCCTTTTATCTAAAATGTACTGGAGCCATGTCTAACTGCCCACATGGGGCATATATTATGTGAGATATACTACCACAGTACCCAGCGGTACCATGGAAGAATCCATTCCCACCACTGACTTTCCCACCACAGTCACAGAAAACTGCAGAGTGCTGGTTCTGTTACCCATTAAAACAAAAGTATGTAATGAATGCAACTGGCATCAAAATCAGTGGAGAGCAAATACATAAAGCTTAACAGAGTTTAAATCATAATATGATTTGTCCATCCACTCATGAATGCATGCCCTGCTTTAAACTCTGCAGAGACAGGCCAGTGCTGCACTGTGTGTGACAGAGTACTTCTATTGCTTGTGTGGCCAGAGTAGAGGCAGCTTGGCATAGGCCAGAGAAGATGACCTGCTATTATTACCTGAAATATGTAATCTCAGTCTACATTGCCTACTTCTGAAGATTACACTACAATTTGGTGTTGTTGTTTTTTTCCCCCTCTGGCCAGAATGGTGTTCATGCTAGTATTATTTCCAGATAATTATAGCATGTATCTTCTTAGAACACAGTTTTCATAAGCAAACAAATTGCAGAAATAGTATTATTCATCATATATAAGCATGCCATTTTCTTTTCTTTCAAAACCTTTTATTTGGAAAATTATTCAATACCTTTGCCTGAGTTCAGTAACAGTGCTCTATGGGTCTAGTTTGTTTTGTTTGATTTTGGTTCTATTTGCTCAGCATATCGTGCTTATGACCCAGGTTCTCATTTGGTAAATATTGCTGTAACTGAGTTCACTTTTTTGATGTACTTAAATCTTTTTGCAGCAAATAAGGACTTGACCCTCTATCTCTCTGAGCAAATAAAACATTGTGTGTTAGGGGGGGAGCTGCTCTAGGGTGGTCAGAAAGCTCCTGGCCATATAATGTTGAGACCTTAACAGAAGCAACCTATTTACTTTTGATCTTAAGAAATGTTATTCCTACATCTTCTGTTTACTGCATAAAGGACATGATGTGCCTGATGGGAGGGTATGTGTTTTGGCATGTGGCTTAAGACACCTTTGGTAGAAAGCCATCAAAGCTGACTTTACTCACAGGAAAAGGGAAGAAAGGTCCTGGTGGACTGACCCAAAGCCTTGTCAGAGCTTGTTACGTCTGGGTTTTCCTCTGCAGCTTCACACACTGGTGAGCTTCTTCTGGCTACCTGGTCCTTCCTCTCATTGTCAGGGCTGTTTCTAATATAGGAGTTCATGGTGCACCACAGTGACCCAAATGGATAAGTTTTCTTGAGCTAAAAATACATTCTGTCCAGATCTGTTTATTGTTCTGCATTGTTTGGAGTTTGGATCAGCTCTTTGGCATGGTTCACTGAGCAGCCCCATGAGAGAGGGAGAAGGAGAAGCATGTGTGCAACCATGCCCTCAGCCTGCTGCATCAGCCCCAAGTTAGAAAGCAGTGAAAAAGAGTATGTTTATCAGGATGGCTGACCCAAGTTCAGAGTGCCAGCACTTCTGTGATCCTAAGGGAAGCAGATCTGAGTGCATGCTGTTTCTCCTGGAGCTCATTTCTGTGGCCTGGCTTTTCTGGCTGCACAGTCCAGCTGGTGCCAGAGCTGCACAGAGTTGAAGGTAGGCATGAGTGGTCTCAAGGACAAAGCCAGGGCTCCAGGGCTCCTCCTTCTGCCTATCCTTGGGTTCAAGCTGTAACATAAAAACTGCAGCTTCTGCACAGAACCTGTCGAGCTTTGTGCTCTATCCCTGATCCATGTTTTCACCTTGGAGGATAATACCGCTCAAAATCCCAGAAGACCTCTGGGAGGACTCTTTGACTTTTCCAGCCAGTGCAAAGCCTCTTCACCGCCATCCCCAACAGCAATGCCTTTTCCAGGGCAGACCTGTATGTGACAAGGTTTCTAACGTTCTGCCTTCAAAATGTGGCCACTCCACAAAATAAGACCCCTCCTGTGACTCTGGTTGATAATTAGTGGTCGTAATACTCAGGAGTATAAATGCAGATTTTAAGCATGAACACTCTGGAGCAGTTAACTTGGAAAATGGAGCAGAAAATCCTGCTTAAGAATTTCTCATCCATTACAGAAATTTGAGACAGATATAAAAGGGTCATTTTCTACACTTGATGCTCATGTAGTAACAAGCGACTTAAATGGTGTAATTCACAGTCCTTGTTAAACTGTCCCCATTTACTAACAGTTGCCACTCTGATCCTGAGTGCTGCGATGTTTATGTAGATATATGAAGAGAAATAATGGAACAATGTGAGTGAATGGCCTGTTTCAAACATGGATGAAGAAAATTTCATATGTTGTCAGTGTGGTTCTGTAATGGTGATGACTGCATTGAGAAGTAATACATGTTCAGTCACTGGTTTTGACATGTGGTTTTATCACTGCTTATTAAGTTACTTTTCCTACTAATGAAACATCAGTTGTTTGGTAGATCTTCAACAGGTGTTTTCCCTCTTGAACTTATTTCCAGCTTTGTCAAGTGTCTTTGTTATTTGCTTTATAGTACCCCACACAATGGTGTTATAGTTTGTGACTGGTGCTTCTAGGAATTATGATTCTATAAAAGTATCACTTCGTTATTTTTTTTCCAAGTTAAAAGAATGCAGTTATTTCAGTGTGTTATGGAAAGCTACGAGGTCAGGCTAGGGATGTGTTATAGTAATGGTGAGATGAAGGACTACTTTGGCTCCCACTGAAGAACAAAGTTGGGTTGAAGTTTTCTACCTGGAAAGTATTGTGAAGTCTTCTATAACATTGTTTTATGTATTATTCTTCTTTTTTCCTTATTGCATAGCATGGAGATGTTTTAATATAAGTCTTTATCCTGTACTTATTCTTGCTTTCCTTCATGGAGCTTTCTTCTTTGTTCCACAGTATGTCAAGGGACAAATAACAAGCTGACCCAGCTGGGGCATGTGGAAGACCATTTCACCAGCCTTCAGAGGATGTACAACAACTGTGAGGTGGTCTTGAGTAACCTGGAGATTACCTACGTGGAGCACAATCGTGATCTCTCTTTCCTGAAGGTTAGTGGTTTTGGCCAATGCGATCTTTCCTGCTAAAGGAATCTTACTGCATTTTTTAAGTGCAATGGATCAGTTAACTATAAAATGCTGTGGTGATCCAAAAACATAGTTAGTTATTGTCAGAGAAATCACAGATTACAATTTCAGCATGTATGTAGGCTGCAAGTTGGGCTCAAATATACAAAATCAGGTACTTTGAGAAATAGCTTTTCAAGCACTGCCCCCCAAACTGTGTTGGCTGCCATGCAGATGGGTTTCTTTGTATTTATAAATACTTTTGTGTGCTTACTCGTTGTCTTACTGTGAGAGGGCAAAAGCCTTTGTTGTACAGTTGGGCAAAGCAAATCATGCAGGGAGTGGCAACCCTCTGATGGCAGATTTTGAAACGTGGAAGCTGTTACCCTTCCCTCCAGGCTGTGACCCCCTTCCCTGCCATGGTGGTGAGTGCCTCACGGTCTACCAGTGCCAGCATCCCAAGCAGGCAGGCAGCTGCGGCCTGCACCAGCTGCGTTTTTGTGTGACCTTTGAGGTAATCCTCTGCACTTAACGCACAGGCTACTCCCATCGCAACATTTGTTCTGGGTACAACTGCATGAGCTACAGCAGTAAGACGGGAGGGGAGCAGACAGGATGGATGTCAAAATGCAGCTGGAGCATGAGGAGGAGTGCCCTGTCACGGGCACCCCTGGGATCACCCACCAGCAGACACCAGACAAGGAGTTCCCCCTTGTCCCCTTTTGTTCCCCCACTGCCAGGATGCCAGCAACATTTTCGCACCTTAAGTTATATTTTTTAAAAGAAGGTGTTTTAAATGCATTACTTTTGGCATTTCTGGTTATCAGATTAGGAGATTTACAAAGAAAGAAGCAGGAAGGGGAAGATACCTTTTTGACATGACAAATGTATATCTGGTACCAAGAGCTCTTGTATGGTAGATCTGAATGTGCAGGTCAGCACTCTGAGTTCAGAAGACTAATCTTTTTACATGAGCTTTCCTCAATAAAGAAATGAAAAAGAAAAACAAAACAAAACAAAAAAAAGCTTTAGTGTAATAAGAAAGAACATCAGAAAAGCAATGTTTCAGACATATGGGTTATAAATCCAACAGTACTGCTTTTTTTCTTTCCAAGAACAACTTGAACATGTAGCTCAGTGTCCCCAAAAACATAAAAGGTCTCCTGAAAAACCACTTGTAGACTTCATAGAGGAGAAGAATATCCTAAGAAATAGTCTGAGGATTTTTCATTTACAATGATTTTCATATGAGACAGAAATGCACACATTTCATAGTACAAGACAGGCATTAACCTACATCCTAGGTTAGTGCCTCTCTTGTTTTTTTGTCTTGCAATTGCCTATTACTTGAAAGAGATGGTCACCTGATCTTCCCCTCTGCTGAGCATTGGAGCATTGGTTAGGGAAGGAGCACAGAAGAGAGAGAGTAAAAGCCTCAATCAAGTCTTTGCTACAAATGGTTGGAGGTTGGGCAAGTATTCAGGGGAAGAATCATACGCAGTTGGCATATCATATGTGCTTGCCCAGTTCTCCTGCATCCCCTAGGCATCCCTGCTTGCCCTCGCTTGGAGACAGGATACAGGTAAGCAGACCCTTTGGAGTGACCCTCTGGCAGCTGCTCTTAGAGTCAATCAAATCAATCAAATACAGAATACAAGCATGAAGTCAGGTCTTCTCAACTCCCTTTTCCACATAGTCCCTTCTTGTTCTATGATATATTTATTTATTTAATGAGATTAAGTGCTTTATTGTTCATTAAAACTAAAAGATGGTGGATTGGAGAAGTGAGGGAAGGAAAGCAACTTTGTCAAGGGGAGTAACGCTGGCTTGTAGAAAACTTTTATGGATTAAGCTCCTTGTTTCTTCTGTTGTTCTTTCAGACCATACAGGAGGTTGCAGGCTATGTGCTCATCGCGCTTAACATGGTGGATGTCATTCCCCTTGAAAACCTCCAGATTATCCGAGGCAATGTGCTTTACGACAATTCTTTTGCCCTGGCAGTTTTATCCAACTACCACATGAATAAAACCCAGGGACTTCGAGAGCTACCGATGAAACGGCTATCAGGTGAGATGACTGCAAGAGGTGGAGGCACCCACAAAGTTAACTTCAGCCATACAGTTATTGGTATCAAGATCTAACCAAAGATCTTCTCCCAGTCAGTGCTTTAAAAACTGCATGTAGTTTCTCAGTTTCCTACTTGCTTTCCTTCTACCCAGCCATTTTCAAAAGATAAAGAAAATTCCTAGTTTTCCAATACAAAAAGATCCAGAAAGTCCAAAGCCACAGGGTGGTGAGATTTGTGTCCCCCAAAATGGCAAAGAATCATTCCCTTCTTATTTTTTATTCTTTGATTCCAATGTGTACACTTCAGTATTTTCTTTTAAATTCCAGTGGGAGCTGGTGGTGTGTAAAGAGCTGCAGATTTAGGGTCTTACATTGTCTCTGTCTGTGCAAACCATCATGCCTAGTTCAACCTCTACCAGAGATCACAACTGCTGTAGCAGAGGCAGCAGAAAAGATCGTATGCCTCATCTTCTGCCACAACAGTTGATGCAGGCTTGGTAGCACTAAAAGGAAGTGTTTGCAAGAGGAAGCTGGACCATGAGGTGCAGCAAGTAAAACCAAATTCCTGTCTGCCATCTCTGCTGAGGGCTGTGGCCTCTGTAGCTGACACTGGGTGTAAAACAACATGTAGTGACATCTAAGTGGCATCCAACAGCTGCCAACCCTCAAAAACCTGTCAGTCTGAGCCCGGTATTAATTGCACATTCAGGTGTGCCTGTGTCATGCAGACTGTCCATTTCTATAAACATAGTGTGATGAAGGTGAAGAAGTCTGTATTTTGTTTCCCTTTCTTTAAACCTAAGAGAGAAGACTTAAGCAGTTGGCTTCACTCATTACTTTTTTTTCTTTTCATGGCAGAAATTCTCAATGGAGGTGTTAAAATCAGCAACAACCCCAAACTGTGTAACATGGACACCGTCCTATGGAATGACATCATTGACACAAGCAGAAAGCCTCTCACAGTACTTGATTTTGCAAGCAACCTGTCTACTTGTAAGTATTAATTTATCAAAACGCAATGTGCTTCCCCATTTCAGGGAGAAGAACCAACAGTTCGACTTTTGTGTTGTGGGTTTCAGGTCCACCAATTCTTGCATGCAGGGCCATCGAACCTTCTTCCAAGGGAAATTCTTCCTAACTGGCATATTATGTAATTTTTCATTGTGGTTTGCTGCTTAACACGTAGCTCAAAGAAGCTTTTCTTGCTTTCACACAGTACCATATGTATGCTTTTCTTTAAAGACAGCCACACAACTCAGAATAATGTGCAATCATTTGTTTTCTAGAAATCTTTTATTTAAAGATTTTAAATAAAATCTTTAAATTAAAGGTTTTTAACACTCCCTGGAACATAAGTTCCTCTGGAACTTAAGGCCTTTTTTGCTCTAAGGCTCAGATTTCTATTAGAGTGCTGTAAAACGCCGGTGTTTTGGGCTGAATGAATAATCCTTGCAAAAATTATGATAAGAGGCAGATAAATCTGATGCTTTAGATCAGGAGGAAGGAAATTGTATATTTAAAAAGTTTGTGTTATATGCCTAAAGTATGCTCAAACTAATCCTTGAGGCTTACAAATCCCTTGTAAAATCCCCAGTTACCTCATAGGAAGGAGAGTTTCTTTCAATTTCTGAACATTTCACCTTTGGCACTGCAAATTGGTGGAAAACATTTTCTTTATCTTCTAGTTGCATAATTGCTGGGGAGCCAAATAGCCAGCTTCTATGTTGACATACTTGCTGCGGAGCCCAGTGTAACCAAGGGGCTGTGAACGACATAAGTTATCACAGGAGCCTGACTCTGAACACTGCAGAAATGTTAACCTTTAACTTTTAAACTTAAAAGAAAAAAAAAAAAGTACAGTTCTTTGCTCCCACATCAAATCTGTCAGCTCTTGGACAAGTATTGGCATTTGTTCAGCTATGTGATGGGCAGTGAGGGGGAGGGAGAATCACGTGTTACCAGCAGGAGGAATCACTCTAATAGGAAATGCCTCTTAAATGTAGTAAATTCCAGATTAATCTGCTTAGACAGCCATTTATGGTTTTAATAATGATCCTGAAATCGAAAATAAGTTGTTTCTCTGGGACTTTGCTTGTCATTAAGAGTAAAAAAAGATAGAATAGTAAGCACGGCAGGAAGAGGAAGGAGGAAGAGGTGGGAAAGGGATGCTTAATACCGATAGCCTTGTACTGAACAACATCAAAGTTCACGCAGGGTGTCCGTCCATCCTGCTGCCTCTCCAATGCTTGTCTGCTGCGTAGACCTAAGCTGAGGAGTATTTTTGGCAGAAGGCAGGAGGAGGGCACGAAGCAGACAAGTAGAATTGCTTTGTGGTCAGAGTAGCTGGCAGTTGCCTGCAAATCCAGTTGGTTTTGTTTTCTTCTTAGAAATGTGCATTGATTTCCACGTGGCCTGCAGCAAGCAGCTGGCACATGCCTGACTGCAGGCCAGCAGTGACTTGCAGTTTTATGCAAATTCAAGCCCAAGGCCCAGTCGGACAGTGGCTGAGATTCCATTTCCTGGGAAAAATACTCCTCTTTCGTCAGCTAGACTGTCTGGGTATTGTGCTTGCTTGCTAAAAGGTGTGGAGAACTGCACGTAGGAATCCAGTGATGAACAACAGATAAGGATTTGAGGTCCAACTCTCAAAATTTCTGAGCACCAGAATACAGAGGCTTGCTTCTCCCCCTGTTTTACTGAGATTGAAGGCTCAAGGTTTTGTTTTGTGTGACACCTATGATGTTGTCATCCAGGGTTTAAACAGCAAACATTTTTATAATGCTCCACTCTTATCTTTTAGGTCCAAAATGCCATCCGAACTGCACAGAGGACCACTGCTGGGGTGCTGGTGAACAGAACTGCCAGACATGTAAGCCTGCAGATTAATTAAGAATGATCTTGGGTGCTACAATCTGACTGACTAACCTTCTATCTACTGAATAATTTACCTGTCAAGTGAGCACTAGCAGCAAGTGTTTTACACTGGTCCTTTTCTCAGTCCTGCTATGCTAGAACTCCTTGAAGCATACCACCAACACACGTGGCCTGCTTCTCCTTGCAGTCCAATGGGCATGATAAGGGGTCTGAAACCAGCCTCTTATATCACGTGCACATAAAGGCTTCCTGCTCCAAAAAAGGTCATTCACAGGGATCACAGAATCACAAAATGGTTTGGGTTGAAAGGAACCCTTCACGATCATCTGGTCCAACCCCCCTACTGTGAGCAGGGACGCCTTCCACTAGATCAGGTTGCCTAAAGCCCTGTCCAGTCCTACTTTGAACACTTCCAGTGATGGGGCATCCACAACTCTGGTCCATCTGAGCAGCTCTGCTTCTGGATGGGAAGTCTTTAGGTGGTTTGACGTGGGTCTGGGTTTCCTGGCTGATGAGATATTTCTCCAGAGTGAAAAGATTGCAGCTGTTTCCTGCATTGAAAGCTTTTATCTGCCTCCCATAACTTTCTCCCATCTGTACTTGAGAACATCTATCCTTTAAGTTATTTTACCATATAAGAGAGAATGCAGTAGCTGCAAGGTGAATTGTTTGTGTTGCAGCTGTTGCTAGCAGAGCAGTTCTGTTGGCTGTTTAACAATGCTTTTGATTAACAGTAGAAGCAACAACATAACCTGATTTTTGCTGCTTTCATTCCCTTTTTTGACATCCCTTTAGGTTTCTTTTAGAAACGCAAATTATGTCACCATCGCATGAGCAGTAACGCTACATATTGCACTCAGAAGACCTTTTTCAAGGCCCTCTGAAAATGTATTGCCATCTTTTTCATTTTGAAATGGAGACATTGGGATTGTGAGGTTGTTTGGTTCGATTGCATGTGTTTCACTGTAAAATTTTGCAGGTAGGCTGCTTGCCTGATATTGTGAGGGTAGATAACATATAGTCAGAGGTGTTTGAGATTTTTCAAGGCTTTGTTTCTCCTAAAGTAAAGTTGAGGAGGAAGAGTGTCTCAATTTTTTGATACTTCATTATTTCCTTTTTGTATAACAATTGGGGAAATACACTGTTTATGATTCTTCTTGCCTTAGAGTTTTGTGTAACCCTGTAAAGTTTAGTGGAAAGTTTGCTGATCTACACTACAACAAATGAGAGCAACATCCTGCCTTAGGTTTTTCCATTGTAAATAATGACTTAGAGCAGAGTTTCTTGCTTGCAAGTGTCAAGTCAAGTCTGTACAACTTCTTCAGCTTACAGAAAAAAAAAAAAAAAAGAAAGAAAAAAAAAGAACATAGAGCCTCTCCCTCTTCATTTACTATGAACTTTGTTTTCTCTCGGTCAGCTCTGGAGACTGGTTTGTGCCTTTGCAAGCACAGTGAATTGCTTTCAAGGTGGACAGTGGTTGCGCACACAAAGGTCTTTCTAGGTCGCTCCCTGCCATTGAGACAGCACAGCTGTCCCATGGGCTTGCAAAACGTCAGGTCTCAATCCGGCAGACTTCCAGCACTCACAAACTCTCACTGGCTTTGGGAGGATTACTCAGAGTGCATAAAATGAAACCATTTGCAGGCTCTGGCTCTCCTCTTGAAGCATTTGAGAATCTGGCCAACTGAAAATGTATCCCACATTTCCATATGTGGGAAAGTTTGGTGTGATATTTATCTTTCTCCTTCGATGAACGTGGGATATTCTGTATGAAATATAAACGTTTGCCATGATACATGTTTCCAGCAGGAAGCTTCAGTCAATAGCTATCAAAGTGATGAGCTGTTTTACTCCCCTGCTGATGCTTATGAGAAAAATGTTATCAAAATGCTGTTCATGTAGAACAATGTGCCTTTTATTCCCCTGTTTCTGGTTGAACAGAGGAATTGCTATCAGAGAATCTAATGCATAGTGTAGAGCTAATGTTTCCTTGAAAATACAATATCTTGCTTACAGACCTACAAGTAAAAATGAAATAATACAGCTTGGGTACAAAAGTGTATAATGGAAAAATATAGGAAGTGTGATTAAAAAGAAATAATTACGGTTGTGTACCCTGTAGCAGGTTGCATTTTCTGATAGTTCTCTGTTAATTAACAACCATCTGTTTCTGACTTACAGGAACTCCTGGTAATGTTGTAACCCATTTGTGCCCATCTGGGAAGCTGGTAGCAGTTACTGTATTTATTGCACAGCTGAGGTGCTTGGGGTGCTGTGGTGCAGCGGGTTAGCAATCCACTTCCCCTGACCAAGGAGTCAGGTGCCTATCACCAGGGTCTGCAGATCAGTAACTTTTGTAGGGAACAGACAGACCTTTGGCCCATTGTACTAACATATGCAAGCCATTATTTCTTTTTTTTTTTTTTTTTTTTTTTAAATTCTTGTAATTATTGTTTTCTCTGCTTGATATTCAAATTGAGATGATTTCCTGATTCTAAACAAAATATTGCAGGCTGTTTTCCCTCTCCTGTAGAAAGCTGAATCAGGGCCAGCTATTCCTTCGGGTTGCCCTGGTGCAAACCCTGTGGGAGTTGAGTAACGAGAAATTTGGCCAAGAAATTGAAGCCTAAAGAAAAACAATATAGTATGTGTATGAGATCAGTTTGCTGAGTGGGTGTCCCCTCTCTCTGCAAATTTCAGAAATACATGTATTTTTAGTGCATTAAAGGAATCCTAGCACCCTACCAACAATGTATAGTTTCCCACTATAGCACAGAACTCTGGCACTTCTCCTGTTATGGTGTTTTTCCTGAAGCTAGCAGCAGTAGTAGCAGATTAGCTCAATAAAGTGGAGCTGCTCTATTACCCAGCTGAAAGTTGCAATGACTCCCAGAATTTTCTTGCTCTTTCTAAGCAGGACATGATGTGCTGGCTGGGACCAGAGGGCTTAGCACCTCACAAGAGCCAAGATAATTAAGGGCAAAATACATCCCCGCCACCCACACCAACTCTCACCCTTCCTCACTTTCTCCTGACTTGAGGACAGAATATGCATCCCACGGGGAAACTAGGACAGATTCTACATGAGACATTTTCTCCATGTTTATCAATTTCATTGCAGACAATTCAGCCTAAACTTTCTTAATTCCTGTTTTTTTTACTTCTTTGTCTTCCAGTAACAAAAGTCATCTGTGCTCAGCAGTGCTCTGGCCGGTGCCGGGGAAAGGTGCCCAGTGACTGCTGCCACAACCAGTGTGCTGCAGGGTGCACAGGGCCTCGGGAGAGCGACTGCCTGGTAATGATGCTACAACGTCATCAGTGCTTGAAAACCTGGCTCAGAGGGGCAGGCACAAAAGATCTGGTCTGGGGGACCCTGGTGGTGTGGAGGGGGAAGGAGTAAATCCAACTTTTTTAGGAATAAAAAATGCTATTGCTTTTCCACTGAAGTTTCCGTGGGCTGGTACATGCTGTGATTTTAACTCCTCCCCACCTGTGCACTATATGGCATTCAAAGTTAAGTGACACTCAAGTAATTCCCACAGCAACTGTCTAGTTTGTGTTTTGTTGCTGTTATCTGTATTCCTGGTGCAATCTGAGAAATCTCATGGCTAGGATGCCCTTACTGGCTCACAGGGAAGAGAGTTATTCTCTTTAATCTGGAAAGCCGGGGTAAAATAAAGGGAAGGAGGGAATAATTATTAATTTAATGCAGGATTGGGTTGGAAGAACCAACTTGTCCTTCGTAAAAACCTGCTAAATTGTTCATTACCTACAGCCAAATAGAACATCTTCTGTTTAATATTCAGCCACAAAAGTCAATAATAGGCAGGAAAGAACTTGATTTGATTGAGGTTATTAAAAAGTGGCTGGCCAAGAAAGTACCGTTTGTCTTGATCTGGTTACTGCTTGTAGGGAAAATTCTTCTGTCTGAGGCATGCAGATTCACTCCTGTTCCCACGTGAATCCCAGCAACTCTCCTCCAGAGTGCCAAGGTTTCTTGTTCAGAACAAGAAAACCTCACGTTCACTCTTTTCTTTCAAATATCAAACTAAATTGCCCAAGGGTGCCTGAAACACCCTTTCACCTCCAAAGCAAAAAGGACCATCCCTGTAGTTGCTCAGAATTTCCATTAGAGCTAAGAGGAAGCAGCTGAGCCCATAGGAGTGTTTTTAAACAGCTAATATAAAACCCGTGTAGCTTTTTAATGGTGCTGTTGTTCAATGCCAGGCATGCCGCAAGTTTCGGGATGATGCTACGTGCAAGGACACGTGTCCCCCGTTGGTCCTGTATAACCCCACCACCTATCAGATGGATGTCAACCCTGATGGAAAGTACAGCTTTGGAGCCACTTGTGTGAGGGAATGTCCACGTAAGTTCATTTCAGCTTTCTGCCACAGAAGAGATGAAGGCTTCGAGGGAGGTGGGAAGGGACCTGTGTCACCCTCTGTGTTACAGCCAAGTGCAGGAGCACTTGCTTGTTCTCCTCAGCTTCTCAGGGAACTGGGAGCAGGTAACAAGAATGAGAGAGTAGACGATAAAGAGGACAACTTCTTCAGTCTTCCTGCATCCATCAGCTTCCCTGATTTTTAGTGGTTACACTCTGACTTCTGAAGATTCTCTCTTGATGAGGAGAAAAAACATCTTATGAGAATCATCAAAATGATGGCCAGGAAAGACATATGGGATCAATCCTGTGGATTACTGAAGCAGTATCAACTCTTAACTGGTTCTTATTTATGACAGATAGAAAGTCATTGGTTTAAATACTCTTTGTGAAATCCTGGGATCATTGCTTCCTCTACAGATGCTTGCTTTTTCTTTCACACTTTTCCATGCCCTTGGTCTCTTAAACAAACAAGACTTAAATGCAAGAGAGACTTTAGCATACAGAAGTGAATGCAGAACCTTTCTGAGGTTCACTACTGCCCTTCCTGGCCCTTACCCTGGAAGAGTTAGTGAAGCTGAGGGATCAAAAAGGATGTGTATTGATCCAGATAGCAGCACTGCTGCACAGTCTGTCCTTTGCAATGTTGTTTTACCCTTTTGCGACTGTTCTCCTCTCTTGTAAAATGGTGATAGCACTGCATGTCTGTCTGCTCTCAAAGGACGTGAAAATTAATAATTAATGCCTGTGCTTTATGTATGCCAAAAGTTAAAAAAAACCTTCTTTTTTCCTAGTATTGACATACATGTGCATCCCCTGATGCATCCCGCCTGTATTTCAATGTTCTTTGTCATCCTTTGTTTTTCCAGACAACTATGTGGTGACAGACCATGGCTCCTGCGTTCGTTCATGCAATACTGATACTTATGAAGTGGAAGAAAATGGTGTTCGGAAGTGTAAAAAGTGTGACGGGCTATGCAGCAAAGGTATAAAAAGCATGGCATGAAATAATAAAGCTTTGAAATGATAGGTGATTTATTAGAATAAGTACATGGGGGTCTGACCTGAATTAAGATCTCCAAGTGCAAATTCAGTATGCACATCCACTGATAGTTTGCAGGTCTGACAAACCGTGTACTCAGAAAGCATGCCTGCAGAGCATGCTCTCCAGATGAGATATGCTGTAAGTACACTTGTGCAGATAAACTGCACTTCATGTGCGTGTGTATCCTGCACATCTGCCTTCTTTGTTTGCCCTTTCCAATATCTCATCAACAGGAATAAAACAAAAATGGGACAAAGAGGGAGAAGGGCATGTGCCAGAGCCTGTGTGCAGAGATGCTAGGACCAGAGCTGCACAGCTGTACAAGCAAGAAATGTTTGTTCTTTGGCATTTTCTGAAAAGCAATAGTAGCCAAAAGATCTACGAGATCTTACAGAGGTGGGATTGACCAAGTGGGAGTGTTTTCTGGACTAGCAGTATTTTCATGTTTATTCCATTACATGTGATTATGCTTCTCTCTTCTCCCCCTGATTTTCATGTCTCTACTTTAACAGTGTGCAATGGCATCGGAATAGGTGAACTGAAAGGGATTCTCTCCATAAATGCCACAAACATTGATTCCTTCAAAAACTGTACAAAGATCAATGGGGATGTCAGCATTCTCCCAGTTGCTTTTCTAGGGTGAGTTGCAAGCTGGTCATTGAGCACCGGAGGAGAGGCGCTAGGGAGAAATTCAGGCTGATCCGTTCTTCCAATTCCTCATTCATTTTGTTTCAGGGATGCCTTCACAAAGACACTGCCCCTTGACCCTAAGAAGCTCGATGTCTTCAAAACAGTCAAAGAAATATCAGGTCAGTGATGTGTGCGAAGTGTGAGATGTTTTCTAACCGGTACTGCTAAAAACCCAAAGCAAGACCAGGGAAGTTTTCAAGCATGTGAGGAGAAGTGCGGGCTAATTATTTCTGTCTCTGAGCTTCTGAGGGTCACCCCTCACAAAGGTGGTCAGCAGCATTTCGCCAGTGTTACACCCAGGTAACCTGTACTGGCCTCCTGTCCAAGGTGTGTGGTTATGGCAGACCATCCCTTCTGCCTAATTGTCAGCCCTAGCGAGGAATGAAAGCAGAAGCAATCCCCAGCCACCCAAGAAGTATGTGGTGATGCAGGGGCGTGCCCCTCCGGCTAAAAAAAACCAAGTGTTTCTATTTGTGGAAAACCTTTCAGCAACTCCTTAGGGAAGCGTGTTCAGTGCCTTGCCTTGCATCACTCCACTGGAGAGGACACCCTCCCCAGCCTGTCGAGCCCTTCCTGGGAGTAAGCACAGCTCCGCCAGCACAACACAGCCACCAGAGCACTTGGCTGCAGGCTGGTACAAGTATCTATTAAAAGTAATTTTGTTCATCCCATTATAAAATAAGTATGATGTCAGAGCTGGGCCCATGGATGTGGCTGCAGACTACCTTTTTTCCCCCTCTCTTTTACCTGCCTTGTTCCCTTCAGGGCAGCAGTGACTAACCTCAGAGCTTCATACAGTGGCATGCAATTTCCCAAATCCTTTACCTCCTCCAGTGTGCCTCAGCTTAGCAGGGAAATTTGCTTGTCACAGCAAACACACACTGAGCTGCTGTCTGTTCTGCACCATTCCTGCTTTCTGCCCAATTTTCCTGTTGCCCAGGGGCATCTCACAGAGGAGACAGGGCAGTGCCTCGCTCCCGCAGCCTCTCAGGCAGGGTGCTCGCTGGCAGGAGTTGTCACTGGTGGCTCAGCGTAGCAGGATGTGCAGTTCCCTGACACACTGTTCTCTGGCTCTCCTCAGCCCTCGTGGTGGGCTAAAGAGTAAATTGTTTACAAAACGGTGTTTGCAAATAGCCCTGAAATGTCATGTCTCATTTTGAGATTCTCAGAAAAGCACATGGAAAGTACAAGTGCCTTCTCCCAGCTCGGGAGAAGCTGACAGGAGGAGGACATTTCACCTCCAACGATGACCGCATTTGCATTATTGTTATATATTTTTAATCTTCTTTTCTTCATTTCAGGATTTTTGTTGATTCAGGCGTGGCCTGATAACGCTACTGATCTCTACGCTTTTGAAAATCTGGAGATTATCCGGGGCCGCACCAAGCAGCAGTAAGTAAATCACATGCCAGGCTGCCTGTAAAAGGAGTTCTCTTGAGAGCTGCGTTTCTCTGAGCACACCAGGGTATCTAGCACTGGGAGACGGGGTTGTCACAAAACCGATGCCAAACGGGAAATAACCTGTGAGGTGCTGAGCACTGTTTTTGTAGCAGTTGAGTGGAATCAAACCTGCAACTCTGCGCTGCTTTTAGGGGGATGCAATGAGCCTGCTCTAAAGACTGTGCTCTTCCCACCTAGCCTGTAAGTGTACAGGGCTGAGTGTGCCAGACAACTTATGATGTGATCAGAAGCACTTTGGGGTTGAAGACATTCAGTTTGGGGCTTGGTGGACAGTCAGAGATGGAGATGGTGGCTGCCAGGCAGAGCAGACAATAGCAGAGCATCCAGCACCCACCTGGGCTTGCCCCGAAAGGAAAGATGTTCTTGTGGACCCGTGTGAAATAGCTGTTCTACCTACTGCCATCATTGCACATCATTCATTGACACAGTGCACACGTCCTGCCAGATTTAGCTTTGAATTTTCAGTTGAAAAAAATTCATTACGCAGCACCACATTTGAAAACCAAAAGAAAAATGTTCCAAGTACAACCCTGTTTACTAACCCTCCTTCTTCTGTGTGTTTTCTCCATTTTAGTGGCCAGTATTCCCTTGCTGTTGTCAATTTGAAAATACAGTCCTTAGGGCTGCGCTCCCTCAAGGAAATAAGTGATGGAGATGTTGCCATTATGAAGAACAAGAACCTCTGCTATGCTGACAGCATGAACTGGCACAGCCTCTTTGCTACTCAGAGTCAGAAAACTAAAATCATACAGAACAGAAATAAAAATGAGTGTGGTAAGTCTGAGCTACCTTCTTGCACCCACGGAAGCTCATGCTAAAATGCAAAAGTAATTTGAGCATCCCCCTGGCTGCAAAATTCATCAGCGGTACTGCTTTGTTGGAGACAGGGAAAGAAAGATTCGTCCACAGAGGACGTGGGCTTCATGGTGACTATTGTGACTGTAACTGTCCTGTTATGTACCCAGTGAAACCACATAGGTTGAAGGACACAGAAGCCTGCTCTGAACATCAGAATTGTTTGGCAAGTTTGTTCATGCATGTTGCAGTGCTCCCTTGGCCAAAATCTAATTATTTCTCTTTGCAAAATATGATTTTTTTTTTTTTTTTCATTTTGGAATATATATCTCCTCTGATACTGGTTCAGCTTTACTGTATGGCTGTTGGGTGGTCACAGAACTCATTTTTATTTTGAAAGGCCAGGAATTGCTCCTGATTTCAGGCTTTGGGAATTATGAGAACCAAGATTATTCCTCTTCCACACTACCAGGACTGGCTGTCAGGATAGACTCTTTTGCAGTGCTGTGTCTGCCCTCTCTCCTGCCTTGAAGCTTACGGCTTCTTCTCTTTTCTCTCTCCCCCTCTCAGCTGCTGAGAGGCACGTGTGTGACCCCTTGTGCTCGGACGTGGGCTGCTGGGGCCCAGGGCCCTTCCACTGCTTCTCCTGCAGGTTTTTTGGTCGCCAGAAGGAGTGTGTGAAACAGTGCAACATCCTGCAAGGGTAAGGGGCCTGGGGGGTGCTTGGGGTTTTGGCAATGATTTGGGGGAGGGGGGTATTGATTTTAGAATGCATGTGACTAGAAAGCAAGCAACCCAGAGGGTCTCTGATTGCTCCAGATTTCACCCACTTGGCAAGGGCGTTAGTCTGAGCTGAGCACTGTGCCCCAGCAGAGAAAAGCTGGGAGCAGAGCTAACTTTCCTTCCCTGGTCGGTATTGCCCGGGAGTGTGCTCCCAGCAGAGCTACCAACATGAATAAATTGCCCCAGGCCTGCCGGGAGGCTATCATCAGGCCGAAGGAGGCCAACCACTACCCTTCCTTCCCATACGACATAAAGGAGCTTAAAACCCCTGAAAATCCAAGCCAAGCCTGTCACATTAAGCACATCTGTCAAGATTCAGAGCCAGTTGTAGTCACGGAGAATGCAATCACCCCCTGAAGTCACACACTGCAAAGGGACCCTTAGGTATGCTCAAGGTGATGGATTTTCTGGACATGTTTCAGGAGGTCAGAGGCTGCCCCAGGGTGCCTGGGGGGCTCCCACTGAGGTGGCAGGGAGCTCCTGGCCACCAGCCAGGTGAGCAGCTTGCCCTGCAGAGTCACAGTCGAGGGAAAATTAGCCTTCGTCTGAAGAGCACTGGGAGCAGCAATTTCAGGCAAAATTATTGCTTCAGCTTTGCTCGAGCTGAGGAAAATATATTGATGCCTTTCTGTCAGGACGGCGGCTGTTTTTTTCAGTCTGTTCAGCAGGTGATGTGGGCAGGGAAGGCATGGTTAGGACCGAAAAATATGCTGATCTTCAGTAACATGCATTAGACAAACGCTTTCCCATCATAATTTTGTTGGTGTAAACACTTCTACTTTTGTTTCTTAATAAATCTCTCAAAGTTGTGCTTTTAAAATCATTCGTATTAAGCAAGTACTTGACAGGGTGCTGATGCCCATGATGTTTGTATTTGTCTAGCAACTTGCCATTCAGCAGCTGTCTTTTTTATAAGTGAATTCCCTCCAGCAGCTATTATGACCCGAAGGGCAGATCTGGGCATTTTTTGTGTTGTATGATGGGTAGATTTACTTTAATTAATAACACCATTACTTGAAGTGGAACAGCTTTATTGCTATTGAAACCATCTGTTCCCAACTTTCATATTTTAATGATTCATTGTGTGTTGTAGGGAGGGCATGAATTTAATTATCAGTGCATTGCTGTTTAACTTTCCTAATTATTATTTGGAGCCTTGGAATCATTTGAAATGTTTTTACTGATCTCTTTGCATTACTACCGTTTAAAAGCCTGTGGAAATCTTTGAAAATATCCTGTGTCATTAGCTTAAAACGGAAAGTAAACTAATTTGTAGCATGCAGCCCACAGTGCCATGTGTTCTGCTGTCATCCAAATTTCCCTTTCCCTTGCCTCCCCCTTGTTGTGCTGAGCTAGTGCCCCTGCTGCTGCCACCGGCCAGGATGGTTCCCCTGCACCTCCTCTGTCTCAGGACAATCATCTCGATGGACTTAAACTGGAAAAGCCAGGAAGAGGAGAGACGACAAGATTTTATCACTCACTAAGTAGCTGAGTTTTTATGATTTCTCTTTTTTATTTTTTTTTCCAGGGAGCCACGAGAGTTTGAAAGGGACTCCAAATGCCTCCCCTGCCACCCAGAGTGCCTGGTGCAGAACTCCACCGCTTACAACGCAACCTGCACTGGACCTGTAAGGGCAGCCTCAGCTTAACAAACCTGTACCTAAAACTGTGCATCCATATGTATTCCCCTCATTGACATAATCCTGAATTCCCTTTTACCCTTCTCCAGGATCAGGCAGAGATGGGGTGAATTAGAGGGCAAGATCTGGGGGTAGGAAGACAAAACCAGGAGAGGGAATTTCAGGATGTATTTCTCTTTGGTGTCCCCTGCCATGTACATAATCCAGACAGCCCTAGAATCACAGGCATTGTAGGGCCTTTCTTTCTTATGTCCTTTTACAGAAAAAAAAATAGTTAGGATTACTTACATATGTGAAGATATGCTAATGTGGTGAACATTTTTGGAACATGTAGTTATTGAACAGCCAAGTTGGCGTGAAAAAAATATTACACATCCTTATTCACAGGAAAAAAATGCTAACATACTGGATTAATACAGTAGCTTTTCTCACTTGAAAAGCCATGATAAAATTGTGATTAAAAATGTTTTCTGGACAATATTCAGGAAACAATTTTTACTTAAAACTGCATTCCTTCCTCTAACTAGGTTAAAGTATATAGCCAATGTTAAAGCAATTGCAGGTGTAAATTAAGATCAAAGAAAGGTAATCAAAACAAAATGATGGGATTTTCATGCTTATAGTTTCCAAATTCTTACAAAAGCTCCTTCTTCAAAAGCCAATATAGTATACTCTTTCCAGGCATCCAGAATCTTCCTCAATTTTGTTCTTTAATTTTTAGAATATTCTCATGTCATGAGATGTCCAGTTTGGCAACTGTGAAAAATTATTTGTTCTTAATCAGATTAAACCCATATCTTAATTGTAAAATTCTCATTCTCATTAATGCATCCACTGTCTCAGTTAGACCTTTTTGCTAATTGAAATCGAATCTCCTGCTTCCATCACAGATCCTACTCTGTGCTCCTTAGTCCAACTCTTTAAAACGCATCATACCATCTCCTGCAGCCACTGAGTGTTCGACCCTTGCCCATCAGTCCGAGGAGTCACTGCTCAGTAACGTGAAGTATTTCCATCCTCCCTTCCAGCTTAGACCACCATTGCCTAAAGGATGTTGTTAACATCATAAGCTCCTTCAGGCAGTGACCACCCCTTGTTCCACATTTGCCCAGCGTCTACTAATTAGTCATTGTAGTGGCCCTTAGACATTGCAGTAATTAAAGTAATCTTCACATAACTTGTCTTACTGTAGTCCCACTGAAACCAGCACTGTAGATATGGTATAATTTTTTTGTTTGCTTTCTGTAATAGAATTTGACCCAGAACTGCTGGTTTCCCTGCTCTAAAATATTTACGGTATTCCTGGTGCTGTTACAGTCTGAGTAAAAATAGTTCTGCCAAAAATGGCTAAAGGCAGTGCCTTTAAGCACAAATGAATTGCTATTCAAAGTAGAAAATGCATGGCATCCTTGGGTTGCCTCCATTTCCTGTGCTTCTCGAAAATGGAGGAGGGAAGCTGTGCTGAGAAACCAGGAAAATAATGATTTGGGGCCAGTACTTTAGGAGGGATAAGGAGGCCTAGCTCCATCATTTTAAATCATTCAATATAGTAGATTGCACCAGAAAACAGCCTAGCCCTCTGCTTTTCTACTTATGCCTTGTTGGGGTGTCATTAAATTATTCCTCATTTTAAATGAAAAATGTGAGCTTTCCCATCAGGCAGAGGAAACTCAATGAAGTATTAGCTTTAAACATCAGGTACTGCCTTTTGTACAGTTCATTCTACAAGAGCAAATACTTGTAAGCTTTTAGGTAGCTAGGTAATAAAACCACCAGATGCTAAAAACTTGCTGCCGTCGAATGCATGTAGATTTATCTTTTGCATTTCCTTCTGAATAGACCAATATAAAGGCATCACAAAAAAGTTGTTTCTTGGTTTCTCTCCAGGGACCAGACCATTGCATGAAGTGTGCCCATTTTATAGATGGCCCCCACTGTGTGAAAACCTGCCCTGCAGGAGTGCTGGGTGAAAATGATACTCTTGTCTGGAAGTATGCAGACGCCAACTCTGTTTGCCAGCTCTGCCATCCAAACTGTACACGGGGGTGAGTAAAACCTGGGTCCGAATGGAGAAGAAAAAGTAAAAAGCAAAGGAATGGCTCATATCAGGCTCTTTCCCTTCCTGACTTCTCCCCTATTACAAAGCACCAAGAACAAAATATAGCAGGAAGTGAAAGAGGTCAGGCATACACAGGTAAACTACGCAGAGTACAGTGGACTTTGTAAATAGGAAAAGTTCAATGGCACTTCTTTACACAGCTGAAAAAAAAAAAAAAGCTTTAGGGGATTTGAGAAAGTTTTGGGTTTTTTGCTTATTTAGATAGGAAACTTTCTGGAATTTTACAGAATCACCCAATAGTAGTGCCCTTTTTTGTTATTTTTCCTATTTTTCCACCTGGCTGGGTACTGGGTCCTCTGTTTTGGGGAGGAACATCAGTGACATCTGGTGGATGCTGAGTTCCTGGGACCCATTTTTCTCAACACCTTTGATTTGTGGGATACCACAGTGATTTTCTTTCTTTTTCTCTTTTTCAATATGGTACCAAGTGGTCTGGTTTAAAGCTTTGCTTGCCTCCTGAGTGGCTTTAATCAATGGGCATCACAGTAAACCCAATCTGCACATACCGCTTTTGTCCTCATTTGGGGAATGGTTGAACTGCCCCCTTTAATGACCTGTGAATTCAGCTGTCTTTTACCTATGTGGCGGTAAGTGACCAGGCTGCACCCACGTCCTCTGATGGTTTCCAACCTGCAAAGGACACAGGATGCGCAGTAAGGTGTGGGGTTTCAGACTAGGTTGTTGCGTTATAATGCTTTCAGAGCAAAAGACAACCCATGTTTGGTGTCTTTTCCTTCACAGACATCTGACCTGTAACCTGCAGTGTCTGTCCAATCAAAAATCCTTCCATAGTATGTGTTGCAAGAGAGAAGTTTTAACATTTGTTCTCCAGCTACAATCAGACCAAACCATCATTCCACTGTATATTTACCTAGCTCAACTGTCTGGTCATAAAAAAATAGAGTGCCTAGGTCCTCACCTTCACGGACCACAGGAGAAGGGCTAAGAGGGCAAGCAACTGGCCTCCCTAATGCTTCTCAGGCTATGACGCAGGGAACTCAGTGCTCTGATTTTCAGATGGCAGCTGCAACAGCAAAGTGTATTTGCCATGATTTACAGCAGTGACCCCTGAGTCTTGTTACAATTGCAGGCAAAGCTCATCGCAGCTTCCCATCACAATATAATAAGAGATTAACTCAGTTGAAAAGGGATCTTAATAGCTTTGATCTTTATTAATGACCTCAATACCTGTGATCATCAGTCTCTACTGATACAAACTGGCCACCGTAAGCCAATATCCTTTTTATAACTGGCCACATTTTCATGCAGAAATCCTGCAGAAGAAGAATACTGGATTTCCATGTGGCCAGTTACTGGATCAGCATAACCAGTAACCACATCTGAACAAGTCTTTCAACTGGGTGGCCTTGGTAGCAGGATCAAATGCTAGACTTTAATGAATACAAACTCAGGGAAAATAATCTGCCAGACGGGAATGTAACTTGCAGTTGCATTTTGTGCACAAACAAGTCCCCAGAGCAGAGCTCATCAATTCCTACTTGGCTTTAGCAGCCAAGAATGTACCACAGGAGTCAAAAAAAAAATAAAATAGTAGTATCTATTTTATCATTTACATGAAAGAACTGGGCTAAATTTGCCACAGTTACATGGTGGACATGCTCAAGTTGCTGCCCGAATGTGGCAGAAGAAATAGGCTGTACCTCTGATGGGCTTAAGAGAGCTGGAGGAACGTAGTGTTGCTATTTTTGTTTTACAGATGGGACTTCTGAGACCAAGGGCATTGATGGGTAGGGAGCCAGTGGCAGAGGCACCATGTGGGAACGTGCAGCCCAGCACAGCATTTTCCCCATGAAGGCAATCAATCAGTAATGCCACTTAGTCATCTTCACGCCTTTCCCTCCTTGTGCTGCGGGAATGTGATCTGTTCAGCAGTGGGTGGAAAACATCTGTCTCACAAAGTTTTTGCGTCTTTAAAAAACACAGTCTCAGCGATTTCTGTATGACAAGAAACAACTTCTTTATTTCTGTCCCTGTCCAATGTCATGTACAGAGGCACAGAATTTTATTACATGTGTTGAGTTCAGTATTCATACAAGTTCAGTTTTCCAGGATCTGGCTCTAATTTCTGTATCCAAAGAAGCTGCAAGTAAACAGGACCTCTCTCCCCAGCTGAGCTTTGTCTCAAATCTGGGTTTTAACTTTTGTAGTACTTGCAGTGCATCACCTCCTTTATATTGCTGTGACAAATCTCATCTAGCCTAACTTTCTTTGCTGAGTTGCTTGTTTGGCTTTCATTAGAAAACAGAAGGGAGGTAGCTTTCTCCTGTTCAGCCCAAAAGACTTCTCCCCCATTTCCCCTATAACTGCTTGGGGATTTTTTACACCAGCTTCTTTCTGCTCTGCTTGTAGTGCAGCTGAGAAAATATGCTCCATTAAAGACAGAAATGTCCCAAAAGTCCTGAAATTACCCAGTTCATACCTCCAGCAACTAATGAAGCACACCAGCTTGATTATTCTGCTCCATGTTGAGAGATCTGTTTTTCCCTTGCGACTCTCCCAGAATATAAGAATTAAATTCAGCCACAGCCAGTGGGGTGGAAGAACAAGAAAGAGAGGTGCCACAACCATAGTTAATAGTACTGGCTGAAGGGTCCAGCCTCCAGAGTCACTACCAACATTACGTCTTACTGTTCTTCTTGTTAATGCCCCATGGGAATTTAGAGGTGGGTGAGAAGGTGGACAGGGGTGTGAGAGAGAAGCTTGCAGCAGCACAGCACACATTCTATGCCTTTGTCATGATCTGAAGGTTAATCAGAAAGAACAGGCAGAAGAAAGTTCTTGTAAGGCTTTGAAAAACCCAGTGGTTTTCCATTTCTTTTATGACTGTGAAGTAACTGAGGACTTGTGCTGTTAAAGCGTGAGTCCCCTCTGAAAGGCCATAAATCATAGCAACGTGGCTGTATTACATCAAATTAGGAACTATAGGTCGAGGAGAAAGTTGTTAAAATCTTGATGGATTTGGGAAATAAATAGCTGTGTCTGCACTGGGACAAGTAATATTTATGTAGACAGATGAAATGCTGAGTTCAGGATGTAATAGTTTCAGGGACTGTACACAGCACTAATTTTCCAATAAGTAGAGAAATATTTCAGAGACTACAACTGCTGCTAGATTCCATCCAATACATCCGTAAGATCTTGAGGCAGTTTATAACACAAGGTCACATTTCTCATTTTAGTTTCTGTAAGCAGAAGAAAAATGATTCAAGGATGGAAAAAGTGATTGTTTAGATTCCATAAAACCTGGGTTACTTATGTTGGGTGTCATCATAAAATTCCACATTAAAAAAGATGGCTATATTTAGTCTTGGATGGATATTTGTCATAGGCTTTGTTTCTTCTTTGACTTGTGAAATGAATCAGAAAATCACATGGGATTTGAAAAGCACAAGCTGATCCATCATTTTCTTCCCGAATACCTTTTAACTTTATCCCACTAGACTTGGTACTGATGGATTTGTGTGGGAAATAATTTTTAAAAAAGAAAGGGTACAGATGAAAATCTACACCTCTCCTCCTCCCACTTTCTGGTCTAGGAAAATAACTGGTCAGTCATTCCTCAGACTGTGGATAGTATCCCCTCAGACAACTTTTTTTGCTGTTATGAAGTTCATGGAGGTTTTGCAATCATAAAGTGTCATCGAAAAACAGAATTTTAGAAATAGTTAATCTGAGGGAACCCAGTCACATTCTGGAATAATGTATTTTTAATTTCATGTCCATTATCAGGAGAAGTTGTATATGATTTGTTGCATTAACATAGAGAAATTCCTATGCATGTGATTGATATAGTGTGGTAGGATGAGGTCTTGGGTCCTAGATCAGTTTTCTTTCAGGCGCCCAAAGAAAGGAGCCTGGTGCAAAGTGAGATATGTTTCCTGTGACCATAGGGAAGCTGGTGGTTCTGCTCTGCATGTGCAGCCTCATTGTGCTTAGTTACACAACCAAGCAAACAAAACAAACTGTAGGCAGACAGAGTATGCTAACAGAGCTGGGTGCCCAGAATCCGGGAACCAGTGTGCACAGTACTTCCAGCATGTCCAGGACACCAGGATGCACATTCTTGCATGGGAGCCCAGTGAACTCACAAGACCTTCCAGATGCTGGGCCTTGGAGCACTGTGTTGGCCCTGAAACAAGGCAAATACACGGGGGAAGATCAGAGTAATGAAACCAAACAAATAAACAAAAACGCAATAAAATGAGTGGTTGCTTCCCCTCTTCCTCCTCCAGACCTACGATCAAGCTGTGAGATAAAATCTTCAGCCCCACCTGCCATCTTGAAATTTTTCTGTTTCTTCCTCCCAGCAAGAGGGAACTCAGAGCACTTTTCCTGGCATGGGTTCACTCCTTACCCCCTGCTTGACCTCCTCTGGCGTTGCTTTGGGATGATGCACCTTCTTCGAGTCAGCACAGGGAGCGGATACCACAAACTGGACTTTTCTCTTTGCTGTGCTCTGTTTTTCAGTGGTGATGTAATCCCCTCTGTAATGCTCTCCTTCCTTGGTAGGCACCACAAAGACCACAATTCCCATAAAGAGCATACATCTTGTAGCCCAGCAGCACTTAGGAAATGCATGGTGCTTCTCATGCCCACTAGACCATCAAGTGAATGTGTTTTCATCTGTGCTGTTTTTTGCATCGGGCTGCCAAAATTAATTTGGAGCATTTTAAATGGAGGGAGAATGACTTGCTAGTAGAGTTTCTGTCTCTCTGGGTAACTGTCATACCTGTTTACATTGCCAGTGGCATGAGATCTTCGATTGTGAAAGAAAAATACAACAGACACATGAGAAAACACTTTAGCCAAAGCAAGGATTGTGAAATGCTGTTTTCTGCTGGGACCATGTATCTGCTACTGACGTTTTCCTTTGCAATAGGAAGTCTGGAAATTGTAATCTTTCGCTTCTCAGGAAACATGGATTATGCAGGAGGATCTGCAGCAGTGTGTTTCCATATAGCTTTCTGCCCTTGGATAGGGGAGAAGCTGCTCCTGTCTTCCTCCACAGTCAGCCCTGAGCTTCTATGCTAATACAAATGTCCACGCAGAGCCAGTGTGCTGGCTGATTGCACGCTGGCCACCCCACAGCTGCCTCTGTGGCCAGATATTTTGTGCAGCCTCAGTTTGAGCTGCATGGATAGGACGGCACATGTAGGAAGCACAGATGTATTTTCATAGATTCAGAGACTCTAGGTCCATTTTTATTCTGTGTATCTATGTTCTCTCTCCATTCTAACGCATCACAGAATGCTGTTTTAAAATACTCTTTATAATGAGTCCATAGCATAACTATGCCTCTGTGTAAAAGCTTCTGGAGCAAGGCAGTTGACTGATATTTAATAGAGTGCATGATCATTATGAATACCTTGAACTGCTCTGAAACACAAAGTTTTCATCAGTAGCACTCTTAGCTGGAGTTATAGCAGTAGGTATGCCAGAGCTAATATGTTTGTAACATTCATTTGTTTTTACAGGTGCAAAGGACCAGGTCTTGAAGGCTGTCCAAATGGGTGAGTATTTCATCTGATACAATTAATGACAGAGCTGGAAAGAATGCATGTGTGTTTACATTTCTGTGCTGGACACTGCAACACTGGGACTAACATTCTGTAAAGAATATGTAGGGAGATATGTAGGGAGAAGTGACAGATTAGGGCAGGCTCAGATCTATAAAAATGACTAAATAATTGAGAAATTTCCTACTAGCATGAGACTCCAAAACCTTGTTCTGCTTAGCTTGTCAAAAAGAAGGTCAAGGTGAGACCTGGGTTCTGTTACTTGAGAACAAAAGGAGGAGCTGGAAAACGAAAGAATAATGATCTAGAGGTGGAAAGAGATATGTTTAGGATTGATATGGTTACCTGCATTACAGGGAATTAATTGCAGGCCCCTAGGGGCTTTTCCAGTCCAGCAATTTCTGTATCTCCAACCTCTCAATGCATAGATGGGCATTCATTCTTCACACAAGATCTTATTTTGCATTGTTTGGCCTCATGGTTTGCTCAAGAACATGCAACAAGTCAGCATGTTTCTCTGACTAAGAGGGATTTAGTTTCTAGCCACTAAGACTATGGAAAGACAAATTCAGCCTAGAAGAACTGTAAAAAAGTGACTTTATTTAATAGTAACCCCTGGGGCAGCTTATAAAGAGCTGTGATGGATCTCCAAGTACAGTCCAAAAGACAACCTTGGAAAACAGGTTTTTCTTTTCAATTTAAGTTTGAAACCAACCAGACCAATAAACAGGCAGGAATCAGTACACACAGACAGTTCACACATTACCCAGCCTTAGACATTTTGTACTGGGGGAGAAGGGCCAGTGATTTCAAGAACATCGTAAACCACGCATCCTGTCGTAATGGTGAGCTGTCAGCAGCTTCATTGCCAGTATCCCAACTGTGTATTCCTTCTTCATATCACCTTCTCTTTGTGTGTACAAAGTTGTCGATACGTCATCTATATGGAGAGCCTTTTCTCCATAATTTTCAAAGAGAAACAAAAGTGCCTTGATATATTAAGCGGGGGCCTTGCAAATCTGGAACAAAAGTACAAACCCAGCAAAGCAAATGTCACAGAAATGATAAATGCAGAAGGCTGTGCAGAAATGACATGCAGAAGGAGGAGGAGGTGGCGGAGCAGTGGAGGAGAAAGCTGCACTGCCAAGCACAGTAAAAGTCCGGATGGTCTCATCTCAGCTCAGTTGTTTTGATTTTTCAGTTTTCCTTGAAGAAGAAAACAATAAACACAACCACTGGGGTGAGGAACTTAAAAATATTGAGACTCAAGAGATGTGAAATATCAAATAGGTTTAAGGAGGTGTGCAGACAATATGTTTGGTCAAAACCTGAGGCTACATGCAGCCCCTCTAGGTTTATTGTGTTTTCTTTTTTTTGTTTGTTTTGTTTTGTTTTTTAATCATACACCTAAGCATTTGTTTTTTTCTCTTTCCACATCCTGTATTGTGTTGCAGCTCCAAAATCCCATCCATCGCAGCCGGCGTTGTCGGAGGGCTCCTCTGCCTGGTTGTAGTTGGCTTGGGCATCGGCCTGTACTTGCGGCGGCGCCACATCGTGAGGAAGCGGACCCTCCGCAGGCTGCTGCAGGAGAGGGAGGTGAGTGCCACAGTTGCATCTCAGAGCCGACTGCTTTATTGGGGCAGTGGGTCCTGACCTCCTCAAGCAAGAGGATTAAAGCACCACAGATCTGCTTTGTAACTGAAAAAGCTCTTGGCTTGACTAACACGGTGTCTGCCACACTTGTTGGAAAAGAGGCAGCATGCACTTAACACTTTCTCACTTAATCTCAAGTCTGATCCCTGTGGATATAATTTTCCAAAGCTTTAGGGGATTTAGATGCCTAAATCCCAGTGACAATCACTGAGATTGGGGAAAAGACTAAGCCTTAGGGTGAGGTGTAATGTGTTTGCTGATCCATGCTACCTTGCCACCTAGACCCTTAGCACTGAAACCTTTCTCCCTCCAGACAAGCCTAGTAGCAAATTGGATACTGTTGGAAATTTTACCCCCTTGATCAGATGTAAGTCTGATCCTCATAAGAAAAATGAGAAAGGAGAGCAGGGAAAGGGATGGAGGAAGTGTTTGTGTCTGGTCTTTTTTTTTTTTTTTAAAGCACAAAAAATACTAAGACATCAAAGTGAGTGGTTTACCCTGTTGGGCATGAGTGAGGTTTCTACAGTGCTTTGTTTTTTGCACGGTGTAGGTTTTATGTGCATTACAACATTACCCTCTGGGTTCCTCACATATGAAATTACAAAATTCATTATCCTCAATTTAAAGATGTTCTTTCACGATTAGTCTCCTTCTCTTGCCAGTCTGATCTTGGTAAATAAGTAGCAAATTGTATTTGGTATTCTGCTAAAAGTACAATTGCAGCTTCCTTCTGTGCTCCCTGGCTTTGCAGAGTAAACTGCTAAAATCCTTACAGCTGTCCTGCTTTCCAGTATGCTGCCTAATAATATTTTACTTACCGCTCTATTCTACAGTTTTAATAACAGAGTTCAGTTTGTGCTTACCTTGTATTTTAGCCTCTGGACTCCAGAAAATTAGGATATTTCATCACAACAGAAAGGTCACTGGTCCACTAAAAACGATTGTATCTACCTAAATATAGTTTTATTCAAAGGAAAGGAAAAAGGAAATCACTAAAGGGAAAAGGCTGACATATTTAAAAAAAAAAAAAAAGAGAGAGTGTTAAATATCTCTGTTTGGAGGGCATTACTTCTGTTTGCAATAAGGCTTAGATCAAATTTTAAAAACATCAACAGTCAATTCAACATTGCCTTTTGCATTGATGAAAGAATTGTGCTCACAGTTTAAGTTGCTGTTTGTAAACCTGGTGCTGTGGTCTGGGAGAGCCACCTCCAGTACCATGGGAATTTCATCTAATTAAACAAGATTAAACCTGAAAGGTTACAGGTGATTCTTGCACATTATTTAAAACATTTTTATAATTTATTTGCAAGTTCAAAAAATTAATCTTATTTAAGATCTGTGGTAATTGCACTGTTCTTCATGCCATGTGTTTTAAGTCTTTGATGTCTAAATCTTCATTTGAACACTAGTATTCCTTCATTTTCCTTCAAAATGGCAGTTGCCATACTGTGCAATTTCATGGGACAGAAGTGGTTCCATGGATCTTAGTTTTGGTTGATTTTACCTCTGAAATTTGAAGCAACTCCAGATATTTATTGCTGTAAGTCAGAGTGGAGCTAGCCTCACATAAACTTCACGTGGAATAAAATGTTCATTATTTTAAATTAAGGATTTATTTCCCCCCCAACAAAGTTTGCTGCTTGCTGTCCTCCCAGCCTGTATGTCCTTCTAAAGCCTTGTTTTTCTGTATGCACCAGCTTGTTGAACCACTGACACCCAGTGGGGAGGCACCAAACCAGGCCCATCTGAGAATTTTAAAGGAAACAGAATTTAAAAAGGTCAAAGTTTTAGGCTCCGGAGCTTTTGGCACTGTTTATAAGGTAAGATTATGATGTTTCTCCTTCCCTCTTTGTCTTGTTCCCACATGCAAAAGTCACCCAAAAAAGCATGAACTGGGAGCTAAAAGGTCTATTTCTGAAGCAGACTTCCATCTGTGGCTGAGACCTTTGGGGTACAAACCACACTGATGTTTGAAAACAGGCACCTACATCACTAGGTGCTGCAGCAGAGCTTCCTCACAGCTCCACATGGTTCACCTCCCAGCTAAATGACCTCCTGACACTACAGATGTAGAGCGCTGAACCAGTTAGACAAAAACCTAGCTGTCACTGTGTACGTTTAGGGCTGGATTATTTGTACAGGATAGGTGCCATCTTGTTGCATAAGAGAACATCCCAATTCATTTCATCCCATGATTTATAAATTGGAATTGGCAAGATTTTGCATATGCAGTTGCCGTGATGTGCTAATTAATTAGACTCCTATCCATGTAAGTTGCTCTTCATGCATGTCTCACTCTATTTATACAGGTAATGAATACATCTTTTTTTCAAAAAAGTATGGTAGAGGTGACAGAAAGCAAAATACCATTCCATTGACAGGATTCTCTTAACACCAACATGACACAATGATTTTTACATGTTGCTTGCCAAATTTTTGTTGTTTGCCATTGCTCCAAATATTTATGTCTTCTCAGAAGATGTAAAATGTATATGTAATTGTGAAAATTAACCTGTTAGATATGAGACTGAGTAATTCTTTGTGCTTTTTTTTGATAGGGACTTTGGATCCCAGAAGGGGAAAAGGTTAAAATACCTGTTGCTATTAAAGAGTTGAGAGAGGCTACATCACCAAAAGCCAACAAGGAAATACTTGATGTAAGTTTTCATGTTTGTTTTGCCAAGGTGACAGTGGTCTGTGGATTTTCCTCTATAACAGCTAAAGGGATTTCAGGACTTTGGGTGGCAAGAAATATTTAACATCCCAAACTGAATTCTTCATATAGAACTACTATGCTGATTTGCACCCATAATTCAATTGCCTGGCAAATGTTTTTGTGTCTTCCATGAAGGCCTTGCTTGCAGTTGATCACTCATGTTAAACTCATGGGATAGGAACTGGCACATAAGGGGAGGGCAGAACCATACAAAACACACATTTACAGCTAAACCCATTTTCTTTATTCTCATGTCTCTGGCCTTAAATTTTGCCATTCATTGTCATTATGACAGTACAAATAAGAACATTAAAAACATGTCTGACATTGCAGATTGTCATAAGCTAGTTGCTCAGTTACATAGTATTAAAGTTATAAAGTATTAAATTAAACATAAATCCACATGAAAGTGATGGCACCATTAAATTAAACACAGGAATCCTTCTGCCATGGGCAAGTCTGTGTGGATTTTTTTTCTTTTTGGTTAGGAAGTTAACTACTTTAACAGGAAAATTATTTTTAAAATAAATAAATAAAAATCCAGCTTTGGACAGCAAATGGCAACTCAGATAGAAAGGCTTGTCTCAGGTGGTTCAAGCTGGGGAAGATGTTAACAAGCATAGAGCAGAAAGCGTCAGTATGATCAACTGTGAACAAACCACTACCTGTGCTACTGATGATAATGAAACACACCGGGATTTTCTGATCACCCTGAATAAACAGCATTACACCAACGTGTTATTCTACTTTAACAGATTGTGTATTGCAGCAGAATAGATGGTCCAAGACATGAAGCAATATCAATCCTGATTTTAGTTAATGATGGGCCATGTGGTGCATGTTTACAAACACCCTTTGCCCCGAGACAAGTGTCACCCTTCACTGGGTCGCAAACCCGCATGGTCTCCCTGGTCACTGCTCCAGCACAACCTTTCATTCCACTCTTCACAGTGATAAGGAGCATAGAACAGTCTTCACAAAGGATGCTCTGCACTGAACTGCATTAAATCCCAGTTTACTGGAGGAGGGGCTAATTAATAACCCTACGGTACTGCATCCTGCCTTCAGCAGAGCAAGATATCCTGATGACAGGACACTAGATGCATGGACTGCGTGCTCTGCAGCGATATCAAAGCACTTAATTTCTGTATAGCATCCCCACATTATCTTTTCTCTTCCATTGAATTAGGTTGCTTAACAAAAAGCTCTTGCGTTTTCAGTCCTGTTCATTTTTTAGATGATATGGTTGGTAGAATTCATTCTGTATTTCAGGGAAAATAATAAAAAAAAAAATACAGGTGAAAGAAGTCAGAGGGATGACTCCAAAAGCTCCTCTCCTTTTGCTACACATCCAGCTTTTTAAGGTCACTGAAACCTCAGAGATAATAATGTCCAATTAAAGGTGATTCCTCTTACAGAAACACGCTAGGCATTGAACAAGCACAGCAGCTTTAGTTCGTATTATCCAGGCGAGCGCTTGCTGACTTTATTAGGGTAGGGCTAATTCAGAAGATTGTTGTTGAATACCAAGCATACTTGGAGCAGGTCAGAGCGTACAGCAGAGATTTCCAAGATAAACAGTTGAAACAAAGGCCCACTTTAATGTCTTAGGCTACTAAGAGGGACCCTGGACGGACAATAGCTCCCTTCTGCTCCCTGAGAGGGGGCGGTGGCCTGTTTCACTTTGAGATACCAAAAGCAATAGGCAGCGTCAGCACCTGGAAGCTCTCCAAAAGCTGTGTGGCCGTACACCCACCCTGCACCTTCAGCTTCCCCGTTCTTAGCCTCCAGGTCAGCCCCGTAAGGGCTGCACAGCAGATGGGCAGGGAGAAGAACAGCTCTGAGTCTGCAGATTTTTTTTTTTTTATATATATTTTTTTTTGCCCTGCTGAAATTAATACAATATGGGTCTGAATCCCAAAAGGAAACAGCGCAAAGAACAGACGCCCTTCATCGGTACAACTGCTGGGTTTTGAAGCCTAGTAAGATTAGTGTATTTTGGTCTCTGCTTCCATCAGAGCATCGCACAGCAGATTCACAAGATTCTCTAAAAAATGCTGCTGTAAATATCTACGTAGGTTAAGAGTGCATCGTATTCTTCTTTTATCTTTCCTTGGGCTATTCTACAGAATCACCGCTCTCCTTGACAAAAGATTGTTTTTCAATAACCTCATATTCTGCAGGAGGTTGGGGATCCCTTATCCAGTTCTGATGGAGATCGTTTTTAATCTGGCTGCCTGGAGGCCACTCACATCCCACAGGCTCTGAAACAAAGAAACCAAATGCAGTATTAGCACCTCAGAAGAAACTGCATTACATCATGTTTTGCTTAGGCTGGCACGTCAAGTAACAATTCCAGGGCCAGAACATATTGCTTAAGAATTGGGGTTGTTTATTTCTTGAACGTCATTGCTGTAATATCTTTGTTTAATAATAGTTCTTACCAGCTATACAGCTATGTGACATCTGTGGAAAACTTGTTAGATGATGACTTTAGTGTTATGGTATTTCATTTCTTAAGCTCTTAGAAAGTGTAGATTTGCTTCTTTCCCTGCCTCAACAGTACCTTGACTATTATTTTAGGCTTTAGTGGGCTGCTAATCTAATGCTCAATTGCCAAGGGATGATTAGTTGGTGTCACTCCAGATGCTGAGTTATGATGCTGAACAAAAGTTAGATGCACGAAAAATTTCCCATTTATTTCCCATTGTGTCAGTTTTCAATCAAAGGGATTTAAAGTGTCTAAAACTAAAATAATGTAAATTGGACACAAAGTAGTAAAAACAAACAAACAAACAAAAACTTCAGCTCTATTTTTTTCCCTGTTGGAATTCATTCTTTCAACTTGACAGAGGACGTCAATACAAATACAAATATCAAATTTAAATCTATAAGTAATTTTTGCATGCAGAACCCATGAAGTGTGGGGCTTTAATGTGACCCTGTTACACTGCACCAGCCTATGAAGAGAGAGGCACCAACCTCTTAACTGCAAAAAGAGCAAAGAGGAGGTACTTGAGTACCTTTCACAGGTACCTAAAGCTACATAGGATGAACCCAGGCTTGAAAGAAGAGTTTTTTCACACATTTATGAAGCTCAAACTCCAAATTCCAGTAGACCAAAGGCTATGTTATAGGTTTTTTATGAAATTTATAAATACCTTCTTGATATCACATTGCTATATGTGTCTAAAATATTTTTTTTTTCCAGTTGGGGACAATATTTTCACCAGTGTTGCTTAAAGTAAGATGTATTCAGGTTTCTAAAGAGGTGACTTGCTTATTAACTTGTTTGGTTTGACATGGACTAAAGAAAAACGTGGACAAAAAGGTCTTGTTTCTTAAAAAGTGAAGCTGTCAGTCCCATCCTAGCTGACAACTTTTGACTTTCTGGGTTAGTACTAGCCTTGAAGTGCAGAAGTCTCCAAACTGCTGGTTTCCAGTCAGATTTGTGAAAATATTTGTGGAGGGAAAAAGCCATATGACACATTCACAGCTTTTGTTGCTCTTGCAGTTAGATGTTTAAAATCACAGAATCATGGAATCATTAAGGTTGGAAAAGATCTCCAAGGTTATCAGGTCCAACCATCCCCCTACCACCAATGTCACCCACTAAACCATGCCCCTAAGCACCATGTCCAGCCTTTCCTTGAACACCCCCAGGGACGGTGACTCCACCACCTCCCTGGGCAATCCGTTCACATAACCAATCTTTCTAAGAAAAAATGTCTCCTAATTTCCAACCTGAACCTCCCCTGGCATAACTTGAGGCTATTCCCTCTAGTCCTATCCCTAGTTATCTGCAAGAAGAGGCCGACCCCCAGCTCCCCTGAGCCTCCTCTTCTCCAGGCTAAATGCCAGTTCCCTGAACTTCCATCAGGTTCCAGCTGGTGATTGATTTTTTAATTCTTCTTAGGTCTGTGAGCTTTGTCCCCAGGACTTGATGCCCAGTGTTTGCTTGGTGTACCGGTAGCAGGAGACTGTCTCTTCTCCTGCATCTCAGTGATGATCCAAGTGTTCAAAATCTAGACCTTACACTGCGTGGAAAACACTTGGTCCACAGAGTCGGAAACAATACTTTTGTATCTGATAGGCAGCATGTAGTTTGCATGTAGTATTTTAGCAACCTCTTGAACAACAAACTTGTTTTATACTGCCTCTAAATATTTCTGTCACGCAGAAGGGAGTGTTTCACATCACTTTCTTCCATTCTTTCTTCTCAGGAAGCTTATGTGATGGCTAGTGTTGACAATCCTCATGTGTGCCGCCTGCTGGGAATCTGCCTGACTTCCACCGTGCAACTGATCACCCAGCTTATGCCTTACGGCTGCCTCCTCGATTACATCCGAGAGCACAAAGACAACATCGGCTCCCAGTACCTTCTCAACTGGTGTGTGCAAATTGCCAAGGTAAGCTGACCAGCACACCTCCAGGGGCAGCTAGGACTCAGACTGCAGCCTGGTGATCTGGCAACGTGTCGTGTTTGTTCCCTTACCTGTCCGTGTAAGTCTCCATATTCCACCACACCCCATGGTTCCTAGAAACCTTATGGACAACATTAAGCTCTTGCTTTGTTTTCGGCAATCTAAAATCTTTGAGTTGCTGTGCAAACCTCATCATCTCTTCAAATTGCTCCCAGGCAGTGTAATATTGTCACCAGTGCATTTATGTCCAAACCAAACACCCAGTAATGAAATGATGGTGATGCAATGAAGCTGTGGCAGAGAAGGGAATAGAATTTGGCAATTCTGAAACCAAAATGCTGCCTCAGTTACTGGATTTCTTTGGCCTGTGCCACAGGGCAAACACTGATGTTAAATATGACACTGAGAATTATTCTGATTTTTCAGGCTGTAAGCTCTGTGGTCTGGGGATCGAAACTGCTGATTAATAAATACCAGCTCAGCCGTAGTGTAGGCTGTGTGTGACCAAAAGACATTCAGGCACGCCAAGTCTGCTCTGCAATTTATATGCACTGAGTTGGTGCATGTAATCTGATTGCAAGGGCCATGTTGCCAAATAAAAGCATCATTATCACACCCAGCAATGGCTGCCTGCTTGTGCTAAACTCAGCAACAGAGTCAAAGAGAGGTGTAACGAAGGAGACAGAAGTACAGCCTCTAGCCTTTAGCGGCAAGATGCTGCGTTTAGAAGATTGTTAGGTTAGGAAGAATGGAGAAAAAACAATAGCTGCAGTTTGTATGACATTTGTTGTACGTGAGCACTGTTTGCTAAGCCCAAGTGCTCTACTGCTGCTTATTTCAGTAACTCCGGTCCTGAAGTTAACCACACACTTACAGCCTTATCGGTCCCTTGAGACCTTGTATACATCTCAGGCTCTCCTGGCTGTGGTTTGCTTTCAGGAAACATGCTGAGGACCTCAGAAACATATCCACCAAAAGTATACAGAGCACATTTTTCATCTCGGTGTGTGTACTTCTTACAGCACATTCCTCAGCAAATGAATTTTAATTTATGCATCCACCCGGGATGTGAACTGCTGTTATTCTGACTATTTTGCTCTCTCATTTGAAATCAATTACTGCACTGTTTAGGTCTCACTCGCTTTGTAGGATGAGCTGGAGGCCACATTTTCCTCCTTTTTCTCCTCCTCCTCATTGCTTTTTAAGGTGGCAAAATCAGTCCCCAAATCAATCCTCAGGGCATCACGTTTGTTGTGCACTTGCCCGAAATGTTGCCATTCACAATTGTTAGCTTCTGTTTGATTTTTTTTCACGTCAGTTCAACGTTCACCCATAGCAACCTCCACCCTCTCCAGTGCTGCTTGACCTTCAGCACGCTCCTTTGTGTCGCTCTGTACTGAAGTTCTCCTCAAAGCCCTCATAAATCTCATGCATGGCTTTTTCCCACCAATGAGTCTGGTGTTACTAATCTGATAAAGTCAAGCCTGATATTTTGACTTTCTCTGACTCTTTAAAATGTACTTTTTTGGGAAGGAGAAAAATTGTAGCAAGTATATTTGTGTCTGGAAACTACCCAGCAGGGAGGCAAGTCCACTGTGAAGCTTTTTGTTTCTGTTTTCACAGCTTTGAAATAATTTCTCTTTGTATTTTTTGCAAACATCATCTTTCACTGAGGTACACAGCCATGTCATTCAGACAAAATGTTATGACAGAGTATATACACACCATGTGTAAAAACACTGTGAAGTAACTGAACACATTAGTCTCATCCTTAATGATGAAAATAGCTTGAATCCCAGGCCTGCACAAAATTATAGATCTGCTGCACTTTCTGCATGAGCAGTTCAACGTCTCCGGTGTATGGTTATCCATGTGTACAAGTCTTTTGGCTATCAGCATCTTAAATAGCTGAGTGCAAAACTGACATTCTGCTTTTCAGCAGCTTTGAGTCCTAATAAGTCTCTGCAGAAATACATGTTTAGCAGGAATTTTTTTGCTCTACTGGGGCAAGATTATGTGATTTTTTTTTTAAGATAGTCTGTTTTATGTCGGCAGCTCAAGATTTTTTTGTTTCAAGAGCTCTGCTCATTAAGGATATATTTGTATAATTAAATGCATACTCTTGGTGGCATTGTGCCAGTTTGTTTGGGTGGTTTGTTTTGGCAACATGAGCAGCTCTTAGCGCAGGGGTGAAGTTCTGCTGAGAAAATGCAGTGGAGGATTCGCTGGTGGTCCAGGTTAACAGTGGGCTTAGGAAGAGGGTGGAGGCTGGAAAGGAATTACTCCCTCCAGTGCTCTGTCATCACATCACAGTGATCGTTTTGGTGTTAATTTTGTAGGCGAGAAGCACTTTTTATTAATTCTCGCTTCATAAAAATACAAGCACATAAGCTACTGCCAGCAGAAATATATCGACTGGGAATAATTGTGGTTTTTAGAAAGGATCTTGCAGGAAACTTAGAAATTGTGAACTTTTGATTCCATACACCAAGAGATTGGAGTTGAGGGAACAGAGAATAATCCCTGTGGTCAGAGAGGCAGATGTTAGATTCATGCCTTAAAAGTCAAAACAGCACAATTAGCCATTTTATCTTCTGAGAGATCTGCAGTCACTCCAGAGAAAAGTCTATTCTTCCTCAAGAGAAGTTGTACCAAAACAGCACGTATACTATGGTGAATGCTGTCTAATCATGGGAGGCAGTGAAACTGGAAGAACTTGCCTTTTCAAAGACAACTTGAAAATAGATGCAACTCTGAGCTCAGCCATAAAAATAATTTTATTTTATTTTTTTACCCTTTTCCTTTTATCACCTTTCCAGCATATGCTTATTTGTTAGCATTGAGAAGGCAGAGTACATGGTAATGAGGCACAGAACTGGTAATATTGAATGATTAATTTATTTTTACTTGCATTCCTCTCAGGCCATTTGCATCTAAGTGCTCCCAATGAGGTTGGCCTGTGTGCACAGGGCAGATGAGAGTTATTGTCTGTACTACGCTATCCTGGGGTCACCAAAGTTGCACAAGCACAGCTGAAAAATGGGTTTGCCCACTCATTTGGCAGCGCTATCCTGATTTTGTGTCTTGAACTAAATTCTAGAAGAACCCCTGCTATACCCGCTGCCATCCTTTTTTTCTCTATGACTCCGCTGGAATGTGGACCCATAAAAATGTTACTATAGGGCAGGACCACAGCCACCACCTTCTCCATCTAACTGCAAATGCATGCCCTCACCCTAACAATCAGAATCACGTAATTCAAAACAGCAAATCTTTTTCTGAACAAGGGGTAGGTTAACGTGTGTACATGGTGGTGTGCATACAGTTACCACTGAGCAGCTGAAGTTTGGCAACTTGATTGTGCCTCAGAGCCCAAAGTGTGTATGTGGGATGCCAACCTCTGGTCTGTTGTATTTCAGGGAATGAACTATTTGGAGGAACGTCGCCTAGTGCATCGTGACCTTGCTGCCAGAAACGTCCTTGTTAAGACTCCTCAGCATGTGAAAATCACGGACTTTGGGCTGGCAAAGCTGCTTGGTGCCGATGAGAAGGAGTATCACGCAGAGGGAGGCAAGGTAAAACGCACCACAGTATGGATGAACTGCTGCGTGTTCGTTGGTGTTTGTGCTTGTGCATGAGTCTTTCTGTTAAAAACAGGAAAAAAAGAGAGTGGGCTTTTCAAAGGGCTCAGCTGCAATCTCAGCTTGCTGCCTTTGAAGACTGTGGGAGTCCGCTGAGCACAGCCAGAGCAGCGTCAGGCCAGTGTGACTGCAGTGGGAGCAGAGGTAGCAGAGCAACAAATGCTTTTGAAATTCCCACCCAGAATGTCTGGGAAAAACCAAGGTTATTTAAAAAAACATTGAAAAAAGAAGCCTGTCTGAATTCATCATGTAGCCAACACCAATAACACTGTACAGTTTATGAAGAGAAAGGGAACGCTGTATATTTATAGCAGAAGAAAGACCTGTCAGACTTGGTTCAACACGCCTTCAATGTTGTACTACGTGCTGATGGAGGGAATGTATCCTGCTGAGAAATTAAAGAGAAGCTGCTTGCAAATATTACAGAGACCATAAATGGAAACCATATGAGCACAGATCCGTCTTTGTCATAAACCTTAGACTGGATTTCTTACAATAGGAGAAGGATAAAAAAATATAAATTGGACTGTTAAAAATATTGTAAAGATTTCTAATTAACTTAAAACTCCACAATTTCCAGGTTCAACATAATAAATTAGAATAATAATAAGGGACTCAGAAGTTGCCTGCTTTGCCTCTCAGCTGGTTGTGTTTTTTTTGTTTTTTATTTTCCTTTCTTCAACCAAACTATTGGCTTAAACACCACCTGGTGGTAAATATTGCTGATAAAATTTTGATCTGTCTTACGGCTTGTTTGTGAATTTTCCTAGGTTCCTATTAAATGGATGGCCTTGGAGTCAATTTTACACCGGATTTACACTCATCAAAGTGATGTCTGGAGTTATGGTGAGTCTAAAAACAGAATTATTGTGGATGTTCTGGAACAATTGCAGTGACTATGCAGCATCCTTTATTCTTTTTATTATCTTAAGATTTAGAGTTTAAACCTGGGCCAAAATCACCTATTCAACAAAGTAAAATTCACACAAAACTGAGTGGTGGTGAGGTGTAAGGTGTCTTACAGAATATGCTTTCACATGATGAGCTCTTCCCTGACTGAAGCTGCAGGTAGGAGACTGCACTCCATGTGGTCATCTTCTGCTGAGGCTTTTCTTCAGCATCTTCATGTGGAATAGAACTGGACAGACAATAAAACAGAATAATGAATAGGCAGACTTAAAACTATTGGCCACACCATCAGGTAGTGTTAATCGGTGTAACTCCACCGTTTTCTGCCATCACTATTTCAGGTGATAGCAGAAACTTACTTGGTGGTGGTGGCTAACCTGGTAGCCTAAAATGTTTAGGAGTACTTACCTGCCTGTACTTCAGCACAGGGCAGGTGGTAGGATGTCCCAGTATTGAGAGGACAACAGAAAAAGGGAATCAAAGCAATACCCTCTGTAGAGAATTCATTTTATACTTAGTATAGTTTCATAAGTCAACTTCAAAGAAAGACGAGCTGAAAGGAAACTTGACAGAGAAACTTGCTGCAAAATTTCCACTCTGCATTCTCTTATACTCCTGGAAAATGTTTAGTACAGATGGTCAAACCCTGTGTCCTGTTAAAAAAAGGCCTCTGCTCCCCTTAATCCATTTATGTATCTTGGCTTCCAAAATCTTGTTTTGTATCCTAAGCTACCAGACAATCACAACAGCTACATCACAGAGTATGTGGTATGTCAGCAAACGACACTGAGGCAGCTGGTTTACACATCTTTCAACAACTGCTCTTGCTCGTCTCCAAAGAGATAATTTTAAACAAAAAGACAACTTCCATTTTTAAAACCACCTCCTAGGCTTGAGTCGGGAGTTGTTAACCTGTATTTCCTTTCTGTGGGTCTAGGAAGTCTGTGAGACATTCAACACTAAGATACTAGAAGTATGATTTCAACCTGTTTTATTAATTTGTCTCTCTTTAAAATCATGGCAAAAAATGCTTTTGCTGTGTATGCACTGACTCTCACAGGCAGACACACTCTTGCTGCCTCTCTGCGCCCAGCCAGGCACCCTGACTCCCACCAAACCTGTCACTGTCTTCTCCTTTCCCCCTGCAGGTGTAACAGTTTGGGAGCTGATGACATTCGGGTCCAAGCCCTACGATGGGATCCCTGCTAGTGAAATCTCCTCTGTCTTGGAGAAGGGCGAGCGTTTGCCCCAGCCTCCCATCTGCACCATCGATGTGTACATGATCATGGTCAAATGTGAGTTCGGATGGTTTGTGGATACTCCTCTAAGCTCAAAAAGTGGCACTGTTGCTTTCATTATATCACATTTCTATATGCTGAATTCTTGGCAATGGCATGGAAATATGGTTATGTGAAAAAGATTGTGTGCTCCTTTTACAAGATGAGTGCCATGAGGATAGACACCCCAGCACTGTCAGATGCACTTCAAGATCCTGAGTTCTCATCTGATTTCTTCCCTGTTTTTTCAGTTGCTTCTTTTCAGCACCAACTGTTGCAGTAAAATAGCACAAGAGGTAGGGTGTCTCTGAAGCACTTTTTGACCAGATAGGGCACAGCAAGGGGCTTCTGAATCCCAATCCCCTTTTTCATCTATGTCAGCTGCTAGAATGTCAGATTATTACCTTGCTTCCTACATATCCCCTAAGCTGGGACTGGGCTGCATCCCTGCTCACTAGTGTTTGTGAGGATGCTGAGAGGCAGCCCACTAGGTGGCATTTAAGACCTTCTCATTGGAGCAAACTGTACCTGTTGCTGAAATAGGAGCCATGCTACCATGAGCACACGGTAGTGCAGCACTTCTGGGGACTCCTGGAGCACCTGCGCAGTTTTCCAGCACTGTTTTACTACCTCCATCGTTCTTCCAAAACTGCCAGGCATGCATTTTAAATGCTGAAATTCACACCAGCTAGTGGCTGGCGAATGAACTTTCTTTGTACCATGCATGTATGGTTTATTTCAAGTTCTGTGTTTGATTGCCAAAGTAACTTTAACTGTGCATTGCTCTCCCTGCTGTCCCACCAGGCTGGATGATCGATGCAGACAGCCGACCCAAGTTCCGTGAGCTGATCGCGGAGTTCTCCAAAATGGCCCGTGACCCTCCACGCTATCTTGTTATACAGGTAGGAAACCCCACAGCAGTAACATGTCTGATGGGCATTTAATATGAGGCCCAAAATGATTTATAACACGTAGGAAAACATATTCCTGGCTTGGACAGGTTTTCCACAAATGTCTTTTTTTTTTCCACTTAAAAGAAGCCAGACCCCACGGGCCCATGTTCTAATGGCATGCTTCCTGCTGGGGCAGAATGATTTCTCCTGCCTGTACCACTGCTGGGTGCTGCAGCAAAAGGTTTTGTTTTATTGGCATTTACTTGAAACTAAAAGATGCAGTATAAATGGCATAGATGCGAGGGAGCAAAAGCTGACTGAAATGACAGAGCTTTCTATTTCAGAGAATAAGAATCTGTTGGACTGTTTATCTCCCTGCCGATGAAGGATTATTTCCTGTTAAGTGTTTGCTGAAACATGATGTGGAAAGGGAAGCCATTTAGGAAAGCGAGAGCAGTTGCAGAATAGATTTTGAACATCCTCTCTGGCTCTGACAATAAAAGGAAACAGAGCTGAGCTGTTCGTGATGCTCTCTGCAGTGAGAGCTCACGCTCAGTAACAGCATGAGTTGAGAAAATGTATTGCAATTAGCATTTAACACATGCTGATAATATAAGGCCAAGTTCTACTGTTTCCTTCCATGTCTTAAGCAGCTTAGCTAGAACCCCACACAGAATTTCGAGACCAGTCAATATTTTCTTTGTACTGGTCCCAGCCTATGCCCAGTAACATACTGCAATCATTAAAGGAGAACAGAGTTTGAACCTCTTAAAAATGCAGATACTTTACAGCAGTATAGACATCGCAGACCCAAATTCTCCTAAATTCTAGGTAAATTTGGTTAAGTAAGCAGATCAAAATATTGCATCTTGGGCTTCTTACTGAATTTCTTTGTGTCTTAGAGAACAAGGGCTCGGAGGGAGCCTGCGAGTCCTTTCTCACACTGATTTCTCTCACAGGGAGACGAAAGGATGCACTTGCCCAGCCCTACAGATTCCAAGTTTTATCGCACTCTGATGGAGGAGGAGGACATGGAAGACATTGTGGATGCAGATGAGTATCTCGTCCCACACCAGGGCTTCTTCAACAGTCCATCTACATCCCGGACTCCTCTCTTGAGTTCATTGGTAGGAAGCATTTCCTCTCTGATAACAGAAAAAGCAATTTGAGAGTGAAGCATTTCTCATGATGCCTATATTTTCTCTCTCTCTCTTTTTAAAAGAGCGCTACTAGCAACAACTCTGCTACAACCTGCATCGACAGAAATGGGGTAAGTGGGGTGACTTGTAAAAGAGGAGTAGCACTCTGAGGTCATTTTCCTATTGAAACTCCCCTCCCTCCATTTATACATCATTTATGCGAATAAGCTTCTACAAAACAGTCTCTTCAATACTGATTTTCTGCACTCCCAACCTAGCAGGGGCACCCAGTGAGGGAAGACAGCTTTGTCCAGAGGTACAGCTCAGATCCAACAGGCAACTTCTTGGAGGACAGCATAGATGATGGCTTTCTGCCTGCTCCAGGTGAGTACCTCTCCTGTGTGTCCATCCCAGAGCTATTCACTCACAAGCATTTGGTTATATCCCTTAAGATTCTTGCTTGAATATAGTCGTTTTCCTTCTTCTAGAGAAAGGAAGCAGTCCAAATGCTTCCTGCTTTTTTTTGCTCAGTAAGCAAGAATGAAAATGGATGCGCATATCCTTTCTTATACTTTCCTGGCCACCTCTCATTTCAGTTCCTTCACAAGCCAGGTTCCTCATGTTTGCCATGTGTGCCATCAGGCTGGGGAGTTTGGGTGTGTGTGGGTGTATGTTTGAAGCCTTCTACTACTTCAGAAAATAGCCTGTAAAAATGTTTTTCACCCTTAAAGCCCTTTCTGCAATACAAACAGTTTTCTGGTAGTGTCACTGCTTTCAGATGTTGATACACAAAAGGAAGCTCACAGTTTCCCATTTACTTACAGCATGGGTAGTTGTAGAGCAAGCCAGAAAGTGTGGAAGGAGTTGGTGCTGGGTTAAGCAGTCATGATGCTTTTGATGTAAAAATAAAATAAAAAAAATCAACCTTCTATCCCTTCCCCCCAAAAAAACAGCTGAAAAGACTGATAGATCCTGCAAGGGATGGCATGTAAGCGAGATGTGGAGTCTCACTTGCTGCCTATCCTGTATTTTCAAGGTATTTCCCTTGTCTTTAAGCATTTTTCAAGGGAAATGGCTTCTGGCAGCCAAACTTCCTGACTGAAATTTCAGAACAGTATCTGGGACATAGCCACCCACACAACACTAAAATCAGCAGTAGCTATTTAGCAGTCTCGTGGTCAGTCATCCTTCTGCTGTTTTGAACACTGAACTCCTGAAGGTGTACTCCAGGGTGGTGCGCTTTGTGCCACAGCATGGCAGTCGCTGTATTTGGCTCTCTTCCCCTCCTAATGCAAAGCTGGGAAGTTTGGTGAGATGCTGTGTGCGAAAAGCGTGGTGCAGCTTGGTTAAAACTGCGCCTCGAGTGATGCAAACGGGTGCACTAGTTACACGTCTACATTTTCAGTATCTCATTTGTCTGTTTTTAACTCCAGAGTATGTAAACCAGTTGATGCCCAAGAAACCATCTACCGCAATGGTCCAGAATCCGATCTACAACAACATCTGCCTCACAGCAAACTCAAAGCTCCCCACGGACTCGAGCTACCAGAATTCCCACAGCACAGCCGTGGACAACCCCGAGTATCTCAACACCAACCAGTCTCCACTGGCTAAAACAGTCTTTGAGAGCTCTCCTTACTGGATCCAGTCAGGTAACCACCAAATAAATCTGGACAATCCTGACTACCAGCAGGACTTCTTACCGAAGGAAACGAAACCTAACGGTCTCTTGAAAGTTCCTGCGGCAGAAAACCCAGAGTACTTGAGAGTAGCAGCACCAAAAAGTGAATACATTGAAGCTTCAGCATGACCATAGAGAATTTCTTCTTGCAGCGAGGCAAGTCAGACTCGTGGTGAATCACCTGGCTGCTGCAAGAACAGACTCTGCTCAGCGTGAATGGCAACCACAATGCATCAATAAGCACACCTTCCCTTTTCAGCGCGTGGGCTGAAACTGCAAAGCCCATCTAACAGGACAGCTTGGGTCTTTTCTTGCCCATTTCCACGTATTAACTGAGGTGCCAGCCCTGCACTGAGATGCGTGTTGAAATGGAGCAAGATCTACCTGTACAGGAGAAATATGGATGCATTCCTTTTGTTTTCAAATGGTAGCATGGTAAGAAGCCACTCTGGGATGAACTTGAGAGCTGTACACATTGTACAGTCAAATTCCTTTCTACAGCATGTATTTTTATAAATGTTTCTTAACAGAATTCTTGGATCTTTTACAAGATCAGATGCTTGTACTGCTGGTCTGTTATGTGGTGCTCAGATCACCAGCAGGAAGAAAAATAATGTTACTAAATAGTTTTCCAAAATTCCTGGAACGGAAAAAGTTATTCCAAACCACCGGATTTTTACAAATTGGCTCCATATACTGCTTCTTGGCACGAACAGGAAAAGTGCATCTGGGGGACGTATGGGAGATTCTGTCCATAGCAGGATGGGGCGGATCGCTCTGGGGAAAACTAGCATGAGGAGCAAACGGCAGGACACATCACCTACTGACCACTACTGCTAAAAGCGGACAGGAGGAACTCAGCACAGAATCATTTATAGATGTTTATAAAGTGCTCACTGCTCGGTTTTCTAATGGTCAAACACAAGACGTTTTTCTGATCCATTTTGTAGGAGCTGTAGAGATGTCAAAATGTCTTTCTTCGACAAAACTGTTAAAGATGTTGAAAACTGAAAAATGAAGTGTCAAATAATGTTTAACAGTCTTTAATTAAATGTCAAGGAAATGCAAATGGTGGCAAATTGGAGCATTCATGAGACACACAGGATGCACTATACTAAATTAAATTTGACTAGGGCAAGAAACACAGGTAGCTCTAGCCGAGCACTTTTATTTCCCTTCTTAAAGGGACTCCGAGCAGAAATCATCCTGTATATAATTTGGCAAAGAAAAGGGTGGTGTCAGCGTTACACTTTCTGCACTTCAAGGCAGAATACAGCAAATTGCAGTATCAAGACACGGGGCAGAGGCTGAGGCTATTTTCACATTGTACCTCCCGCTTGGGTTAACCTTTTATAGTCCCTGTCAGTGCAGGAGGAGCAGTGAAAATGCTTTAAGGAAAGGAAGAGTAATCTGGAGCGACAGAAAAAGTTGTCTTCTTCTGAAACACAGGGCTGCCTACTGCTTCTTTAAACACCCATCCTGGTCTGTTACCAGTGTGGAAGAGGCAGACCAGCCAAAGCTAGAATTTTAGCTTAATAGTAAGTATATAGACCCTGTGTGTTAACAGTGTGTCAGTCACAGTAAGTGAAACAGCTATTCTTTCGAGGGACCCCTGTTACAGAACTTAAACTCCTCCGTCATTAACATTTCTTATGAAGGTAGTAGGAGTAAAATGCCCAAAGCGTGAATTCAGCCAGTAACTTAGAAGCAGCTTGGCAGTGCTATTTTAATCAAATCATTAGCTCAGAAATCAAATGCACATTTGGCAATTCTGGTACGAAGGCCATTAACTAGTTAAGTGTTGGGAACTTACTTGAGGTAGCACTTTAAGTAGCAAGAAATTGTTAAATGTGTGCTGCCACTGTGCTTGGAGTCTCTCAGTGCGTGCTTCAGTTTAAGTATTGCATCTGGACCCCAGGATCAAGCAGAAAATCCTTAGAACATTGGTTTTACAGATTTATTGAGGAGTAAAGGAGAAGAGTGGTCATGTGAAATGACCCTTTTTAAGAGTTATGCAGTGGAAAATGTGTTAGTAACTTCTGTGCGTGCTGTAGTTCATCAGCCACACTGCAGTTTGGGGTAAAGAAGTATATTTGGTCAAAATCCAATGGTAGTCCTGGTGTGCTGTTTCACAGATTTGTGTCAGTGAAACCACAGCACTATGGAAGATGCAGTATTTGATTATTACTTGTTTGTGTTTAAGACAATAACCAAAATTCAGTTCCTGTGTCCAACTTGTGGCAGATTACTCCGTGCATTCCTGAGAGCAGATTTGTTCTGTTGCTCTCACAAGTGTGCAGCCTGTATGCACAGGCAGTGCTTTTCTCTCCACCCACTACCCCAAGAGGAATGTAAATAAAACGAAAATGTATTTTAACAGAAATCATGGATAATTTTCAGATTGCTAAATCTGTTATGTCTCTAAGCAGAACACTAGAAAATCATACAGTGCAAGTTCTCCCGCAGGATCTTTCCAACACTATTGCACAGAAGAATGTACTGGTGTTTTGATTAAACCTTCTATCTAAAACAAGAAAGCCACTGAGAAGTGGCAATATGTATCACCAGCATTATGTAGCATGAAAATTATTTAACAAAGGTTGATTTGCTTGCCCTTTTAAAGTAATTAGGAGGAATTCAGTAGAGACTCATTACTAGTAAGGGTCTTATTTACTAGTAAGGGAAATTCATCTAAAATTAAACAATGTAAGTTTGAAAGATCATAATTTTTGGAATACATTGTTTCTCATGAGAAAAGTAAGAAAGAGGATCTAGGACTACAAGCTCTTGATATAAGCATACAGAAAGATTCCAGATTTGTGGGATTAGCTGAATTGTGAAATAATTCTAGTAAATATGTACCTTGTAAGCCACGATATGTAAATAGGCAGCTCGGTAATGATTCAAAAGCCAGCAAATGATAAATTGGCAGTGCCTCGAGGAGCAGATACAGTGGCACTGGGAGTGCATAGCTCCAAGGCTGTTGCTGGAGGCACAGGTGCTACAGGGTAGTGGTACTTGTAGGATAACAGGCATTAGCAAGGTAGCCAACCATTGCCACTGAGATGAAAAAACAGAAAAGAAAAAAAAAAAAAAAAGTAGCTGAAATATTGTTTTTTGTTTTTGCTGTTGTTTCTTTGTTGGCTTTTTTTACCCCACTGCAGGTCATAGACCATCTAACAGCAAATAGCCCCATGCACATCACAGTTGCTTGTAAAAGCAAACATGGTCAGGCAGCGGTTTCGGGGAGGGGGTCATGGGACCACCTTGCTGATGCAGTGTTGTACAGAATGCAGGCTATTGAATGGGACACAGAAGTTGTGTTTTTTTTTCAAATACTAGAAAAACATAAATGCACTGAGAGCTTACGTAAATCAGCATCCAAAAATAACTTAAAACTTCTGCCGTTGTCTCCAAGGAGGTGCGGGTATAAAATACCGTTTTTTAAAATGCAACTAAATAGGGAAATGTAACAGCCACAGCCACTGTTAAACGCTAGCAGAGTCTTACCAATCCAAAAAATAAAGATTCCATTTTCACTATATTTCTCATGGAAGGCAAAATGACAGCACACACAAATTAGGGCTCACTGTCTCTTAATCATAAAGCAGCAGTTAACAAGGAACTGTTTTTGCAATAATAATTTAAGCACTACATGCTCGGAGACTTTTAATAACTGTTCAGTATATGAAAATATAAGTCAAGAGTCTTCACATTGCTTTGATGTTTTCCAGTGTACACTGTCAGTGCACTTTACTTCATTTGGGCCTTGGGTTGTTTTCTTCTGCTGCAAAGGGAGTTGGCTTGGGAAACCTCCTTCATGTTGCAATACTTCTGGTAGGGTAAATCCATCTTAGAGGGTGGGATCTTACTCTTTTTTCCAGCTGACAGGCTACTGCACAGTGAGTTTTCCAGAGAAAGCAGTTGGAAATAGACACTGTGCCTGGTGGTTTTGGAACATCTCAGGGTGCTTCCCTGTCCCCCCAGGTCACAGTCAGATGGCTGTGTGAACGTCCAGCATTACAATATATGCTCTCATGGTTTATTTGAAAGGAAGGGGCTTGTGCAGGGAGAGTAATGCCAGGTTTGGGGCATGGCCAGCTAATCCATCCCAAGACAGTTGCCAAATTTGCCAAAGGACATCACTGAAACCATTGACTGTTACTGCACGCGTGGGTGAGAGTGGATAGATGCACACACTTCTTCCCACTGCCAGAATGAAAAGAAGTCCACTGCATTTCTGCAGAGATTGCCTGTGCAAAACCCAGCATGCTCAGCCTTTGTGCTATGGGATGACTCTCACCCCAAGCCTGGAGGGTGCAGCCAGGGCTGTGGCAATGTCACAGGACCCCAAGCAGCTCAAGCAGGTCCCATGACAAGGTGCCTGGTGTGTCCTTGGGCTGTCTGGGGGTGCTCCAGGATGCCAGTGAGAAACTTTGCATTTCCAGACAAGCACTCATTTTTCAGATTCAGAGTTCAACACATTCTATTAGTATGACTGCTGCCTCTCCAGATGAGGTGTTACAGGATGCCGGCTTTTATTTCTCCCCATGTTTCTCCATGAGAAAATGTTGAATCAGGACAAAGTATGAAAATGTACCTGTGTCCTCCTCCTGATGAAAACTGTATACTGATGAAGTGTCAAACTCTGTGTATAACACTTAGCAAGAATGCTTTGTAATGTTTTATCACCACTGATTCAATTTTCTATATGGGAATCCCATTTTCTAGTGTTCTTTTTGTAAGTTTTATCTCTTTGTTCCAACATACAACTTTATAAGGAGCCTTTAAAAAAATAGAAAGTTTATATAAAAGAAAAACACGACACCTTTAAGTAGCTTTCTAAATAGGCTGCATTAGGACCAAAGATATAATGTCTTGTTTTCTTGCTTTAAAGGAATAGGGTATTGATCACCAACCACTTCCACAGCATCTCATTACTGGGAAAATCTGCAGAACTCATTGGGACTGGGCCATAGTGCCACTGTGCCAGGAGGACTTGACAGGAGGATGAGGCCTGTCCATAGAAAACTAAACCAAATATCAGGACCAGGTAACACTTCAGGGCCAGATCTATGACCTCTACACATTTTTGATTCATTGTCTATTGAATACAATTGTAAAACAAAGACACAAGAAAAAAATAAACAAATACTTTATGCTTTGGCTCAACATCAGGAAAAAATACAATGATGTGAAGATGAGATGATTAGATAACTACTTTTTATGTGAGGAAGTGTGTAGGCTGGCAGTGAGAGTTTAAAATGATAATACTTTGGGTTATGTATTACTTTAATTGTGAGGGGGAGTTGAAATCATGGCACTTCCATGATAGGCTTTACTTTCTGTCACATGTTTTGCCTACTTTGGGCGTTGTGTGTATTTGCAGATCACCTGTCTTAGCATAGCCTGGTGGACTGAACATTATAGCTCATTCATATGAGTAAGAGGTACTGCACATAAATCCCTCATTCTTTTACATGGGAAGATGAAGCGGACAAGGAGAGAAAGTGTGGAGACAGTAGGCTGTACCACAGGTAGTGGTCAAGGAAACCCTCAGTAACATCAGAGAAAAAGGTTTCCTGATGAAAAAGAGAGAACAGAGGACCTGGCTGGCAAAAGACACATCACCTGCACCCCTGCAGTCAGCAGGCAAAATACCTTTGGCCAAGACTTGATGCTGGTGCTCCATCATCAGTTTTGCTCTTGTCCTCTTATGTGTTTCAGCTTTGTTGCAGATGAGGCTGTCTGGATGCAAGACAGAGTGGGTTTTGCGGTCTCTCTGTACCTTTCTTTTTGAAGTAATGGATTTTCTAATTAATAAAGTGGAAAAAAAAAAATCAAAACCACAGCTGTGAACCTATCAACCAGACTTGCTGAAGGTTTTCTTGCCATGTAGCTGATACGGTACATCTTTTCCAGTCACTCTGGAATTTAGCCAAACCATTCTCCTGACCTCTCACAATCTATCTGAAGACTGTGGAATTTCAAATACCATCAGTGCTATCCTCACATTTTATGAAAGGGAATATGTGAAGTAGTCGTCTACAATGGTAGGAAGGTTGGCTCACATACCTAGGTTTCTTTTTAATCCTACATTCCTAACACTGTTCCCCTTGAAATTAATGGGATGTTTGACTTGATTTCACTGAGAGTATAAAACAAGGCTAATGTTGAGTGATTTTGATAATGAGAGATCCTATGGATCCATTGCCCCATTTTAGGCTGCTTTGTATTGATGCAATCAATTGAGTATAAGGAATAATGTTTTGGTTTTAATGAACTGTCAAGCAATATACCCATAGATACGGACGGTACCTTGCAGCATTGTAAAGTTACTCAACTATGAAAGCACTATTTGTACAATAAGAAACTCTCGACTTTTATATGGTTTAATAGTTTATACTGTTGATCAAAGATTGTTTGTATATTGAGCGATAAAAAATGAGGTGTATATTATTCTTTTTAATTGTTTTTAATTTTTGGAGAACTCTATTGTAATATACTGTTGTATTTGGGGGGAAGAAAAATCAGTGGGTAGCTTGTAGGGTTTTTAGCCAGACAGGAACTCACAATAAGGGTTCTTTATTGGTTGACTTAGATTTTCGTACAAGTTGTCACCCTGGGGATTTATCCAGAGCTTAGTGAAACTAATAACAAGACCCTTTCTTCTCTCCAAGACTCTTTGGCCTCTCTCCATATACGGTACTGGAGTTCCATAATGTGAGCAATAATACAGCTAACAATTGTGAAAATTGGAAGTGCAATATGAAAGCCCAGGTGCTGCTTATCAGGGCGCTAATAAAAGCTGCTCTTTCAAAATGCATGGCAGGTTCTCACTTCAGTTTTATGGCAAAAGCAGAAGCACAGTCAAAGCAATCCCTCAAATTCTCATCCATATTACATTTGGCTTATGAAGCCATACTTCTGGCCATCTGTGAATTTCATAGTCATGTGTTGTGCAACAGCATTGCAGCAGGACTCTGTGGTAAGGAAAGTCAAAGTCTCAACTAGAGTCACATACATGCAAACATTTACATTATTATATGACACTAGCAAGAAAGAGAAATTCTGTTAGCAAAGCCAGACAAATAAAGCCTCAGGGTCCCCCGAATATTGGTGTTTAATTATCCAACTGGTAGAACACGTAGCATACAACAGGAATTGCAGGGTCATAAATGTAAAAGCAAAATACATTGGGTCTACAAGACACTAAAGAAGAGAGGAGCTGGAACTGACAGTACATGTTCAGCCTGGATGAGTCCCTGGTATTGTCATTAGTAAATTAAATAATTTCTGTCTTTATAGATTAACTTTGTACACAGGAGAAAAAAAAAAAAAAAGCCACTACAGCACCTTTCTCATTTTCATCTTTCCATCCAGTCCCTTCCAATACTAGGCTGCATTTTTACCAGCTCAACTTATTTTATGCAGAAATGATGTAGTCTTAATCTTCATATTACTGGTTCTCAGAAATGTCTAATGCGTATTAATGCATGATATTTTTATTTTAATAAAAGTAATTAAATAAATCTTTGCTGTTTGGGAGCATTTTTTGGTTGTTTTTTTTTTTTTTTTTTTTGTTTTGTTTCGTTTTGTTTTCCCTCTTTAGTGATCACCTGCCTTGGGAAGACTGTATGTACATATGTTAGTATTAATATTATTAACTTCAAAAGGAAAATGAAACATATATGTCCATTAATTTCCTATGTGAAGATCACAAAACCATTTACAGATAGATTTAAAAGCCTTCTTTATCAGGCAGGAAACTGCTCTTCCCTGTATTTCACATGTAGGAAATTAAAGGCACAGCAATACTCAGAGAGATGGAGACACTGATGGAGATAAATTCCCCTGCTAAAGAATGGGGTGGGTATAAAAATGTGTGGATATTTGGGAAGAATAAGCATTCAGAAATTCCACTGATCTCAGTTCAAATAACTAAAACATAAAAAGTGACAAAGGATGCAACAGCACAAGACAGCCAAAGAAACACAGCTGCAGTGTAATCCCCCTATCTGCCTGCACAGGATATGATAGGTTAAGATAAGATAAAGAAAATTGCTATTTAAAGATAGGAGAGGAAGGCAAGTCTCTGCCATATCCTTCCATCATTATCCTCAGCAGCACTGATCAAGCCATGCCCTTTACTACTCCTAAACTCATGCTGGGATAGAGCAAAGCAAACCTTTAGGGAACTCATTTAACAAGCAACAATTGCATCAGATCATGTAAGAAATTTCCAGGATAGCCAGTAAGAGCTGACACACTCTGAGGAGGCCCACAGCCACAGCCAGACCACCTACTGCAGTGCCCAGGACAGACCTACATATGCAGTCCATCGCTGAAGATGGGAGAGCTGGACCAAGCCATCCTGTCTGTGTGGCCAGGTTTTCTGTCCCAACACTGGTGGCAGCCGCGCAGCTCATGCCAAGGGCTCACTAGCAGAAGAACATTTCTCCATGTGGCATCGAGGCTGGCGCTTACTAATCCACCAGCTCAGCCTCCTTGAAATTGCATTATGTTTGTTGACAGAAATGGGCTCTGATCAAATGTTGGTGCCCACCAGAGGCAGACTCATGGCAGACCCACCAAGAGCAATGCCACGGGGACTGCAGGCACCAAGGGACACATCCTGTGCAGGGTGCTTGGTGGGGTGGTTGGGCTTCCTCCCTGTGGGTCAAGGTGGCCCACTTGGAGCCCACCTGGAAGTACATACACTCAGCAGTAAGCCCCCAGACCCAAAATGTAGATTATTGCTACTCTTTATTTAGGAGAGGAGCTGGAGTTAGATAGAGATTAGGTGGTGCTTTAAATTTTTCACTGGGAACTGAAATCTCTCTAATAAGCACCATCTGTGCGGTGTTTAACACCAGAGCTCCTATTTCAGAAAGCCTTTTGCTTTAAAACCTCTTGCTTTATGAAGAGAGCAGAAGGAACATCATTTAATGCATGTGTTAACCCCAGAGGCTGCTGCTTTCGGTGAGTTACAGCCCTGTGAAACTAAACCAGCTCAGAAATAGTGATTTATTTGTCTTCTGTATCTACTATTGTATGAGCTGGGTTTTCTTTTGTTGTTTGTTTTTTCCTTCTCATTTGTTCCTTTTGAGTGCAGATATGGGTTGCAGTAAACTTCACAGGTCTCCATCCCTCTCAGGTGGGAGCTATGATGATACAGGAGATGGCTGTTTTTCCCGCACAGACATTTTATGTAGCTGTATTTGTACTGGCACTCTTAACAAGTCAAAGTGCAGTTAATAGGAGTCACAGCTGGCTGTATCGGTTTCTGTCTAGTCGTTGAATCATCAAAAGCACCGGAGTTGTTTGTGAATTTAGTGATGGTGGATAAAAAATACAGCAATGTGTGACCTCTGCCACTGCTCATGGAGACAGAGCCACGCCAGGCCCAACCCTGCTGGGCTCGATGGAAACATAACAGTGAGGCAGCTCTTGCACAGCAGGGTGGTGAGGTCCTCCCAGCCTGTCCCCTGTGGACAGCCCCACTGTTTGGGGATTGTGGACATAAAGCTATCGGAGATTTCTAGAGAGAAAGCTTGTGAAGCCTGCATGGGCTCTGGGGCCTGCGCTTGGTGCTTCGTGCCCAGCAAGCATGCTGGTGCTGCAATGAGCCTTGCTGTTGAAGGCACTGGAAGGAAGGCTAACAGTGCCCTCTCTTGGAAGAGAAAGAAACCGTACACGAATATATAGCTTTAGTATCTGTCTCCAAGCAAACAGAGCAGAAAGAAAATAAAAAATGAAAAATAGCTTGCATGGGCAATTTATTTTCCAGTCCATTCAGAGTACAGGTTCACGCTACATTTAATCCAGGCTAAGTACGGGCTGCTGCTGTAAAGGGTTGCTGCACTGATCCGATGGAAAATAAATCCTTCTCTCTGATGGCTTAGTTTCAGTGGGTATGCAATGCAATTACATGCACAAGAGATCTGACATCTGACATGGCAATGTGTGTCCCAAGGACATGACTGTACTCCTTGGTGACAAGTGTACGTCCTTCTGCCCCCAAAAGCTCTTGTGCATGTTCCTGTGAAGTACTCCATTTCCATAGCACTCCGTTATTTTTCGTGTCATGTAAGAGAAGCTATATTGTGCAGATAATGCTGTGAAGAGTTAAAATAATGCAGGTAGACAGGCTATGTCAGGACAAAGGAAATTAGGTTCATTTTTGGCTTGTGATTTTTAAACTACTGGTGGGAAGTAGTCTTTCTCCAGAGTTTCTTCTTCATTTGAGGAGATTCCAGCATACATTTGACATATTGCAAAGTAAATAAATATATATTTGGTGAAAAGTCATGGTCTTATGTAATCCTTCCAAAGTAAAAACTTCCATATATTTTCAAAAATTATTATATTATCCCCTGTCTTGCAATACAATTTTTTCCTATTACGTGTTTTATTGGTTCAGAACACAATGGAGATTTGCCTAAAAATCTGGATTATTTGTGTTTTGTTGCAAATAAGCATGTTGAAATTCAGTTATAAGCAGGTAGGGCTCTGAATTTTTCTCAGATCAAGTGTTAAGTGAACAATCTTAATTCCCATCACACATCAGCTGTGTAGGTGAGCAAAAGTAACAAGATGCTTTTATTCCAAAAATGGTGTTCTTAGGGACCTTTTGTATTTGCAGAGGGCAGCACACACATCTGTGAGGTACATCTCCGTAAGTGATAAGACCATGGATCTGCGTTCCCCCCAAAAGGTGGACTGCTTTCTCCCAGTTTTCATATCTCTGATGTATGGCAAAACCATGCTTGTTATATTTCGACTATCATTTGAAGAGCAAGCAAGTGGGCTGATACCCCTGCTGAGGAAGTCTGTGTGTGCCAAGGGAATGTTATCCCACCAGGTAGCAGGCAGCATCAAGATATACCTTCCTAGTTACCTGGTGGTGAGGCAACGGGCTTTTGAAATCAATACAAAAAGGCAGGCAGGCAGCAAGCAATTCCTGGGAGAAACTATGATCTATATGTGATTAAACAACAGTTATTAGAGGTATCACTGAGGCCAAATTCATCTTTGTATGCATCCTTGTTAGAGTGCTAATTACAGTGGCTTCTCTGATGCTTTCCTTCAGTAAAAGCTGGTTCAGACCAATTGGGCACCTCTCCCAAGGGGACAACGGTCCCTGGGAAGCTTAAAATCATTATGTAGCAAGAGATGGGCCCGTTGAGATGCTGGCAGTGGGGATAGCCTGGAGGATTTTCAGCAAGCTGGTTACAAAGGGAAGCGAGTGTCAAGAGATAGGAGAGTAGAAATGGCACATTCAGACAACCCAAAGTAATCCTGCAGAGACCTCCATGGTGACACTGGCTGCTTCACAGTGAGCAACAAAAATTTAGGTTCACAACAACCCTGGAAGGTAGGAAAATATATAGTACAACAGGAAAATGAGATAAAGAAATGCAAACCAGGCTGGTGTGGGTTTGCCTAATAGGGAGGGAGATAATAGGTTTTCATGTAGCTGCATAAGAGTTGTCAGGATGGAAGAAGAGCATCCTTCTTAAGGAGGGAGAGAGAACTTGGAGGAAGGATGAGATAAGACAAGTCAGAGGCTCTTTAACAGACTTGGTGGGGAGGGAGAAACTGGTGTTTTAAAGAAAAGTGGGGAGTTGTTTGAGTACTCCTCAGATATTTTGTTTATTTTTTGGACTTGTTTCTTCATCAGAGGAGAATGGAAATCTATCAGACCTTGCTTGGAAAACAAACCCCTTTACTGAATGTGACTTTTGCAAAGAGATGCTGAATATGTGGTCTTCGGGTCTAATTAGAATCATAGAATATACCAAGTCAGAAGGGACCCATAAGGATCACCAGGTCCAACTCCTGGCACCACACAGGTCTACCCAACTTCTTGCAAAGAGGTTTGTTCAGCAGGTAGAAAAGGGCATAGGCACATATATAGTCTCTTGAAGGATGCAGTTAACTATTTTGCAAGCCTATAAGCTGCTTACATAGAGAAGATATTACCTCAAAGAGTGTTTAAAGCATTCATATATGACACTTCATCCTGAATGCTGGGTTACTAAGTATTGAAGTTATCATTCAAAACGTTTACCCAGAAAATTTTCTTGGGTGGAAAGACTGCTATTAATTATTAACATCTATTCCAAACTACTCTAATGACCACAACATGAATTTATGCTTTCTCACACAACAAAGCACCAAAATATTACCCAGCTGCTATCAGGAAATCAATAACTAGGTTTATTGCAAACTGCATTACCCCAGGAGGATACATGTCCTCCTTTTCACACACTCCTTTAACACTACATTTTAGCCACTGGGAGAGGAATGACATTTTGCCAAACTGACCTTTGATCTGATGACACAGACAGAATTTTAACAATACTGGTGGAAACTATAGGGCAAGCCTGGCTCCAGCCATACTTGAAACGCTTTTGGTGATTTACTCTCATTCACCAAGCAGAAAAATTATTCCCTATTGCTGTGGCTGCTTCAGCTCTCCAGGTAGTATAAAGCAATGGGGTCCAATTGGAGCCCTGCTGACTTGAATCCACTGAGCCAATGGTGCTTTACATCAGTTTATGACCTTATGGTTTATCCTCTATTAAGTTAACTACAATATTTACCTTGAGACATATAATAGGGACACTCTTTTTTTATTGAAAACATAAATATATAGACAGTGACTACTTTCCCACAGATAGTGAGAAATCAGTGTTCAATAAACTTGCAATGATAATGTATAATATAATTTCAAGAAAAAGATAGAATTATACCATTTCACTTCAACATCATATTACTATACAATTAGTGTTTTAATACAGGTTGGGCTAAAAAGGCTGCTCAGCTGTGAATTTGGTCTTCACTGGGGAAATGTGTTGTGTTTTTCATTGAGAAGAAATATATATCTTTAGAAATTATTATTCTGTGCGTTGTACCATCTCAACACAAAGTTTCTTAGCAACACTGATGCTTTTCTTAATGATCTTTTTCTGTCATAGCTGCTTTTTATAGGGAAGACTCATTTCAGCATATGCAGAACCAGGGCTGGCAAATGAAGCAACAACCAGCCAAGGAACTGGCAGTGACTAAGATGAAGTCTAATAATTTCTATTTGCATCTTCTCAAGGAAAACTCTAGTCTTAGCTATAAACATATTCAAATGTGTAAATGCCCCAAAACATATTTGTACCTATATAACCTGTTTCACAAACCTACTTCTATTAGGTATAAAGTTTTCCAACACAACAACGTGGCCTCACGTAGTGAAAGTTTAATAAATTATGTTTTTCAAGATTGCTGGCAGAATAGTATTAGCTACTTTATTAAATATAAAAATATAATCTATTTTGTGTGATGGAGACTGCTCTTTGCCTTGTTACATGCTTCAGTTCCTGTGCAAGCTTACATGGTTGATAAAGAAGGGCCTGTTGAGTGTAATGAAGGGAAAGACTAGTATCTTGATTAAAACAGCAGAAAGTTCTGAGAATTAGACTTGATTCCTGCTGTTATTGCTGAGCCCTTGTGTTCAAATGAACAGAAGACACTGTAATGCATGTTGTTTAGTACTTGGTTCTTTACCCTAAATATTGTTATTTTGTATGGAGTTATATGGAAGGAAGGTTTTTGTCTAACCTGCCAATGGCAAAACTGTTGTCACATCTTTTCTATCTCACAACAGACAGTATTATGCTAAGCAGAACAGAATCACAGAATGGTTGAGGTTGGATGGAACCTCTGGAGGACCTCTGTTCCAGCCCCCCACTCAAGAAGGGCCACCTAGAGCAGGTTGTCTAGAAGGAACATCAGTGTGGGTTGAAATTTTCAACAAGAGTTATTCACGCAGATCTTGTTCAACGAGCTTCACTTCCTAGGTTGCAAGGTCATGTTTTGTGAAGTCAAGGGGAAACTCTGATGGGCATTAATGTTACAAACAGGGTGGTGTTGCAGTTTGGTCCACAGTGGTGGTTGCTGGTGGTGTGTAACTTTGCACTTGAGCCTGGCTTCCTCCTGCATCACCCCGCACCCTTGGTAGTGTAAACCCATGAGAGAGGCATTAGCATAACAAAAGGCAGATGGTACACTCACAAAGTGGAGCTGGTAAAATTGCCTCTGAAAATCTGACAATAAACTGGACTCATAGCAAACCACTTCAGTGCAGCATGCAAAACAAAGATATAAGAAAACCCACCTTCATAACCACCAGCATGTTTAGCATAAAGGAAAAAAAAAAAAAAAAGAGAAAAAAGGGGAGAAAAAAAGCTTTTCATCTTCAAAGTCTTTTACAAATATTCACTAATTAACCTTCCATGTCTCAGTATTACAGCTATCGTGGGAAGGGCCTCAGGGAAAACGGTAGTAAAGTTTCTAAATATTCCTTTAAGATGTCAATTGAAGCACAGATTTTTTTTTTTTTTACTCACCACTGAATGCAAAGCATTTCTAAAAATACTTCAAATAGCATTAACAATGCTATTGGAATGTATGTCTGTGTACACAACCTGTGTAAGAAAATATGCATCATTTATGTCCCACTTAAGTCTTTAAAGCATGACTAATGGCACATCTGCCTGCTCTGCTGGAGTGAATTTCTCTATGTGGGTCTGCAAAGCCATGCATATATCCTTAGCTTTTTAAAGTAGTGCCACAGAAGCTCAGAGAAACTGTTCCTGGTGTAATATAAGTATGCAATATTTGAAAAGCAAGGCTGGAATGAGTATAAATTGGCAGTTTAGACCATTATCCTTGTTTTCATAGGCAGGCCTTTATGCACAAGTAGGTTCTTCTGTCCCACTGCAGTTACTATTCTCAGTTTTTTGTTTCTGTTTTCCTGGGTATCTATCCATTTGCTCCTCAAAGGTTTTAAGTATGGGGAGGCAAGTTTGTGGCTCATCTAGAGACCTAAGCTAGTCTGTCCCAAAAAGTCTCACTGCAGTGGGTTTTGCCGCCAAGCTGGTGATAAGAGCATTAATCGCTTGTGCATATTATGAAAGCTGAGTTCTACTCACTAGCTGATAATTAAAATCCACAAGTTAAAACTGTAGTAAAATCTATATTTGTTTATATATTTCCTCTTAGACTTATGGACATCAAAAACACTGTATAGCATAATGTGACTCCTTTTGTGGAAGTTCAGAGGAATAGACTTTTAAGTAGGCAGGTCTCTTCTAAAATGGGATTTTAAATAACCAGATCACTTAGGACCCAATTCTTCAAAGTATGCACACATACACAAATTCAGACAGTTTCCTAGCAGTGGTTACCATCTGACTCTCACTGTTTTCAAAATGTCATTTTTACTCATTTATGGAAACTTTTCCTTAACACTTCATAAACCTTCTTAAGCTGTTTTAGAAAAGTGTTTATAGAGTTCAGATTTCCATCACTGGCTACAATGGAGTTTGAGAATCTACCTAAAAACAAATACTGAATAATCTGTTCATAGGAGTGTTTTCTTCCTTCTCTGAACAAAATTCTAGGTGACTTTTTACTTTCTCTTAGATTCTGTTGGCTGATGCAGTTGTGACTACCTTAGTATCATAAAGCTTCGCTGGGGACAATATTATTTAGTTCACTTCAAATGCAAATTTTTAAAGGCTCTGCCATGGTAGAATCCATAGATGTCTTCAGTTTTGGGGCTTCTGTGGAGACTACCATTAAAGACTGACAAAATTATTGCTAGCAGGCATCACTGACAATTAAATGAGAGCAGCAGGATTTGCTTTTTTATTAATTTATTTGCAATTTTTACCAGTTTCAGTTGTTTTAGTCAAGGGAAATTGTGCAGAATTAAAACTAGATCCATAATATTGGAGGTGAGTAATTGGAAACATTAGAAAAAAATTCTTCAGTCATGGTTTGCTAACAGCACTGGAAACAAAGCAGAGTTGTCCAAATGGGGTATGACTTTTTCAGTTTTGTCATGTGGAAATGGTTGCAAGACACACTAAAACACCAAAAGGACTTTTATCAATGGGATTTTTCTCTTTAACTTTCTTGCAGAAAGAAGTGTACATCTGTTGATAGAGATGAAAGCCTTTATGCATGCCTGCACAGAGGAACCTCAAAGTTCATTATATTCACTTTCTGAAAAGTATGCACTGACACTTTTGTCTCAGCTTCACACAAGACAACCTTCACATCTTTTATTTGAGTTACATAACCACCGTTTGTTTGAATTGTACAAAGGCTTTCCTCAGTTTTAAGGGAAACTTCCAGGATAAGAAAATTCAAAGAGAGATCGAGTTCACATTGCACTGGCTGAAGGGCACCTCCTTACCTCTTGAAAACCCACATAATCCCTTCCTTCTTGAAAGCTCTGTGGGACTACAGAAACTCCCAGACTACCAGCACATATTCCTGTGAGAAGTTCTTTTCTACACTGGGACCTTTTCCCCTGACTTACAGGCTTAGCCTGGAATTTGACAGTGCTAACTTATACCAGTTGGCCATCTGGGGATATTTAAGTCAAAATTCCTGCCCTTGATGTACTCCATTTAAAATTTTCAGGCCTTGAATAAGTCCACATAGGTTTTGATCTGGTGTTTCAAAATTGCAAAGCTATTGTGTCAGAAAGTTTGGTACTGTACCAAAGATTATGTTGATTCCTACACTGTGACAAGGAGCAAAATACATCAAAGCTCAGAGCCCCATCCTCACTTTTTCCTCCAAGTGATCAAACATTTTGTTATCAGACAAATGCTATCACAAGCATTACATGTTTCCTGTTGTGTAGGTGTATTATCAGGATACACACACAACTACACCCACAGTTGTATCACAAAGACAGCCCACTTAAGAAGAAAATAATTTCAGGAAAAAAAATAGACTGGTGCTAATTCTAAAAAATAAAGGTTCAATAGTAGATGAGATTAGATAAGCTTCTTAAGAGCTTACTTCTATAATCTCTTGAGGTCAGTCTATCCAGGCATTTACCAATACCTAGAAACCACACTTTTTTTTATATTTTTTTAAACCCTCCATCTGTTTATATTCAACAACAGAGATAGAAAGGACTATAAATATTCATAGAGAGATCTGGAAAACCCACAGAATCAGTAGGGGACTAGGAATTTCTGAACTATTGGTGCTTGACTGCTTTGAATTGGGGTTTGCTGAAAGCTGTCTTCTGACGATTGACATAGGTCAAGTGTGTAGATGGAATCATTTTAATTGTTGGATGAAAATGGTAGCATCATCAAAATGCTGGATCGAATCATCATGTAGGCAGATCTGGTCTTCTATTCTAGGAAATAGTCCTGGAATCTGGTAAAGTCCTGGAAGACTTCCTTGACCTACCTTCCTTCCTTCCTTTTGGGTTTTGCTTTTTTTTTTTTTTTTTCCCTTCACATTCTCAGTCTACTTGCTGTTTAGTCCATAATCACCATCTACACTTTATGGGACTGTTTACCCTCTTCCAACCTTTCCTTCACTCTGCAAGCCATCTGCGGGCTCTTCAGCTTCATGACCCTTCCATGCCCTATATTCTTAGGAAGGCAAGATCTGCCACAGCTATGAGGAGTGTGCACCCTGCTGAGCAGCAAGATCTCATAACCAAAGCCTGTACCTGTCTCTATCCTGTCAGCCACCAAATTTATTATGCTGATACTATATTGTCCCCTCAGGGCTGTTTTTTTTTTTTTTTTTTCTGCATGGAAAGCTGATAGCTTACCTGACTTAATGAAGCACTCTGCAGCCTGATGACTGTGATTTATTCTGCTTCCCATGTGGTTTAATTCTACATTGGTTATCCTTGATTTGTAGAAGAAGAACAGTAATTGGAATGGGAGCCACAGTGGCTGCTTTAAATCAGATTATGCAAGAATTCCCTAGTGTCTTCAGTGGGCCACAGTTTTTCTCTTTTTAGGGTGTACTTTTTCTGAACTTTTTTTTTTTTCCTGGTGTCTGCCAAAAGTGCTTATTTTTGTTGAAAGTTCCAGCAAAAATAGCTCAGCTGTTTGGAAGAGGAATGTTGTATCAGAGGTGACAGAAAGGAATTTTGTAAGTAAAAATAATCTCGCACTTTTAACAGTCCTGAAAAACAAAGCCACTGAACTAGGCTTTTCTTAGCAGCTCTACTTTTAGAAATGGCAAGAGAAACTGATTTTTGTGCCCACAGATTCTTCTTCCGTGTCGGTAAGCTGCACGCATCAGAAACCATTTGCTGCACCCAACTGGATACAACATTCCCTGGGCTGTGAAATCAGATGGATACTGTCAGGGCACTGGGGACTGTTGGGAAACCTTCATCCCTTGCAAGATAAAGAGAGACTTCCAGCATGTCATCAAAGTAGGTGCTGATTCAGAGATGTCCCCAGTGAACACTGCTGTGCAAAATTTAAAATAGGTCCTTCATCACACATTGCTGCTTAGGATACTCCCAATAACTCTCTTGATGTTCTAGTCTTCCCATGGTATCCAAACACCAACCATCACCTTCATTAAGGTAAAGACTTAGTATTCATGGTAAGAAAATGGATGTGGCTGAAAAGTTCAAATGCTACAGCAAATACTGGTGCAAGGATATGAGTATGTGAAATTCAAGAAAAATTAGGATTACTGGATAGGTATATTTGGGGAGGGGGAAAAAAAAAAAAAGAATTGCTCTATGTTAAGACATCTGTCCAGCAGATTGTATGTTGTTTTGTATAAAAGTAACACCATACAACTGAACAGCAGTAATCTCAGAAAAAAAGGGCATTTTACTTCCTTGTGACAAAATGTTTCTCAAGGACCCCTGGGAAATTGCATGACTTCTGACTAATGCTATTATGGACTGTGTCTAAGTGATATAATTGAGCTTTGGCAAGATTTGCAACCAAACTCAGATCTTTACGTACTCAAATCTTCACTCATCTTTACGTTAGAAAATGCTCAGAACAAAAGCACGCTGAACTACAAAACATGCTGTGATCAGATAGTGTGAACACGATACTGCCATTCAGTACGGTGACAGTAAAAACATTAGGTATTAGAAAACATGCACTTGAGTACTGGATGTAAATAAATAAATAAATAAAGTCTGGCAAGTGGAATATATCTGACAATTCTGTTAATCTATAAATATTAAGTTTTTCTCCTCCTGTACTTACTCTTGGCTTGAAAGAAGATGTAGTGAATATGCATATTCCCTAGTACCCTATATAACTAGTGAGTCAATTCAGTTTGGCATTGAACATAAAATCTATTCCCAGATGATGTGCCTATGATTCTTTTGCATCCTGAAGCACTTGGCAAGAATCCTGACAAACAAGGTTAAATTCAAGAGAGACTCAAAATACCTGAGGCAGCTGGTTTCTAAGGCTTGATCAACTGGAAAAGAGGGAAGCATTCCATTTTTCAGGCAGAGAAAAAAGAACAAAGACAGGTCATTTAAGCAGTGCAAACTCAACACAGATACCAAGAGTAAAAAAAAAAAAAAAAATACAACATTGACAAGCCAGGAGGCAGCAGGCATAAAATATCACCTCACTGATGTTGCCAGTAGAACCAAAATAGCACAGGAGTGAATCTCCGCTGAACACAAAGAAAAATTTGGGAATGGTATTAACTATAGCCTGCTTTAACAGTCAGTGAACTCTACTTAGGAAGCACTGAGAGCTGTTTGGTATTGTTAAGAAATAATGTTTCTCCTAAACGTGATATATTTAATAAAGGAAGGATTATGATTAATTTTAATCTTTTCACTAAAAATTCAGATCGTTTGAGGAATGTCCATTTTCCCTATTTTACTTGATACTGCACATTCTGAAAGTGTCACAAGTACAAAACATCTATGGTCTTTTTATCTGTATGTTTAATGAGAGACCAGGCCACAGCAAAACAAGCTGCTTTTTGTGTTAAACTAATGCCATTGAGCTTTGACCCTGGGTGAGATGGTAGCATCCATGTGGCTCTCTGTTGGGACTGCTGTCTGGCTGAAGTGTGGAATTAATTAATGCCATTAAGATGTGTAAAATGTACATTCTAACTATCATAAAGTTAATGCATCTTTTATTTAGAAGAGGAATAATATATATGTATTTCAATAAAAGATATTTCTATTGTTATACTGAAGCACTAAAAAAAAGGGGGGTAAAGACAGAGGAGATCAATTTATAACAGAGAGAAAAGCAAGCCAGGATGTCTTTCTAACATACACCTTAATTCAAAGTTAAATTCTCAGCTAGATGCAGAAATTGCTGTATGATGCTCTTTGGTTTGCGTTGCTTAGAAAGACTGATGCACAAAGGTCCTCTTCAGCCATAGAAATCTGAATCTCAGAGATGAATTGAAAAAACATAGAGAATAAAGTAGTACAGAAAAATATATTACTACATCAAAATACACTAAAACTTCTGAGTCTTCCCAGTTTTTTCTCACAATACTTTTACTGTCAGTGAAATCAGTAAAGCAGCTATATATATAAAGGCATTATTTTGATATTCATCTGGTCTTATACATGCATATATTCAGAATAATCTATGCTGACTTCAAGATAAAAATACCTGTTGTTCAAATCTTACTTGCATGAGCTCTGCGAATGTTATACAGCTACAAAAGCACAAACCAGATTCTGACTTGCTTTGCTTTTTATCATGAGAATTGTTTAATTAAATCCCATCGGAAAAGACTCTACAAGTTAAAGGCAAGATTTATCACTGGTGATGACTATTAAGCCAGAAAAACACAAATCACACTCAGTTCTTAGATACCAGAATAAGTTTTTCTGGGTTTGCAATTTGACAGCAGCCTTTTTGTTACAAATTGAGCAAAAGATGCTCACTTTATTTTTAGATAAATAGGGACATTTAAACTGTTTAAGAGAGTACTTAGAGTAGACATCTGTTCAGTGCAATAGCTCCTGATATGGGGAGGATAAGAGATCATGTTCTCTCAACAATACAATACTGGGTATTGACTAAAATCTCTACCTTCTCTGAGAAAATGTGAGCTTAACTAGTTACAGCATAGGCTGCCACACTGTCAAGAGGTGGAACAACAAACGTTCTTGACAGAGAAAATAGACATTGCATCATTGCATGTTAACTCTTCTCTGCTGGGGTGCTTAAAGTCACAGATTATGAAGCCTTTTACTTAATTTTCTCTTACTTATTAACAGGGAAAGGCCTATCTGTAATACACTAAGTTGAATACCATGCAGAAATCCTTCACTTCCTAGAGTTAAAAAATGCCCTGCATACATTAGGCCTTATCTGTTTTATTGTTGATGGTCAGTGATATCTTCTGAGGCATCAGTAGCAAAAGAGCTAACCTAGTCTTCAACTACTTAAGACACCATGTCTTCTTTCTTGACAGGGGCAAAGTTTTGCTGTTATTTCCTCTAAGCAACACCACCCAACCTTGCCCCCTTGTTAAACTCCTAATAGGTACGAGATAAAAGATTGCTTCAAAGCCTCAGGCATTAGAAAACAAAGTTGCTGACCTTGTGGCTTATTTCAAAAGTCAAGTGGACACATATAAGACTTGTAAGTCACCATGTCTCCTGGTCCAGCACTATTTCATCCCCAGCCAGACAAAAAAAACAGGTTTCCAGAATGACTGTAAACCAGAGAGTAGACATACTACAAATCAGATATTTCAGGTGTTCTTCAGGCCTCAGTGAAATGCAGAAAAATCACTATGGTTTTTTGTTCTTTCTCAATAACAGGAATACACTTAAGAACAAAGAATTTAAGTATTTTATCTGCTAATGTCTGTTATCTCCCTCACCCAATCCTACTTGTCCACTACGTTGCAGTTCCTCTGAGGTTCAGGTGAATGAGTGTGTACACCCATACGTGTGCTCCAACGGGTAAGCACAGCATTTGCAGTCATTGGTGCTTGAGGATAATGACTCCAGTTTAATAGCCAGGAGATTAACGTGGTATAAAGCCAGGATTCATTCAAACTTAAAGGAGACACACTTTCCTCAGTACAGTTTCTTCTTTCCCTCCTACTCTGTGCCTTTTCTAAATGGCATATCAGTCTTACACAGTATATGCTGGGGTTTCTGCTAAAGAGTGGTAACCATGTAAGGTCCTTTCCTATCAGACATCAAGATTGAGGATGCAACAGGGACAATATGTTGGTTATTAATTGGAAAAGGGAAACCTTTTGCCCCATGGGACAGCTCCATTTGCCCCCTGACCCCAACCCCCTTCTTGTGTTGGGGGTCTCCACCTGCCTTCCCCACACAAGAGGAGGCATGGAGCCCAGGCTCAGCCCCATGACTCTTGTTTGATGAGGACATCATAAGGCTCCTGTCCCTACAGGAGTGCTGCCACATCTGGGCCAGGACAATCCCAAGCACAAATACAGAGAAGATTTAAGAGAGAAGATTTAGATTAGATGTTAGGAAGAAATTCACTATGAGGCACTGGAACAGGCTGCCCAGAGAAGCTGTGGATGCCGCATCCGTGGAAGTGTTCAAGGCCAGGTTGGATGGGTTTTTGGGCAACCTGGTCTAGTGGGTGGCATCCCTGCCCGTGGCAGGGAGGTTGGAACTAGGTGAGCTTTAAGGTCCCTCCCAACCCAAACCATTCTGTGATTCTATCATTAATATTTATCCTTTACATTCCCAGCTTCCCAAGAAGATTAAGATCCTAGCTCTCCAGTGGCCACTGCACTAGACCACATCATTGAATAATGCAAATGAGTAAATTATAACTTTGGAAGCCTTTACTGTCTCTGCCCTGGCTAACATTATACAGAGTGGATATGGGAATTAAACTTATTTCTCTGCTATTGCTTCTGGTTCTTGATGGTTCTTGGTTCTGTAGGAGTCATCTTCATGACTCCTACAGCCTGCCCTCCTTCCCTTTTAGTTTCTTGTATGGTTGGTCTTTTACCGTAAAATTTTGGTCTTATCCTCCATTTTGTCTTCCACAATATCAAACACTATTCTTTCAGGGTCTCCTCATTCAGGCTGATTTCTACCAGCCAGGCTACCAGCTCTGCCTGTGGAAATTATTGGGATTTCATTATATACACCATAGTTAATTCTTCACAGACCTCCTACAGTTCCTTAATTATATCTTCTCCTCCACATATCATTATTCTTTAACTGGCCCCAAATTTAAATCAGTTAAATTTAATCACATTCCTTTCTTACTTGTGATTGTCTAACATCCATATAAAACAAAAGAGGCCTTATAATACCCTTGTATATTTGAAACTTGGAACTGAAAATTATCTGCAAAGATAATAACAGTCAACCCTGCTGTGTTCCTGGTCTTAATTTAATAGAATAATGGTAATGAAAGCATGGTACAGACCTCCTGGGATCACATCGACCTTCCTCCTATGTGAAAGATAGGGCTATTAGACTTAGGACATGTCTAATAATTTGTCTAGCTTGATCTTAAAACCCTGCCATAAACAGCCCTCCTCTATCTAGCATATTTAGGCACTGCACCACAGATACTTCCTAATAGTAAGTCCCAAAATATGTACAACACAAATTCATTGAGTTTGTCATAATCTGTTTGCAAAGCTCTTTGAGAGCAAATTACCACCTTTCTCTTTAACAGATCTTTGCATACGGGATTATTAGTACATCTTACCTTTAGTTTTCTTTTTCCTAAGCCAAGTATAACCACTTATTTCAATCTTTACTCACAATTCATGTCTTTGGATATTGGCTTCTGTTCGTATTCTCTTTGCCTCCTACGTTTTTGATCACCTTCCTCTGTACACCTCACAGTTTGGCAACACTTCAGAAAATGTGGTGTCCCAAAACGTGTTCAGAGCCAATGTCAGCCTCCCAGGGCCAAGCAGGGAAGAATAATTACCTTGCATATGTTATCTACAACACTTCTGTCAGCACTGCACAGCAAGAGCTTTGTTTATTTTTGTAACGGTATCATATTATGACAATTTCATTCATGCACCATTAGAGCCATCACATCTATTTATCCCCTCTTTTATAACTGATTCTGTAATTTCCCTTTCCCAAGGGAATTTGACTTTGAATTTGACTTTATTAGATTTCCCTTGTTGGTTTTGGGTCTTTTGTGCTAATTATTAATATGGCTCTGACTTCTGATCCTGTATCACAAGGAGCTTGTAGTCCCTCCTAGCTTGCTGGAAACTTGTGTGTTTCATGATTTGAATTCTTAATTAAAATACCGAGTAGAAATATGAATTCTGCAGACCCCTGCTTTTAATTCGTTCCCAGTTTAACACCCAACCATGCAAGTGTGTGTGCTCACTGTATCGTGACTCTGGGTAGGCACACATTTCTCTTGTTTCCTTAAGAGAATGCAAGGCAGCACCATGCCAAAAGCCTTATTAGAGTCAAGACTTATCTGCTGCTGCTCTCTTATCCATGAGAACAATTATCCTGTCAAAGAAGGAAATGAGGTTAGTTTGACATGATTTATTCTTGACAAAACTACTCTAGCTGTTTTTATTACCTTATTATTCTCTAGGTACTTATAAATTGGTTCTTTAATAATTTAGTCTTGTATATCTTTTGGGCTAACGGAGATAGACTGACTGCTTGTTAGCTCCCTGAACCTTCTTTTTCTTCTTTTTAAGGATGGCTTCTGTGGTTTTGTTTCTTTCCTAGAGAACTTTCTCCTTTCCTATTACCAACAAGTGCCAGCTGTTCAGATATTTCTTAAATTTCTTAGATATTCCAGGGTAAATTCCACTGTAACTAATATACGTAACACATTAAATATTTTCTAACCTTTTCTTTCCCTACTCAGACTCATGCATCCATGCTCTTGAAAACAACCTAGTTGCTTTCGGCATTTGGTAATGATTTACCTCTATGTCGTGCCTGAAGAAAAGATGTCATTGAATATCTTGTCCTCATCGTGGTTTATTATTTCCAATCCTCTCCTATTAAGGAATAGGCTTGAACTTTTTTTTTTTTTCTCTTGTAAGTGCTCATAGAATCTTTTCACATTAATTTTTATCACCCTCAGTAAGTCATTTTGTCATTTAATCATCCTGGAATCAACCACAAACCCTTGGTCTACCTTTCTTCTAGTCAGCTTTATCCTGATTTGTAAATAATTCCAGTTTTAATATCTGAGACTTTAAAGACCTTCTGTTGCAGCTATTCCTGCTTCTTACACTGATTCCTTTCTCCTTCATAGCACAATAATTGGATGTTTTGCCTTAAATACAGCTTCTTTCAGTAATTGCCATCTCTCCTGCACTCCTTTATCCTTAAACTACTTTCCCAAGAGAATCTACTTACAAATTCCCCACATTTATCAAAGTCAGCTTAACTGAAGCCCATTATCTTCATTTTGCTTCTCTCATGCTGTCCTTTTCTTAAAATAGTAAACAATGATCAATAGTTTTGCAACCGTTTCCTCCCCCTTAGTCCTTGGAATCTATCATTTTTACAGAAGTCAGGCCAGTGTGCTAACAAACCTGTATGTCTGAAATCTGCAACAGTTTCTGGTCAAATAAGACATACGAAAAAGCCTGCAAAGCATGCCCTGTTTAAGCATGGATACAACAATATTGTACTACTCGATGGTTAGCATTACTCCAGAAATATGCAGAAGTGATCTGCTTAATTCTGAAGTGATGTTGCAACCAAATTGCAACACACATGCAAAGAAGTGTTAATCTGGTTTGTTAGTTAAGGAAATCTATACCAGTCAATGCAGCTGTGCCAGCAGAAATTAGATTTTCTAAGGTGCTAACAATTACTACTCACCTTATTCAAGCTTATGAAGTTCTGTACTGTATTACTTCTGCTTGGCACCTACATCGTCCCTTCCTAGCTGCAGAAATATCTACATTGGTGGTATTCAACCTTATCGAGAATTGCACCCAGCCCAACAGCGATGGAGAGACTATACAACAACCAAGTCATTCCTTTATTCCGTGAGCCAAAATGCAGTTCAAAACAAGAATATTTGAGGGAAAAAGGAGAGCACACTCCCATATCTTCCTAATCTGTACAATCTAAATAAGGCAGTATTAATAGCCTCTTTTAGATCACACCCAGGAGGGCACCACTTTCATATTTCAGCTGTCTTCTCATTCACTGTTAGACCTGGAAGTCCAGTGCTGGATGACAGAAATATTTGTACAGTTAAATACCAGGAGAGAGGTACAGAAATATAAACACGTCAGGAAACCACTTGAACGGGGAATTCACTTCAGACTGAAATAGCCCTTCAAGTCACAAAATGGAAAACTGCCTAGAAGTTTCCTTTCCTAACTTTTTATCTGTCAGCCCAGGGATTTGGCCTGTCAGTCCCCTGGCAGAATTTTAAGCAGGTTTAGGTGCCTGCTCTCCATCCCCACGTAAACAACAAATGTGCAGAACTGTTAATTTCAATTAGACTTCAAAAGCTTGCTGAAGGAAATCTCACTCAGGACCTCAGTGATTATTACAACCATCTCACTTGCCAATTCACCTTCCTCACCAGAAAGTTTATGAAGGGCAAAAAAAAGCCTAAGTCCTTTTAATCACAAGTTAACAAAACCTATCTACAGTTAAGTAGAAGCTCTTTCACACCTCCTAGGCACAGGACTATGAGAATCTTGGCTCACAATAACCACATTATAGCATTTTTTCAAGATGTTCATCGAAGCCTTTGTAAAAAGCCTCACTGAAAGTCTGCTCCAAAACCTTCCCTCTCTGATAGTTAAGTCATGGGCAACATATAACCATTTTGTTCAGTTGCAAATATTGTCCTTAATCATTCTGTCTCCTCCCTGGTATAGGTGCAAATCTATATTTATACCTCTCTGGTATTCATGGAGAGCAATACACACCATTTCAGCTTTTGTTCTGCTAAAAAAGCCAGAGTGGTCTAGGCTTTCTGCAAAAAACAGACTCTCCATTCCCATTCTCTGCATTTGCTCCAATTTTAATGGATTTTTTTTTCTTATTAAGCATGCCTGACAATCTCTACTGCAGACAGAGTAATTATGACCTTGCATTGTGGTCAGTACACCCTTATCCTTACTGAAACTACCAACCACACATTTATGGCTACCAGCTCTACTACAAAATTCTGATCCTTCTCTGTGTCAATCGTCCTTCCATCATGAAAGTTAAATGTTTTTGTTTTTCCTTATTTTCTGTACAAACATTGCTAATACAAATGTCCATTAGGATCAGTCAAAAACCCACTCCATTTTCAACCCCATTGACTGTTCTCTAGCCCGTGCATCCTCAACAAGAACACATTCTTCCTCCCTTTCTGCCAGATCCTCGCTTACAGTACAATGATTGCATTAATCTGCTCCTGGGCTACATGGAAAATTACCTGTTATGCTACTGCAGCTGTACAGTTGAGTGATAGCCACTGTACATGCCTCAGCTACAGAACCAGTTGTCTAATCAAAGAACAGTGGCAAGTTCCTCCTGTGTGAACTATGTATAACAAACCACATTGTATTTCTTCCATTTCCATTTATGTCTCTCTCCCCTTTTAATCTTTTCTTCAACATTTCATCTGAATCTTTGCATCCCACTGAGGTCATACTAATAGTTGGTAATGGCATGCCTCGTTATTTTTCTTTTCATTAAACAGGTCCTATATGTGCCATTCACCAACCACACAGTACTGCCTGATTTTATAACTGCACAAATAAACATCACTGAGGGAATTGTAGCTACATTTGCCAGCTCTTATGATCCCAGTCAAGCTGGGTATTAAATAATTTGTGTTGCTGCAACCCCTACCCAGCATGTGGTAATTTGTTCTCCTTCACTTGTTCCCATTACCCTGCTTTCACTGCCACATTCTATAACCTCCGTGTTACTGAAAACAGCCAAAATACTCATTTTGCTTCTCACTAGATAGACCTAGATTACCCTTAATCTCCTTAATACTCTTAGCCTTCTCCTTAAGCTATTAAAAACAAAACAAAACAAAACAAAACAGGACTCTTTCTTTGCTTTTTGTTGCTTATCTAGCTAAAGGAAAATTACTGTTGTTACAGTTGATTACCTTTCCACAAATCTAGTCATCTTAATTTTGGGAACTCTGAATTTTTCCACATACTTCCTGACAAAACAGAGATGCAAATAAGAACTTGGGGACAGGTTGCAAGAAGAATTCAAAAGATGGGATCTGTCAAGCACATTTGGCAGAATGCATTTTTGGTTAGCATGGACCTGATGTTGTTAATGAAAACAAAAACAAAACAAAACAACAAATAAACAGGGGAAAAAAAGAAAGAACGAAAGAACAAAAGAACGAAAGAACGAAAGAACGAAAGAACGAAAGAAAGAAAGAAAGAAAGAAAAAAAAAAAAAAAAAGCTGCCTCTTTTCTCTCTCTGTCTCTTCCCAACCTCAAGATGCAGAAATCCCAGGAAGGGAGAGGCTAACAGCGTAAAGAAGCAACTGTAACAGGGGAACATGTTTATTATTTTGTTGACACCCATCTATCTCCATATGTTTTAGCCCAGCTCTTCATGCTATGATTTTAGCTCAGGCTTGGACCTAAGGCACCAGATGAGGCAGTTCCTGCTTCTGTGACTAAGACTGGGGCACGTAGCATGCAGTAAGGGTTGTGAAGAGCACTGTCAGGTGCTCTTCACAGTATTAGGCAGCATCTAGTAAAATACATGAGTGGTACACATGAGAAGGGCAGAATCCTGCTGAGTGCTGAATGCTCCAACAATGTCTTTGTAAATTGGTTTCTGATCCAGGCTTCTGAAAATAATACGCTCATCAAAAAAACAAACAAACAAACAAACAAACAAAAAAAAAAACTCTCCACAGCTTGCAGGAACAAGTCTATAACATATGGCAGAAAATGAGACTTCCTATACTTCTACAAAAGCTGTAGTCCCAAGGGCTCTCAGAGCAATTAGTGGAAATCAGCTGAGACACATGAGTACGTTTGGCTCTTCTTTCACCTTCATTCTGCTTTTATGATACAGGTCTCTGGTTAAATGCTTGACCTGGCAGATTTTTTTTACTGCTGGTGGCAAGAAAGGTATCTTCAGGGCCCTTCTGTAAGAGAGCTGCACATAAACAAAGGAAGCTGTAACACAGTTATCTGGACAAAACAACAATCATCAAATGAACAGCAGACAAGGGATTCAAAATATCTTTCTACGAAGGTGGGGGACAGTGGGAAGGAGTGAGGTGTTTTTCAGACACAGGGCCCATTTCATTCCTTGCACTATGACCCACATACCCACACTGTGTTGAGGTTGTGCTGGCTACGATTTATTAGCAAGGCTGCAGAGAGGAATGAATTATGGTGTAAACTCTTCTCTACATCCCTGAGAGTAAGATGAACAGCACTGGCTTGAAACTGCAGCAAAGGAGTTAGACACAGGGAGTAATCAGCTCATGGGAATAACAGCAGAGATGAATGCCTGCAGTGCTCAACTCTTCTTGTGGTGATTTTTAACATCTGGACAAACAAATATGTCAGCACAGACCTCTTGCAGCCAGAAGGTGGATAAGAAGTTTGCTTGTCCTCCCTCTCAGCCTTGTTTTGATGGGTCTGAAGGCTGATGCCTACCCACAGCAGCCAGTGGTGGTTGGAGAATTTCTTGTAGTTTCACTACTACTGTTATCCAGGTTGTATTATCTTGACCAATACTTAGCTGAACTACAATTGTACTTTCAGTGTCAGGGTAGAGATAAAATCTTCCCCCATTTCCTTTAGTAGGAGCAGCATGGCACTTCACTGGACCTTGATGTTTTTTCTTTCTCTGTCTTGTCAACCACACATTCCTTTGCCTCCCCTTATTTGTCTTCTCCCTTCTTGTACTGTTGCAGTTCTTTCTCATCTTATAGAAGTTATAAAGCTACTTTGCTTGAAGGTGCTTGTGTTTTGCATGTTTGGTCCCCTAAAAAACTATATTATTCCTCTCTGTCCTGGTGTGGTGAAAACCACTGAAGATAGAACCTAAAGCTGTGAAGCCCATTTTGAAGAACATAAACCTCTCTAATCCCCCTCTGCATGAACAGGACTAAGATTATTCAGTGAATCACAGCACCAAGCCCATTAATTCTGCTGAACCTCTGGGCCTGATTCTTTCACCTATCCTTATAGGTAGTGACTAGGCCTGCTTTTTAAGCCACATTATGATCGTGTCATTCAAAGAATACCAGAAGAAAAAAGAAAATAGATGTAACAGAGATAAAGTCAGATATTTTAGAATCCAACTTGAAACAGTTTCCTTAGACAACAGGAATCCTCTCATCCAGCACTTGTATTGTTGCTTTATGTATAGATATCGGCCAGCCACAGGTAGCCTAACGGAAAACATATTTCACCTCTGTTTGTTATGCTTCTTGCACTTGGGAGAGTTGCAGTTGCTTTTTAATAACTGGACTGTTCTTTCCCTGGGTTTACAAACCTCGTTAGGCTTAGAATTAGCTCCTCTGAAAAATTAATGCTCTGCCAAAGATTATAAAGGATAAGTTTAAATAATAGTGAGTGTCAATTTTCATCATAGACAGTTAGCAAAGACATATGAGAACATTCATAGGCATCTTTGCATAATTTCATTATTAGTTCTATTCCTCAGGATGTGAAAAAATGAGAACCACTAGGATTAAGGGGATAAGGAACTGAAATGTTTGATTATGACAAAATCCATTCTTTAAAAACAGGCTGAAGAGCAACAATTGCTGCTCAGGCTTACCATTGATCAGTGTGCTCTCACCAAAACAGAAGTGCAACAGACTTGCTGACAGTGCTTTTTCTGCTACAAGACCAAAGATAAGAACAGAAAATAATAATAATAAAAAATTATATAAGATGGATTTATTATTAAAATATTTATTTGGTAGTTAAGTAGCACAGTGTCTTAACAGATTCACAGAAATCTTTGAGATCTTAAATAGCAAAATTATGCTGCAAGAGAGATCAGTTATTTAGAGCAGCCACAGAAATTTGTTGCTACCAGAAAGTAGAATGATATAGCATATCACACAAAACCATTTGTTCTCGTGAACTGTCATACTCCACCTGAATCTGAAATACAGGGCTGAATTTGGTCCAAAGTCTGAGAGTCTTTTGCAAGCAAAATGCAAAGCCTGATCCTGCAGATTTTATTTCATAACATTGTGTTAATTACAAAAAGCAGTCCATCATAGTTTATTAGGCCTACCAGTTTCAAATAATTTAATTGCAGAATATGGTACTAGACAGCTGTGGAGAATAAAACAAAAAGAGAAATAAATAAATAAATAAATGAGGATATACAGCTAAGGGATGGGATAGGAATGGTGAAGAGGCAAATAGGAAGTCCTTGTATGCTATTATAGGCCTGTTGTAGTGCCAGAGGAGAAAAAGGGTTTCTGCAGAACACAATGGCTGCAGCATGGACAAAGTGCGGTCTGAAGAGTAGAGAGGAAGCTAAGGTCAGTATGAAAGACTACAGTTTTCATGAGAAATAAATGTATGATCCATGATTTGCAGCAGGTGTAAACTGTCCCATCCCAACTGACGTGCTGGCAAGATGAGAAGAGGCCCTGCCTTGTTTTCCACAGTTACCTAATGAAGAAAGCAGCACCCAGCCTGGCCCTCTATTATTCATGCAGCACTTTAGCAGTGTTTGTTCATTCTCGAAGATCTTACTTCTTTCAGATAATTTCAGCTGAATCTCATAGATCTATATTTAGAAATAAAATGAGATTAATGCCAGCCGGTACATTGGTTTCCCAGAATTTACAAGGTAGTTTACAATGGGTGCTGAAGTCACAATGCTCATCACCCTATCTCCACCGAACAAAATACAGACAGGGCTGCTGCTTGCACGTATCTGGAGGCATTGCACACAAGAATAAATGATAGCTGTTAGAGTGTAATAAGAATGAAGCCAGCTGCTGAAGGGACCATTAAACGTGTCACAGCCAGTGCTTCAGAGATTCCTTATGGCTGTTCATGCTGATTGTGTAAGCTGCAGATTCTGTAGCTCCCATGGGGCACAGTGTGAAGGGCAGCTGTGTGCTGGCTCTGGGAGGGTTGACTCTGTGATATACAATGCTCTTTCCCCCCTTGTTAGTTACGATAATTTACTAAGTACACTGGGAATCAAACAGCAAAATATGTGGGAAACCACAGCATCATTAATGGCTTATGAGCAGATTACGATTGTTTAGTCCTGGCCCAAAAAGAAATAGATACTTTATCTTACTGTTTCAAAAACTGGCACTGGTCCCATCAAGAGCACAGTATCAGACATTCAAGAATGCAAGGGGGGTTACAGGAGAGCAAAGAGGGGCTTGTGAATTCCTCCTGTGTAAAGGACAATTGGCCCAATTATCCATTAAGTAAAACTTCTAATGATTTACATGAAGAAATTGATCTTGAAGCAGGTATCAGGTCTTAGTAAAACATCCATTGCAATTTTACCTACATGACTGAAAGGAAAAAGCCAGTGTTTGGCTAGAACAGCTTGCTGCAGGGCTGCATGTTTGCCAAGGCTGCAGACGGCAGATTACAGGAGTGCATAGCACGAGTAGGAAGAAAGGATGAGGGTTCATTGCTTCCAGTAGCACTGAGATGTGTTCTGGATGGAAGTAACCATGAAATCATGATTTCAGTAGGCAAGACCTCTTGCTCTTTACTGTTACAGTTGAGAGACATGAATGTATTCTTGCTTAAAATATGTCGAACCTTTTTCTTCTGCCTTTATCCATGATTCCTACTGAGGCGGTGGAGCTCTCTATTATTTTAGCTTCAAGGCTAAAAAAAATAATAATAAAAAAAAAAAAAATCACCAATTGAAAAGAAAAAATATCAAGTCTTTTGAACTATACCCCACCTGCTAAGAACAAAAGAAGGTCTTGTATATTTAAGACTAAACAAAAAACATTGTTACAACAAATTCAAATAATGGTGCGAATAATGGTGAGCTTAGATAGAGAAGTTCCTCAGAAATCTCAGGTCCACAGGCACAACAGGGTGTTGGAGAAGCGAACCTGCTCTTGTACAGTGCTGTGGAGCATCCTTCACTTCCCTTCTCATCTGCAGGCACTGAGCAGATACCAGCTGGCATGATTTGGCCTTTACATTCCCATCTTTTGTGGAATGTGTAAGAAAGTAGAAACCACACACATGTGTACTAAAGGCTCAATTTTAATCTCAGTCACAGGAACATACTAGCTTGTACTGACACAGCTGGTCTTCGCTGAGAGCAGGACACCATTTAAGATGAAAACAAGCTCTTTGCCTAGCAAAATATCTACCAAGATTTCATTTTATTTTTTAACGGTTTTGTGTTTACGCTTTCAGGCTCAGCAACACAGCACAAAAGATCTTAGAGAGGAAAACATAAAAAGAGTGTTCTTTTTGTTTTTTGTTTTTTGTTTTTTTTTTTTTTGTTTGTTTTGTTTTGTGTTCTTTTAAATGGTTACAGAACAGGCTATTTTATAGATGACTGTGTAATTTTTGAGTTGATGGTTACTTTCACTTACAAGCTATTTAGAATTTTTGCTTTGTCATCAGTTCAATTGCTAAAAATAAATGAATAAAGTAATTTTTAAAACGTGTATCTTGCCACAAGACAATGGACATGTGCCTTCTATTCACATGTATAGCTCTACAAACAACTCTACATTGAAGCCAATGCCGGGACAGGCTTCACCTACATTTAATCTTACACGCTGAATACGTAGTTTGATAGCAATAGAATTACTCAGTACATAACACTGAAGATCAATAAATCTGCAGTGTCCAGGTCTTGAATTAATAGTTTACTGTCTGGCTGAGCTACAAGTGCACAAAAGCGATGGCACGGCTCAGAGTAAATATTTAATGGGACAGCCAGCTCTCCTGGGGAGGCCTGTGGAGCACCGCCGGGGCTGGGGGCACACCGAGCAGCGGAGCGGGCCCCCTCGGGCGTTTTCATTTTATTTTATTATTTATTTGGTGCTTTGTTTTGAACACGGCCTGGCTTGGCTTTGTTTTGTTTTGTTTTGAGCCCGGCCTGGCCTCGGGGAGGAGCCTGCTGCAGGCAGGGCGCTGTGCGCGGTCACCACGGCGACAGGGACGTGGCGAGCCGAGGGAGGGACGAGGGAAGGAGACGGCCCCTTCCTCCTCCTCCTCCTCCTCCTCCTCTTCCTCCTCCTCCGGCCGGGGCCGGGGCCGGGGCCGGGGCTCGGAAGCTGCGGATGAGGCGGGCGAGGGCGGTGCTGGCGTGCTGCCTGCTGCTGGGGCCGGCCTTCCCCCTCGTCCTGCTGCTGCTCTGACATGAGCCGCGGCCGGGGGCCGGCCGGCCGGAGCCGCAGGGAGCCCCGCTCCGCTGCCACAGCCACAGCCACAGCCCCCGGCGGGGGACGATGAGGAGCCCGGGCGGGCTGAGATGGGAGAGAGCATGTCCAAGCGGCTGAAGCTGCAGCTGGGCGGCGAGGCGGAGATGGAGGAGCGGGCTTTCACCAACCCCTACGCCGACTACCAGCCGCCGGCGGCGGAGGGCGCCCCGCGGGACAAGGCGGCGCCGGGGGACGAGCCCCTGCCCTTCGGCACCGACGGCAAGGTGAGGCGGCGGGGCTGGAGCCACAGCGGGCAAGGAGAGAGCCACAGCGCGGAGCTCCTCGCTGCCTGCAGAGCCCCGAGCAGCCGCTCCGTGCTGCATCATCCTCCTGCCAGGGGAAGCACCGCATGGTGACACTGCTGGGCGTGCACATGGGCAGGCAGCGAAAACAACTTCACCTCGACTCACTTGCAGCTTGGGGATCCGTGGTGATGCACGGCTGTCAGAGTAGGCTCATGAAGCAGCGTAGTGATGATCATCACAAAAATGAGCAGGACTCCTCGCTCGGGGTCAGGGTGAAGCAGTTACAGGTCTCTGAAGTAGGAGCAGGGGCTGAAGTTCATAAAGTTGTGTGTGGCTAAGCCAGGTGCACAAAAAGGGTCGCTTTGGGGGTCTGCTAGACCTCACCGCAGCTGTCAGAAGTAGAACTTGGCACTGGAAGAGGTTTAAAAAGCAAGGGTAGATGTGGAAGTAAAATCTGAATTGTTTTTACAGAAATCCCAGGTAGCATGCTCAGTGTTGATTTAAAACTTTCTTTTTTTTTTTTTTTCCCCAAAAGATAATTATGGTTTATTTATTTATTTGTATCTGGGTTAGTATATATAAAAAAAAACAAACAAGCACGTATGATGATGAATTGAAGTGTGAAGGGGGAGGGGGGGGCTTTGCTGTGTACAAAGGCGTGAAGCTCCTGTGGAAAAAAAAACAACAACAACAACAAAACAACAACCCATCTTCTATACTGCATTAAAGCAGTGTAACTACAGCAACTTTCAGTAGGCTTACTCTGATTTTTTGCAACTGTACGTTTCACTGGAGAAGGCAGGTCTGTGCCTACGTTTTCTTTTCTTTCTGCATCTGCAGAATCTGAGGAATTGTCCTACGTATTACAGTTAGATCATGGCTATCAGTATGTCACTATTCATGTGTAGTTGTACTGTTGGTAGTGTTTGCATATTGTCAGTCCTAATGCCATCCTGACTTTTTTGAGACTTCTTGATGAGTATTTTAAGGTGCTCTTTTTTGTTTTGTTTTGCTTTGCTTTTTGCATTTAACAGGCTTCAGTGCTGTCAGAGAAACATCTTAGCCTGCCTAAAGGCCCTGTGAAGGTAAAAGGACTTTACGCAGGGTAGGGAGTGTGTTCTGTAAACTGCTCTACACAGTAGCACAGGTTTCTTAAAAATTAAAGTGGCTTTCAGAAGCCCTCAGTGCATTGCGTCTTTTTTTTTTTTTTTCCCTCCCATCTGCTGCTCTGTGTGATGGTGAGAATTGAGTGACTCACGTAATGACAGCCAGAAGGATGCGGGGTTCTGCTGTTGTCATGGAAGGCGATGCATTATTAATCCCTCCATTTGATTTCATAAGCTGCCACGGTTGCCATCGAAAATTTCTAAATAAAATAAAAGGACGAGAAGCTCTTCAGATTGTTGTCTGAAATGTGAGACAATTGGGACAGGGTGCTGCATGTGGAGGTGTGTGCATGCTGCTCGGATGCATGAGGTATGGTGCAGGAAGCCGGGGTGCATGGGAACAGCAGAAGAGCAACCAAGGCTTTGGCCTGCTGATGTGCAATCGTGAGAGTAGTTGCAGTAATAATGACTCTTTCAATTAAATACACATATATCCTGTAACTCTTTTTATTTTGATACGGACCCCGTAGAGATACTTTAGCCTGGAAAAGTACCTATAGATGTCAGAGTGGTCCTAAAGTTTAAAAAATAATGTAGAGAGTCGGGGGCGGGTAGAGAAATAAATAGCCATAAACTCAGAACAAAGCATATTCCCTACTTCCTGGGGAAAATCAGTTTGTCTTTTAAGGTTCATTTAATTTTTAATGTGTTGTAAGTGCTTATTGGGGAAGGTATTAATATTTGAAAAGCAGATGTTCTGATATTTTCCCTGCATCCTAGGTAAGTCTAGTTATAAACCCACCCGTTCTTAATTACAAGGTATTATAATACTACAACAGTAGGGTATGGGTCCCTGCAGTCTGGGACCCAAAGAGTAATTCTTGTGAGCAGCGTTGTGCTTTGCTTTCCCTTTCCAGCTGAACTGGAGCAGAAGCAACCTTCACCTTCAGTTAATGTCAAGCCTTGTGGGTGTTGTGTCGCCCTTTAGCTGCGGGCTGGGGACTGCGGGTGGGTAAGGCTGCACAGGTTTGTGCAAAGCAGGGTTGGTGGCCAGTTGTCCTGACTCAGAAGCCATTTATCAAAACTTTTTTTTGTAGCAGAGGGCTTCAAAGCTGTTGTGGGTTTCCTGGGAAGGGGAACGGTGGGGAAGGCTCACTGGTGAGGGGTTTGTTTGAGGACAGGTCTGTCCTGGCTCGTTGGGTGGCCCACCAGCAGCAGCCTCAGATTAGGCACCGTCCTCTGAGCCAGCACAGCTCTCTGCCTACATCCCTAGCCTGGTCAGAGGGAATTTAGGAGCCACCTCCAGTCTGCCTGCAGGCTGTCTTACCTGGTCACCCAGGGGAAGGTGGAAGCAAACCAGTGCCCAGGCAACCTGGTACAGGTGCCATGTAAGTGCAAGAAGAGCACCCCTGACATCAAGACTTTATCACACCCTTGTCCTCAATTGAGAATTGCCTGGATTTGTTCTGGAATCACAGGGGTGGTCTTGGACAGCATTTAAATTTCATTCAGACTTCATGCTAGGTCACTAGGAAGCCCAAACAGTAATTCCTTTTTAGGCCAATTCCTTCTTAATAACCTTTTTTTTCTCACTTGTCGTAAGGTTTAAGAATATTAGTAAAAGGTTGTGTGTTTTGACAAACCTATACAATGAGGTTTTGCAGGGAGCCTGTTTTAAAGCTCACGTTGCTTTCTGGGAAAAGCTATTGCTTAATGGGGATAGGGAATATTTCCTTAGGTTATCTTTTGGGTGACTGAGTGGTGCTCAGTTTCCTGGTGTTTTCTCAATAACCTGTTCTGATAATTCATTTCTCTGGCTTTTCAGTCTCCATCCTCTTGTAAAATTTCCAATAAAAACAAAATCCTACACCACAGCACGCGGCATTTGTTGGAAGGCCTCGCTGGGCCTTTCAGTTGTCACGCTGAGAGCACCAAGCTCTCTCTGTTGTGGGACTGACTCTGCAACCACTTACACTAATGGGAATCATAACATTTGTTGCAACACAGGCAAAATCAAACCTCTAGAGCCAATAAATGTTTCTTCCCACCTTCTTGTTGCGGGATCTGCATTTTCTGAGATTGCCACTCTTTTCACCATTTTCTGGCATCCCATGTCAAGTGTGTGCTATTTTAATAGAGACTACAAATATATATATTAATATATACATTAATCATGTAATAATCACATTCCTGTTTAAGGAAAGTTTGCTTTTCTTCTTGGGACTCTTGGTCAAAATTCAGCGTGAGAATCCCTTTTATTGCACTTCATTGTGCATTACTACCTCAAAAACATCTGATTAAGTTGTCTCACATATATCCAGTCTTCACCAGTTTCTAGTTTTATCTCGCAGACCTGTTTGTTAACGAGTTGTTACTCTGGCTAATTGCACAAGCAAGTGTAATACACCCTTTTGTGTGTGTGTGTGAAGATAAATGAAACTTTAATATATACAGTATTTGGGTCTGACCACACAACATCAATGTACTGTCAGGTTCATTATGTGGAATATACCTGCTGTCTATGTATCAAAATAATTTAGGCAGTATTGGGAGAGGTTTTAGCTTTTTTCCAGCTTGTGGACCACCTAAAAATGTCCCAGTGAGGGTGAAGACATCTGTGTAGTGAGTAAATATAAATCCTACTTGCAGGATTTATTACACACAACAGTTTTTGATCTCTGTGCCTTTCAAGAAGGCATGTCTATCAAGAAGGCAAGGCTGTTGTTTGCCTACAGCTATTGTTTTTCTTTTTCTCCATCCCCTATTTTTCCTTTTTTTTTTCCTTACTATCATATTTATGGAACTAGATGCCAGATCACTGAAAAAACAGAGCAATGTGTTCTACAGACAGCAGCATTTCAAGTGATTTTTCAGCATGTGGTTTTGCAGAACTGGCATTTATTTCTGGAAGAACCTAATTGAGAAACAGCAGGGACCTGTGCTGAACTGTTTCAGGGATTGGATGAGGAGAATTCTTGGTATCTGGTATTTTCAGAGCAGGAGAGTTGCTCTCGGAGCTGTAGGAGTTGCTTGTTTAAGGTTAAAAAGAAAGCGAAACTTGGTTTTCTGTGCAGAAAGGCAGGCCACTCCCCAGCGGAACATGGGATCCTGCTGGCATTCCTTCGGGGCTGCTCTTGCAGGAGCCCTGTGGAGGTGAGTGTGAGATTTCATCCCACGTCAAGAAACCTGTGCACACAGCGTGCAAAACCTGGCTCCCTTACAGGCAGTGGCAAAGTTCCCGTTGATTTCAGCAATGCCAGGATTTCACATTTCAGTACTGCTCTGACTTTTTTTTTTTTTTTCCCCACTCTCCCTTATCAGTGACTGTTGTGCCCCTTGTGTAGTCTTCTGTATCAGTTTGGTTTTTGAGTGAATCCTTGCTGGAGCTCTATTTTCTTCCTTGTGAAATGCTCCTTGCCTGAAAGGCAGCCCAGCACCATTTTGTCTCCTGTTCTACACATCACCATTAACGTCACTTCTCTCTGAAATGCCTCTTCTGTTTCATCTCCATTCGGATCAGGTTAGCCAGGAGTGTTTTGCTTGTTCAGGAGGTAGCACCCTGCCCGTAGACCATCTCTTCTTCTCCTGAGACCATCTCGCGTCTCCTGTGTTATCAAGTCACCTCCTTCTTCAGTCTACTCTCGCACGTAGCATCGGTCCTACAAAAGGTAACTGAGCAAAATGAAACAGCTAATGATAAAAATATATATATATGTTAGTAGAAAGGCAATGGTTTTGGGAGCCACTGATGGCAAGAAAAACATGTATTGGCAACTCGTTAGGAAGCTGAGCTCAGTTCTGTGTCTTGCTACGCGTCTGCACAAGTTACTTGGCATAGATGTGGCACGATGCAAATAAATACTGAGAGGTGTTTTTGAAAAATACATCAGCATCTAAAAGTGTCTTTGAAAAAAGCAAACGAAATAACTCACCCTGCATCTGTCAGAGTATTACTTATTTCTGTGCACAAAAGGAGTGCCATGAGCTCTCACAGTTGCAGTGTCAGACTTAACGTAAGCAGTGTGATATCTAGTCCAAATGTGCATGCTTTCAAAACTTGCAAGACTTTTAAGTTCCAGGCTCCTCTTCCCTTCCTGAAATTGTAGTACAAGCTGCATACATTGCAGCCGCGTGTTGCCTCATCTGCTCTTGGTGCTGCTTGCTTGGAAAATCGCAGCTGCAAAGCTGGATGTGATCGTAATGGGGAGGTGGTTCAGTAAGAATCAGTACATTATTCTGATGTCAACTGCAAGTGACATTTTTTAGGGGATTTTTATGCACATTCTGGTGTGTGTGTGTAATTTTTGAGATGGGTTTAAAAAAAAGATCACTTAAGTTCTTTTTAGGAACTTTGCAAATGGAAGAAAGCAAACAGGGGATGGAGGTAATCATGCTGACAAGGACAGCAAAATTTGGACACTGTCATTAGTGCCAAAGCTGAGTGGGGTTTTATATACCTACATTCCTTACGTTCTTTGTTGGCTTCAGAAGGCTTTGCATTGGGATGTAGGTTGGCATGCTGCCTTGTTGCAATGGAAACAATGATGTGGTTCAAATAAATCACAAAACAATTAATTTGCGACAACAACATGTTTGTATTTTTCTGCAGTGCTTTTGTTTCATGCTGATAACGAGCCTTTCTTGTTACCATAAGCAATGTGGCTCAGGGTTGTGATGGGTATTACTGGGGATTAGTGCTCATGTTTTGTGTTTTTGTTGATCTAAAAATTGAGCAGTGGTTGGGGTGGTAGTGCTTGTTCTTCCTTCAGCAGCAGGGGAATAACGTTGAATTCCTGGAGGGAGATTTTTCTACTTGTTAAAGCAACTCTTCTGCCCCTGTTATCACCCAGTCTGTTGTGAACCAGGAGTAAGTGTCGTACAGGATATCAGAGGCCAGCTATCCTGGTTTTTGTTTTTCCAAACAAGAGTCACCGGCAGAAAAGGCTGAATGCCAGCTGGAATCATCCTCCTGAAACGAATATGCTCCTCGTGAAAATCAATCTGTGCTCAACACGAGCTAGCGCGCTTCGTGCTCAGCTGTAATGCTGCCATAAGATTCCTTGAAGGAGGTTTATAAATCTTAAAAACCCACCTTTCAACGTTCAGTTCTTTGTGTAATTAATTTGTTCTGTGACACGTAAGCATCTGTTAAAAGCTTACAGTGGGATCCTACCAGATGAACAGCGACAGCGCTCTGTTGTTAGAGCTTCAGAGCAAAAAGAAAAGATAAAAAATGCAAGCAGTGGTGGAGGCGTAGGTAGCTGGGGAAAACTTTGCTGCCACGTGTGATCTATTCACACTGGCACGAGCTTGGGAGTAGCTTTGTTTGGGCTGATAAACGATTATAATTGTAATAAAAAAAAATCCTTTCATCTTTCCCTTTCCAAGTGCTGAATCAAGATAGGTAAGTCGCAGATCCCTTTTTAGAGAGGGAGGTGCCAGCCTGAGCTGTACAACTTCTGTGGGACTGAGGTTTCAAACAAAGCAGGACCCAGGTGTCCCTATATCCTAGTCCTCTCCTTCTGCCTCTAAGTAGTTGGATTAAAAAAAAAAAATAACCTGATTGAGTAGCAGCAGGTGTCTTGTCAGAACAAAAAGCCTGCACGAGATGTGCAGTAGATACACAAACCCCGTCTTTGTTCACTCTTGTCGGATACACTGAGTAGTGAGCCTGGGTGCATTTGTGCTGATTTCCTCACGCTGCTTTGCCATATGCCGTGGCACGGCTGTCTGGGGGAGGAGAGATGCCCTGTGCTCGGGAGAGGTTTTGCTCTGTGCTGAGACTTCGCTGAACTGGCTAAGAGGCTTGAGGGGATGACGCTGTGTGTGCGCAGTATGGTTTCCTAGCAAAAAGGTGCTTAATGCCACAGTAAGGCCAAAGAGCACATGCCAGGTGCTCACCGTGTTTGTTTCCTGCTTTTGGAGTTACCAGGAAGGTCAAGGGAGCTCTTGCTCATCCCTAAGGCAGGTGAGAAGGGTAAGTGTGTGACATGAGTTATAATGGCACAACTTCCCTCTCCCTCCCTATCTTGCCATCATAACATAGATTTGGGCCCTAGAGATTTCTGAGTGTTTCAGAGGACCTGTACGATCCCTGCTATCTTTCCTATTTCCAAATCTATCAAGTGGATGTTTGAATTCACTGCTTGCTATTTGAAGTTGCACTCCGAACAAGAGTGCTTTGAGTAATTGGTTGCAGAGCAGCATTTGGGATCTGCCTTTTGACTGAACCCTTCCCTGTTGGAACATGCTGTAATCAAACAAGAGCTTGCCTTGCTAACGAGCTAGCTTCTCCTGCTGAAGATGGGCTGAATGCTAAACCAAGCCTTCGCAAATCCGACTCGTTCTAGCTGATGGTTGGGAACAGACCAAGGCAGCAAGTGGTGGATGGAGGTGGAGCGCTGTTCAGAAAGCAGTAGTGGGTGCTCAACGCGAGCTGACAAGCAGCCAAACTGCATCGTGCCGTTTTTCTGGATGCTGAGACCATTGTGTTGGGACTCAATTTGGGAGGTGGGACAGTTCTGTGGGCTCTCATGTTGCTAGCAAGTTTCCTTCTACCTGTTTCTGCCTGCATAACTAAGACATGAATGCCAACTGTTGTATGCTTAGGTGTTTCTGTAGAGGGTAGAGAAAGCAAATTGAGGAAATATTTCTTGGTGTCATGAAGTTTTTGTACATCATCAGAATGATGCAAATAACCAATAATGATAAAGCTTTTCTTACAGCCCATGAAGGGAAGGAGTGTTTTTATTTTTCCTTTTTTTTTCAGGCTCTACTTATTAAAAACTCTATATTTGAGTTAATAGGAAAAGTTTATCAGTAGGTCATACAATTTATAACATATGTTCATGATAATACATTCTTGAGTGTTTTCCTAGATGTTCCCACTGCAAATGTAACCTCGTCCTCTGAAGGAACTTCTTGAACACGCTTTCCTGTAGTAGTTATTAGGGCAATAAATTCTAGTTAATTGACTATTTCCATGTCCCGCAGTCTTAAGGGAATAGTCAGTAAAGCATCTTAGGTTTAATAAGAGAGGAAATGGTGGCAGTGATATAGTCTCCTGTGTAATATTTCATACATAGTATCTGTAAACTTTTCTTGCTCAAAAGTAAAAGCAAGCAATGAATAAGATCAAAGGTTTGTTTCCTCAGCTTCATGCCGAAGGCAAAATAGATGAGCTGAAGCTGCCAAGCTGCTTTTATCCATCTTCTTTGTGTCTAGCTTATTCTTTTAGGTAGTCATTCTTAAATAGTTTGCTGCTTTTAACAACCTCCTCTCATGATAAAGTATGCCAATCCTAATAGCGTTTTGGTGAGAGGAGAGATCAAGGAGCGAGAGGAAGGGCATTTTATGGCTCTTAGATGACTTGCCTGGTGGTCGCAGACTGGGAAATCAAGCAGAGCCTTGGATTTAAAAAGAAAATGTGAATACATCATGGATGATGTGATTAAGCACATCATTTAAGATGATGGTTTGATCTTGCCTTGGCTGTCTGAAATATGAGCATCTATTTTTCTTTATCTGTTTCCTTGACACTGCTGATTGCTGCAGATAGTATTTTTTTTTTTCCCAAACAAAGAAGTGGAGCAGCTGGCTTCTTGGATTCATTCCTTTCCTGGCTCACTCCCTTTTCTCCTTTCCTTCTTTCAGGTCAGCGCTCAGTTCACAAAACGGATCCAGACCAAAATCAAGGACCTGCTGCAGCAAATGGAAGAAGGGCTGAAGACAGCAGATCCACATGACTGCTCTGCCTACACTGGCTGGACTGGTGAGAAAGCTGGAACATGAATGTTTCATAAATGTTGTGTTTTCATTCAAGGAACTTCAGATAAGGGAGCAGCAGAAGTACTATGATACAGTCATTTATATGAGTTGTTTTAACTCTGGAACCTTGGTCACTGTTGTCTGGGAATGACTTTCACTGACTGCAGTGGATAACAGATCTCATTACAGAGAGATAATATGCTTTTGTATATTGAGATCTGTGTCCTGCAAAAGGAGTGGATTTTTAAGGCTATTTCTTTTGGGTTACCTCTTTTTTTTTTTTTTTTAAGGATTTCTTAAAATTTATTATTTTTTTTGTTCAACTGACTTAGTTAGCAGTTCTCTAATGATAATCCTCTAATCATTGAGGAGAGGGTGCTCTGTGCCCAGATGCCTTAAAACCTGCAGTATGGGTAGTTCTGCTTGTTCTGTCTGTACAAAAAAGGTAAAATGAGTGTGCAAGGAGGAGGAGTATGGAGGTAGAGTTGCAAGATTTGTGATGTATATGAAGATAAACAGGCATGTGCTGGTTATCACAAGGCACCGTGATTCCTGGAGCTTTGCATCAGCATTACAGATGCTGTCCAAGTGTGAATGAGCCCTCTGATCCTTTAGGCAGAGCATGCAGTTGTCAAGCCTGACACAGACACTGCTCTTCAAGCTGCCAAAACGCTTTTCCATCTTGGCCTCCTAAGTGCCACTCTGCTCCTTACAATGGCATATTCTATTCCTGCTCTGTCTAGCTCACGCTTCAGACATACTCCTGCTTTTAGCACAGCGTATTTGAAAAGTGCCACGAGCAGATCTGGTCTGTTATCCTTGTGTCAGGGAGGGGGGGAGCAGCCTCAAAAAAAATCCCCAGGCTTTGCCCGTGCTTAGCCTCAATTCTGGCAGTGGAAGTGTAAAATGTCTTCGCTTTCTTTCTTCTTGATATTTCAGCGCAGATGGTGCGGTGGGCGGGTGGGTGGGGAAGTTTTGGACAACTCAGATTGAAGCGATAGATGCGTTTCAAGGTCTAAAAGCGAGCGGGTGCAGAGGAGCTGAAGGGGTGGGCATCCTGGCAGCAACACTGCAAATCGGCTCCCGGGGAGCAGCGCTCTGACACCGTGACTGACAACACAAGTCGCAGCCGATGAAGCAGAGCGTGCTGAAAATGAGTCATAAGCTAAAAGTAACACAGCCATCATTAGCTGAAACGAGAAGATAGATGAACAAGCAACGCAGCCTAATGAGAGTGGTGTTTTTCCATCCTGCAGAAGGATAACCAACATCTACTCCAAGCTGTAAACTCCTTTCAAGGCTTCTCTGGAGTTAACTGAATAAAAATACTTAAATGATCTAGATTTTTAAATACTGTCTCTCAAACTTCTTGCAGCGTTTTACTTTAGTGTGCAAATCAGAAAGTAAAAGCAGTGCTGAAAGGAACAGTCCTGCTTGTTACGTACCAAGTCTAGACGAACCTGGCTGGCAGTGGACAGTCCTGAGCATTGGCTTGTATCTTATGAAGCATCTTTAAAATCTTGAAGTGTGTGTTGTTAAAGCCCATGTTAGAGTCCATCTTGCTTATGCAAGTACTGTTTGTACATGCCAGAAGTCTTGGAGGAGCTGGTTTGAGGGTTTTGCACCAGAAAGGGTTGGATGAGCTGGGCCTTAGGGCTACCTTCTGACCACCCCTCGATCAAACCCAAGTATCCGCACAGCTGTTGCAAGATAAAAAAGAGTTGTGGAAATCCCAGACAGGCCAGCAGCCTCAGAGGCAACATTTTCTTGTTGCTGCTTTGGCAGGAATGATAAGTAGACCACAAGCTTCTGTGCCACTGAATCAACCTAACCAAGCTCAGCAGCAGACCTCTTGGAGCCATCTGTAAAAGCCTGTTCAAGGCTGATCTGGAGAACATTTTAGGGTGCTCCACCACTCTTGTGGTGCCATTCTTCTCATATTCCTCAGAAAGTCTTTCTGTGGAGCTAAGTGGTTCTGGCTTGCTCCCCACTTTAGCTATGGCACAGAAGAATGCTCTGCCTGCTCAGAAGAAAGAGGAATTTGTGGTCAAGAAGTAATTTTTTTTTTTGCTCGTGTATGTGCAGTTGGCCAACAAACAGCTTCTTAGATGCATTTGTTTCACTTTCTTAAATCTACATCATTGCTATTTGTAGGGTTGGGTTTTGTTTTGTTTTCAAGGAAAACTGTATAATGAGCATAATGGAGTGAAGCTTGATTTAACCTTCAGCATTCTCCTAGCATGTGTTTGCCTTATGGTTTTTACAGGCTAGCTTAAATTGTAGAAGCTCATAATCTTATTGCAAAACACTTAGAATGGTTATAAAGAACTTGGCAAGTTGAAGCCAAGAACTCATCAAAAGACCCTTTTAAAAATCAAATGGGAAATAAGTCATTTCTAGTGTGTGATAGATGAGTATTTTAAACCAAGTGTACTTGGTTGTATGCATGCTTGTTAGCCTAAAATTCTTCATCCATGGTGATTTCTTCACCAAACTTTAGTGCTCGTCTCATGAGTGTTCTTCATTCTCTGCAAAGTGAGAGTCTACCATTGGGCTTCAGTCTAATACATTTATATGGTTGTCACAATTGAAACAGAAATGTAATTAAGATAGACTGATGCCTTCCTTTTGCGTAAGTTAGGATCTAAGCTGACATCCTTTAATTGACCAAATACCTCTTCATATTTGAATTACTAGTTCAGAGGCACTAAAGATGGGGGCGTGGCGTACTCAGAAGGAAAAGTAAATGAGTCTCTCTTATTCATGTGTTTTTGTTTTTGTTTTTTTTAATTTTTTTTCCCAGGCATTGCCCTCTTATATCTCCAACTGTACCGTGTCACAAAAAACCAGAGCCATTTGCAGCGATCTCTTGATTACGTGAAGAGAATCCTTCGCAATCTGAATGGCAGAAGAGTTACTTTTCTCTGTGGTGATGCAGGGCCACTGGCAGTGGGTGCAGTGGTTTATCACAAGCTGAAAAATGACAGTGAATCTAAAGAATGTGTTACCAGGTGAGTGGGTGGTCGTGGAAAAAGCCATGCCCTTCTTTTATAGAGTGCATTAATTCAGTAAAATTAGCCAGTGAAGTTGTGGAAGACAGGTTTAAAAAGTGGAGGCACTTTTTCCCCTGATGTATCTTCAGCAGAATACAGAATAGGCTCTATTACTATGAAAGCTGACTTACACTTGATTGGTGATTAGCAGGTTAGCGAGTCTTCTGTTGCTATAAGAACAGGATGGCATGGGCATATCTGTAGTGCATGCACATTCTGACTTTGTCATAGTAAAGTGACATTTAACAAAAGTCATACACTTGTCAGCAGCAGCTTGTACAATATGTGATGCTTCCTGGACAGCACAGGACTTAATTACAGACACACAACAAAACATGTACACTGCAGGGAAACACCCAGGCAGAAACATAGGATATTTGATATGTACCAAAGATTTAATCAAAAAAAAAAAAAGAGGTATTTGCTAAACTGTCATAGGCAAGGACTCTAATGAGGTCAGATCATATGAAGGGTAGCCTGAAAAAACTCCATCTCCTTCTCAAAGTAGTCTAAATGTAACAAATGTCTTGAGAAATCCCATTTGGAGGTAGAGCTTCCTTAGAGAACTGGATGTCCTTTTGCTGATGTGGAGATGACAGAGATTCCAGTCGAGGACTGGTATCACTGAAGCCCTCTGGGGTTTGCATTCAACACCAGCAATGCACCTGGTAACAGTCTACCAGCATACCTTGCACAGCCAGAATTTGCAGGCTAGCTTCATGTCAATATCTCCATTTGGGTAGATAATTGATCTCTTTCTGGTCTAGAGTCCTAGTCTGATTAATATCAGTTGCTGCTCCTGAGCAAGTATTTCAGTCTTGAAAGGGGTAGAAGGTTTGTTTTTTGCTTTTAGAACTGGCATTATCTTGGGCATGACCCTTTGGATGCAGCTAGGGAAGCAGTGTTGCTGTAAGGCATGAAGCATGAGTACAGCAGAATAAGATTAGCAATAAATCTTCTAGAATCACCTCTGCTTGGAAAGTCATTTCCAGGAGGAGGACTGAAAAAGGAGGTTAGTTTGATTATTTGCTCCTTTTTATTCTTCCCTTTTTTTGTTGTTGTTTACGAATGCATTCAGAACATGATCTGAGGGGTACATTATGGATATCAGTATAGTATATGGTTGCATTTCTAACTTTTTACTTTGTAGCTGTCTGGTTGTAGGATGATTTGAATAATAAAATTTGAATAATAAAACTTAACAGAGGACATTTTAAAGGAAAGTAATTTAATTCTGAGTCCAAAGAGTAGTTCCAAAAAAGGAGTGATAATACAAAGCTCTCTTTTTGTGAATGCCTTTTCCCTGATGTTAAGTAGTGATGGTCTAAACAGGACAATGGCGTCAGTGGTTTTGTTCCATCATGATGCTAACATTTCTGTCAAGTAATAGCTCCTGGGGGGAATATGGGAATTGAATTTTCTCTTAATCCAGATTGTCTTCCTCCCTCCCCAAATTTAAATTCTGGCCATCTCTGTGGTTTCATCTAATTTCCAGTTTCATCAGAAAAGATAGGAAGAGACAGGTCCAGGGAATGGGCAGGAAAATAATTTCTCTGCTCCTCCTCAATTCTAATGTAGACTGGTAGAGTAATAGCAGGGAGTCTCTTTGGAACAAACGAGAGTTGCAGTGGCCAGCTCAAGTGTGTTTTCCCCCCACCACCACTACTAAATGCAAGCAAAACACTTCTGCATAATAGCAATGCCCTTTCTAAATCTATCTTTTAAGCATGTGGAACTATGTGTATCTAAAGAGGGGAATGCTGAGTGTTTTTCTCTCTCAAACAGCTCAAATTAAGGGTCCTTGTTGAGGTGAAATACCAGGCTGCAGGAAGCTTTCATCATTCTTCCCATTAACGTGTAGCTACTTTTATAGTTTAAGCGGCACTTTTGATTAATTCAGATCCTTCTATATGTAAAGCTGGCAGCCAGTTTGGCTGGGGATGACAGAAGGGAAGTTACGGGGCTTCGGCACTCCTACTGCTTCTGGTTTGATGGCTTATGCAGTGCATAGTCCGGTACAGTCTCTAGAGAACATGCTCTATTTATCTCTTCTACCATTTTTGTCTGATGCAGGTTGTTGCAGCTCCAAAGGACAGTCACAAGCACAGATGCTGAGCTTCCAGATGAGCTGCTTTATGGCAGAGCAGGATACCTGTATGCCTTGCTGTACCTGAATACTGAAATTGGTCCGGACACTGTCCCACAGTCTGTTATCAAAGAGGTAGGACACTTCTCTCTCCAGTGCCACAGCATCAGTGCAGTTGAACTGGAATCACACCTTCATGTAATTCAAGGGATTAAGAGGGGGAGGCTGCAGAGGAGAGGAACCTACAACTGCAGGCTCAGTCTCATCCTTCCTTCCACTCTGTTACCCCTTTCCTCTTGCCCAGTTGGACTGAAACAGAGGCCAATGCAGGTGGGTCCACAGCTGGCCATTTAAATACATCTAACATGAAAGTGGTGGAGCACTTGAGGGTGAGAAATTGTTATGGAAAACCTTAACACAGAAGTGTGGAAGTGTTTTAAGTGAAAAGAGGAGAACTTAGTGTGGGGAAGGTGCATGACTGTTCTGCAGATCCAGAACCAGAGAAAATAGGCCTGGAAAAGAGTGATAAGTAGAATCTAATATTCAATTTCTTTTCCTAAAAATACAGGTGATTCTGTCATTCAGGAGAAACTCCCTTTCTACCTCAATACTCATATTCAAAGGAATTGAATATCACAGTCCAATTGTTATTTGCTGTGTGATTTTAGCCATGACAAAACAAAACTCTCTGAATCAAAGCAAGTGAGATGGAAGAAGTGTGTTTTCCTTCTTAGGTAATAGATGCCATTATTGAGTCGGGGAAGAACTTCTCGAAGGAGGAGCGTAAAACAGAACGTTGCCCTCTCTTGTATCAGTGGCACAGGAAGCAATACGTTGGAGCGGCCCATGGGGTGGCTGGGATCTACTACATGCTTATGCAGGTAAGAGTGTCTTCTGCGGGCTGGGACAAAACTCCAGTCACGCCTTGTTTTGCATCAGAAGATCTCTTCAGCTTTCATGCACAAGCAGTGCAAGGTTGTGGTAGGTCAGAGGCTTGCAGCTGGGGGTCAGACTGCAGCCCAGAACTGTGCAGAGATGCTAGCCAAGGCCCCAGGAGCAGAGGACAACTCACATATCCTAGTGTTCAGCACTGTGACTCCTCTAACGTTGCTGCCAGGCCTCCAGCTGAGGGCTCAGCTATCTGCAGGTTACTCCAGTCTGTCAGCAGGGCGTTCTGTTTGCACGATGAAGATGTACATCCTTGTCCCACAGTATTTTATACCATCTGCTTGTGAATATGAGTGAGTTGCATTTCAGAGCCCCAGAGGTCTAGAAGCTGAAGTTTCCTGTCCTCAAGAAAGTCAGGTGTCTTCCCTCATCCTCATCTTCATACCCATCAGAAGTAATCTGATGCCTACAGTCGGGCTAGCTAAATATTAATTTACTCACCACCCATTAGTCCTATTTTCATTTATTTTCTGTTTTTCAATGAGTGCATCACTGATGCCTTTTATCCTTCTGCCTTCCATGTTCTTCATCTTTTCCCCTGTGATTTTTTTTCCCCCTCATTATTTTGAAGTTCCTGGAAAAACTGTCCTTAATCACGCATTCATCTTCAATATGCTTTTCTTACTTTTATACTCTCGTATTCCTTCTTTTCCCCTTCTCTGCTCAAAAAATCTAATGATCCTGATTGTGTTTATGACACCTGCTCTCCTCTTCCTGTTCTGAGACTCTTCTCTTTTGTATGCCTCCTATTTCCAACATTTATATCCATTCCCTCCCTGCTCTGAGATTCTCAAATCAGATTATGATGTTTTTCAAAACAGAGCTGTATGTTTTCTAATGCTGTACAATCTGAAAACAGAGCCTTATGTTTCATTACAGAAGATGGCCACAGAGCTGCAAAATCTGTATCATACCTTTCTTTGGTTTTGAAAGGTGCCGCCAGTCTGTGTACCTTTGTAAACGGTAATTTTCTTACCAGCTCATGCAGAAATTACTTTCCTTCAGGCAAATGGAAAGAAAGTACATCCTCTCCTCACAGCCTAGAGGTGTGTACAAATGTTCATTGCAGAAGTGACTGAGATGGTATTAGCTGTTGTCACTTCTGTCAGCCATTCCTCATTTGCAAAAGATGTGGTGACTTTTCCCCATCTGTTTCAGATTAGCTCACACCACTTCCACCAGTAGCTCAGGCTAAAGCAGCTGACTTTGCTGTGGAAGTAGCTACTGCTCTGCTGCCTGGGGTCCATGTCTTAACATCACTACAGCTGTTTTCTGCAGTGGCCATCTGTCTGGGGTCTCAGGATGCTCTAATTTACTATGTCCTTATCTTCACTTTCTGATGCCTTTGACAGGGTGGTCCACACCCTTCCAGTTACCTCATCTTCTCTGCCTTCCTTTTTTCCTCACTAGATTTTTCTGAGGAACTTCTGTTCCTTTAAAGAAGTCTCTAAATGCTCCATCCTTCATTTGCTATTCGAGGTTGAAACCAGAAATAGTTGTGCAGTGCTTTTTGGTTTAAGCAGAAGCTACTCTGTCTACATGGGAAAATCGTAAATATCTTTTCCTTTACATATAATTGCTGCTTTTCCGAATTACCACAAAGCCATTGTTTATGCAGCATTAGATTACTGTCTTTTCACTGTACATTAAACATTGTGAGTCATACAGGGTTGAGTCATCTGCTGCAGAAGATGGCACACTGGAGTCCATCCTTCCCCCCACCCCTCCTACACCATTACTCTGTATTTTCAGCAAAGAATTCATGAGATGGTTTGTTGGGTGGTTGTTTGATAACAAAGAAGGCGTCCAGCATAGCAGCAGAGATGTGAAAGCCACCGATCATTTCTATTTAACACCTTTATGAGGGGACACGTATTGCAGAATCTGCTTGCAGAAGACTGCTGGAAGAATAAGAGCTCAACAGTGTTAAATTATTCCTCCAGGATGCAGAGGGGGATATTCTGATACTCTAGAAAGGGAGTCTCTAGTCCTAGCCTCTTTCACTAACACCGAGACAAAGATGTCTGTCTATCATTGCTCTTGGCCAGATAGTCAGGACGCATACCACGAGGTTATCTGATTGCTGTTGACAGTTCAGTGCTGAAAACCTCAGCAGTTTAGGAGAAGGGATACACTTGTGCTGAGGTCTTCGTGGAAGCACAAGTAGAGAAGGAAGGTGTGTAAAGATCTCTGCTCTTCTTGGATTTACCTCCCAAGGACGAGCACAAGCTCAGTGAAGCCCTGGGCTACGCTTGCCTTGCACAGCTCAAGACTGAATAGCAGTTATTGCTGGTGCCTGCCTTTGCTTTCTGCTGCAGGTTTCCCCTGTGAAATGAGACTCCTGAAACAGGGACCTTTTCATAATGCGAAGGTCAGTGTCTGTGTGAGGGCTGATCAAGATGTTCTTCATGAAAAGCTGATCTATATTCAGATCTACTTGCAGTTAGCAGCATGAAGGTGACTGTTCCGCTCAGAAGAGTGCAGAGGTGGAGTTTGCTCTAGGGAGCCGGTGGGTAGGAGCTCAGCAGAGATTTCCAAGCTGAGGTAAAGTAGAGGCTTTTGGCTGTTTCAGGTTACAAAAAACGCAGCTATTGAAAATATTCCTTCATTTAGCTGTAGGACTGTGAATGGTAGCAGCATGCTCACCCATTGAATGCAAATGTGCTGGAGCTGGTAGGAAACAGTAAAATTGTAAGACATAATTAGCAAAGTTATAAAAAAAAAAAATGCTAAAAAGCTCAGTTATTAGTTTCTGTAGTCTCCAGTTTCTGCAGTTGTTCCCACGGCGTGCTGGAATTCCATAAATCCTGTAGGCTGTGTAAAAATAGAGAGCTTTGTTATGAAAATACTGTGAAATAGGCTGGTAGAGGAAGGAATATCAACTAAGAACCCAACAGATACACAGATTCTGAACTTTTAATTGCAGGGAGTGCACAGTTTGATGGATGTATTTGCCTCTTGGAAAGGACATAAGCTAAATAGAAGAAATGGAAGAGAAAAACTGAGAAGAGCAATCTAAGCATAAGTGTGTAGAGCAAAGACATTTAGTTACTTTGCGAAGAAGCTGTTGCTTTTGACATTAGAAATGCTGATTTATAGTCCGTAGCTTCAGGGAGTTTTGTTTACGATGGAAAACATTATCAAACTTCGCTAGGTATGCCACTACCTACACTCTTCTTCATTTATTGGGAAATAGGACAGGTTTGTCTACATTAGCTATTTTTAAAACATTTAACCAGGTGTGTTTTAAGAATGTATTATAAGCAGCTAATTTATAAAGCTGCCTTTCTCCTGAAGTGCTTTCTCTATATGAAGGTGGAGGCCTGGGAGCCTTGGGGTCTGCGTTCTGTTCTCAGTTCTTCCCAAGTCTTTCTGTGTCACCTCAAGTAAGGCGGGCAGCAACTTGGTGCCCCAGTTTCTTTGTCTCTACAGCTGCTGTAACACACTCTTCATAAGGGTATTGCGAGCAGACATTAATTAAATCTGTGTGAAGTGACAGAAAGTATTTGGGATATAGAGCACACATGTAGGGTACTTGAAAATAGGACACGTAATGAAGTGTTGGTACGTGATTTGTTACTACTCCTGTGGTTTTGTTTCTTCTTTCTGTGTCGTCTTCAGCCGATTGCAAACGTGGATCAGGAGACCCTGACAGAGCTGGTGAAGCCGAGCATTGACTATGTTCGTCATAAAAAATTCCGATCTGGGAACTACCCATCCTCATTGAGCAATGAGACCGACAGATTGGTTCACTGGTGCCACGGTGCCCCCGGAGTCATCCACATGCTCATGCAAGCTTATAAGGTGAATCATTCCGTGTTTATACAGACCTGTATTTTTACAGACACCTCTATGCAGGCCTGTTAGATTGTAAGGCTTGCATTTTAAGTCTTTCTAGATCCGTGCTTTCAAACAAGAACCCTAGGCTAGGCACCTAAACATCTCAAAATACTTGCATAAGGAAGTTTGTAAAATTAGTGGGTAAAATTGCTTCTCAGGGTGTAAGTAGTTACTAGACTTCAGGTTTTCTTGGAAAAGGGCCATGCATTTAAACGACTTGATATCAGAGTCCTGGTTCTGAGAACATTGACCTAAATTCTTTGAAACTTTATCCTAGGTGCTCTAAGAATTATGTTGGTTTTAAAAAATGAAGGTTCATGTGTCTTGCTAAAGAATGTCTTCCATAAATTACTCCATTATTAAGATAAAGTACTGGAGAACTTTGTCAGAACAAAGACTACAGGCCCCTTACAGGGCATAAATATAACCTCCGAGCTACCGTGAGCTACTGTTTGCTCCTCTCCATCCTTAAATAGGTTTGCTATCTCTCTGGAGTTGTGCACTTTTGATTTGCATAACATTTGAAAGCGTGCCATTTAATTACATTTATGCAAATTAATTCCTTCTCTTGACAGCCCTCCTTGGCAGATTCCCTGGTCGGCCTCAGGGTGGGCTGATGAAAAACAGGTTTGGTTTATGGAATAATTACTTGTGCAGCTACCTGAAAAGTGAACTATAAATCTCTTAGAGTGCTGCTGAATGCAGCAACAATCGCAATTGCTTTTCCTTGGTACTGTGGTAGGAGGCTGACTTAATACTGCAGTCCTTTTTTTCACTTCTTTCCCAGTGCAGTGCTTTCCCCAGCAGAAAATCTTTTCCAAGAGATAAGAGGGAGAGGACCAAGTTCTGCTTGGCAGCCTCCTTTCTGTCCTCTTTTTATGTTTAAGGTGATGGGACGTATGACGCTTTTCTTTTTCTCCTTAATCTGCTTTTTGAGAAAGTTACAAGAAAAATTGGAGCAGGTTTTTCTGGCTGTGCTTTCACACCAAGCACAGGGACTTGTGATAGCAGACAGCAGCGTTTGTCCTGGAAATCAAATGCTGTTGCCAGGCCTTCATTTGAAGCTTTACAACTGAGTAGCTGGCAAACCCTATTCATAGAGAGGGACTTTCTTTATCAAGCTTGTGGATTTAAGAGTCCTGCACGTTAATTGCTTCTGTTACTTCATTAAGTCGCATCTGTGAAGAGGAGACCATCTCCAAAGGACTGTGTCTATAGCAGTGCATCAGTTACTTTCTTTGTCTTGTTGATCTGTGGTGTGACCTAGGCAAAGGGGAGCACAGAGCAGTCTTACAAGTCAGTGGTGCTGTTCACTTTGGTGTTTTTGTTTTTTTTCTGCTGCCTCAATGGACTCTCTGTGCATCTAAAATGCACTTCAGTTGCAATGTATTTTGTAAAATTGGTCCTTTGTCCAGCTGGCCAGTACCTCATGAGTATTTCCAATATAAATACTAGTCGAGGTAATGGATTGTTCCTACTTGTACTTGGGATAGAGGAAAGAGCCCTGAAAGAAGGATTCTCGTGCATTTTTCGACATGGAATTGAAGGCAGATAGTGAGTAACCAGCAGGAATTAATCAGAAAGATCAGGAACTGGCCCTTCAGGACCAGATTTGATGGCCACTATTCTGTTACATTTCTTGGAGGCAAGAATTACTTTTCTGTATTTCAAATCAAATTATGTAGTGGTTGGGAAATAGAGGGGAGAAGCGAAAAAGGATCATGTACCCTGCAAATAGATTACAGGCTGTGGAACCAAGGACCTCGAACTTAAGGGTTTTTTTGTTTTTACTAATTTCAGAAAGAAAAACTTGAGTTCTTTCTTTTTCCACACAGAGAAATGAGAAACAACTTGGAAGAAAAGCAAGTCTATGATGGTTGGAGTCTTAAAATCCAAAATAAACTATATATGAAAAACTCCACCTCCATAGCAAAACAGCTTCCAGGTCCAGGATCACTTTGTAATCATTAATACTTCAATTTATATGTTTATTTTCTGTTTTTGTTCCGCAGACTTTTAAAGAGGATAAGTACTTGAAAGATGCCATGGAGTGTAGCGACGTCATCTGGCAGAGAGGTTTACTGAGAAAAGGCTACGGGATCTGCCATGGTACTGCTGGCAATGGCTACTCCTTCTTGTCTCTCTATAACCTAACTCAGGACAAAAAGTACCTCTACCGAGCTTGCAAGGTGAGCTCTGCAGCATCCCAGCAAAGTCACTCGTCCCTTTCATGTGTTTCATGCACTTCCAACTCACACCTTTGGGTAGACGACTTCAGCTGTGTATGTGGGCACTTGCATCTTAGTACAAAGAGTGGTTGAAAAACCACACAAACGCACTTCGCTGTGCTGTAAATAGAGTCGGAGAATCAGCCAGCCTGAACAACAAGAGATGAATGTTACATGGTGCTAATTATTCCATTGAGAGATCCACTGTCATCCTCAGCTCCTCCAGCGATACTGTTAGTAGTCCTTTGTAATTATTTGTTTTCAGACTAGTGTCTGTTTGGGGCTTTCAGAGCTCTGAATTGCAGTTATTAAATTGCTCACTTAGGTTTTTTTCATTAATACAAATTGCAGAGAAAGACGCAGTCAAAATTTTTCCATTGGGAGCATCCAGGTTCTGCTATCAGCTCTCACTGTGCTAGCAATTGACAAAAGAGAAGGCTTTTTCTGCCTCTGTTTCCTGGTTTTTGTTTTGTTTTCTACTTAATTCATTGATAGTGGGTTTCATGCTGCATACATAGCTACTCAACTGAGGTCTATCTAAAGGTAGAGCAGTGGGAAATTTGATGAGTTGCTTTCAAGGTGTTTTCAGATGAGTCACATGTAAAGCTATTGCATTCACCTCTACTGTTAGCCTGTCCACCATCAGCAGAGCTTTACAAAGTGGCTGTTCCTGTCACCTTATGTTTACATGTGCGTCAATCTGTGGGGACACATGTATGCATACACGCGTCCTAGAGAATGCGATAAGCCCCTAGTACTGCCACGGCAAATGTGTGACCTTGTTGTGTGTGAACTGATCCTCTGCTGATGTGTGAGCCACGCTACCAAGCACGCATTGCTTTCAGCACAACAGTTGGGCTCTCCCTGTCATCCTCCACTTCCATACATTTCCTGGGGCTCTGTGCAGCATTAGCAACTCCTGCTCACACTGCATTTCTTGCCCGGGGGAACCCTGTAGCTCTGTCCAAAGCTAGAGGAAAGCAAGCATACCCAGATCAGAGCCAAAGAAGGAGGACACTCAGTTAGATACCTGAAATTCCTTTGAGGAGGAACATGTGGCAGTGAGCCAAAGGCTGTTTGCTGGAAGTGCTGAGCACAGTCGGGTCTGGCAGCACACTTGTTGCCATTCTGCATTTTAGCACCTGCAGTGTTCAGTCAGGCCCCCGAAGCTCTTGCAGGGAAAATCTTGAAATGGGCAAAGGAGTTTGTTAATCTTTGGCATTCTTGAAATCTTTTCTTTCTGAGACAGAGCATGCAGGGAAACAACCATGCTTGAGACAGAGCATCCAGGGAAATAAATGTGCTGCTGGCATCCTGGGCTCCAGAGAGCATCCAAGCCCCTCATTTTTATTTTTTTAATTTTTTTTTCCCTTATTTCAAGACAAATGTTCAGAGGTCTGAAAGGCTGTTTCTTGATGGCAAGCTTGTTCAGCCTGTGTGACAAATAATGGCAGATGTCTTTGTACTAGAAGAGATTTCTTTTTCCTTGGTTTAACAAAGACATTAATATGGTTTATTGGATCTACAAGGTTTACCAAAGCTAAGGATTTATAAGCAATGATTCGTTTAGTAGCCTGGGGATGCATTTTTGTAAATTTCTGTTGAAGTTCCCAGACTGGCAATAATAATTATAAAGGCTATTATGCAATCAGATGTGGATGTTGCAAGAATTGATTGTAGTTCAGAAACGTGCCATAGACACATTCTGTCCTCACGTAAAAGAGAAGGCTACAAGTTTGGTTTGAAGATCTGTAGGGGGGCCCAAAATACTTCATCATTGCTCAATAACCGTGGACCACAATGTTTGTGTTTGTGAGTTCATTGCTGGGTTTCCTCAAGACATTCTCACATGGACACACACACACTCACGTCCCAAGTGATGAAATCCATTCCCTAGTAAATACTTAAAGAGAACAGAGGGAGTGGGGCAAGATACCACTCTTTATCCTCCTGTTCAACAGCTGATGGTTCTGGGAGCCTATTCATATATCACATAGCTCCAACCGTGGAGCCTGAGCACCCTCTAGTGAGTACGATGAGCTGTGTTCTGTAGCAGGCTCCCAAAATCACAGGGGAAGCAGGGAGAGTTCTCTTGGTTCTTTGCTCTGCAGGACTCTTGTGCTTTTAGCACCGTGTTTTGCATAAGCAGCGGTTTGCTTCCAGGCACAGAAATGCCAGGGGAACGTGTGGGCCCTGTGTCTGCTCTGGGGAGCCATAAAGGAGAAATGGATTGTTGCTCTTAAATTGATCCAGACGGGGTTTGTAAGTAAGGTATGTCTAGTGGCTACTGCAGCAGCGCTGATCAAACACGAGAAAGACACTGTTAACTTGTTTTTAAAAGGTATTCCATCCTCTGCAACAAAATATTGACCACCATAATTGTCTAACTGTATTTATAACGATTTTTTGTGAGGCTTAGGGAGAGAAAATAGATAAAGCTAAGTAATGGCAGCTGGAGATTTAATACTCTAAATCAGTGCATGGAAGTGGAAGAAAACAAATGCAGTTAACAACTCTCAAGTCCTTAGGAGGTGGATAAATTAAGTGCCAACACAGATAGGAACTAATGTTACGGTATTAGAAAATTTCTGCCCTTGAAACTGTTCTTGCAGAGCTCTTCATTGATGTGTAGTGGGATTGTTTTTTTTTTGTTTTTTGTTTTTTTTAAAAATCAGAATTAAGTACAACCCAACTAATTATGTTGTTGTGGAGCTGAAACTCCTGCTGTGGAAATACATATCCTAAAAAATAATTGCAGCCATGTCACGGTTGAAGTGAGACAAATTAATCTTGGATGGTGATTCCTGCATTGTTTCTCTGCTTACACTATTTTACATTTAGTAGCTATTAAAAGTGCCTCCCCATGCAGATATTTAAGCTTGTGTTTAGCAGTCTTAAGTTTAAAATAAATGAGCAAGTATTTTATGTCTTCCACAGTTTGCCGAATGGTGTTTGGAATATGGTGCACACGGATGTCGTATTCCTGACAGACCTTATTCTCTCTTTGAAGGTAAGGTGATGGTATTGCAGATGGTGTTGTGTTGTATAGGATAGAAAGGATACCTTGCAGTTTTGGTACATGCTTGGGAGTTCAAAAATCTTGGGTAGTTCCTTTACTATTACAAAAAGAAAACCAAAAAAATGCCAGCACCTCCCTCCTCCAAAGGATAAAAAAAAAAAAAAAAAGCATCCCTCTATCTCATGTCAAAACTTTCCCTTCTGGTTGCATTTCACCACTTTTCAGTGTAAAGCCAGTAGCATTGTCATTCTTAAATAAAATTCTGCTGTGCTGATGGCCTTTCAGTTTAAACCAAATGAAAGTCCAGGCAACACTTCTGTGTTGGGGGTGTTGTCCAAGAGGGACAGGATAGAGGAGCAGCCATAGGCAGGGGGTCTCAGAGCAATTGCTGGCCTGAAGGAACTGGACCTTTGCTGCTGCAATAGTAACGCAAGAAAAAGCTATTTTATAATGTGAGCCAAGATCACCAGAACAAAAAGAGAAACGCAGAGTTCTTACAGGCCTTTCTGTAAGTTTAACGGTGTTCCTAAATCCTTTCCTTGAGCTTTGTATATTTTCATTTGTAGTTTATTTTCTATGTCCTGTCTCATCCTGATGTTTTAGAAACACAGTAGCAAGGAATGGTACATAGAACAAGCAGGATTTCAAATAGTGCTGCTACTCTGAGAGCAGGAGCCTAGTGCGCCATCTATCACAAATACGTGAATTTACAGCAGACTAAGTAGGATTATTTTACAAGTAAACCAACCCGAGGCATAAATGCGAGACAGCAGTAGTTATAAGTAGTTATATGCAAAGAAAAAAATCCAAATACCGAGTTACTGTGCTAATGTTTATGAGAATGAAAAAGTACAAATATTCTTATTCTTTGTAAGATATCCCTTCTATGCATTTATAGAAGAAAAAAAACAGACACACAGTCTGTAGTACAAGAGCTTTGAAACTTGTTGAGGTGTACTAATGCCAACAATAGGCAGGGTGATATGTGCATTAATGCTGACACAGATTTTATTTTAGTTTTTCATGTCAGTGATTTTTTTCGAAAGATCTAGAAGCCTCAAATCTAAAACAAAAAAAATCTGAATTTTGTTTGCCAAAAGTGTGTGTGAAGTTGTCCATTTCAGCACGTGTGCATACGTGCACATTTCCATGGGAAGTTGCACATGGTTCTTATGGAACTGTCATAATCACTTCGTTTCTATCAGATGCCTGTATTTAAGGAAAGCTCCTTTCTTTGTACATGCTCAGCTGCTGATGCAGGAGGATCTTAGTGTGATCATAAAAGTGAGCTTCCATTTGCATGCTGTCTTTCTGTAAGGTAGCTCACCCTAGTAGTTTGTCACCCTCTGAGTTTTATGAGATGTGGCTGATGTTCATGCTGCAGAGCCTGGATGCCCTCTTTATGAATAATGAACAAATGAATCAGTACATCACAGCAGTCATAAATTGTGCCTTTGTTTTTTTTTAACCAGTGAAATGACCAGTGAGAGCTGCTGAAATTATAAGACAGTCCAAATTGGCATTTACTTTTCCTAATTGAAGTAGTCTTGAAGTTGTGCCTCTGAAATGACAGTAGCAGAGAGAACTCTGCTATTGCTTCCATCTTTTTAAAATGAAACTTGATTTCCTAGGCAAAGTACAGGTGAGCATCCCTTTCTAGAGGCCCTAAGTTCACCAGTACAAAAAAGACCTCGCAAGGTGCTAAGTTCAAACAGATGTGATTGCCTTTGTTGTCAACTACACTATTTTCATGTCCAGAATGCACAAAAATCTCTTTCTCATTATATTTTAGGAATGGCTGGAGCTATTCACTTCCTCTCAGATATTGCAGTACCGGAGACTTCCAGGTTTCCAGCGTTCGAACTTGGTCCTCAAAGGAGAGAAAACAAAGTGGAGCAGGACAGCTAAAAGATTCTTTTACAAGTAAACTTGATGCCAAAAGAGACAAGACTGTTTAGTGCCTCTGATACTGAACCAACTCGACCCTAGCTGACGGATGGATAAAAACCCCGTTTCTCACTTCCCCTGCCCCAAGGGACCGCGAAGTCATTAGCGCATGAATGAGAGAAGCCACCTCTAAGTTCTGTTAGTGACACCTTCACACGTAGGACAAGAGAAGTCAAATTTTGAACTTTCTCTCTTTCGTTGTATTTGTCTTCTCCGGGTCTCCGACATGCTCTGCATGTTTATTGGTGTTGTCTGTTGATTCGAGTCTTTTGTTGTTAGCAGAGAGCTGTTCTTTGTGTGAAGCTCTGTCCTGTACCTTCGTGCATGCAACACAACAGCACCGTCTCTGACCCCTAACAGCAGTGTTGCTTTCTGCAGTGTGGCTAGCCAGCGAGCTCCACTTCACGCCAGAGAGTTCACTGTAAGACAGAGCCCAGCTTCACTGGTGAGCTGGCAGCTTCAAAACGATGAAGAAATTTTGTGTTCATAGTTTTCTGTGTTTTTCTCCATGGTCCCTAGAAGCTGAGGCGATGGAGATCAGCTTTACCTGGTGAAGTGGTGTGATGATTTTCAGGAGCGCATCAGGTTGGAGAGGGCCTGAATTTTCTTCTGCCACTGATTTGGGAGGGATTTTTGTTGCTTTTTTTTGTTGTTGTTGAAAACCTGAAAGAGCAGCTGCCTGCACCTGATTAGTGTGGTGGGCCCATAGTACAAGGAGATGCTCTGCATGGTGTGAGCTGAACAAACTGCAGGCAGAGTTATCTGTGCTTCCCCACTCATGTGCATGGGTTTGTAATATACCTCTCTCCAGCAGCACACAGTGTAGAAGGAGAGTGGGAAGTCAGGGCTGTTTCTCATGCGGATAGCTCAGGACGGTAACTTGTTCCTGAACCAAGGAGGCGATTTGTTCTGGTCCCTCCCGTTTGTTTCCCGGCCCCATTGCATTTAGCCCATGTAATATGACAGGAGCAATAAATACCAGCTGCTTGTGGAGGCTGCAGAAGATTAATGAGCAATATGTAAGCCATTGCTAGAAGCTGTAATTGAAGTTATTTCAACTTAAAAGCAAGACAGAAAATGCCCTTTGCCCTTCGTTTTTGACTGTGCTGATAGTGCTTTGCTTCCCCCCGCCTTGTGCTGGCGTTGTGAAGCAGTGGGTCCCCTCTCTCTGCCAGCAAGGCGGTGCTCAGTTCTGCTTCCACCTGCTTGTATCAGTCCAGGAGGAGGAATGGAGCATGCTGTAAGTGCACTTACAGCATCTTCATGCTTTCCAGGTAGTAAGTACATGTGCTGTTTGAGAAAGGTAAGTAAGCAGAGCACTCTCTCACTCGCTCAAGCTCTGTTGTCGCTCTCCCTCTGCACCCTCTTGCCTTCCCCCCCAGACCCTCCTGTGTTGTGTCAGTCCAGCTGCTTATTTTAATTGGGACTTACATCAGGTGCAGATGTGACAGGTGACTGAGACTTCGACCTTTCAGGTGCACGTACGTGACCTGAGGGACACATGCTGAGTGCCAGTGCTTGTGGTCAGGCTTGGACATGCTTTGTTGCACCTGCATAAAACTCTGGCAGGTAGCAGCTGACATCCTTGAGCTTCGTCGTATCTGTTGCCAAAGCCATTGGGATGCTAATAATATTTTCAGGATTTGGTTCTGCTGTTGCAGTAGCAACAGTTCCAGTGCTGGGAGAGCGTAAAAGTCACAGTGTAGCTCCTCTGCTGATTTGTCAAACAAAAAATGGAGCAGGGGCGGGATTTTTCCACCCCTCTGGCAAAGGGTAGGAGTTGGTGGGGGGCACTGAACCCAGCTGCATCTGTGCAGCCAAGCAGGAGGGAAATTGCTGAAAGGCAGTGGAAAGGAAGGGAGCTGCACGGCGAGCAGCTGTGGTGAAATGCACCTGAGCAGAGAGGCAGAAAGTGGTGGGATCAGAGCGGAACAGGAGGGATTGGTTACGGGAGGTAATGCACAGAGCATGCCAGCAGAGGCCAGCTCAAATGAGGTATTCTGCCCTGGCAAGCGTGCTGAGGTCTAACGCTGTATTTCTTTCTTCATCCTGTGGCTTACTGCTCCTCCTGGTAGCTGTTTCCTCGTGTCCATGGAGGAACCTGGCCCAGGGTAACATCTCATAAATCCTAAGAAAAGCAGGCATGGAGGTAGAAGGCAGCCCTGAATTTCTGTTCTGCATCCCCACTCCTTTTTCCTTCCTCTCTGCAAATGCAGAACATGCAAGGTGGGTTAAGAAGGAAGGGTGCATCCCTTTGGCAGGTCTGCAAGACCCTCCTGCAAACACAGAAGCCACCAGCCATCCTGGTAGAGCTTGGACTGACACTTGCAGGAGGTAATTTTGGCTAGCTGGAACCCAAGGAGAATTAAATTTTAGTCTGTCTTTTAAAAAAATATATGTATAGGTACATGCACCCTTAAAACTGCTTAATGCTGAGCAGATCCTGGAGGTGCTTGAGTGCACCAGTGGATGTAATGAGCAAATCCAGCGCTAGCTCTTTCTGTACCATAGCCAGCCTTCGGCAGGGGTGAGGCCCAGCACCGTCCTTCTCCGCAGAATCACCCTGGAATTGAGTAAGCCTGGAAATGTCTCACATCAGGAAGCTTACGACTGCGTCTGCCTTGTCTTCCTGACAGGACTTTCCCCGTGGCTCCTCCTCTCTGTTTGTTACAGCTTTGTGATACACAGGTGGCCCATTAAAATATTGTGTGAATGAGTGAAAAAATGCATTTCACCAAGACACTGTTTTCAGAAATCACATCAAACTAAAATGTGGAAACTGTCTTAATATTCCCTGGTTTGCTTTGTCCGTGTGTAGTAGTCCATCTGGTGCAAAAAAGCAGTAATGTTAAAAACGGAGATGCTCTTTAGGCAGAAAAAGAAGAAAAATGCTGATGTTTCGTTCTTTGGCTTTATTAGTAAAGATCAAGTTGTGTGGTGGTAATCTGTGTGCAGTTATTTTTTTGGTGCTGTGCACCTTCCTTCCCTCCCGCGCTGTGGTGTTTGAGAGTTGTTCCCCTGCTGGGATTGCTGAGTTGCCTCCTGGTTTCATAGTCCTGCAGGATGGAATGGAGACGCCAGAATATGGGCAAATCTTTTTCAACCTTCACTTTTTATTACTGCTGAAGGCCTCTTTGCTGTCATTTCTCGTGGGTGATTTTAGTCTGGATTGCGTAGTACCTGCGTGCAACGTTTGCTTTCCCCCCTGGTCAGACAGGTCCTGTTGAACAGTTTGCAGCTGCAGCTTTACTTGGGACTGATTTTAAGAGCACATACATGAAATCTCTCTGTTCAGCTGACTAACATCTGCTTTCCAGCTTTAAGACAGGTTGAGGTTTTCCTCTAGGTAGGATTTAACAGAATTAAACTTGAAGTGCACTGCAGTATATGTACAACAGTATTTCTGTTTCAGAAAGCCACTTTATAGCCCTCCTTCCCACTGAGAGCGACTGCTTTTTCTTTTGTTTTCTATTTAATAGCATTATTTCTGATCAGTAGGTAGAGGCCTGATCTGTACAAATTTATTTTCCTTCCTCTTGAGGAAGCTGTACCTTGAAATATTAGAGAAGCCCTCCATGCATGCATGTAGTAGTTTTTAACCACCAAAGTGCTGTTTTCAGACAGTGAAGTGTAAGGTAGGAGAGTTGGGAGGAAACCTTTCTGCCGTGCCTCAAGTACTAGCTAAGCAGCGGTGTGCTGCCTGAGCCACGTTGTGTCAGGGTGGTTTGACACAGCAGTCTGCTTTTCCTGGCCAAATCGTTCACTTTCTGCCCATTTGCTTTCATTTGTTTCACTGATCTACAGACGCAGGAGCCCAGCCCGCACAGCAGAGCGACCACAGTTTGCACGCAGGGAGCGTCAGTGACCGGAGCTCAGCCGCTGCTGCTCCTCCACAGCTGTAAGCCCACCTGTAAGCCATGAGATGAGCGAGGGCTAGGCAGCAGGAGGTAGAAAAACACCCTTATCCCTGTGACTTTCTGCGCTGCACAGAGCCAAAACAACACACAGGTGCAGCCAAGGGGCTGAGGGCTGCTTGTGCCTGTGCCTCTGCTGTCTCCAGACACATCCCTTTTCCCTTGCTGCACCCAGCAGCTTGGGACAGTGGCTGCCAGTTGCACATCTCCTAGTTTTATTAGTAAATAATAGCATTATTATTTACTAATTGCTTTAGAGTAATTGCCTTGTGCTGGCTCTTCCCTTGCATGCTGTCTCTAGTAGCTTCCCTCTCATCACATACAGATTGTAGGATCCCCTACAGGGCATCAGGGGGAGGGCTCCCACAGCCACAGGGCTGGCGAAGATCCTGGCCAGTTCTCTTACCCATCGGATTAGCAGCGATGTGTTTCAGATAGATAAAACAGAACTGTTAGATAATCCACTATCTGGCAAGGTGTCTGCCAAAATGTGGCTTCTTGTGTGTATGCATGTAAAGCTGAGCCATCTGTTTACTTGCTGTACGCAGGGAAGAAAGAGCAATACATTCTTTGCTCCTTTGTGTACCACACAGGCTGGAGACTTTGTTGGAAAAAGATGTAGTCCCAGCTGTTTGTTTTCACAGCAGCGTAAACTGTCATAGGGCTTAAAAGAAAGAAAAGAGCAAAACACCACCCCCAAAACAAAAAACCTTGTCACGTTATCGTTTTCCTGATGTGATAATGAGGCAGGAACAGCTGCAAGGCAGGGGCTGGTGGGAGCCCAAACAGAAAGGGCAGGGTTGGTGCCATCCTTGTCAAACCGGGTCCTATTTGCAGCACAACTGATTAGTCAGCTTGCTAATTATTGGGCCAGAAGGAAGCGGCTGCATTGTGCTGTAGGTGAAGTTTGCCCTTCTGCCAGCGACGAGGTGCTCGGTCACACCAGAAAGGAGGAGGCTGAGAGGAGAGGCACGAATGCACGCACAAATAATCCCACAGGTCAAGGAGCTTCAGTGGCCACTCAGCTGCTGCGCTGACTGCTGGTGATGAGGAGTGAGTGACTCCCTAAAGCAGTGAGCCAGGTCTGCACAGCACTCACTGCATTTCACCTGCTGCACTTCACCAGCGATTCCTTATTTTGTCTCCAGACAGTGACCAGAAAGCATAACAACTGCTCTCATATATGAGTGGCTGTGTTTTTTTGCCACTTGCTTGTGCTGGTATAAATCAGAAGAATAGCAGACATTGTGCCTGAAGGGTGGAGGTTATTATCCAGCAGCTTAATTGTTACTAAGCTTTTTGGGGGATGTGGGAGGAGGATGTGAGCTGAGTGGAAAGGGAAGTGCTGCCTGAGAGCAGCAGCATAAATGTTAAGCCTTGCCTTGCTCCTCATCAGCCCTGAGGTGCTCTGGCCACAGCCAGCTCTTACCTTCGGCGTGTGCCTGAAGAAGTTTGTCCAGTGTCGACAGAGGCTGAAGGGGGAGCTTCAGCCTGTCTGCTGAAAGCAGCACTCGGGGCTGGTTTTCTTCTGATGGGAGGAATGAGCGAGGCATCAGCCTCCTGCTGTGGAGATGTGCAGCACAAACAAAAGGGGAAAATATCCTGAAGAAAACCCTGTCCTCTAGAGGACAGAATTGGGGTTGTTTTTCTGCCCAAACTGAGCAGTGAGCGCTGGGCCTGCAGTGCATGGGCAGGCAGCGCACTGCCAGCTCCCTGGTGCTGCCTGCATCCATCACGACAGAGGGGAGGGGAGGCACAGGGTGCCTACAGACCCTCCTCGCCCTCCAGCTCGCCCCCTAAACCACAGCCTAAGAAGGTCTCTTCTGCCAAAGAGCACATTTCTAGAGCGGGGAGGAGGCTGCCCCAAGTGCTACCCTTAGCAGTCATCAGGCAGCTCATCCATTAAACTTAATCCAAAACAAAACCCCAGGTGTCTGTAGCCAAACCTGGCCCAAAGCAATGACCTGAAAGATGCTCAAGAAAGGAGCTCATCCCAGGGGAGCAGACCCCCTGTACACACACATGCACCTCAAAGCCCATTTTTCCAACCAAGCCAACTGATGAGGGACACGGGTTTTTTGTTTTGAAACTCCCAAGGTCAGGGAGCTTTGCTGGGTGGGTGAGGAGACGGCTCCTCCCTGCTCGGAGCCTAAGAAATGGTGCCAAGAGAAACGTGGTGACTGTACCTGGGGGCACGAGCTGCACTCAGTGATCACAGCATCGAGGTCGCATTCGTGAAGAATTAGCCCTGCCTCCTCTCCTGCTTGCTACATGAGAGACGATGCTTTTAATCTGCTCATTAATATAAAGAGCCTTAAAAGTACACCTCAGCAAAGAGCAGCGAAAATGGTTAGAGGTATTGCAACATCTAAACTTACTTGGAAAAAGCAAACAAACAAACAAAACCATTTCAAAAGAAAACCTGCACAAGTTTTCAGAGCAGTAGAAGCCTGGACTGTCGAAAGGCCAAGCTCTGCTGCAGCCCGCCAACCCAGCTTTTTTTGCTAAGCATGCAATACACGTCCCTGAGCCACTTCACATTGTTGATATGAGCCTGCAAAAAGTTACAGGGCTTCTCCCTTCTTTCTCTTTCACCATTTTTTCCATCTAACATAAATAAAAGGTAAGGGAAAGGAGGATAAGAGGAAACCTAAACACTTCCAAAGGCAAAGCAGCGAGAGGAAAGGCATGTGAACAGCCTGCAAGTAATTCACAGGGATGCCCACACTGGTCCTGGCTTTCAAGAGAAGACCAAGCAGTTCTGCTGGAAGAGGAGTGTGTATCTTCTAACAGGTAGTGTCATCCACCAGCGCTCACAAATAGAGCAACCAGGCTTCAGGAAAACTTCACCAGGAGTGGAACTTCAATGTACAGCATCAGAAATCGCTATAAAAGGTTTCTACTCCACGTTACCAAGAAGACATCTATTCTCAGAGGTACATTTAATAATATAAAACAACTCAGTATCTGCTAACATCACAAGTCTGTTGTCATTCTACTGACAGAAAATGAAATGTTGGATTTAAAATATAGAGAGTCTATACAACCCTAGTGACATACAGAGCTTTACATTTTGAAGAAAAATTTATAACTATGTATATAATTATGGCATGCACAACCATGTGATGGACCTTATGTACAAAATGTACCTTTTCCTACCTTAAGTGTCCACTGAGCCTACACTGCAGATGCAGAAGCAAAAGCTTCATCCCTTATGATGCAGAAAGGGAAAGCATTTTACTATCAAAACATATCTGAAAAGTGTTTCTGCACTGCCTCGGGTTCAACGCAAGGGTGAGCAGAGGAGGTTCTGCAGCCTGCAATATAGCAGGGATGAGGCGAGGTGAGCCCAAGAGCTCTCTCAACAGCACTGCAATAGGAGAGGGGAATTCACAGCTCTGCCTGTTCCTTCTCGTCCTCCCATGCACGATGAAGTTTGTGCAGAAATCCCTGATATTAGCTAGGAAAATCAAAGCGTTCACTTATCAGGCAGCTGTCTCCAGGTGTTTACATGAAAAACTGGCATTTGACCCGAGAAACCATTTCCCTGTTTCACAACTTCAAATGAGAGAGCCAAGTGACTTGAAAACAGCTCTGCCTATCGAAACACCTGCAATGACAGAAAGGTTATCCAATATTTGGCTCTAGGTGCACCATTTGCTCCCATCAGCTCTGGGAAACTCAGATTTTTGTCCTTCCCAGGTTCCCTGTTAATAACTTTCCAGTCAGAAGGCTCACCCAGCTTGCCTGCATTTCTTCATTTGGAAGTGCAGTGAAAGAGAACAATGAAATAGTCTTAGAAAGTGGATGGCTGAACTGTAATCCATAAAGCACTCTCTGTAACAATAAGCAAGAGACCGGGCAAACTTCTTTCTGGAACAGAGCACAGGAATCCCGCTAGCACAACAGAAAGCGCACTGTCTCACCACACACAGGGGTATTTTGCAGCCTAGGGTAAAATTATTCAGATTTTTTTAAACATATGCTGAACTTAAGCAAACCTAGTAGGATATGGTCCAGGTGAACCTTGCATGAACTGTAACACAAGAAGGGCAAGCTCAGAGCACGGATCTACCCCTCGCATTGGCTCTGATTTCCCTGGAGTCCCTCGTGGTGAGGAATCAGCTCAGCAAAGCTTTGAAGATCCCTGAGGCCACCCGAGAATCACCCATCCTTATGCATTTAGTAGAGCAGGTTGCAAACTACTTGCTTTCCCTCCCCTGTCACACACTGACTTCAGTGACAATTTCACCCAAGTCCTGCTGGAACGAGCTTCTCAGAGGTTCGCTCTGCTCCAGAGGGCCGCTACCAGCACCACCAACACCCAGAAGCACAGTGTCCCATAGTGTTTTTCTGTTAGATATTCACGTTTATAACGAAAGTCAGTTCCACAAACCTACCTTTCTGCCTACGAACAAATACAAGCCACCGGCAAGCCCTAGCAGCGCAGTAAAACCCTTGCTCCCTGAGCAACACAGGTCTTTGAATGACTCCAAATTACCTCGGTGACCTCTGTGCCCTGGCTGGAGATGGGTCTCAAAGCCCTCAGAGGAAAAGGGAATCTGTTTCTTTGAAAGTGTCGACTTGTGGTCACTCAGATAGTCGGCCACAAGCACAAGATGACAAATTGGGAAACAAAGCAAAGCACACAAAGAGCTAACGCAAAATCAAACCATTTGTGCATCAGGTTAAGGAACTGCTCTTAGTCCCAAAAAGTTATTTATTTATCCTAGAGAGGAGAGCATTTTACAAATCCGTCACCCGGACGTGACAGCTCTTCTTTGTACTCTTTGTGGCAGCAGCCAGACCATGATAAAAAGTATTACTTCTCAGTGACAAAATTCCCATCAATTTCAAAGGGAAATGTGCTTCCGTTCCCTCTTACTGTAATTGTTCTCCAAATTATGGATGAAAATCTTTGTATGCATTTCATTACTTCTAACCATTTAGTCTAGAGGCAGCAGCAGTTCAGAGGTTCTCACACTCCCCTCACCACCCCCGTTTAGGCCACCAGCCGTCTCACACAGTCTCACCTTTAGCAAAACAAGGGCAGCCAGGACGCAGCTCACGCAGGCAGAGTCCAGGTGGCGGCCAAGAACCAGGCGGCTCCTGGTCCTTTGTTTTCGGATGCCCCATTTCAAGTAGTGAAGGTCGCTTCCCTAGGGCACTTGGCAAAGCTGCTGCCGTGACTCGGCCAACCGTGGTGCCCCAGCGCCTCTCTGCTGTGCATCAGAACCAAGTTTGACAAGAAAACCACGAACCAAAAAGACGGTGGTCACATTTCTGGTAAAAGCATTGCCCTGATTTTTCTCTGTCTACCTGCTTTCTCTGTAGTTTCCCTTCGGTGAGGGCATTTCTGCTGTGTTGGGAGAGTGCACATCGCTCTGAGGTTGCATAAAGAGCTGCGACCGGTAGCCCGCCACGATGCACTTATACACGTGGTTGAAACAAACAATAAATAAAAGAGAAAGACATACAGGTTTTAAATATAGGTTTCCATTAAAAGCATTACAAAGACAACTTCTCTCATTTTGAAGACAAAGAAAAAATTCACTTCTACTGAAAAAAAAAATAATTAAAAATCACCCCTTTGCAAGTAACTTTAATGAGGGAAGGTGCAGGGGAGGGAGGGAGAGAGGATGCGGAGAACTAGCAAGTGTTCAAAAGGGCAGATGCCCACCATCTCGGTCATTCTGCAGTGGCACCTTCTTCTCACACAGTCAGGTCAGAGCGCCACAGAGTCCTCACGTGGAGGATTTCACCACCTGCTCGTAGGGGGGAGGCGGCGTGTTGCAGTAGGAAGGTGGAGGTGGGTAAACCGGGTTTCCCTGTGGGGAGTTGGGCTGGACGTGGAAAGCCATAGCCATGGGATTCATCACAGGTCCACCTGGATCTGTGTAGTACGGCACTCCAGGCTGTTGTGACCCTGGAAGAAAGAAAGGGAGAGAAAAGGTGTCAGCAGCAGCAGCAACATCAGGCAGCAGTCATGGTCCTCTAGGGGCAGGAGAGACACAGGAGAGACCATGCAGCTGTGCTCTGCACGCTCAGAGAAGCCTTCTCCAAGTGTTCACCAGACCAAGGACACGGGGCCATGCTTCACCCATTCCAGGGAGGACCCAGACTGGCAGGACTACATTCACTTCTCGAGATTTCACCAAAAAGGTTCAATTTTGCAAGCCCTGGAAAGAACTCAGTGAAGCGAAGGGCACCGCTGCCCCAGCGAAACACCATTTGAAAGGGACCCCGGCTTGGTTCTCCAGAGAGAAACTGTAGGTTCTGTAGGTTCATGCCTACAGAAAGGACTCTCAGATGGACCAAAAGGGGGCTCCCGTTGCACCTCCTGACTCAGGTGGAAAGTTTTCTGAGACAAAGAGGTCTTCAGAGATAATTTTCTAACATCCTGGGTTCTCCTGTACGTCAGAGCACATCTCAAACTGGCCCATTTCCCCCTAAGGCAGGATGTGGCTAAGGAGCAGACACGTACAAAGCAGCAGTCTGAGCTGAAGCCAATTATGGCTGGCTAACAAAATGGGACAATGTTGTTCAGCACAGATTAAATTTAGGAAACGACAGTGGAGCCTGCAGGGACAAGGAGCGGAAACTTACAATCAAACACTAAATTCCTTCATCGTGACACATGAGGAGTAACAGAGGGCGCTGCCGTGAGGAGTGATGGAAATGGCACGTAACCCTCGTCAGACATCACGCTGTCCAGCGGACGACTACCGAATGTAATTTTGGCAATTAAAGTCACAGAGCACCTCTATCTCAATATGCTAATTGGTTTCCCTTTCTTCCTCTCTGTCTCTTTAAATAAGGCTGGACTGGAAGTGTGTATCTATATATTATGACTGAGCAATGCACTTTCTTCTTTTGGTAGTAGTCTGTCTTTCCTATAATGAAACAGCCTCTAAGGGATTTTCAACTCAATCCTTCATCTTCATGACTTGCTGACTCTAGGACTTGGTATTGCCACAGAAGGAGCACAGCATCTCGAAGCTTTAGGCATCCTTCAGTACTTTAAGCATTCAGGAAGGACTTACGTACTGCATCCAAAAATGCACCCGTACAATGTTAAGATCAGATTGGCCCAGCCATAATGCCCACGGATGCAGCTAATCCCAGAGCCTGGAGTCTGGCTCAGGAGTGTTTTTTTTTGGATGCTTATCAGCAAAGAGGACAGAAAGCAGATCATGAATGCAGTTATTTCCTTCTTAACAAGCAGGATTTTTTTCATTTTGCCTATGTGAGCGAAAAAGGCTGCTCCACAGCCTCTCTTCCTTTGCCGTGGAGATGAAAAACCCCTGTCCTGCTTCCACCCGGCGTTGGCACGCAGCTGCAGGAGAGCCAGGCTGGGAAAAGGACCCACGTCCTCCTTCTCCAGAGTCTGCGCACCCTCTTAGCACAGAGCACTTTTTCTTAAGCTTTTTTGTTTAAAACTGAAATCCTGCTCAGTGCTGCAGTTTCCAGGTGCACAGGGAGAAAAGAGGTAAGGTAGCTAGCTCGCTGCACTCTGGTTTGTTTTTTCTGTGGTTTTTTTTTTTTTTGTGTGTGTGTTTTTGTTTTTTTTTTTTTAGAAAAAATGGTGTTTTCAAACCCAGCATTTTCATTGCATTTCTGTACCACCAGCTGTCCCTCAGAGCACACAAACCCAAAGAGGAAGCCATGAACTAGGGCACACGCAGCACCGGATCACAGCAGAGACAGCAAGGTGGTGCAGGAATTCAGGAAAGGCAGGACAGAAAGCGAGGAGCAGGGAAAGCACTTGGGATTGCTGAGAGGCTGACTCCAAGTTCAGCAAAACAAGTACAAAAAAAAGTTTTGGTGGGCTTAGCTCAGATCCCAAAGCTTTTAGAAATGGCATCAGCAATCTGGAAGTAGGTGGCACAAGCAAGCTACCAAAGGTCTGGTGCTTATTTTATGTTTGCCCACAATTTGTATTCCATGAGGTGTCATGAAAAACCAAAAACATGTTCTAAAATTAAATCTGGCATTCACCAATCCAGCCAAAGACGCTCCTTGTTTACATAATCTTGGAGTTATTTTTCAGGCTTAAAAATATCCCTTAGTTAGTTTCGTTCCCCGCCTCCAAACCTCCACTGCTGAAAAATAAATACTCTCTGGGGAAACGCGTGGAAAGCAGAAAAACAGATGCTGAATGGATGCTTTCCAAAAACAAAACAAAACAAAGACTTAGGATTAAAAAAAAGTAAAAAATGAAGAGAGTGATAGTTTGTGTCTGTAACATCTCTTTACCCATTTAGACCTGTGACAGAGAGGGAAAGGTGCATGTCTATGCGCACACACTTAGGAATGCAAGGAAGAGCATTTCAAAAATCTGTACAATGTGTGCGGGTGTCCAACAGCACGCACGATGGAGGGGAGAGCCTGAATGCTCCACCTCTGTACAATGGTCATAGTCACAGCTCGCTAAAATGTTTTTTATGACACTTTTCTAAGGAGGTTGTCTAGTGTGGCACAGAGATGGAATGGATCAGAAAATGATTTTTAACAAAGAAGTTTGAGGCAGCAAATTTTCAGAGATACCCTCTCCTCAATGCAAAATACTCACTTGTATTTCCACTTCCAAGGCAGTGTGAAACAAAAACAAACTGCCAGTTCCCAAAAACTTGTCAGAAAAGGTTGTTATCCTCTGGCTTCAGCTCGCTCTAATATCTCTTGTGACAAAATGACAGCCCGGGAGGAAAAGTGCCATTGTATGGAGCAAGCCTGCATATGTGTGCTTTCACAGGCAAGTGTGAGCACTGTCTTTTGCCATCAGGAGAGTGGTTAAAGATGTCTTGGCTTGGCCTTGCTGAGACTAGGAAAAGGCAAGCACCTGAAGGTGCATTCAGGCGTAACCTCAGCACTGTGCATCTTCCAGCTGGAGGCAGCTGGATTAAAATGCTCCCACCAGGTACAGACATCTTCTGCTTACAGCTGGGTCTTAACTCTGCCGGATTCTGCCAAGCAGGGCTCCCTAACAGCCAGAGGGTAAGACCTAAGAAGCTTAGAAAAAGTCCTGCCAGAGAAGCCAGCACTGTGCAGGTCCTCCTGCTGCTCACAGCCACGACTGACCAGCGAGCAATCACACTGGCAAAGGCAGAACATTGCCACAAAAAACCTCGCACTGAACATGGAAGGCAAATCAAAAAGAGAAGGCTTGCAATACTGCCAGACCACAGAAGAATAACATTGGGCTTTCCTTCACCCCTGCCAAATGTTACTAACTATATTTAAAACTCTTTTTTCATATTCCTCGCATGAAGAAAATGTCACTGCTGATTTTGGCTACCTGTCATCTTGTCTACGCTGCAAAGCGAGCACTTACCACCCCATTCATGGGTATGCTGCTGTAAAGATGCTAGGAACCATAACGGGAGGGAACTGAAAGTCCCGTTATCCCGGGCTTCAAAATACTGTTGCACACTGCTGCTGCACGATGCCATTTGGAAGGCAGGACTTCAATCATCAGAGGAGGTGGCCGAGTGGTTTAGTGCAGGGCAATTCCTTGCCCAAATCCCCCAGTTTTCAAAAAGCAAACCCACCCACCCACTCCCAGAGGAAAACAAACAAACAAATGAACAAAAACCAATCCACGCTATTTCTAATGCCTTGGCAAATGTGAGATATTAATGGAATTTGTTAAGCAAGCAGTCTCTGACCTGATGCAGTGTTGACTGGTTGTCTGGTGTAAGACACATTAAAAGTAGGTTCTTCTACTAGTGGAGGAGGGTACATCCGCCTTCGGATAAAGAAACCAGCTCCACAACAGAACAAAACTCCCATCATCAAAAGGAACCTAGGCAAAGAGAGGAAGGAGGTCAAAACCCACCTGCATTCAAACAGAGTTTGTTCACCGAACAAAGCAGCGTGCCGCCTGTCAGCCATCAACCTCTGGCTTATATCGGGGTTTCTTTAATCACAGAATCATTTAGGTTGCACAGCTTGGCTCTAAGGAGCAGACCTATGGCATTTGAGATCGCCACATCTTGGGGTACTTGTGGACATACCGCGGATATTTCTTGCACTTTATATTACTGTTTAACATTTGCTGGCATAAAAAACACAAATCTGAACCTGAAACGCCCTTGACCTTTTGGGATGTTCAGGTTCATATCTGGCCTTTGTTACTGGATGGTTGAAGTGAAATTCCACGTCTGTACAGACACAAACTGCGCATCTTGGACCCACCTCTGAACTCTCACAGCACCCAGGCTGGCCAGTAGGTTCTTAAGAAGAAGATTCTTAAACGAGTAACGCTGTAATTTTGTCTCCCATGGGAAAGAGGGTAACTGACATTTACATTCAAGCAAGAAGACCAAAGCATCAAGCAGTGAAAACCACAGGTTTTCTTTTGTGCTTCCTATACAACGTATACATTGCTAAAGAAAAGGACATTATTTTGCTTCTCTTCTCCTCAGCTCCTTTTCCAACCTGACCATGGCTTCCTCATCATTCTCCTGCCCTGATGCTGTGAAAACAGGCGTATGTAGCAAGGGCACATCAGGAGATTTTGTTCTTAAGAGTACTTTAATTCAAACAGTGACTTTCCCTGTCTTTCTTTGATTAGTTATCAGATGCGGTAGTGACTGAGGCAAGTTCCAGTAAACCTAAATGGGTCTTCGACTTTAATTGCCACTGCATTTCCTTTATTCTCAGGGCCCTTTTCTGGAAGACAATAAAGCTGCGCTCTTTTGGAAAGGTTGGAGGCAAGAAGAGCATTTTTGTATTTATTTTTTCTGCCTAAGTTGGCCAGAGGCAAGCCTACACGCCACACTTATCTCATCTGGAGCACTCCCAGAGGCCTGAGAGGAACTGTGACACTGCGTGACAGTGGGAGATATTTTATACAGAGGGTCAAATTCTGTTCTTGTTTCTACAGTGGACACAAGAGCAGAATGAGGTCCTGTTTCCCTGAGCCAAAATTAATGCATTCCTTTTTGGCTGTGTTCCTGCAAAGGATTTGCTCTGAACAGAAAAGCAGAGATTTACGACGTCACTCTAGGGATTCAGATGCAGAACTCCTCAGTTATATCACTAAGGATTGCACACTGAAATCCCACAGTCTGCTTTGGGAAATCTCTGTATTATATCAGGCTTCTGTTTTTCAGTGGTTATTCATTTCAATTTTGAAGGCTTTTTTTTAGGCAGTCTTCAAATTCTACATAAAAATTCCTAAAGCCAGGTTTTCTCAGAGAGCTTGTGCTTTCTCTCTACTGTAATGAGAAGGTTTTATTCAGGTGTTTTCTTAAATTCCTCTCTACAAAGAATTTACCTTATTTTTTCGTTATGCATATAAAAGTGATTAGTTTAAGCTTTATCCAGATTACTGAGCTGCTGATTTCACAAGCTCAAATCTTTCTGCCTTCTTCTCCCTTGCTGTCATCTCCAGTAAAATCCTCACAGCCATAAATGTACTACTCTTTCCTTTTAATTGAAGCCTCAATTCATCAGGCAAGACTTTCTTAAACCCTGCATAAGCACACAACTCTCCTTATGCAATTCCCTTTTAAAATTCAGTGCCCAACAAAACTGGACAAATGCTGCCATTTGGAAGGAGCTGGGATGGGTATAAGGACAAATGTGAGACCCCTGCCTGGACAGCCCAAGAGGATGCAGAAACAGGAAAGGCCAACCTGAAGCAAGTAGCTTCCTTTTCCAGTATTTGATCACTGCTTATCAGCTAAACACTTCTTTATTATTATTGGGGGCATCAAGAGGACTGTATAAGCAAAAAAATAAAGTCCTTGCATTTATGCACACACATATACATTACCACGCACTTGTAACTATTTTAAAATACTAGGGCTGGCAATACCCTGATTCATGTCCTACAAACACAACAGGAGAAGAACCAGAACATTAAAATCAAAATTTAGCTGTGACCTACCAAAAATACCATAGTCGCTGGATAGAGAGAGCTCTTACACAGCATCTTGAACCACAGCAATCCTCATAGGAGCGACATCTGCACAGGAAAAAAGAGAAAAGGATGTTAGGGGAGTGGCTGTCACTCAGAGCAAAACAAACAGCACCAGATCAGACAGGGGAAGGGAATATAAACTCAACATAAAACTTCCAGCAAATTCAGTTGTTTTAAATTAACTCTACGGAGCTTAAACACAAGCAGAGAGGAGTCCCTGACTCAGATGCTGCTAGCCCCCCTGCCAGAAGCTTTATTTACATCACCGCGAGCCTGGGAGGCAAAACCTGCAACTGCTGCCCTGCTGGCATAAAGCACAGCTGGGGCTCTTGCTAAGGACAGGCACCACTGCTTATTTAGGGCTGTGAAGGAGCTAACATCTCAGCCAGTAACTCCTGCCTGATCTGCTCTTGCACCCCGTCCATTTTCCTGGAGTTGCTCCTGGTCCAGGAGGTTGTAGGAATAAGAAAGAATCAGATTGAACCATCACTGTGCACTAAACTTGTACCACGGTCCTCACTTCTCAACTGCCACGTAGACATGCTCGCTGGGACTACCACCCCGTGTAGGATCCCAGGGCTACCACCAGGAGAGAAGTCCAGCTGAACTGCTAACAGCAAACTACACACGGCTGGATAAGGTTGCCACTCATGTGTACATATCCATGGCACAGTGCTACCACAACCCAGAGGCTTTGTACGTGTTATTGAAACTGCCTTCCTATACATTTCTTTCAAAGCTGCCTCCAAAAGCCTGATTTTAGCATTTAATTCTATATAACAGGGCATGCTACAAAGAGAAGTGTTATTACTGTGTTTTGTTTCACAGTAAATGAATGCTGCATACATCAAACATGAACCATTTGGGGTTTTATTCACTGTAACAGACGAGAATTACAAAGTCAAAAAGTGCCAGATCACTCATTCTTCGCACATTGGCAGCGTTCAAACACAGAAAACACCAAGTGCAGAAAAAAAAACAAAAAACTTCAAGTGTACCATTATTAGCCATTTTAAAGGCATTTTTTGCTTTCCAGAAGTTGCAGCAGACTGCAGCTGCCAACAACTCCCATTATTTCAGTAGGCTTTCCTCCAACAAGGCATTGCAAATTAATATTTCATATGGAATGGAACAGCTTTAAAAAATACTATAGCACCAGCCACTGCAAGCACAAGGCACAGCTTCACTCACACCAGAACCAGCACATAGGTTAACAGCAGCCACCTCTGAACCATTTCTATGGTAATTGCCATTTCCAAACCAAGGAAACGTGCTACATGTTTAGCAGGATAAGGGACAGAGATAACACAGAAACCATGGGATGCAACAGACTTGGATGAAAATATTCAGATTATCCACACACCAAAGGAAAAGAGATGGGTATCACAACTGGATCGATCTTTTTAAGGGTGCTTACGTCTGTATGTTCAATGAACACATTTCATTAAGCATCCAGGCTTGGGAAAATTTGCCCAACTAGATAACTGTGCTCCCATACTCATACGCAAAGCTAAAAAAACAGTTGGGTAATCGTACAGACATTTACACAGTTACATGCTCAATTAACACACCTCCACTCAGAAAATTCATCAATTCTCACAGGCTTCAGCCTGTAATTGGGGCAGAGGAGGAGGATCTATGGCCACATAATCTGCGAGCGAAAACCGCATCCACCCTTCCGATGCCAGGCAGGCAGGATTTCTTCCAGTAAGCCTGAGGATCTGATACTTTGGTCAGCACGGCGAGGTCCACTCTTCCGCTCAGACACCCAGTTTGGCATTTGAGCACAGTAAGCTGCTAACACCAGAGGAGAAAACACCCACTTTGCTGTCCCTGAACCAAAAGCGTCCCAATCGCTGACATTTCTTCTTTAAAGCTCGCCAGGACCCTAACAACTGCTCATATGAAAACTACCAGATATCAGAAAACTACCAACAAGACTTTGCAAGGCAACATTGACTTTGAGCCTGAATTGAGCCCAGAAATGAAGCCTTCCCCCATGCTCCCCACATGGATCGACCCAGCGGGAGCTGTGAAGCCAAGCCCTCAGTGCGCTGACAGGATCGGGCCTTACAAAATGGCGGGGCAGCCCCTGCCTCCTGCTAAAACAGCAGTGACAGTAACTCTGACACTCTTAACCACATCAACACATCTTAACACAGCTGTTAATCCACACCGCTGAGCACTTGCCCTTTTGCTGATGCTGCAGAGCAAGGACTTTCAAGGCGCTTTGGGCCAGAATAGCAGGGGAAACGGCCTGTAAATCCTGCCAGAAGGATGGAGCTGGAGGTCTACTGTGTGGGGCAGCTGAGCTGGTATCTAAAAACACTTCTCACCGATTCCTGCCGCTCCGCATTTCAGAAGAGTGAGCCATGCTCTTCTGATCTGTGAAAGACAGGGAATGAGCTCCCAGAATCACCAGGTGACTGCCCTCTTGTAGCCCTTCTTCAGGCAACTGAGGCCCCAAAATTGAAGGGTTTAGGGCATGTGGGCTCTCTGCACCTCAGCCTCCACACACGCACCTCACCACAGCACCTCAAGGGACAGGGAGCAGATGCTCTTCTGTCTAACTTGAAAGCCCCAAAAATAATTTTCCAGATCAAGCCAAGCCCCAAGAGCTTTGCTTTTATTAGACTTCAACTAAAATCCAGAGTCTGGGAGACGATACATACTCCTTCCCTCCCCCTATTTTGCTTATTTTGCATCTGTTTTCTCTAGAGCAAGAAGGGATGGGAAAAGGCTATTTTAAAAATCTGTAATTATGGTTGTTCCAACAATGAATATTAAAAATAGAATGATGAGTGTAGTACCTGAACTGACTTTTCACTCTTAATCTCTAAATTATCTAGGCTATAAGTCAGCACCATTTTTAAAGTGTCAATGTCTTCAATTTTCTTCCTGCAAAAGAAGAGGGAGGTACCAGCTGGAAGACAGAAAGGCTCAACTGCTGAATGTTTATGAAGCTCTGGAGACCACTGAATGGCAAACAAACAGGCCATCAAAAAGGAATTTTGTCTCCTACACAGATGACTGCATTTTCAAATGGTTGAAAATGAGATGCAAAAGATAGAGGAGTCTCTCCCTATGGCTGTGTTTAGAGTAAGCCCATTTTGTAATAGCCAATACACTTTCCAAGGCAACTCATCCAAGGCTAAGCATTGTGTTTCCTGGGTTGATCTGTGAAGCTAAATCAGTGTCATGACTCAAGGGAAATCTCTTTGAGATCTGACAGAAGTAACACTCACTTTTTACCTATAACGGCAAGCAAGTGCTTGATGTTTTGTGTCTGTGAGTATGAACATGGGTATGTAGGAGTCTGCAATCGATGGTACCACGATCACAATGTGCTGGCTGGCTGTATTTTCCACCAGTTGGTAGCAGCTGCTCAAACAGACTGGCAGAACAAGCGGCCATTTGCTGCTACCACTGCTCGGGCACCGTTCGAAAGCTCTGCTCGCCTTTTGTTCTTCGTTCAATGCGCTACGAAAAAACAACACAACTTCTGCCAACATTGATCCTAATTACAACAAAATTAACTTACTTATAAAAGCCATTATTATTTGCAGACAAAAGAAGACAACAAAATCAGCTTATTAATGGAGCAACAAACAAGCTTAAGCATAATCAATCTTTGATGTACTATCTCTTACTGCCTGACAGCAAATCCCAGCTGAATTAAGACTTTGGCTCGGAAAAAAACAATGAAGCACACACACGTATATTTATTGAATTGATATGCATGTCCTTTAAATTACCCTTGTGCTTTGGCTCTGCTTAGCAGTGAAGGACTGGTTGTGCCTAGTGCTGGTATACCTTCCACACAGCAATCCCAACAGTTACAGCCCCCTGGAACGTCTGTCTACCTTTCATGCTGGATTAAAATTTTGCTTTGGGGAAATTTTACTCGAAAACAAAAAAAAACAAACAGAAGAGTTGCTTGGAATTAAAAGAATATTTGTCACGTTTGGCTCTGTCTTCCTTAAATTGGACACATCGGTTATGACAGAATTGCATTCTTGAGGAATGAGCTATACAATCAATCTAAACTGGACTGAGTTCATCCCCTACAGAAGACTACTTTAAAGTCAATTTCCCTCTTTCACACATAAACAATGATCCAAGATCTGCATTTCCCCAGGGCGATGCCTGCATCGTAGATCAAAATTTAATCCATTATGTAGGATAAGACATGATCCACTAGTTGCTTTGCTAATCTGCAACTTCACCAAGCATATGTTCTCTTTTTTAGAAACTGCCCGCACCGTGATTTATGATTTAGAAGGTACATCTTTTCATTCATAATTCAGTGGAGTGAAATGAATGCATCTCCATGTCTAACTACGTGCATTACTAGCACACTGAGGAACTGCTGTGTCAGGGATCAAAGTTACACTCTGTAAGATCACAGCAACAACCTTTTTACATGTGTTTTCACTTAAATCATGAAGCCAAACTTCATTCCTTAACGGACAAGCAAAGCATGAAATTTCACGTGAAGGGCATAGGGTATGACCCAAGCCCCAAAACTAAATCCTGTACTTGCACGTGTTCTGCAGATAACAACTGCTTGATTTAACAATCCAGAAGCTATTTTTTCATTTATACGTGCATCTACATAACCAAACAAGTCCCTTCTTAGCAGAGCTGCTGAAGGAAAGAACTACATCTAAAAGCAATTCCCTGAACAGCACTTGATGAAAACTGGATAAATTAAAGAGGTAAACACGGATTACAGTCTTTAATACACCGTATGGTCATAGTGGTCTAACTTATTCCCCATCAACACTATCCCTTTAAAATGCAAGCTGTAACGTTCCTAGTTTTCCTCTCTAAACTATTTGCATCATATTGTGCCAAAATCTGATTTAACATTAAAGATGTTTGACTAGCAATATCTTTTGGAAGCATATAACAAAATATAAATTGTTAATCCACATGTGGTGGCAGAAAGCCTGCTCTAGACACAGGGAGAGAGGAAGGAAGGGTGAAAGAAAACCACGAAAAACCCACAACCATTAAGTCCTTTAAATACAGTAAACTGCATGATTTCTAACTTGCATCCTGTAGACAAGCCTGACTGTGATTCCAAAAAAGGCTGCATGCCAGTGATAAGTTAAATGATTGCTGCATCATTTATGACTCCTTGCTAGAACCAAGAGTTAAATATAAGTAACAGAGGGCATAGCAAGAGACTGAAATTAAGAACATAAGAGAAAGATTTGTGGGACATGTCTAGTAGCATCAGATGAAACTAAGAAAGTCCCAGCTGTGGTCCTAATACTGGCATAGGCAAAACACCAGAAGGAGATCCACAAGTGTTCATAAGAACTGGAAGGGATAAACTACTGAGACTGGGTCACCTCCATGCAGACCCAATGCTGGGCCTTCAAACCAGGTCTGCTACTGTTAAATAGATGAAGGCAGACAGCTGAAGTATGCATACGTATTTATTTGTTCAACAACAGGAAAAGAAGTGTTTTTTTTTGTTGTTTTTTTGTTTTTTTGTTTTCAATACAAAGCCACTGCCTGTACAACTACGGAAATGAAAACCCAGGTTATTGACTAAAGAACAGACAAGTGAAGGAGCTTAGCATTACACATATGGTGGAGAGGTTATCTCAAGGAATCCATTTTTGCTATAGCAGCCCCCACTGAGCATGTAAACTGTTGCGTACGCTCCTGAAAATACACAGTCCAATTCAGGTGTCTCACCCAAGTAACTTTTCGAAGCAAGTCCCAAAGTGGTTTAATCTCTTTCCAGAAAGATGCCACAATGTGAATGCCATATCCCTCCATTGTCATCCACCAAAATGCTTGAGGAACAGCAGCAAGTGCAAAGTCTTTGGCTGGTAGAGCGAAGTGATGGACAACATCTGCTTTCCAGCCTCAGTCTTAGAGCTGGTTGTCTCCCTGGCATAATTTTAATTTGGCTAATTTTGAGGAAGGAGACAACCTCGTCATAGTTACCTGTAGTCACAGGCTCTCAGCACCCAAAACCATCCATGTTGAGCGTGCTTACACTCACGCTGCAAATAAGATACCTTTGACTAGGAGTGATCTATTAAAAAGGTCTTTATCTTACCACCTAATGTTGAGGAGAACCAAAACTTTCAGAGGGATCACAGTAAACCGCAGAAGCAAGCCTACCGCAACCACACCTACATTTGCTATGCAAAGGCATGCACCCCTCCTGATAAGATTTAGGGCCTAAGAAATTGAAACAGATTGAAAATCACTGGTTCAGTAGCTAAGTGCAACAATCTGGTTACCTTTCTGTCAGCCATTGGCTTTGCTTGGGTAAATCACTCTTCTGTTTCTCTTCTATCCAGATCTTTTGATCTGGATAGGCTGCACCGATGGGCTGAGGTCAACTGTATGAAGTTCAACAAGGCCAAGTGCCGGGTCCTGCACCTGGGGCGCAATAACCCCAAGCAGAGCTACAGGCTGGGAGAGGAATGGTTGGAGAGCTGCCAGGCAGAGAAGGACCTGGGAGTGATGGTGGACAGTCGGCTGAATATGAGCCAGCAGTGTGCTCAGGTGGCCAAGAAGGCCAACGGCATCCTGGCTTGTATCAGAAACAGTGTGACCAGCAGGGCTAGGGAGGTGATCGTCCCCCTGTACTCGGCTCTGGTGAGGCCGCACCTCGAGTACTGTGTTCAGTTTTGGGCCCCTCGCTACAAGAAGGACATCGAGGTGCTTGAGCGGGTCCAAAGAAGGGCGACGAAGCTGGTGAGGGGCCTGGAGAGCAAGTCCTACGAGGAGCGGCTGAAGGAGCTGGGCTTGTTCAGCCTAGAGAAGAGGAGGCTCAGGGGTGACCTTATTGCTCTGTATAAGTACATTAAAGGAGGCTGTAGTGAGGTGGGGGTTGGCCTGTTCTCCCATGTGCCTGGTGACAGGACGAGGGGGAATGGGCTAAACTTACGCCAGGGGAGTTTTAGGTTAGATGTTAGGAAGAATTTCTTTACTGAAAGGGTTGTTAGGCACTGGAACGGGCTGCCCAGGGAGGTGGTGGAGTCACCATCCCTGGAAGTCTTCAAAAGACGTTTAGATGTAGAACTTAGGGATATGGTTTAGTGGGGACTGTTAGTGTTAGGTCAGAGGTTGGACTCGATGATCTTGAGGTCTCTTCCAACCTAGAGATTCTGTGATTCTGTGATTCTTACACATAGCAAAGGTGATCTCTCAGTGCATGTAAGAACAGCATATTTTAATATGTCAGTCTGATTTTGGCTAATATCATTATAAGGAATGTAACTGCTTCATAGATGAAATGCAGTGGGGGCCTCAGGGGAACATCTGCACTTGAAGTAAAAAACTGCTGCTGGTAACCAGGGGGCACTCGAGATAGAGTAACCAGGTAACTGAAATCACCCAGCTCTTAACTAGTTAAAATGTTAAGGCAAAAAGAAGGAAATGGGCTTTCAGGTAATCTTTTTCTACTGGGTAGAAATAACAGAGACAGAACTGATATTTGCTCAGATTAGATTTCTGTCTGCTTTGGCACAATTAAAATCTCCCACAATAAGACAAGATACTTGACCCCTGTCTTTCACACAAACATGAAAAACAAGAGCAGGCAGCAGATGAAAAATGAATTATTTCTCACTTCTTTAGGTGAAGAGCTTATAAAATGCTATCTCTGTGCAAGAACTCAAGCAGAATACAGTAAAACCTTCCCTACTTCCTATGAGCTGAGAAGTATTTGCTCAGCTGCTCCTACCAAACCAGCCACGCCACCAACCTTCTGCTACCCAATGGCTTGGCATATCCTCAGCTCTCTCCTCTTAGACCCCAAGAGGAAAGCCACCCTGCAGAGGGACTCTTTGTTGTCTGTAAAGGTTGCAAGTCTCCTGGCTTTCTGGCCCGCACACACACATCTAGCCATTTTCTCTGCTCCTACTGTGGCTCTGGGCTTTATCCATCAGTGGCAGCATGCAGCACCTCAAGCACCCGAGTTTTAACAAGGCTGCAGGCCCTTCTGCAGCAGAACAATGCAGAGAAACAGCCTAATTTAAGGTTCTAGCCAAAGGAAGACACAGATAAACTGTACCATGACAGGTTTTAATTTTCTGAATCTGGACGTGTAAATTTCTCATACCAGCAGGAACCAGAAGGGCTCACAGTTAATCATCAGGCCCCATATTAAGCACACCATTAGTTCTTCAAATCTCCAACTTCTCCCAGTAGGCCAGCAGTCCTTATTGCACCTAATCCCTTATCTGCTTCAGGAGATTACAAGCAATCTCCTGGCGGGGGGTGACGGGTGTCCAGGAATTTGTATTGGTGTTAAACTCCATGAAGGGCAGAGCCAGCCTTTCTGCTTTGACATGCCACCACAGGATCTAACACTGGGAAGGACGTAGGTACTAATGGCCAGCAGTTAGGTGCTATCCAGTCTTTCAAACTTTTCATCCAAGCTCTCCCTGTCCAGAAAGGGTTAGAAACATCGCGATGACTTTAGGGCCCAGTGCTCCTTGGCACAGGGAAGCCAGGAGAAATTGCCTCTCCACCATGCATTAGGGTTCCTCCTGGGACACAGAAGAGTGAGTGCTCTGAGGAACATTTCAAGCCAAACAGCTCCAGCTGGAAACAGAGGCTCGCCCAGGATACGTCACAACTGTGGAAGTACAAGGGAGTAGGACTGCATTTCCTGCTCCACCTAAGGCAGACGGATTTCAGGCCTCACCTCTCCCAGAGGAGTATTCACAAAGAGACAGACTGCCTCCTTTCCCTCCTTCCTCTCTTTTTTTTTTTTTTTTCTTTCCCCTCAAAATAAGCTGCCTACACCTGGTAAACCTCCAGCTCTGAGTGAGATGAGACGAGACCTTCACATCTCAAATTTGGTCAGTCACCTGCTTGACTGCCTGTGAAGGCAGCGATATTAAATTCCTCACCCCTCAGCAGGAGCCACTCTTACAAGCTAACCTTTTGGGAAATCTGGTAGCCTGACTCACCCCAGGTTGTGCACAGGACAACTGATCCATCAAAGAAAATCCAAGGCTTCTATCCAGTAGGTGGGTGATTACGGTGCTCAGGATTGTAACATCCACAGATTTGTCAACATCAAGGGAATCCAGCGCCTTATTTGAAGTGAGAAGTGTAAGGACATGGACAACTGAAGCTAGCAGTGATGTTTTGTATCATTACTGTTTAGGACCACACAGGGCTGAGCAATGGTGGTGGGGGTCTGTTGCCTTTATATACAAGTAGATGGCCTGATAGTTCCTGCTGCCCTGCTTCAGACAATCCACACACTTTCATTCCTGAGTTGAACTACGTATACAAACAGGCCCTTCCTGTAGCTGCTAAATTGGTAGCCCTGGCCCAAATCCAGGTCTCTGTTTCTGTACTGTGCCAGCCATTCGAGATGCCTGGAATCGTGCAAAAAACTGCTACGCTGCGTCCCCTCTCCCTCCCATGCTGCTTCCCAATCAAATGGAAGAATAAATCAACAGCTAGATTACTGCCCTAAGCACACACCTGCTGACATTTCGTGCAGCTGTAATTGCAATTGGAAAGCTAAGCATATCATCAGGAAAGCCAACTTAATTAAAAGCAGTAAACACAACAGGATGCGGAGCACAGAAAGTAACGCCCATAAAGCAACACAGCCCCTGTCTGGATGGTGTTTTTTTCCCCATCCTCCTGTACACACTTTGACAGAGGAATTGCTTCCTGAGCTCTCCGAGTAAGGGTGAGAGAGAACTTGTCTATTGTTTCCACCTGGAACATTTTCCAGGCTCTCAGTAATACAGAACTATTGTTACAGACTGGCTACCAAGTGACTAAGGGCTTACATTCAAAACACAGATGAATACAACTGTGTGATAAATACAACAAAATTTAATCAGCAGAGGAAGAGAATTACGTGGAAATACACAAGAAATTTATTTCAAAAGCCACAGGGAAAAAAATACAATCAGCTTTCTTCTCTAAAATACAAAAAAGAATGGACTGTTCCTATACACTGCAGAACATACGCTTGCAAGGATTATTTATGTTCAATGCATTCATTTTTTAGATTTATAAATTCTTAAATAATTCCAAATGAAAAATTAAATAGATAGTTAACATAATTGTGTACATGTGAAGCTGTAAGCTATATGCAGTGAACTACCTGCCATGGCAGCAACATACTAGTCTAAAAATACTGTATTTCTGTCTGCACAGGCTTTTAACATGAATTCAGGTCCTGCATCGGATAACAGGAATTAGGTTACAAGATGACACTCCCCTTCTGTTCTTCACTTTTTTTTTTTTTTTTTTCTTTTGTCAGCAGCAGTGGTAGTGTTTTCATCCAAAGAAAATTTCCATGTTCTTTTCTGGAGGTCTTTCATGTAACAGCACACCAACAACCAGCCAAAACATACTTACACAGCAAGCACATGGCGGAGCTCATCCAACGCAAAAAGTCAGTATTCAAGAGGTGGAACCAGGTGCAGGCTCCAAAGGAGTTTAGGAAACATCACATACACAAGCTGAGATAATATTTGGAAAGCCAAGCCTCACCTAAAACTGATACTTGCAAGGGACACCAAGAACAGCAAGAAGAACTCCTATTCCTACACTAGCAGTGGAAGGAAAAAAACAGGTCAAAAGTATGATCTGGAGGACCATAAAGCAGCCAGACTCATTCCATCTGCTGGCAAAAAACACATTAAAAAAAAAAAAAAAAAAAAAAAAAAAAAGAACTGAGTCCTCCTGATACATGTTTTTGGGCATAGGAAGGAGAATAAAGTGACTGAAAACAGTCATCATAGGTAAATTTACCAAGGGTAAATCACACCTGACAAGCCTAAAGGCCTTCTAGGGTAAAACAATGGTATCTGTAGACAAGCCAGAGAGCAGATGTCTCTTACTTTGACCTTAGAAAGGCCTCCCACACTTCAGAGAACAGTGGCCTATGGGCCCCACTCCCCCTGGAGAAGATGCAGTAACCCCTGATGGCTGTAACCACAGAGGGCCGGACTTGTTCTGTTGACAAGTGTGTCGCTGTAATTGGCGATTTGGTGCTCTCACCAAGCCCACAAGATGACACCAAACTTGGGGAGGATCAGTCAGTGAGCTCAAGGGCAGGGCTGCCACTCCAAGACTTGGACTGACTGGAGGAACGACTTGACAGGAACCTCATGAAAATGAGCAAAGACAAACACAAAAGCCTTGCCCGTGGGAAGGATGGACATCCTGAAGGTTGTGGGGCAGATCTACTGGAAAGGCCCGAGGGGATCATGGCACCTAGCAAGCTAAACACAAGCCAGCAGTGTGCCACAGCAGCCATAAGAGAAGATGGCGTCAGGCCCGTCCTGGCGGTGAAGGGTGGGACAACAGCAGAGGATGAATGTACACAAAGGAGGGTCTGACTTAATATGTGGGAAACACACACAAAAAAAACACACTTATTCACCATGAGGACAGGCAGGCAACAGAGTGTACTGCCCAGAGAGGCTGTGCTCTCGCTTTCCTTGGAGGTTTTCCCAAGCCCCAACTGGGTGAAGCCCAGGGCAACCTAGTCTGGCCCCATGGCTGACACTGTTTCTGAGGTGGGACTGGAGATCCCCTGAGAGCCCTTCCCATCTGAATTACTCTCCAAATCTCTTGGGCAGAGTTATTCTCCTTTCCTCACTACTTCTCTTACAGTATCACCTCGTTAAAAACGTCAGCACACAATAATTCACCGGGATGATCTGAAATAATGCTAACTCAGTGCTGGATAACATCACAATCCTGTTCTCCCTTTAAGTCAGCCAATCCCCCTGACTGTGGGGACTACTTCACTAACCCGCTGTATTTCCATTCCCCTGAACATGTGCTTACCACTCACACTCAGAAACATTTGTGCTGCTTTATAAATATGCCACAGCGTCTGGAAAGGAAAGGATTAGAAACATGCAGGTTCCAGCATCTGGATTTTATCACTTCATTAGATGTGATGGTAGCTAACAACAGGAGGAAAAATAAACAGAAAAGCCCTGAGGGATTGGTCAGTCATACCTGGAGCACACTTCACCCTGCAGTAAGATACACATTCGTAATTATTCTAATCAAACTACTCCTCATCAGTGAATGTATCTCCAATGCTGCTGGCATCTGTATCCAGAGGAGGAGGTCTGGCAATGTCATGCACTCGCTGTGCTGCGTTCTGTGTCATTATTTGCTGTGTCAAGTTGGAGAAGTATCTCGACTGTCTCCTCTGCCAACTGCCAGCACTTCAACTACATCTAGAACAAGACTGAGCTAGTTTAAGTGCGGGTAGGACGATGATCTTTGTCGAGAATCAGAGACAAGCCTGTTCCGGCAGCTTCAATTCTGAACTGCTTCTTGTGCATCCGAACAAGAAGTAGGATCTCATTCTTTCAGCACAGTCATGGATAATTTGACTGTCTTCTTTTCCAACGGACAAAAATTAGAATTCAGTGACTAATTCCTTGCCCAGTTTAATATGTGTTTACTTATTTTCCCTGACCACAGAAATAAATATTTTGCTGAAGCAAGAGAGAAGTAACCAACTGACAGTATCTCATGACTCAGGCAACTAGTTGGTTAGGTTAAAGAAGTAAATTAAGAGTTCTCTTGGAAATTCTCTGTATCAACAGCCAAGCTGCAGTGTGTCTCTAAAAATCCTTGCACGCTTTCATGAAGTCTTCCAGCCTGAAATAAGCTATACCTTAAGTTAACAGATTCACACAACAGCATTAGAAAACTTGGGAAAATTATCCTCATAATTCCCCATAATTGCCTGAAGAAATAAAAATCTATCTGGAAAAATAAAAAACAAACACATTAAACTATAGCTTATCACTCATTTATGAAGGCTCCAACAATTATGGCCACTGGAAAAATATTAAAAGAGTATCAATATCATTAGCTACTTAGACAGAGAGATGTATGATCACTTCTATAATAGAGACTTCCACCTCTGCCTCAGCTTTTAGTACAGAAAATATAATCAACACATTTCAAGGTTTTGAGCAACACTTGCAACAGCGTTTTCTTTTCAAAATAATTACAGTAGAAGACATGCTAAATTAAAAAAACACACACACACAAAAAATAGAAACCAAACACTCCAGTTACAGAAAAGACAGTTGTGTCACTGCAAATTTTGTCCCCAATCTAGCTGTCTGTCCAGGACACTTATTTTAGCACTCTGATTTCTTATCACGCTCCTTTTGCTTAGCAGACACAACCTTATCTCTCGCTTTGGATAGCTGAAGTGGAGGCTTTACAGGGAAGATTATCTCAGCTATTCTGCCACTTAACTTTTATCAAAAGTTCACAACCATTTCGTATGAGAGGCCACCTCGGATTTCTGTTACTTTGCGCAATTTTAAGAAAAGAGGCGCCTTCTAGGAAGAAATGCCTCCCCAGAAGAGATACGGCACACTGACATGCCAGTCCGGGGAGGCCTTGCTCCAAGTCTACCACAGGAGATCTCTGAACCCACACAGGACTTCCTATTTCTGAGCTGACAAGCTAATCTATTCGTCTGAATACAAAGTGTCTCCAAGAGAGACATGACATACTGTCAGCACGGGCCTGAAACCACAGGGAAATCATTAAGGACTGCACTGCTGGGTGTCATAAGTCTCCCAAGATAGTCCCGAGACCAAAGGACAGACTACATATGTTAACTGGGTGGAAAAAACTTCTGTTACAAAACTAGAGATAAAATGGAATGGAATCTATTATGAACCTGGGTGACTAAATAGATCTGCTTCTTATCATTTTCTGGAGCAGCAGCCCGTAAGATAAAATAAAACCCACTTCCCTACAGCACATTGCAGATCTAGATTTGCACAGAGGAAACACTCAAGATGCAGTTACACATTAGATGCACCAGCTTCAGATGATTTAACATCTAACCACCATATGCTAATGGAGGAGATCCTTTTCATGCGTCCTCCCCCACAAAATGCATAATGCTCCCACCTTCCCTCCCATTTCACCAGCATTCGCCAGAAACTGTACCAAGCTGATTCAACACTGACTTTAATCTGCTAAAACAAAGTACTTTCTGGGGCACTAACGAATTGAATTAACTCTATGAACAGTCAAAGAAATGCCAAAGCAATGGGATTTCGCCCTAAAATACCAAGACTGCTGTAGTGCATCTCCTTTGCCATGCAGGTGTTGAAAAGCAGCACAGCTAGGAAGCAGTGAGCGATCCTATCCAGTAGGATGTGAAATTGCAAACGTAACAAAGCAGGAAACTCCAGGCATTGCAGAGATTAATGACTTTCTTACAGTTTTGGAGCATGCCTCTTCCCCCTTTTAAAACTTCAGAGCTCCTCTACAGTCACACAGACTCTCCCCTCCCTTTCATACTTCTTCACTTGTCAACCTCATCTTCCCTCTGAGCTTTATCATCTCCAAATCGTTATTGCTTTTCTTTAGTGTTTCTTCTTCCCCACTTAAACCATAATCACAATAGTAACAAAGGCATCAATATGATGCTCATCACCATCACAATAATCTCTGAGCTTACGCATCCCACCCCTTTCCTCTTCCTTCTTCCATTTATTTGCATTGTCCAGCAGACTGGCAATTACCACGCATTTATGCAATGTCTCAGATAATAGGGTGCTGTAGCAACTACCACAACAAACACAATTATGAGGAGCCGTGTTCTGATTGACCTGACACAGCCGACAGATTTCCCTCCACATTATAAATCAAACCAAATAAAAATCTCTAAAGGAAGCAATTCTTTGTAACAACCACCCCCCTCCAACACCACAGCCCCTCTCCCAGTTCTCAGTTTTATTCACAACTTTCTTCCTTCCAATGTGCAAAGCCGTGTGCGATTCCAATTAACCTCTTTGATGAACTGGAAAATAAACATGCCGCTTTTCTGCAAGAGAATCCATTTCAGCACACAAAGAAAACAGTAAACGAGTTACCAAATGAAAACCAATTAAAAAGCAGCCTTGTGTGCATTAGATCTATTGCAGATAGCGATTATCCCCTTTGTACTCCCTTCTTCTCAGGGCTCGGTCTGTGTGCACCTGTGGCATGAAGAGTCTGAGCTGACACCCAGCACCCAAGCAGCTACCCCTTTGCATTAACAAGGAAGACAAACACTGCCTGCAAAAACGCGGGCAGAAACGTAAACAGAACGCCAAGGTGATGATGAATAACACACTCCTGAATGTCAAGGTATGGGCGGGGGGGGTTCATAACACCCCAGCTTCTTTCCCACGTTGCAACAAAATAAAATGTAGGTGGAACCAACGTCCTGCTGTTATTAGTACAGCAAAGAAAATTAACTCATTAAAATTCACCCATCTGTTCTGGCCAACCATTTATGAGTAATTCTCAACATTTCAGTCACCTGAAAAAAGAAGACAATAAATTCTCGGCCCAAACACTTCCTAACCAGTTAATATTTGAGATCACAGATGATTAAACCTCACGGCGTTTCATTCTTTCAGTGAGCTTTGTTTCTTGCCTGACTTCCTGGCTGCTTTTTGTCTCTAGCATTTCTCTCCTGCTTCTGGCAGACAAAGAGGAGAGGAAAAGTGAGGAAGGTTCCTGCAGAGCATCAGGATTACAGTAATTTCCTACCCTGAAGCAAGGAAAAGTTTGCTCAGGGAGCAATGACCTGTTGCTGCTACCTAATCCTCCACCACCACCTCCCCCCCCCCCCCTTTTTTTTTTCAACTTAGGTTTAAAAGGTGTTTGCATTTGTAAAGTTATATAGCCCAGAGGCAAAGCCTGGTGCATTTATCTCCTTCCTACCCCCAAATCCACAGGAACAATACCTCCCACCCACACATTTCCTCCACCTTTTTATTGTCGCTGTGGGCAATTTAAAACAGAAAACTGCGATTCAGAAAGATCTTCAATCATGCACCTACAGTTCATTGACATTTGGTTCACATCCAAGCCTGATGTGAATGTAGATGCCACTCATCAAAAGGACAGTTATGCCACGGATAACAAATCTTCTCAAGTCCCTAAATTAAACAACAGTATTACCACAGGGACAAAGTTATTTTCAAAGCATTCTTGGTATTCTGCCTGCTTACCTGCCCTTGTTCAAAACAAAGGGAGAACTGTCCTCGCACAGCTCTACTTACATTTCCTTTCAGCATCCTGAAATAAGACCTGTTTAAGATCCAATACTTTGTTTTCAACTGGAAAGGTCGGCTGGGGAAACAAGTCTCTACTTTTATTTTAACAGGGGGAAGGGAAAACACATGACAATACATAGGGAATGTGAGGAAAGAAAGTTTCTTACATCATCGCTTTTTAAATTAGACACAAAAAAGGTCTCAAAGAAATTATGGAAGAAATATCATTAATGAAAGAATAACATTTTAAGAGCTGAAAACTTATCTCTTGCTCACTAGAGAACACAAACAGCAAAGTAATGACTACTTACATATAATATGTAGGATATAATCCTTCAAAATACCAGCAATGCTTTTTGGCCTCTGTACACTGCAAAGAAAGAAAGAAATATTATTAATATTTCCATCGGACAACGTGCAATTCTAAACGCAACCACTGAGTGCTTATAAATACCCTAACTTTGAGCAATTAGAAAAGGTGTCTTTTCTCAAAGACTTCACAATCCTAACACACACAAGAACTGGGAACTCAGTTAATTGGAACTGCAATGTGCCCTGTTAGGATTCAGAGCCTTCACACCAGGCTTTGTCTTCAGGGCCCCAAAGGTTACCACAGTTCATGACCGTAGTTAATAGATTCTGATATGGGATCCAATTGCACGGCAAAACTCATGTCTTAACAGGATCTGGAGAACTTAAGAGCCCATCAGGGCTGTAGTCACTTAAGAGACCTCCAAGGCATGCCGGGTTTGACGACACGAGGCGTATGAGTGCAGAGCGGATTCATTAATTGCAGGGAATTACTCATCTTCGTGGAATTCTCTGCGTGTGGAGCCAGGCTTGGAAAGGCACAGAACAGAGAGCCCATGCTAGGATCCCAGCTCGTCTTCCTACACCTTGGAAATGTTTCAAGCGTTCATTACGGCATCTGGGAAAGGAAACTGCTTTCTGCAGTCCGGGGGCATTGTTCTCTCTTGCAGACTGTCAGCGTATCCTTGTTAAAGGATGGTGACAGGCATTCTCGTGGCGTGTGTGGGAAACGCACATCATTACGGGCACGGCTCAAGTACAGACAGCAGCGAAGAACAATAGCGGCGCTTAAAAAACAAAACCAGATGTCAAGCCCAAACTACATAGCCAAGGCACAGAACATTCCTGCGTATCCTGCTGACACCGCTAGCATAAAATGCCGTCTCCCTTGCAGATGTGGCTGCAGAAGCTCCACCACAGGCTGTATGATCTGGTTGCACACGGACTGGGTGTTCCGGGACACCCTCCACAGAGCAGCATGCGTTACCTCGGGGGATCTGAACAGCAGCTCTCTGCTGCTCACACCTGACACCCAAGGTCAGGGAGCACTCGCACATCAGCAGTACTTGGATCATCCTTCATGTTCACTTGGCAGCTCACCTTTAAATAATAGCTCGTATAAGTTTATTAGCCTCCCTGAATCCCAGAATACTAAATGAATCCAGCTAAGACAAAGACAAAGCGTTTTTACATCTCTGACTCTCACTCCTCATGAATAAGAAAGGCTGCAAGCTCTTTAACGAGCATCTGATGAGCTAAATCACAGACAGATCAATTACAGCCCATGAAGACAAACTGCTATGGATTAAATTGCTGAGACCAATATGGGGATGGGGGAAGAAGGAGATTTTTGAAACATGTGATCAGGCCTGTCCACTAATCGTAAGATGGGCTCACACCAGCCCTCAAGATACACAAGCTTTAGGTTCTGTTGAACGGACTGGAGCTTCTTCCTTTGGGGAAAAACAAAACAAGACAAACAGATTCCTCATTCATTCCCTTCTCAAATCCATGCTGCTACTACAGCAATGCATGCAGGAGGGCTCCACAGCAGCTGCTGGAACAAGTGGTGTTCAGAGAGCTATCTCCACTTTTGCCCTATTCCCCTTCCTCCCCAAAACCTTCCAACTTCTGAAACCTTTCTTCTGAATCCTGTCATCAGCCTGCTGTTTCCTCGTACTCTAAAATGTGAAGTATGGCAAGTTTCTCTTGGTATCAGATACAGGGCAAAATACTTTGGCTCTTTTCCTCTGCAAATCAGCAAGCCCTGGCTAAAACCCCAGTACCTGCAGGTCATCTTCCCTTAGGAAGTCTCATTTCAGAGTCCAGCTTGCAGCGTACGCTCCTACATGTTTTTCTTCCTGAACCAATATGATTCACTGTTTACCTCAACATCCTTAAAGCCTTCATCAGTCTCAAGCATTTTAATTGATGTTTTCCCAGCAACATTTCTGAGCCCGTGGAGCCTGCAAACCCTTTACAAGCGTAAAGGAGGCATTTATATTCAGTGCTCGTTCTGCCACCCTCCTCCCCACACTTCAATCCACTTTGCAAGTTCTGAAATGAACTGGGAAGATTCCTCCCTTCCCACATCTTCCAAGCTGTAAAAATCCTGTTTCTGCCTCGATTTATTTTGACTTTTCTGCTTCAGACAGCCAATATGCTTACTGCTATCCAAAAAAGGCTCTAGCCTAGGAAAGTTTTGTACATAACTATTCCCTCCAGCTTACAGGGCTTAGACACATACACTAAAAATTCTTTGGTGCACGGACTTTATTTTTGTTCTGGGTCCTAGAACGATCCTAATTCTGATTTTTTTTAAATATCCAGCCTGAACCTCCCCTATTGCAGCTTGACTGCATTCCCTCAGGCCCTATCGCTGTCACCAGAGAGAACAGATTGGCGCCCGCCCCTTCACTGCCCCTCATGAGGGAGCGCTGAGGGCCACGATGAGGCCTCCCCTCGGCCTCCTCTTCTCCAGGCTGAACAGGCCCAGTGCCCTCAGCCACTTCTCATACATCTTCCCCTCAAGGCCCTTCACCATCATTGTAGCCCTCCTCTGGACACTCCCCAACAGTTTAATGTCCTTTTTGTACTGTGGTGCCCAGAGCTGCACACAGTATTTGAGGTGAGGCCGCACCACGGCAGAGCAGAGCGAGACAATCACCTCCCTCAACAGACTAGCGATGCCGTGCTTGATGCACCCCAGGACACGGTTGGCCCTCCTGGCTGCCAGGGCACACTGCCGGCTCATATTCAGCTTGCTGACAACCACAACCCCCAGATCCCTCTCTACAGGGCTGCTCTCCAGTGTCTTGTCCCCAAAATGTAAATAAGTATCTGAGGGGAGGGTGTCAAGAGGACGGAGCCGGTCTCATTTCAGTTGTGCCCAGCAACAGGATGACAGGCAATGGGCATAAACTGAAGCACAGGAGGCTCTGGCTGAATATGAGAGGGCAACTTCTTTACTGTGAAGGTGGCAGAGCATTGGCACAGGCTGCCCAGAGAAGCTGTGGAGTCTCATTCTCTGGAGTCAAAACCCGCCCAGATGCCATCCTGCTTAATGTGCTCTAAGTGATCCTGCTAGGCAGGGGTATTGGACTAGATGAGCAGCCATTTCATGTCAGCATTTTCTCACAACAGCCATGTTAATTCCCCAAGAGATGCCATCAGGGGCCCCCCAAGAGCCTTCTGATGTCACCACAGAGTCACTGTCACCCTACAGCCTCACAAGAGGCAGCTGGCCATAAGTGCCCTGAAAATCCAGCCTGCATCGAGGCTGGTTGGTGGCACTCGAGAGCTCGAGGTCCTACTGCTGAAACATCAGAGGTGGTGTTGCTAGTAGAAGGCACAATGTTGAGGTCCTTCCTGTGGAACAGGAGACATCAAGGTCTTTCCTGTGGCAAAAGACATGGTGAAGTGCTTCGAGTTGCAGGTGAGGCATTCAGGTCCTTCTGGTGGGGCACAAGGCATTGAGATGCTCTGGTGGGACATGAGCCAGTGGAGAGCTCACAAGGGGATGTCTGCCACCAGCACTGGGTCTGATGCTCACCGTCTTTTGAGGATTATATCCTTGCAGTTGTTTGAGACAAACCCCCGAGGTAGCTAAGAAACCTCAGCTGGCAGCAACTAATTCCAGTCCGCAAACAGAAACAAAGGGGAGATTGCTCACATTAGTGAGATAGGACCTCAGACATCAAAGCTGGTGCCCACTTTGAGAGCTCCTGTATGAAGCCAGACCATCTCAGAGTTTCTAGAAGTGTTTGTTCATGCCTTAAAAAGCCACGAACCTATTCACTAACAACAAGAGAGTGCGCTTATGGTTGTTAAACTAAACTTACTTATGACCCTGTGGAGGCTTTCAACTTTTCTAGGAGAACAGCTCTGCACATTTCGCTTATAAAATTCCTCCTTCTATGTCCTTTAACAATTTGGCGCAGCTATAAAATATAAATACAAGAGCATGTTCGTTTTTTAAATAAATGATGCAGGTCTAATTGGGTGTGCATATGTAATCTTTAGAGAATTAATGGTATGTGAATTAGCCAGATGCTTGAATACGTTCCTTGAGATTGAATATTTGGAGAGAAAAACCACATAACTTCTTTCTTTTTAAATAAATCAGGATCTCTATTGTAGCCTGTTTTCTCTGACAGACTACAGCAACGTGAACGGCAAGCCATGCTTTTCTGTGGCCTCTAAATTCATTCAGATTTCCTCTAAGAAAGGAAACATGTTTCCTGCCACAGATTGAAATTGCAAATGGTATGAACAATGAGAAAGAGAAGTTACTGAAACATTAACCAAAGACTGGTTCTGATCACACCATAAAATGGAGTACATACGGATGCACACGGTGTGGGGGAAGACAGAGCAGGCAGGCTGCTCAGTGAATGTCGGAAGGTATGATACAGATCATTAGTTATGCTTTGCAGGGTTTGCAGAAATATCTAGCAGGAATATCCTCCACACTGCACATCATTATCTTTCCATTCGCAGGACAATAAAAAGAGAACAGATCTGATCAATTAATTACTCTTTGCAATCAAGGGAGCAGTGGATTTACACCCAGTGCTTTTACTGGAGATTTAAAAAATAATTATATATAAAAAAAACACAATTCCAGCACCCTCTGCAGATGGTAAATACTTTCCAATATAGGTAGAATCAATTGTTGTTATGGGTAGCAATGAAAAAACCAGCCTGCTGCTGATGGACATGGCTGGGGAGGGCGGGGGTAGGAAGATTGCTATCTGTATTCGGAAGGAGCAGTCAGGCTGAGTTTGTGACATCTGCTCAAAGCCAGATTCTGCAAGAGGCACGGGTCTGCTATCAATCACAAAGCCAATGAAACCGTACCGGCCATCAGTAACTGAGGGTGCAGCTCTTTCTTTTTAACCAGACAAAAAGCTAGATGCTACACACAACTGCCCTTACGGATTACAATTACAAGAGCCCAAATAGGTGAATTCAGATGACAAAAAGCAGGAATTTAACGGAGTGACCCTGCCATCCTGACAGGACAGAAATGGCTCCTGGTTTTCTGGGATGGCCCCACTAGTGGCTGCGACCTTCTGTCCTACTAGTGCTCGGCAGCAGAGTGCCGACTAGTGCTACTAGTAGAGAGTCAGTTGATCCAAACCTCTTTCTTGTGGCTACAGCCTCTGAAGCTCTGTTATAATTAATTCATCCACAGAGGAACAGGGAAAAAGAATTAAAAGCCTGTAAGACGTGGCATAAGACCTCATTATTTCTGAGCATCACACAATGTGCGACGTTGGAAAAGGATTTCCCACGCTGGCGTACAACCAGAACTGCCTTCCACACAGCCAGACCAAAACCAGTCCACGAGGAAGTGGGAAGGGCGAGACCTTTGCCTCCACACCATCTGATAGCCAACTGGCTTTACCTCTGTCACCCAGGCTCTGTCACAACAGCCACCTGCACTAATGATCTGCAGTCTTCCTAGTCCCTGTACCTGGCAGCTTCTTGATGGAGCCCAGACAAAAAGATGGGGCAGTCTACAGCACAACCCTAGACTGAATAATCGGTTGCAGAAGGGACATTATTGGCTAGGAATCACAATGCTTTATGGGATTTGACCTTTAAAATTGTCTCAGTTTTCAGAACGCTATCCATTTCGGTGCCTAGACAAGAGCTGAAAGCATTATGAGGTACAAGCTGCTCATTAGATATGGTGCACTGAAATCAGAGGGACTTCTGCATGCTGAGTTTGAAAGATTGGATTTGCAGAGACAAGATGAGCATGCTGCTCCTCCATAGCCAAGAAAAGGGCAAAACATCATCCATTAGAGTAAGAGACGGTATATACTGAAACGGGAAAGTGCAGCCTAAGGGTGAAAACAATTTACTATAGAAAATACATTTTGCTTTAGCCTTGCCTGAATCCATCAAAATTCATCCCTACTTCTTTCTCTGGTGACGCTAACAGATGAGGGTAAAAGTAGCCCATCTCCAAACTACTCTAAGAGACTGAGCTCGCAAGGCAGTCCACCACTGACTGCAGCAAATACTTCTGTATTTTGTATTGCAAAAGCAACTCTTACTAAAAACCAGGATTGCATTAAGGTATTATTTACTAAGCTAATGAGGAAACAGCAGAAAAGCTTGTTATAATAGGATGCTGGCTCTATCTCACACCAAGCTTTCCCTCCTGCGTAATGCTAAACAGAACAGATATTATTCCAGACACCCAGTTGTTGCAACAAAACCTCAAGTTTACAAAGTCATGTAACACACAGTACAAAGAATTAACTTTTGTATTTTTCAGAGGGATTTGTTTCTGTTCCCTTAGAAAGAAGGGAATAGTTCTCACGCAGGGTTCTTAATAGAAGCAACTTCTCTGCTTCTTGAATTAAACACTCTGCTCTTTACAGTAAAATTTCAGCACAAGCATTGAACTCTTGTTAGTTCTTCTGGTGCTCTGAGCACATGCATTAATTTTGAGTTAAAAAAAAAAAAAAAAGATTAATGTGGGTTCCGCATTAGATAGCCTCTCATCAAAAAGCTTTACTTTACATTTAGATCTATTAACCTTTCCCATAAAAGAAATACAAATATCCCTCGCATGTAATTTCATTTCAGGAGCCTGACTTCTTTTTTTTTCCCCCCTCTCCTCCCTCCCACCGTTATGCAGCAAATTGCAAATGCACTCCAGTCCTAGAATGCTACAATTTCAATTGAATATAATCCTTTCATCAGTCTCCTAGGGGGAAATAGAAATAAATAAATAAATAAATAGAGAGAAAGCAAAGGGGAAAGCAAACCTCATGTCTTAGAGCCTGCCAAGAGGCCTCAGTACCTCGGACAGCGCCCAGCACTCCTCTGCCCTTGCCGTCATCGTTGGGACGCTCAGTGGGAAATATCCCACCTGGTCTACATTGGGATGCCAAGGAAAAGTGCCAGGAGACCCTCAGCACCAGAGAAGATTAGGACTTGTGTTCCTATTTCTACCTGCGTGGACGCAGCAGGGCTCACACACGCGTGAAAAATGGGCTGGGGGCTAAACCCCACTGGTGGGACCGGCGGCACAAAGGGAGGTCTAAGGGCGGATGTGTAAAAAAGCATGAGGCGTGCCACATATTGAAAGCATTTTCACCTAAGAAAAGCAAAAAAAAAAGCAAAAAAAAAAAAAAAAGAATCAACATTCCAGCAGAGTCTCGCAGCTTCAAGGGGGTAGTGGTAACCTTCTCTGTTCCAACTGGAAGGAAAAGGACGTAACATTTTCCCAGCTCGGCTAGAAGCAGTTGATCTATTCCAAATGGTACTGGGCAGGTTCCACAGCTCCAAAATTGAATTTAGCTTCTGCAGTTATTATGTTTCCTTTTATATGTGCAGGAGAAGTAAAGGCAAGGTTATTATTTGCATTCTTGAGCTACAGAATAAGTCATAAGTCACCTTATAAAACAACCCATAAAGGAGGATGTGGGGAGAGGGATCGTTTGTCAGGAATTGGAATAAAACCATGCCAAGAGTGAGGGTATTTACAATTTCCACCCTCAATCTCTTTAAAACCAGAACAAACCAGATACTGGTTTTTACAGTCAAAAAGATTTAATCATACAATGATTTTGCTTCAAAGCCTCTGATGAATGTAGGTAACGCTTCAAGAGTCACTGTCGAGACACCTGTATCTAACTTGGTTTCCTTCAATGAAGAACTGGACACTTGATTCATCTCCAGCCCTAACCGCAGGCACTCACTGCTCTCAAGAACTGCTACGGTTTAGAATATTTAGCTCAATCAGAACAAAGTTTAGATTCAGCTTCTGCCCCTCACCCCTTCTCCTTTTTAAAAATAAAAATAAAATAAATCTAAAGCCGTGCCACCATTCAGCCCCTTTGGTTCATGCCGAACCAGCACAGTGGCCTGTTTCCCATGCACATTTCATTCTTACAATTTACCGTCCCAAGAATGAAAACAGCCTTTAAATTACCTCATACTTCAATCCTCAGGGGGCACCTTTCATCTCCCATAATAGTAAAACCAAAGGAAAGAAAGACCGAGTCAGGCAAGATGGATTCAGAACTCAATTTTCTCCGTCAGTTGCGGAGCGGACAAGGTTGAGGCAGTAACAGCACGGAGCTGCAGACGCTGGTTAGTTACACTATGACAGCCCATCAAAGCCCATCAAAGGCTACAGGAGAGTACATTTCTTTGGTGGTTGCAACGCCACGACTCAGGGCAGTTGATTTGGGAGTTCCCAGGCTTTGTTCTGCTCGTGTTATGCATCCCCCACGCACTCATTTGTCCCGCAGGGAGCGAGTGACAGGACGGAGCACAGCTGCATAATGACAGCCAGTCTTGCTCCCCTTCCTTGTACCCCTATTTTTCATTCCTGACATTTAATCCAGCAATGCACACCTTCCTCAGATCCTTCTTATGCGCAGCCACTGGAAACAAAAAAAGCATTTGTTTATTCAGCTAAGACTTTCCTTTGCAATTCTGAGATATTTATTTCAAAACTGCAGACACCGGATCAAAATCCTTTGTGCTTTAAAATCCTAAAAAAACATATGTACCACTGAAGGCAACACCTCAGACTCAAGAAACAAGATACAGAGTCCATGACCAATTGTACACCCAGTGCAGGGAACAGAAGAAATTGGCCGCAATGAAATAATGTGTGAGTGCTGTTCCCCTGTAAGGTACACAAGGCCAAGGCGAGTTCTCACTTTTGAGAGCTTATTCCAGAAACTCATCATGCTTAATGCCATATTATTGTTAAGAGCATCTGTTCATTTTAAATCAGATTACATATGCCATGTGTGTATTAAACAAGTGAGCATCTGAATACAGTGGAGATGAAAGAGGTTACCTTGGAAACATTCTGGTATCTGAAAAGCAGTTTTTGAGGAACCTCGGCATGTGAGAACCCAGGTTTCTTCTTTTTTCATTTCTTCTTTGAGCAGAAATAACCTACTTCAATGCTCTGCTTGGGAGCTTCGTTCCTAGACAAATCTCATCTGCTTAATGGTGAATTGTAAGCCCTGCAGCCAGGTGCTACAGACGGCTCCATTAGCCATCGTGATGGCATCGTTCACATCCTCACAAGGTGTCCTGATCTCTCGAGGTGAAAGCACAGATCTGTGATTTATGGAGCAGCTCCAGTCTACACTAAAGCCATGTGAAGACCACAACAACCAAAATGGAATGGGAGACATAAGTCTAAAGGAAACTCTAGTTCATTTAGGGTCAGCTCCATTAAACTAGCTACCTCGAGGTAAACAAACAAACCAAAAAAACAACCCAAAAAAAAAAAAAACACACCTCACATCGTAACACAAAGGTGCAGTTGGTGTGGTCCGCAAGGCTATCTCAGAGAGCAGGGCTACGTCAGCCTGATTATTAAAATGCTGAAATAGTCATCTCCGTGTTGCAGTCCAGAAAGCTTTTTGCTTTGGCACTCAGCTTCCAGAGCACTGGAAGGAATTTATGGGTTTGGGTTCATCAAGACCAATAATCAAGTCTCCCTTTGCTCATACACAGTCCATTAAATTTCCTACTGACTGGCAGCAAACGTCTCTTTCTCTGGGCAAAACTTTCCTCAAACAAAACCAGCAGAAGAGCTTGACCTGGTATAATTTGTGTTTGTTTAACAAGTCAATTCAAGCTTTCAGGGAGATGCTTTATTACAGCTTTTGGGTACACACTCACCAAGTGGACTGAGACATCGATGCCTTTTAAATTAAACTAAGACTCTAGACTGACTGCTACTTAGACAGACCAATATACTGTCATAGTGATGGTATATGATGATTAGATTCCAGGGCAAACACAGCCCAGCAGCTCTACCTCGCTCCTTATTTGAGCAGAAGAAATGCAGTGTGTTCGTCCTTGGAGTGCTTCCCATGGAAAGACTACTCAGCTCTTTCTGGCAAGTAACAATGCCTACTGATGGCAAGACATTTTTCAAAATGAAGTAACTTCCTACATAAGACCATAATATTTATTTTTCTTCTATTAGGAACCTGGATTTACATTAAAAAATGATCCCCAATGTCCCAGCTTGTCAAATTTCAACACAATCCACTAGAAGCATTGACAAATTTCTTCATTTAAATCAAAAGCACACCAGTGTTTTTTTTTTTTTTTTTTTAAAAAAAAAAGCATTGTTTTGTCAGTGTTAGTGATCACCCGAAGTTTTCCACATTCCACTCCCTGGAAGAAAGAGATGGGGGAGAAACAGGAGTGTGTGTGTGTGTCGGGGGGATTTACTGCAGGTTCCAAAAACGACTGGCTTCACATAGGTACTGGATACACGCAAGCAGAAAATTGCAAATACTCTTTGTATAGCAACCGTGCCTTGGCTCATCCTGCTTTGTAACTCACACTCCACCCACGCCACAACTCGACGAAGCACATGCTGGATGGTGATAACTTTTGGCATGCCTCTTCTCTCATTCAATCACTGTGTGCTCCTTGCCCACGCATCTGTCCCCCATACACCTTGGGATTTTCCTTGGGACCTCTTCAAGCTTTCAGCTTTCTCTACCAACAGTTACGAGGCAAGTTCCCTACCCATCATCAGCAAACCTCTAGCTACCACTCTGGTGGTCTGTGTTTCACCTGATGTTAAGCTCTCCTGCTTGCATTTGATGGCACACATCCGTGTGTGGGGAAGATGCTTGACGAGACATACAGAAACGTCGGGATGCTGCAGTCAGCTCCCTCCTCTTTCACACAGACTACACAGATAGCACAAATCTCTTCCCTAAGATTATTTTCCTCACAAAGAGTCTTTGAAGTTTCCTTAGGGACATTCTGCAAATGATCACGGCAAGACTGAGATGATGTATAAATGAAACATCAGCTCTCCATCAACATGGAGTCTACACTCCAAAAAAGTCCAGCACTCCTGCCTGGAGGTATCACTACGGATGGATAATAGCATGAGATATGGTCACAAATGTTTAATTTATAAACCTAGCAGCTCAAAAATTATTCAGCCAGACTGAAAGTGTTGAGGACTTTAGTAGTGCCTGCCCACATCAGCAGATGGAAATGGTCAGAACAAAATAGATGCACTCACACCTTTAGCCAGCAGTCACAACAATGTGTAAACTCAACTTTTGGAGCAAGTTCAACCCCTAAGAAAGCACTGGGCAACTCCAGAGGTATTAAGGGCATTGCTTCTGTTTCCACGGGATGCATCTTGGCTTGCTGCTCCTCTCTTCAGGTCTGCCAGCTGACACAGAGCACTTTGCTCCTCCAAGCGCTACAGCGTTATTTCAGACGAGAAACAGCATCACAAAATGAAGCAGCATCACAGCTCTTAAGCATTTTTTCAGGACAGCTTTGTGCAGGCAAATAACCCTTTACACCATAGCCATAAATGTAAACTCACAGATGGGAGGAAGAAGTGGAACAGGAGCGGCAGGGCAGAGAAGTGAACAAGAGAAGTGTCAGCAACAGCAGGCAAGATGAGAAGTGGAAATAAGGCCTGTGAATAAGCAGAAGAAAAGGCAGATAGGGGAAGGAAAGGGAAAGGACAACCAAAGGCTGGAACGGCATTTGAGAAAGGAGCAAGTTCTCATTTCTAGCAGGTATTTTCAATGATGGCAGTCTCCCAGTGAAACAGATAGCCTTTCATTCCTTTCCTCCATTAGGGGAACAGGAAGAAATGGTAAGGAAAGAACTACCTATAAAATTTGGGGCTTCACTTCTCCAAAGAGGCTACTCCCACCAGAGGCCAGAACCCAGCAGGACGGCAGCCAGAGACATCACAAGGGCAGTCTCCAAATGAGATGTAGCAGCAGCGGGGCCAATACACAGAAGCGATGCCAACTTGGGCAAGGGATTGGTGAGAAGCAGCAGATCCCACCGACTTGGTCTTTGTCCCACAGCAGACGCCTGGTGCTGCCCATCAGCCACAGCTCTCTGTGCTGAGCAGCAGTTTCAGCTACACTGTTAAGAAAGTGAGGAAGAACAAACTGCCTCCTTCATCCATTTCCACTGTAACAATGCATTTTCAATATGTCTAAGATAATAGCTACAAATTCCCAGAGTCGTGCATTCTCCTGAAAACTATGTCCAGCTTGAGAAATGGATGCGTTAACGTAAGTTAGGTCACAGAGAAAGGCAGAAGAACTGGACTACCCACTCTCCTCAGCTAAAGGAGATTGCTTCTTGCTAATTTGCTTTGTACATAAACCAGCAGCGCACCTATGGCTCGTTCCTGTTGGTGATCAGCAGCAAGGCTTCTAAGAAGCATCTGTTTGTATCTGCAGAAAAGGTAAATGTTTCAGCATGGGCTTCCTCCCGTTCAGCCAGCATTTGTTAAGTCTTCAGTCAGAATATTAAAAAGCCCACAGATTGAGCAAAAACCTCGCTTTTCTCTTTGGTGAACCTTACAGCTGTGTTTCTTGCTACATCCCAAACTTCCAGACAACATCTTCGCTCCTTGCAAAAAACATTCACCTCAGGTGCTCCAAAAAGCACCAACAGTGAACTCCGATACTTCATTCTCCCCACATCATCTCCCCGATACCCCTCTGAGAGCTGCCTGGTGCCGGAGGGGAAGGAGCAGAGGAGGGATGTGAACCCCCCGGGGCAAGAAGAAGCAAGTATTTCATGGATTCACGCTGACCTTTCCTTTGAGAGCACGGTCTCCACATCGTCATTCCTGATGCATGAGCACACAACTTCTGGGAAAAGGTCCGAGTAGCTGGACTGCAAAAGGGATATTTGAGAAATCCTGTTTTACCATCATGCTCTTAAGCTTTCTTTGCTTGATTTTAGGGCCTCACGCAAAGATCGTTGAGTGGTGTGGCTGCCGCGGATTTGGGCTTATCTTTATGGCTAGGAGTATAAAAGAAATAAAAAATTGCTTGCTGCTGTAAATCATCATGAAGGGCTAGGGCAGATGCTCCTAGCAGCAGACCTTTTCCAGAAGCAGGCTGGCTGCAGACGATGCTGGGTACCAAACCACATGCCAAGATGCCAGGCTGCTCTGCAACCTCTCCAAAGTCATTCATGCCACCGAGCAAACTACAGGGCCCATGCAATGCTGGATAAATTGCTATGCTGCCCTCTGTGCTGTTTGTTTTATGGATGCTTTTGTTAGGCAGGCCCTTTTTTTAATTAAAAACAAAAAGTCAGCCTCTTGGGGGATCTATTTTCCTTTCCTCTTCTAACTTCAGCACAAACACACTAGAAAAATTATAGCCACAGTACAAATAAAAATAGCTGAAGAACTTGCAGCTGTTGTTAATTTCCAAAGTATTCAACATTGCCCATTTAATGATGAAACAATATGCTCCAGTTTCAGTCCTGGCACAACGCTGTACGAACAGGAGGCAGATATTTTAGTTAGTGTGAACGCCAAAGGCAAGTAAACTCTTACAGCACCCAGAGAAAGGGCAGGAGGACCACTGGACGTGCACAGAAAATGCTTCTTCCTGCCTTCTCTTTTTCATTTCAAGCCATTCGTCAACTCAGCAGTTGATAAGATCAGGTTCACAGGCTCACTAATATGTATAGCTGGAAAAAAAATGTGCTCAATAAAAATTCACAATGTGGAAAACATTTTTACAGCTGAAGAGCTAATTTTTTCTTTCTATTTTAAGTACCGAGTGTTTCTAATGTGAAATGCATTACACAGGGAGGCTTTGCTCGCTTTTCTCCCTCAGAGTCTTTAACCAACTTGCCTAGAGTTAGGAATAATGGATTTCCTAGTTTAGTACAGAACAAAGTAATAAAGTGCTGGGTATTTCTAGGGAGCCAAAATGAAAGAAACCACGCCTCTTAAGCTTTGCAAAGGTCATGTAAAAACTAAAACCACATCTAAATACTAAAACCACTTTTGAAACACTGAAGAAATGCTTGTTTAGTTGCATCTCTTGCACTTCTATCTGCAGTTGCTAAGCATTTTCTCACACTTACCCACTTACAAATGAGACCCCACGGAGTTCACAGGCAGACAATGCTTATAAATTCACACACGACACCCAACAATAGCAATGAAATACAGAAGAAAAACTGAACTTAGGTACAGGAGTAAAATTTAAAGGCTCAGAAACAACAAGGAAATTGGGATACTTGATTGGAAATATAGACATACTTCTGTTGGGCTTCATTGGCCTCGTTCAGATGCACAGAGGCGCAGTGAGAGATCATACAGCCACAGCATTCAGCAGGTAACATTTAGTGGAAAAATCTCCTCTTGTTAAGGGCCCACTGCTACAGCAACACTTAGAGCATGACAACTAAGGAACAGCTTTAAAGCAGGGAGAAAAAAATACAATAAAAGTCAAAGTTGACAGCATTGTCAAGGCTCTCCACAGCACTCAGACAGCTCTGATCTTTGATGGGAAAGAAAAGCAACCCAACTCCACAAGCATCCCTCTGATGAGACTCCCCCCGACCAGCCGAGGCAAGCGGTGCTGTCGCTCTGTGAGCGAGGGCTCTGCCACTCACTGCACGCAGCGGAGAGGCTGCTTTGGAGCTCTCTGCAACGCCAAACACATCACTGCACAAGGCATAATTACGGTGGCAAAGGAGATGCAGTTTGGACTGAAAAAGTCATAAAGAATGGCTCCAGGCACGGCTGGTGCACGTTTGGTCCCATCATGGGCAATACGTATAACAAGTAACACACCCACTGGGGCTGCAGCCCCCCATGATAAGAGGCCGGGCATCCATGGTTTGACCATCCAGGGCTGCTGCTCTGCACTCAGACAGGATCCACTTGGTGCATCCCTGCCTGAGAAGATATGAGATACCTCCACATTTCGCCAAAGAAGGAGACTACACCACAAAAATAAATTTTTTTTCAGCTTTTGTGTTTCATACTAGAGATGTGATTAATGTATGCACCCTCCTGCACCTCCAATCAGCTGCATAAATAGGTAAAACAAGACAGGGAAAATAGAAAACAACTCCACGAATAGAGAATCTCACACCAGATGTACACCTGGCCATCACCAGGCTCCAATGACCCACTTGCTACAGCTTTCAGCATGAGAACTTACCCGGCATTACACAGATGTGAACAGATCCTGCACAAGCACGAGCAGGCAGCCTCTGCACCCGTCTGAACCAGCCCACGTGCCATCAGTGGGACTCAGCACACTTGGGCAGCCCTGATTCAGGAATACTTCCTTCACACCTCAATCCCAGCCCAGCAGGGCTTGCAACTATAGCATTACACCAGCTATTGCAACTAAAGGGCTAACTACATTTTCCTTTTCTGAGTGGGAAGACAAAAAAGAAGACACAAACTACCACACCATACAGCTATTTTACCATGGCTCCATGCTCAGAGTATTTTGGAAAAAAAAAAATCACCACAGTAACACACGATGCATACATTCATTTAAATTAAAAGAAAGGAAACATCATTAGGAGAAATTCTCCAGTTCTGAACCCAAATACTTACTGACATTAGTAGGATTTTGCAGCAGGACACTGCTGGAATGCTTTACACGGTGTGTTTTTGTGTTGACTTTTTAATAATTCTCTTCAAGGAATATTTTGCTTGTAAGCTAAGGCTACAAAGGTCCCTGCTCGTTCATGGAAGTGATCAGAAGCCCTTGACTCCAGCAGCTCATCTTGGCAGGGAGATCAGCTGGCATGAGACTGACAGCTAAATGGCAAAGATTACTGAAAATAATAATTCCACAATGCACCAGAAGTCTAAGGATGATCATTTGGAAATTCCTGTCTTATTTCCGAACAGTGCTACAAAAAAAACAACAAACACACAACTCTGCCACTTCAAAAATCACGCTAACGCAGTAATGGCATTCTTAATATGCTAGAAACATCTCCTTTAAAGCCAGCACACATCAGGAGATAGGAAACAAAAGAACGAGCATTCTTCAAAGGATCACAACTACAAAGGTAAGCCAAAAGATGTAAGGAAAGGAAGCACAAAGAACCAGGATGTCAGATCCTGAACTCTTAGACTGCTGCCAAACAAGAGCTACTGCTGAAGATACGTAAAACAGAGAATAATGTGAATTTAAGAATATGTGCAACCACGGCCAACTAGATGATTAGCAGATGTTCCATATGGACAGCAAAACAACAGAGAAACAAGACCTGGACCAGAAGGCAAGGTGATGATACACGTGCTACTCACACAGTTCTGTGAAAGTGAAGAGACAAAAGAGAAGACCCTACACTAATGCACTGAATGCTTTTCCAGGTTATACAGACAGGTAGAAATCTGAATTCCCTCATGTACGCCTAACACACAACCAACTAAATTAAAACATACCACATGATAGAGGCAAATTTATTATTATTATTATTAAGTCTCTCTTTGGAGATAATTTCATCCTCTCTCCTACCCCACGGTCTCCCTGAGGTCATCTGCATCTCTCTTCCAGCATCTGTCCTGTCCGAGCTGATGCTGCATTTTTGAAGTGCTCCAGCTGACCAGCCATTTCTGGGAATGCTCATACTCTGTGCATGTCTTAGGGCAGCTTGAAACGCCGAAAGCTTTTCCTGGGAAGAGCGATCACATCTTTTAATTATACTTGCTGAATTCAAGAGGATATAACTCTTCACAGGAGAGTACCTGGGGTGCAGCCACGCCGGCAGGCAGCCTGCATCTGACTATGCGGGTACCAAAGCCTGAGCCCTGCTTTTGTTTCTTAAACACAGCAAAACAGCAGAGGGTAATACGTAAGCAGATGGCATTAGTTTGTACCTGATGAGGGTTAATTGGTAGCTTTACAGTTTCTGTACGCTTTGGAATACACAATATAGCAATTGTATCGTCACACTTACCAGACCTTAGGTAAACAGCGTTCTCCCAGGATTGTGTTTGTCGTTCCCCAGTACGGAAGGCTTCAAGTGCTGGGTGTCACAACACGGGCACAGGTAACCACAGGCTTTGGGAAAGCCTGGGTCTCCTTTGGGCCTTGTGGGGAGACTCACGACCTCCAAAGCCAGCCCGCTGTGCCTGATGTGCTGCTAGCACTGCGGGACAGAGCAGAAGAGGCCAGATCGGCTGGTCTCATGCATAAAATGCGAAACCTGTCAGGTCTCCATGCACGCAAGTTAACTGGAAAAGCTCCTCGGGCTCCTGGGAAGCTGCCAGCATTGCTGGAAACATTGCAAAGGATATTTACAGAAGACAAAGGAAAAAGCCAGAATCTAAAGCAAATTATGAGAAAGCACTGACTTCTCAACCTCAAACAAAGAGTTCACAGCAGCCAGCACGCATAAGAGTGGGTCCCTGGATTCGCTGGCACTAAGCTGACTTCTTTTTGGAGCCAATTCTTGTTTTTGTCACCGCTGTTTTTCTTTGTCCAGAGCCAGTAATGTTGTTTTGCTAATGGTTTATGCAGGAGTACTGGAGCCAGCAGCACGCACACCGGTTGCTTTTATTGCTCTATTAAAATGAAATGAAGCTGGTGCTAAAGCTTTTATAATCATTTAGGATATTTCATTATTCATTCAGGGTAGAAAAGCAAGCAACAGCTCGTTACACAACTATACAGGTACAGTACATCTGTCCCTAGGTCTAAGGAGAAATCCATATGGGCTGAAGGGAAAATGAACAGGGGGAAGTCAGTTCTCCGGAGTTTCTGCTGGTAGAGGCAGCTGCTCACTGTGCTTAGCACTGCAGAAGGAAATAAAGTGGAAATAAATTCACCAGAAGTATGGCAGGATAATTACTATTCCATATTTATCGTCTGTTGCATCTAGAAGCCCTAACCAGGAACCAGGACTCTGTTGCACAATCGCTACACAAAACTGGAGCAGGGACTACCCGAGTATAACACAAACAAAAAAAGGACCAGAAAGCAAGATGAAAGAAAGCGTAAAAGCAGCCACTGAAGCAATATGCCTTTGTCGTGGCAGTGAATGGTCTCCAGACATCCGCTCAACAGCTGTCGAGTTCTGCGTTCATGTCACAGAGCCCACGGCAGGACCTGCACAAGGAGGAGATTGTGAGTGCTTCCTGAGAGCCTTTCCCAATGGTAAGGGTAAAAGGCAACACGAAGGAGGCTTACTGAGGACTTCACACGTTTATTTGAAGATTAGATTGGACTAGGAAGATCAAGGACCAGAACAGCAGCACAGGGCCTATACCCAAAAAGTCTCACTCCAATGCCCCTGTTTATGTTTTCACCCAAGCAGCAGCAAAGTAGGAAGGTCTTGTAACAATGTCAAGGAGCAAACATCAGGGAGCAATATGGAATGAGCCACCACGTTATTTTCTGGCACTAAATCCAGGCTTAACGCTACCGTTCACACCCCTCTGCTTCTGCAAGTCTGCCTCGAAGCACAGCGTCAAACACCAAGTGCCCACAGCGAGCACATCAGCCTACCAAGCCCACAAATATTTTTATTTGGGATGTAGATCTCACCACGTCCTCACCAACAGTGTTCTTCCAGAAAGAGTGATTTTGCAATCCCATCTGTGCCGACAAGTTTGCTACCTGATTTTCTGGCCCAATGTCATCAGACAAGGCTTTATTTTGGCACTAGGCTGTCAATTAATCTCTTCTCTCTTTCATTTTTTTAAAACCCTTAAGAAATGATGTTCTTGAATTTACTGAACAAATTTTTAAAAGAAGTTGAAACTAAGTAGAGGATTGCTGCTATAGTAGAATTTCTCAATTCAATGCAAAGAAAAGTAGTAAAGTATATCTGTGACCCAAACCCTCAGAAGAATTTGACCTAAAATTCAAACCACGATTTCTATGCTTGCATTTCCCGTCTTCCAATCAACCATCTCAGGTCTAAACTACAGTAATAAATCACCTTTTAATTTATGTGACAGAAATCACGGAAATCAAATCTCAAAAGGCTTTGCGAAACAGACTGCCTATATCTGGTGTTAACAAGAAGGGGCAAACAGGGGAAGCAGCATCCCTCTGAGCAAGCAACACACAACTTCATGTGCTTTTCCACAAGGAACATTAAATCTTGGGCATTTTTATGAAAAACTCTATACTGATGAACTAACTTACTACAGGCCCACACCTAGAGCTCATCTAGAAAAAAAACTCATCATGTGGGCTCCTCAGCAGAGAAATTTTGATTTCATAATATTCAATGTAAGATACAGTAACAGAAGCATTGGTTGTTAAGAACAGCAAAGCTATGGAGTCTGACTGTTTGGTGTAACACAGATGAAAACATATTCCAGCTACTTAACTCGGTTCTCTCTCTAGCAGCTTGTATTCGGCTCACCAAATTAAGGCTCAAAAGCACCAAGGAGTCAAATTCGCCTGTGACTTCAAGGACATCTTCAGATGCCTTCATGCAAGCAGAGCACAGTTTAGAGGTGCTGTACAACGAGGTAGACAACGCCTTGGTACGGGTGGCTTTGCCATGAAGCACACATTTACATGGTGCAGTTCTTCTGAGTCAGCTGCTGACGAGCAGCCTTCCCTCTGGTGCTCACCCCACAGAAGCGAGCCGAGCATCTGCTGGAGAAGCGTGTGTGGATGCCTCCTGGCAGCTGAGCTCATCCCCAGTCCTTCAGGCTAAAACCTGGCTGTCTCTCCCTGCAGGCACACCCGAGCAGGTTGCTGAGCATTGAGTTTGGGAAGCGACGCTAGGCTGGCTCCTCTCCTTCACAGTCTCTGCGGTGAACACGAACTGTTTTACCTCCTGTCCGGGCCTATCAAAAGCAGTGAAGCTTTATGAGGCATGAGTCAACACAGCCTTTGCAAGGAAGGTTTCATGGTCTTCAGCTCTGTGCTGAAAAGCCCTTTACGCCGCTAATAACCACATGCAGAGAAAGTCACAACCAACACTCAGAAGCGCTACTGGAACCCGACTCAGGCCAATTATTTGGTTACAGTTCCTCACAAGCTTGGAGGTTAAAATTAGCTTTATTTTAACCATCGCTTTGAGCCGCAGGGCAATCCCAACTTTTCAGCAGACGCTTGTGAGAAATCTCCCCCCGGCAGCTCTTCCTGCACCTCCAACACTTGAGGAAGTCAAAGCACCACGGCCAGGCACACATCTCGCCCACCTCAAAAAAAAGGCTCAAAGAAATACTGGGATTCTTCCAATAGATTAAGTCTAAAAGACAGGAAAGATTTTGAATGTGCCAGTCTTGACAAAGTCTTTTAAAATAAAACCAGCGTGGCAGTAACCTTTTATTTCCTATTTCAAACAAAATAAATGCAACATTCACTATTCAGTATAATCACTGCGTAATCACCGTTTTATTGAGCTTTAACCACATATCTCAGGGGCAAGCATAAAGCATTAATTACCCAAAACCCACACAAGGCAAAGCATTTCAGATGCACGCTGTCCGACCCTATGGAGAGTTTGAGGCACAAACCAACTCATCTATCAAAAACATCTTTGGCAGGTTCATACACGGCCCCATTAAACATTTATATTTTCCCTACATGGTTGCGGTGGAAGAACCCATAACGCGTGATCGTGAGGATTTAAAATCCATGAACAGTCCAGGCTGAGCTCGTGCCTGCAAGATGTGGACCACAGGATTCAGCACAACAGCTCTTCGAGGAGGAGCAGCTCTTCCCTCCCATGCAAGAGCTCCACAGAACTTAATGTGAACTTCATCTGGCTAGATGAAGTTTCACAGAGGTCCCTAATTTTAACCAACACGTCCCAAACAGCAGCACACCCCGAGGAGCACACGGATGAGCCCAAGTGGAAGTTTGAGGGTGCTTTTCATGAAAGCATCATGATAAAGTCACAAAAAGGATTTCAGGCTTTAAAATAGATCAAAACCTCTGGGAGGCCTTTTCCACTTAAAATATTTTCTGACAAGCTTGGAAAGCACCTGGAAAACCACAGGGAACTCATGACTTTGAGATCACACTCAACTTTGCTTTGAGTAAGAGTTCATTTGAAAAAAATATCAGTGAAATTCCTTGAAAAAAAATCACAAATCAGAACTGCATGGATTTAAATGGGAGAATCTCACTTCTTTTCTTGCAAAACGATGCATTGAAGTTCTGTAATACAACAAAAGAGGAAAATATCTCTGTACTGGGCTCTTCTGCATGCAACAGAAGAAGCGACCACCACCACCAGGACTCATTATGGGCTTTGCCAACAGCTTCAAGCGAGGGACAGGACGCTGGGGAGGTGAGAAGCATGGGCTGCATTTGCACTCGGGATTTGTTCAATCCAGGTCAGGTTTGAGGCACACACATAAGGCAAATGTGTAGGAAGCTTGCTTCAACACTCCCTGTGCTGCGCCTGCTTGATGGTGGAGCAGAGGAGCCTTTACGGATGCTGTACAACCCAGCGCTATTTATGTGCATGAAGCTGGGAGGCTACGGATAATAAAAATGCAGGGGCTCCTCTGAGCCTAAATGCAGTGTGCAACAAGAAGCCCGCAAAGCCAATTCTACGCGTTGGTACAAGGAACTTCTCAGCTTGGTTTGATGCTGCTAATGCACATGGTTTCATCTGAAAATTATTTCTTTTTTTTTTTTGGCGCTATTAATTTCATCACAGAGAATCCTTTAATCCTCTGTTGACAACGGGCTGTCAGTGCTAAATCAATCCTGATTTGGAAAGGACAGCCCAAAACCCATTCTCAGCACAAAGTCCCTGCCTCAGGAAGGAACTGAGCACAGCAAGGTCAGCAACGCAACAGCCCAGCAGCAACCTGGCACGCTGAAAAGCCACCAACCAGCACACTACGCCCCGGTGTTACACGGATCCATTTCAGAGTGGTCTTTAGGGATGGGTAAGGCAACCTGGGTGCTGCCTTCTCTGCTGTCCACGTGCTTCTCTGCTGAACCACGTTCCCCGTCTCTCCAGTACTGCCTGAATGCACAGCAACATCCATAACTCTACCGCGAGACACTCTTGGCTTAAAAAGAGGAGGGGAGAGAGATTTTTTTTATGAGCTATTAATTAAATATAAATATTTCATATCAGCATATGAATTAGTTATTATGTAGTGACAGGTAAACTCCAGATGGTGCCAGCTTGATCTGAAACCTTCACAGAATCTTCTGAGGAACCCACCCGTACTAGGGAGCTGGGCACATGATTGCATTTTTTGGTTCTCAAACTAATTATTTCTTGCATTCCTAATTTAGTTATTTACTCTAAAGAAAACTTTGGGGTTTTGGCATCTGTTAAGTATCCCAAAGGATGCATCTGCAGAACACAAAGGTAAGAGAAAGGAGGAGGTAGTGCCTGAGGAGGTCAGCACGCTCTGCCAGGATGAGACAAATCTGTGCTCAGGTCACACGTGCACCCAGAGAGACCTGAGCTTCTTTCTCTTTCCTTGAAGTGAATGAGCCATCGGGTTACAGGAAAACTGCGGAGAAATCTCTGATTTTTCTGCTGGCAGTATTTATGCTTGCATGAAATCCCTAAATACAGCACCACGTGCCCATCTGCACCAGCATCCAATCTCCACCAGTACAGAGCAGCAAAAAATGTGGGATGTCCCACAGAAAAACGAGCAAGGACAGAATTACCTCCTGCCCTGACGGACCCAAACAGTAGCTGCAAGTCTCCCACTGAGGCACTTCTCAAGTCAGAGCTGTTTAACAACAACCAAAAGACCTAACAATGACCATGAACATCTGTCCCTGGGTGGCCGCCTTTAACTTGCACGTGCCCCCACTTCTGAAATGGTGCAATTGGAGCAAGCACTGCAAACACAGCTCTCCCTCTTTGAGGGGACATCCAAACCTCTGAGCACCTTTCCACCTGCCTTAACGTGCACTTCCTTTGTATTTTATACCATGGAGAAGAGGGATAACAGCAGGAGTTTAATTCCAGTATACCCCATCTCCTGCAGGCCAGGAGCTCTTCCAGGAGATGAGTGAAAAACATTCAGATCATCCTGAGGACATAAAGGAAATACAAGTGGCCTCCCACAGGCTGGGTAAATGCCAGGTTTCTCAGAAAAAGGGTTCCACTCTCCTCTGGCCACATTCTGTAAACCTACACTTTCAATTCCTTAGCTTTCGGAAGTACATAAACAAATTCTGACCTTTTAAGAGCTGAAACTGTTTCAATGAGCTGTTGTTTCCACTTTGACTGAAACTTCTCAGCTGCACTGACCCATTTTGCAAAGCCTTGTCCTGGGACTGCATTTTTCAGAGAGCAATGAAAAACAAAAAGCAAAAATCCACAAGAACAAAAATCCTCAAACCCAAGCATCAGCTCTTGCAGTATTTCAGCGTGTATGAACGCAGCACTACAAAGACAAGTTCACTACATTTAGTCACAGATCCAAAGAAGTGGAATGCAGGTGAAGACTTTTTGCCAGTTCTTATTCTACCCAAATAGTCTAGTCTAGACTAGATTGTATCAACAGAAAATCATTAAGTCATGTGCAGGTACAACCACAAGACAAGTACAGTTCAGTGGTAAATATCCAGACACATAAATCAGAGGGTTATAGAGTGGTTTGGGTTGGGAGGAACCTCAGAGATCATCTAATTCCATCTAATGCCCAGGGATGGGGCATCCTGGAATCAAAACACTAGGTTAAAATGCATGGGATAAGAACTTGGATGCATTTACTGATCTTAGATTCAGTACCAGCAGGACGCACTGAACAAGCATCACGGTGACAATCCAGCATTCGCACAAAGCGAGGAGCCCCATTCCAAGAAGTTTTCCTCCAGACCATTCAAGTGCCTGGAAGGATTCATCCCATCTATAGGCTGTCTAGCAGGGGACTTGCAGAACTGCCCGTGTTTAAGTGACCATGAAAAGGAAGTGCTAAACTGTCCTTCTGCACTGCAAAGCCTGTGCTTATACCCAGCCCAAATCAAGCGTTTACTGTTAAGTGAAAGAAGTTCCTGCACGCTGCACTGGGCTCAGAAACCAGCAGTCAAAAATATGAAGTTACTAATTGTGTCACTAACACTGCACGTGACACTTTCACTGCTTGCAGCCCACTCACCCACCTGCTCAACAGCTACGCACCTGGCTGGATGTGACTGGGGCAGGACACGGCACATTTCACATTTCTGGAGTGCCACAGGGTCCTCCTCTGAGAGGTGCCTAAGAAGCACACTTATTGTCATTACAAGTAGTTGCGAGGTTTTTATGGGAAACCAGAATCTAAATGCTAGCTGTCAGAGACCTCTGAAGCGTAACAGCCCGATTTATTCTTAATTTGATTATTTGTATTTGAATAGAGCATGAAGAAATACCCTAAATTACAAATAGGTTTAATCTCATTTGCAAGATGGGTATTTGGAGAAGCAGTTACCATGAATACAGCTGATAGAAAAGCCTACCAAATCATGAAGAATAACTCCTGCAGAACAATGTACAGCGCTGAGAGAGACAGGAATGTTGGTTTGGTGTTTGTGTGTGAGCGTGGTGGTTTTTTTTGCAGTTAAATAACCAGTTATTAAAATCAGATAGATTGCTACAGGTTCAGTTTTGCTACCTTCAGTTTGTGTCCTAGGAACAGGCATTGGGGCTGGAGCACCACCTCTGTCCCCACAGCTGCACACCAGCAGGACACCAGCCTCACCTCACCAGCTGCGAGCATCATGACAGATCCACAGGCACTTTGTGCCAAGCTGATCCAAACGCAGTCCCAAACACGGCTGTTCATATGGATGGCCTCACAGTGAGGTCTCAATCCTTCCTCAAGACCCACATGTTTTCAGTCCTTATGAGGCAGGCAGTCACCTTCGTGGAGATGTCCAGGGACTCATTACTGCTGCTAGAATAACATTTGCACACGCTGACAATGAAATGACAAGTGCCCTTCCTACTGCTGTGAACAAGGCTGCGGAGCTCTCCCTAAGCAGCATCAGAAAACCCAGCATTAATTGTCCCTTTAAGGATGGAGAAGCAAGGTTGTAAGTGTTCCTGCTTGAAGGAAAGCCTTTTTTTTTTTTTTTTTTTTTTACAAAGGATCCCTGTTTCCCTGCCTCTCTAGATTCTATTAAAAGCTTGCTGCAGGAGCATTTCAAAAGGAAGCTCTTTACAAGTTATTAATTTGGCTCCATCAGGCACTTCCAGACAGCGGGATATTTGCAGACACTACTAATTTTCATCTTCGCAGGACCTGCTTTTGGAAATCTATTTAACTGAACGTTAACTCAATCTATTTAACCGACCCTCCTTCAGATGTTTAATGTCTTTCCAGCTGATTTTCTTGGAAGTTTACACATTGCAGTTTAGGTCCAGAGCTGAAATCCCCAAAACCAAGTAACTAATAATCCTCCCCCCACCACAGAGCGCTGCCACCAGATTCACTGAGGTTGGTACATTCCAGCTCATTTCCAGGTTTTCCGCTGAGGACCAGCGACCTGCGTTATCAGAGCTGCATCTGGAATCCCAGAATACAGGGGAACATATGCTCAGACTAAAATTAATCACATTATACACGCTGGATCTGACATGGGCAGCGCAGACAGTTTGGCAAGAAAAGCTTGTGCACGGCTATCACTCCAGATCCAAATGCTGCACTTCCTACCTGCACGCGCTGCATTTATGTATTTTTAGCCCTTGTATTCAACTGTAACTAGGATATAACATTTTTCTTTGATCCTAGGCAGGAGTTTTACAGACGTACCTCATAAATATTGTGCAATTTCCATCAACTTCAGAGCTTCACTGGTGTTAAAGAATTAATCCAGTGGGCAAATTTGGTCTTCCTCCTCTTTTCACCACCCCTCATTTGCCTATCAGCCCATTAGGATTGTTCTTACTGTGTTGGCACAGCTGCACGTTAACCAGCTCTCATCTTAAGGAGCTCCTCCAACAGCTCTCCCACACCTTCACGTGCGCTTGCACAAAACCTCTCCAACTCCCATCTTTTCCTAGAGGTGTAGTTTGAGATAAGAGAAGATAAATATTCTGGGAATTGACACATGTAATTTTCTATTACCCATGGCAAAAAAATCCTGCAGGTCTGTCATGTTCTTTGCAGGGGTTCACAGAAAGCTTACAAGCAGCACGTGCCATCTCCTCATCCTCGTTACCATCTTCGTTATGCAACAGCCAGATGCTTATTAACAACGTTCCCCTAATGCTCTTTTGCCATGGCAGCAACAGCAGTATATTGCAAGGCTGACACCCTCCTGAAGAGAGGAGGCATAAATAGGAAGAAAAAAGGGTCTGCACACGGGGCAACCCTCTGTAATGAGGTCACCAGTGCTGTGAGGAAAATTATAGGGATAGAAATCACGCTGAACCCTGAAATCTTGACACTAACATATAAAAAAAAAGCACAGAAACAGATATTCAGGCAAAGCAGGCTGGATGGAAATACACATTCCTTTCAAGCAAAAAGGAGTATTTTCTCCTATCTGTATCCAATGCCTAATTGCAGCACACTGAAAATGGATTTATGGGGCACTTAAGTGCAGATGGACATCCTTGGGAGAAGGCCTCTGCAGGCAGAGGAATGTGAAGAAATGGTGGGAGAAGCAAAGTCCACGCGGGACATGGTTGTGCCAGGGCTGAATCATAGCTGGGACAGAAGAAATCCTAGAAAAGAAAGAGGGGGAAAGCAGAGAAAACATCTAAGGGATAAATTTTAAAAAGGAAACAGGGACTCAGCAGCCAAGAAAGTAGAAGCGCTTGCTGACAGCATCAGAATCATGAAATCAGTAATGCAGAAGGAGAGAAGGAAGCCACCCAAAGCCAAGAGGAGTGGAACAGATATCCAGAGCAAGCCTGGAAGGAGGAAGAAATGGGGTCAGAACTGCAGGTGGAGATAGGTTTACGTGGCAGTGTGAAGACAAACTGCTGCCTGAAGCTCAAGCTGGAGACACAGCACCCATAAAGCAACTCAAGGTAGAGATGATGTGGCTGGAGCAACAAGGAAAGGTGACAACGATGCCACCAGGAGAGTGTACTGGAGGAACAGGGGAAAAAAAATAAATCACACACAGAAAACCAAGAGTAGGGGAAGCCAGAAATAAAATGGGCAGCCACCCAGACTCCAGCAGTCGAGCTAAGAGCTGCGGCAACATCTTAAGGGCTGGGATCCGTGCTCTGAGATGAATCACTGGTGCTAAGAAAACTCCTTTTGCTCGTTTCCTCTCCCCACCAGAGTCTCTCGCCCCCCTGCCGCCTTCTCCTGAGCTATCCTTGGCTTACCCCCGCGCGCTTTTCTCAGGGCTGAGAGATTTTTAAGGAGCGGCATCCTTTCCCTCCCCAAGAGCTGTGTGTCCCCCCCCTTAAGATTTCAGTTAGCTGTACGTGAGCTCTCTCCAAGCCTTGGCTGCATCTCATTTTTTCGTGAGTCACCTCCCCCTGCACAGGGGAGGCAGGCAGGAGCGCACGCAGCTCTCTCAGTCGCCTCAAAGCAGCCCAGGAGGCTTCTCGCTCCTCACCGGGAGCTGGGCACGGGCCAGGCCTCGGCATGCCAGATACCTCATGGGGGACACCAACACGAAAAAAAAAATACAGCCTGGGAAGCACGGGACAGTGCTAAGCTGGGGAGCCTGCACGCCAAGGCGGCCTCGCTGTGCCTGCTCCCACCGACAAGGAGCCCACCTGGGGCTCCTCTGGCCAGCGGCTGGGTAGCAAGGGAAGGCAGGCTCCTTCGCCAGCTATTCTTAGGCTCACCGGAGAAGCGATTGTGGAGCCACCGGGTTACATAATCTCTTTTATATAATCGGTACCAGGCACTGCACTTACGCAACGCGAGCCGGGCGCGGGGAGCAGGAGCAGGCAGCTGGCTGGCAGAGCCCCGACGGTGGGGGCCGACTCGAGTCGACACAGCTTCTCAGAGACAAACGCCTGCCCTCAGCCTGGGGAAGGCACAAGTATCACCCACCAAGCTCGCACTGATTGCAAAAACACTTGAAGCAGGGCCCACCTGCATCCCAGGCCCGTCAGGATGCCGGGGCCAAGGGGACGTGGCACGGCGCTGAGTGCTCGCTGCCATCAGGCAGGGCGGCTCCGCTGACTTTTAATGGGCTTTGGATGGGGCCCAGGATTAGGCCTTTAGTAAAAATAGGAGGTCAAGATTACCACAGAATTAAAATAAACTTAATCCAAATGCCCTTGGATTTATACCACGGCCGTGCCGGCAGGAAAACCCGGGCTGGCTGCTGCCACACAGAGCTCACAGCGCGCGTCACGGCGGGCACTGGGGGCAGCTTCACCTCCCCAAAGCTTTGGGGCATGCTCCAGTGCATCTCCCAGTGCATTTTCAGTACTCCAGTGCCTTCTAGCTAACACTGGACATCCACACAGACCGTCATGTGTAGGGTACAACACGACCCAATACACTAATGTTTGCCCAGTGCTTCAAGGAACCAGCACCAGAAGCATTACCTTCAGTGAGACGCCCATTTAAGCCCTGCACGCTGAAAACATGGGGTGTTTCATGGAATACGAGTTGCAATCTCCAAATCTCACATCTACAAGTCCTAGGATATTTTTCCATTACTGCACATAGCGCTGAGCATTGGTCAGAGTTTAGTTACAGCTGTGGACTGCTGCCACTGGGGGCAGAAACAGAACTGTGAACCCCCAGGACAACAGGGTATATACACTGCTAAAAACAAAGTCCTCTTTCTCTAAGCACCAAAGGGACAGAAAACAGAAGACAGAACAGAATCAAGGCTTTGATCTCAGCTAACCTCCTTCGAGTGACGCTCAAATCCAAAGGTCTCTGCCTTGGCATTTTCTCAGGGTTAGGAAAGTAGCGGTATTTGGCCATTATTTAGCACTTAACTGCCTCCTCTGCTCTCTGGTTTCCCTAGCAAAAACGCAGACCATCCCAAACAACACGTAGGCAACCCCCTGGCCCCAGCCTGGCACACGCTGCTGGTTTAGGCAGGGTCACGGGCACGAGCTTGGGAATAGAGAGCGCCATTGTTTGAGTTACGACAATGAACGGAGCAGCTTCATGTCATCCTACACCACCTCGAAATCAGGGGTGACCCAGTTCTGAGGGTTAACTCAATCCCAGATGCTATTATTCCTTCTGTGTTACAGATGGGAGATGTGAATTGTTGTAGTCAAAAAGCAGAGCAGGGGAAACTCCGGGTCCCTCACACAAGGCGGTGCTGACATGTGCTTGCCTGCCGTGTCAGTGCTGCTGCTACCTCCGGACAAGCCGCTGTCCTCGGCACTGCTGCTTCACTTCTCAAACCTCTGAAAATCATGGCTCTTGTTAGGGATATGACATTTGCCTGGGATAGACAAGACAGCACTCAAGACGGGAACAGCTCACGTCAGCTTCAAAAAGAAAAGCAAGCCCTACAGAAGCAGATTTAAGACTCCTCACACCTCTGTTCTCCCACTTTTCCTCCCCCTCTTCAGGCTAGACAGCTGTCTGACCACTTGAAAGCATGATTTTCAGAGTGGAATGTTTCTTCCCCTGCCTTGGACTGAAATCTCCCCAAACTTAAGTGGCACTGAACAGATTAAGGTGGAATTTTAGACCTTCCCTGTGCTGGTTTGAACCTACGGCTCCAAACATAGCGGGGAAGCGCAGCCCCGAGCTGGGAGCTCGGATTGTAAGGCAGCCAACAGTGAATTTCTGGATCTCACTTGCACCAGCCCTGAGATAATTATCTTTAGCGATGAGCAATACATTTTCCCCCTCGAGGAGCACAAAGGAAAGAAAACACTTGCCTGACTCATCCTTACCCGGTTCTCACATCGACAGAGAGCAGCGTGCTTAGAGCCACCCGCGAGGAGCGCCTGCGCTGACTTTCCTCATTTACTGAAATATCGCAAATTAAATAAAAAACAGTTCCACCTGGACAATTCCTCTGGTGGAGACCATTATACCGCGTGCTCTATTGCACTGTCATTCCCCGCGAGGAGTCGCCGTGCAGTACAAGCACCGTAACTGCAAGCTGCTGTGCTCACACTGAGCGGACTGCATGCCACGCAGCGTGGCACGAACTGCTACACTCCTCTGTTCAGGTGAGAAGTCTCTCCTATCAAGGAAGGGAGAAATACAGGCTCAGGTCAGGATACACAAGAAAATTTTGTTGGCCTGCCTAAAACAATAATGCCAGGAAAAAAAATAATACACAAGTTAGAAGCAACTTAAACACGCCTTTGTCTCATTGTCTTCCCACCCAATACACACACTCAGACAAAGCCAGCACCCTGAGACCCCTGCCACCCTTCCACACACTTATGTTCCTCTCAGTATTTTCTTTTCAGGGTTCACACAATGGCTTGGGTTGGAAGGGACCTTAAAGACCATCTAGTTCTTCCTTCTCTGTCTGTTTGCATCTCCTTCAGGAATACGCCTAACTAGAGAGGCATCGAATGATGCTAAATGTGCTCGCCTTAACCTGACGTACCTCAAGGCCAGACTCGCGCAGGCATGGGCTGCACGTATGGATGTGTATGGTCCTAACCTCTAATGCCACCAGCACGAGACCTGAGAAGGACGGATTCACCCTCAAAACTCTTGCCAGCTATTAAGTTGCGCGACACCATCAACATCAGAGGCAGGAGACCTCTGGGGGTTGTTTGTTTGTTTTTGTCTCGTTCTTACCCACAGCACGGGAGTAGGAAAAGATTCAATCAGGAAAGGTAACAAATGGGATTGTTCCCAAGGACACACAGGCTGTCAAATCAGACAAGTGGCGGTGTGCAAAAATTCGTAAACAGAGCTGCTTTCCTACATGAGCAGGAAAAACAAACAACAAAACTGCTTACAGAGGGCAAGAGAGCAACCAGGGCTGGAGCCAGCCTGGCCCTGGGCAGGGTACATGCCTGGTGCCATGCTTCACCACGCTCAGAGGACAGCTCTTCTCCACGGTCATTAAACTTTGATCCTAAGGCCAGATCACTCCATCATCAGTAAAACGGACGCAGCCGAGGTTTTCTCCTTCAGACCTGCTTTTAATTGATCCTCCAAATGAGAGAGACCCATAGGAACAGCAGGTTGGCCATCGCTCACCAGCTGGGCTCCCGAACCACAGCTTCTGCTGCAGCAGAAGGGACCAAGGGACCTTCCGTGGCCACGCTCTAGAGCCACAACCCCTTAGCTGAACAGAAAGGGCAGGGAGGTCGTCAGCTCCAGGTCGAGCACTTCAGCTCCAATGAACACTTGGCAAGCGATGGCTACCACCGCACAAAGCTCTGCCGGCCCAAAGGAAAACTACCTCCATTTTTCCTCATCCTCTTTTTGGTGACTGCAGCTCCTGATCCGATTCCCCCGCCTGATAAGCAGCCCTGCAGGAGCAGGCAGCTGGCGGCGGGGTTGGGAAGCGCCCTCGCCACACGCAGCCTGCATCAGGTACAGATCAGAAACCACTTCTTGCTAATTCCTCCCCGACAGCTCTGCCAGACTGAAAGCTGAGTCAGAGAGAAAGAGGAAGAGATTTTTTCGGAGTTATTTAAAAGGCGGGTTTAGTTAGCGCCTATTTAGCACAAAGCTGAAGGCACACTTGAGAAGAAAGACATTTTTAACTTCCCAGTGCAAACTTTTCCACTTAATATGCAAGAAGCCTGTCAAGGCACATCATTCTCATTAAAATACACACTTCTACGCCTTTTGTAGTCCTTCACAAATGGCAGGGAAGCGACAATATCCACTGTTTAAGACCTTATCTTTCTCTTGTCTTGCATGTGCTCTTTCACACCTACATCTCCAGGTTGTGACCCCAGTCTCCAGACAGAGATTTGTTGCCCAAAAGACACTACTCAAGGAAAGAAAAAAATGATCCTTTTAGATAGGTTTTTTATTCTTACCACTTGCTAGTCAGAACAGAGTTTTTATTTGCCATAACAAATACTAATGGGATTTCAACAAAGCCGTCAGCAAAAGGCACACGCTGTGGATACAGGTACGCTGCTGAGGACACAAACCCATGGGGCACCTTCAAAAACGAGGCTGGCCACTGCTTTCTGAAGTGTGTCTGACTTAGATGGATTTTACTTGATATCACAACAGATTAGGAGTACACAGGCAGCTACCTTGGCTGACCCAGAAATCAGATTTATTTATTTTTTTAATTCAGTACCATCAGCTCAAGCATCACTCTGCTCCTGTCTGTACATTCAGCCTACACAGATGAGAAGGGCAAACTTGCATTTGGGCACACTTACTCCAGTTCTTCCTAACCCAGTCCTATTGCAGTAAACCAAAATAAATTTGCATTAAACCAAGAGTTTTTCCTTGAAGCTTTTTTTTTTTTTTTTTCTCCCCTCCACTGATTTTAGCTAAGACTGTTTTAAAAGAGCAACTGAAGCCTGAAGGCATACTTGGGTCAAGTTTAACACATCCGTCCAGACACCTGCGTTAGCTGGGCGGGAAGTACCACGGTCAAGAGCGTCAGAGGACTTTCTTTTTATAGAGAAAGCACGACAGAAGGTGCTAAGCATTTCTGACTGCTTTTTTAAAAAAAAAAAAAAAAAAGTAAATAGGTTTTATAGATGCTTCTTCTGATGGGGAGAGGAAAACACCAAAAAACCCCCTGCACAACTATTCACGCCTTCCCTTGCAGATAGCAGTGGGACACCTTGCTCTTCACTTCCCTTCCCGCAGCTAACACGAATCCTTCTCCTCAGCAGCAGGAGCAAAGTGAGAAAGGGCCAAGAGCTCAGTCCTCCTGCCTGGAAGCCACAGCCCATCTCGCTGCTGTCAGGAGGCAGGGGAGACTTGCCAGCACCAGTTGGATCACGAAACGATTAATCCTAAATTCTTTCCTGCCTTCACTCAGCAAAGCAATAGCTACTTCCCATCCAGCAGCAAGACAGTCGGAAAACTAAAAGATTGCCTAAGCTGCTAAGCCCCTGTGTAATAAAACAAGCAAGCAGCAGAGAGTACGTGGGCACATCCACGCTAACAACTCCCTCCCAGAAACTCTAGTGCAGCCTCTTCCCATCACAGGTTGAGGAAAGGATCGTGCTTCTCACCACTTCTGCTTATGCAAAGCCCATAGAAGTTAAAACCTTCTGCACTCCATCAGCAGGATGGCGTCAGTGGGCTTTCACGGAGAGGGACACCAGAGAGAGAACCTCGGTGTGCAGGGGTGCACACATTCCTGGAGCACATACATAAAGGAAGCCCTGACAGTTAATGTTAAAAAAAAAATAACACCTATATGTATATATCAGAACCTGCTAGGATTATTGGGAAGATGCCCACAACTTCCAGAGCTCTGGCTGTGCCTACCATCATCCAAACTTGGTGGGCAAAAAGCTTCAGAAGAGCCAAAGACTTTAGGCTTATCTTACACAGTAGAACCTCTCCTGTTGAAATCCACTTACAAAAATAATAAAAAGCTTCACACAGCAGTTACCCAACTGGGAAGAAGCTGGCCAACTTTGCTTTTTACTTGGATAAATCTTACACGACAGACTGTCACAAGCGCTTGAATGTTATTTAAAGTTAAAACATTTTGCTGTTCACATTACATGTCTGTTCTTCTGCTCTTTAAGGAAAAAAGGCGCTTGACTCATTTGTAGTATCTCCCATCTGACAAATTAACAAGATAATAATTACGCTCGCCATTTTTTTCCAACCATCCAATTATCAATATTTCTATCAGCATACACGTTATAATTTCTAGTAATGAGAAGCTGAGCGTGCAGAAACTAGTTCCAGGGTTGCTTTGGACACACCACAGAGGCCAACCAGAAGCTTAGGCGGCTAAAATTATTTGACAGTTCTCAAGAGCAAGGCTACCCAGCAAGCTACAAACCAAGCTGCCCTCAGCACAAGTCACTCAACAACTCCTCCTGGACTACCACCAGCAGCATCGTCCGCTGGGCTTCAAAGGCTCAGTTCAGCTTCCCATCCACGAGCTCAGTGTCAGCCTCCCAGCTCAGCCTGGCACACCTGCAGCTGCAGGAGGGGAACAAAAAGCACTCGTTCTGAGAAGCAACCCACCAGGAAATAGCGTGGTGCCCACATTCAGGCTGAAAGCAAGCTCGTTTAATCATACAGGGAGGGAAGAGGCTGGTTTAGTTTTATTTTTTTCTCATCCCAAAGACAAAGCCACTCATTAAAGCCAAATGCGAGCAAGCCTTGGGATGTCTGAAGAAATAAAATCAGAAAATCTTGATATACCCCCCAGCCTACCAAACAGACGTCATAAAAGCACTCCTCAAGTCACTCCATTAAATTGAGAGCCATCTACCCACACAAAGTTGAGACAAAATACAGTCCTGACTGAGGAAGAACTACATGCTGCACTAGTTAGCAGGACTGCTGGCTGAGCAAGAGTCCTACCAGATGCTGAACGCACTATGGGTCTGCCAGAAATCCAGCCTCTTGGTGAAACACGGAGTTTCAGGCAACTGTGGTTAATAACGCACCGCTACCTCCAGGTAGCTGAATTAATTTGAAGAAGAAAGATGGATGAATATTTAACAGCATTCATTTCTTCCTGCAAGAACCGAAATTACCTATCTAGTCATCCATCTCAAGAGTTCCTCGTTTTAGCTTACACATTCAACCAGACAACGATGACAAAGTTGTGAGCAGAACTTATGGCATCTTTGGTTTCCCTCCTCACAGCATCGTCTTCTCAGAGCATAGTTATCTGGGTCCTGGAGTTGGGGATGTTTCTCCCATTGTAGAGGGTGTGGGAGAAATAGGAATAGCATTGTAAAAGGCTTTGTAGTTATAGCAGAAAACAGTTGTAAAACAAGAAAACTCTGGATTAATTCCTCTTTCCTGCCGACACAGCAGTCCGGGTGTTTCTGCAATTACTGTATTTCAAGCTCGTCTAGAGGAAGGACGAGTGTCCTAGCATCAAGCGCCAGCAGTTCCTTACACGTAAATCCTGCTCTGATAACGATGCCTTCAGTTGCCTTGGTGCGATCAGCCACCAGCGTGTGCCAGCACCTTCCCCTCAACCCCCCTTTCTCGTCTTCTCCCTTAAATTAGGAGCAGCAAACAAAACGTGACCTCCCAGGGGAGCGCGGCGCCGTGGCTGGAGTCCAACCTGCGAGTCACAAAGAAGCGCTCCACACGCCCTGAATTGGATGCACACCTTCTGCTGAAGGAGCTCAATCCTCTCAACAGCAAAAACAGCAGCCTTTAGCACCCATTTGGACAGAAAATACATGCACATCTTATGAGTATTTTGCGTATTTTAAGCAAGGCGAACTTTTAACATCAGCAAACTACTGCAAGCGGCTCTGAAGGGCTCAGTGGCTTTTTCCCCCCATTATTCAGATAATAGTGAAAGCCATTTGTAAAATGCCGAACAGAAAATATACTCACACTAAAATATTAATTAAGATCATGTGGAAGGTGCAAACAGATTTAAAAAAAAAAAAAAGTAACAGTGCAATCTCAGATAATCGCCCGTACAGAAGTTAGCACAGAGCACAGCAAAAGTTTCAAATACCAGAATCCTTCTAAAGAGCCAGATGTCTCTGATTAGTTATTTAAACTCTCAGTGTTCTGTTTCTGGGCTTTTTCCCCCCCCCCGTAGAGCACAACTTAAAACAATTTGTATTACTTCTTATTTACATCTCATTTAAAAAGGTATCTTAAGTACTTCCAAAAAAAAAATAATCCACAGAGCCAGATGGCAAAACAAACATTCTAGATCAAAAGGGAAAAAACAAAACACAACACCAACAATCCACCATTAAAATCAGTATAAAAGCTTAAATAACAGCACCATGAGCTACATCCAAAGAAGATTTATGCAAATTACTTTTTCAGGCAGGCAGGATCTTTTTCAACAGAACACACATCACCGAGCGGAGACACCTGATCACGCTGATCCTGGCCACGCAGAGATGAATAATCCCCCCTGGGGGACTCCATCGCCCATTTCATTAATCGACATTTTGCCATTTGTACTTTCTGAAGAGCTCTGGCAGAGTCAAGGAGCGATCGCAGGCCAGGCCCTGGGCCAGGTTTACAGCCGGGGTAATGAGATGCAGCCCAATTAACTTCAAAAGAGTTGCGTGTGTTTACATTAAATGGCAATTCTGATCAGAGCGTTTTAATGCGATGATAATGGATGACATAGTGGGCAACATACCAGGAATCGTTCATCTGTGTAGGTGGCATAAACATATAGTAAACACCGTATTCAAGAATTATATTCATTACCGAAAACAGTAATTATACAAGCCAGCACTCCAGCTTCTATGTATGGGTTTGTTCAGATTTTTTTTTTAAGTATTAATTCATTTTGTGCCTAAACCCCATAGAGGCAACACGGCTCGTCACACCTCCCAGACCTGCAGCCGGCCAGCCTGCGAGCACTGAGGGCTTTATAAAGCTGCGAGCATGTCTCGGATGAGCCCACGGGCATCACCACAGCCATCTCAACAAGTGGAGGAGCCAGGGACCAGCAGCAGGAGCAGGATGGCAAACCCACCGTGGGGACCGAGGGTGGGCAGCGGTGCCCTCGGCAGCGTGCCTGAGCTTCGAAGGCAGGAGGAGAGCCAGCTCCCCGCCCGGCCAGCGGGCAGCCGTGGATCTCCCTGCTAAAAAAGGGAAGAGTTTTCCAGCCCTGTGACATAACTAGGTGGCACAAATCCCCTCTCGGATCAACGTGAGCTGCTGTTTTCCCCGCCGTAAGCGCCGAAGCCGCGCTGCCAAGGCTCTCCCAGAAGTTTCGCACGCTGCTCCTCACGCCGAGGCGACGCCGCTGCGTGCCTGCCTTCCCACCTACATTCTGCCCACAAAATGACACTCCAAAAAATAAAAAATGAAATAAAAAAGGGAAAGAAAGAAAAAGCCACCTTCCACTCTCACCCCTCCTGAAACACACCAGCTCGCAGGGCCAGCCCCCGATCACCACTGCCAGCACCCACCCGCCCCGTCCCCCTGCCTGCAGCTCCCTGCCCGAGCCCAGCTCTCGGCGAACCACCCCGCGGTGACCCCAAAAAAACACAGACGACAGCGGGAAGGAGGCAGGTCGCTGCCGGCGGCGACACCCGGCGAAGCTCCTCGCCTCCCCCCCCGGACCACGGGGGTCGCGGAGCCCATCGCGGCCGCCCCCTGCCCGGCCTCACCTCCCACAGCAGCGACAGCAGCAGCGCGACCCCCGGCTGCAGGCGCCTCATGGCGCCCCGTCCCCGCCGCGCCCCCGCCGCCTCACAAACGCCCGGGCAGCGCCATGCCCGGCGCCCGGGGAAGGGGCGGGCGGCACAAAGGAGCCCCGCACCGCCACCACCGCCACCACCACGGCGGCTGAGGGCTGAGAGAGGCGGGGAGAGGCGGTGCCCGCCCCGGGACCGCCCCGCTCCGCTCCGCTGCCCGGCCGGGAGGAGGCGGTGGCCGCCCTCGCCCCTGCCTCCCCGGTGAAGGGTGGCGGCGACCGGAGCGCGAAATGGCGGCGCCCCCCGCCCCGCGGGGCAGCCCCCGGCGAGCAGCCCGAGCCCCTGAGGCAGAGTCCCTGAGGAAGGGGAGGAGGAAGGGGCAGCGCTGCCCTGCGGGTGGGGAGCCGGAGCTGCGAGGGTGGGCTTCGCCCCTGCGGGTGTGCCTTGGGGCTGTGCACCCGTCGTGGTCATTCACACGCTGTATTAATTATCAACAGCCCCCGGCCACCTTGTCTGAAAGGTCTCAGGACTTGCCTTGAGCTGAGGCGCACCCTGACACCCCCAGCAGACCCTGTGACAGATGGCCGGGGTGATTATGTCCTGGATGTTTCCTTCACCGCCACCTTGTCATGGTGCTCGGAGCCTCCTTTTCCTAGCCCTTCTGCACCCTTACACAGCTAGACCTGGTGCTGCTTCAGGGAGAGACAGCTGTCCTTCAGATTTAGGTGGGACTGGAGTTTACCGAGGTGTTCTTCATTACATGAGAGCTAGCTCAATCCCTGGGGAGAATATCAAACTGGGTATGAAGGAGGAACTCTTCACCTTCTCCTGCTGCCATCTGAATAGCAGACCTTTCTCAGCAGCATTTCTGAAGGAGGTGTACACTCCCACGATCCTGTTGTGGGCTAGCGCATTAAAAATGATTAGCACATCCTTGCAACGCACATCTCCTTCTGCGCTTCCCCATTGTCACAGCCTTCAAGGAGGAAACTTGCTGCCTCCCGATGCCGAGTTGCTCAGTGAAATGTCATCAGGTGGTTATTATTTCCATACAGTGAACTCTGGGGGAAGGCTTCTTCACCGAGGCTTCCAGCTGGCACTGTTAATCATACGTCCTCTCATGGCCCAGGTCATACGGTCTGTATGACAGGTATCTGATATACAGTAAGGGATTCCCACACACTGTATGACATTATGTACTCAGAGGTAGCCTGTACAAGTTTTACCTGAATGACCACTGATTTTCACATCTCCGTTGAGATGTTTATTTGTCTCTATTTGATGCCAACCAGTCCAAAGCTGCAAGGTATTTTTCAGATGAACACACACATCTCTAACTGAATTTGCTAGAAGACGCCTAAGGAGATGTGACAGCCGTCACTTTGTCCAACAATAAAGGCTGGATGAGGTAACTTCTGAGCTATACACACAAATCACTATAAAAGTCTGAGTTTAAAAGTCCCACTTTATTTAACCTGGGGTATAGAAAAAGAAAAAATGTGTTTTAGGTATCATCTAGGGTAAGTCAGCTCGTGTTGCCTCAACATAAAAATACAAAGTCCGGAATCACTTCAGAAAGGTTTCAGTGTATGAAGTTTGAAAAGGACATACACAGCTGTCTGAGATCTAACAGTTCATTGCTTGTTTTCAGAGCCCTATCCTGGCATAGACTTTAATGCTAAACTCCCTTCCCAGCCCTAAATTCTGTGTTGCATGACCCGTAAGGCAAGTCTTCTAGAGACCCACCAATTTGGGACAACTCTTCATGTGGAAACCAGTCTGCCCCAGTTAGGGGCACCAAATGAATCTGAACATGGGGCTGTGCACAGAGCCTATGCTGCTGCTGCTGGCAAAAATTCTAGCAAGACCCTGGAAACACAAAGGCATGAAGAAAAGGTAGGAGAGGAATCTGGAATTTTGCCCCCTAAGACACCATGGCCTTAAGAGGCCAGCTCTGCCTGCACTTTCAGCTGATGGCCCTGTACCAAGTATGCCTAGGGAAGAGCCAGCTATCAGGTACATGTCAGTTAATTATGAACACATATAACCAAGAAACCTTGAGATTCTTTTTTTTTTTTTTTTTTTTCTAGAAAAAACAAGGTTTCAGCTGGGGCAAGAAAGAAAATAAAAAGATTAACACTGTAGTTGTTTTTTTTTTTTTCTTTCTTCTTTTTTTTTTTTTTTTTCCAATGAGAAGATTAGCAAGAGTAAGATAGAGGCAGCAGGCTGGAGGAAGAAGAAGCCTCATAGTCTGGAAGCATATGCTTCCCTGTGCATATATTATCCATCCTAGATAAGGGTATGAATATCATAAGCTATAAAATTCTTTCCAGGCCAAGAGATAAACCAAAAAAAAAGAAGAGCAGCTCCTGACCCAGGCATAAATGGTTTCAGATTTCATTTCGGTCATATCTTGGCTCCCTTAAGTGATGTCTTCTTTCATTTCCGCCTAGATTCAAGGAACCATCTTCATCCCTGGGGAAAGCCCATTAGCTTTAATGGAGTTAGAGTACAAATGAACTTAGCCCAGCATGTGGCATTTTCTCAGCAAAAGTGCAAGTTGCAGCAGAGCCCCTTAGAGCTTGTCTGGGCTCTAATGAACACTTTCTATCCACCACGCTACAGCTCGTCAGCAAGGCAGGCAGGGTGTGTGCGCTGTGCCAGTTTGACAGAACAGGAAAATGAGATAAGTCTTTTGTTGGAGGCAAGGTCCCTGGGTGAAAAACAGCCCCTTATTTCCCATTCTGCTTCCAGTCTTTTTTCAGGTACAGTGTTCAAACAGCTTAATATTCCTGAGCGCCCAGGAACTATGCATAGAAACAAATATTTAAAAATAAAAATAAAATCTAGTTCCATGAGCAGATGCTTTAATGAGGCTTTATTTTATCTGATCGAGGCTTGTGCTGCAGCTGGAATATTCACAACATCCTTTTCTTCCTAGGAATGGATTCCTAGGTGTTCCTTAATAATATTGCTATCCTTCTTTCAGTGGAGGTACCGATATTAACATATTTTTTTTACTCAGCCGTCTGTATTTCCTGAAACTTGAAAGAATATGATATATTTAAGATTGCCACTCCTCTCCCATTTTTTTTTTCAAATAAAATAGCAGGTACAGAAATTACTAGGGTGGACTTGCAATACATATGCATGAGTGTATTTTCTAGACCTTATTTCTTCTGAAACAACACTACTGAATATTATTAAAGCACATGGTGCTTATAAACTGTTCTTTATTGAGCATTTTCTCATTCATGTTGGGACAGTTGTTCCTAATACTATTGAGAAATATTTGATTCCACGAGGGCTGTGTGTGAAGCAGGTAACAATTTTATTATAAAGAAATTCAGTATTCTCATTCTTTCCATGAACTGTAAATAATTATTTACATCTATGATTTTGAAATTATTACCATTACCATTATTGATATTATCTGCTCCACATGTGCTATTAAAATTAGTCAAATTATTGTCTGTTTTCCAAACTCTGTGACTTAAGTGTAGAAAAACCTCATATATATTTTGAGATTCTCTTTTATAATTATCTAAATGGAAATAGCCTTTATCTTTTCAGTAAAAGAAAGCCCTTTTAAATTACATAAAATATTCAGTAAATGTCTCAGCCTTCCTAAATTGTCGCTTATTCCTTTTGAGAAACTGCATTAGTGTTATTCATTTGAAAACAGATAGAAAAAAAATATTGTATTCATGAATACAGCAATAACTCGCCAAGACAAACATGTCATATTTCTGCAGCTTCTATATCTTGTTCAAAGCACTTTGTTTACCTATGTATTTTTTTTAATATCCTATGCATCTTATAAGACGTGAGACATTTTCTGAAAAAAAAAGAAAAAAAGAAGTGCCTTTCTAACTGTCTAGCAGAGGGAGAAGCTCACACAAAGGTGTAGTCTCTTGGCAAAATATTAGTTAAATTATAATCCAACTTCCCAGAATAAAGACTTTTTTTTTTTTAAATTACTTTCACCAGTGAGTGCCCATCATGATTGACTTTAAATGAAACTCAAAAGGAAATCTGACTCAGGGACTTGTTTAAGTTTTAACAACCTGCTCCAAATTCGGTAACATGTTATCCTCAGTGCCTGCATCTTCAATACTTACATCTTTAGGAAGAGTCCATGGAGTTTTGGAGACATTCTTGCCTTTCTTGAAATGGAAATGCAAATATTTATACGTCCTACAACTTAGTTTTAATATGGAGAGATATTACTGAGCTGATCAGCACCAGACAAAAAGATACCTGATTTGTATCTTATTGTTCCAATACACACAGATAATATGTATATTTTTTAATTCAAAGTCAGCAATGTCATTCACATCTGCAAAACACATGAAAGGTCAGAATTCCTACAATTTTCCATAACTAGTGAAATTAAATAAAAATGATAAACTGAAAGAAAATGACTTCCTACTGGACTGCATTCATCAAGCAGATCCTGCTTGACGAACCTGATCTCCTGTGACAATGTGACACGCTGGGTGGATGAGGGAAAGGCTGTGGATGTGGTCTACCTTGATTTCAGTAAGGCTTTTGACACCGTCTCCCACAGCATTCTCCTCATGAAACTGGCTGCTCTTGGCTTGGACTGGCGCACGCTTCGTTAGGTTAGAAACTGGCTGGATAGCCAGGCCCAAAGAGTCATGGTAAATGGAGTCAAGTCCAGTTGGAGGCCGGTCACTAGTGGCATTCACCAGGGTTCAGTACTGGAGCCAGTCCTCTTTAATATCTTCTTCGATGATCTGGATGAGGGGATCAAGTGCACCTTCAGTAAGTTTGCAGATGACACCAAGTTAGGTGCGTGTGTCGATCTGCTCGAGGGTAGGAAGGCTCTGCAGGAGGATCTGGATAGGCTGCACCGATGGGCTGAGGTCAACTGCATGAAGTTCAACAAGGCCAAGTGCCGGGTCCTGCACCTGGGGCACAATAACCCCAAGCAGAGCTACAGGCTGGGAGATGAGTGGTTGGAGAGCTGCCAGGCAGAGAAGGACCTGGGAGTGATGGTTGATAGTCAGCTGAATATGAGCCAGCAGTGTGCTCAGGTGGCCAAGAAGGCCAACGGCATCCTGGCTTGTATCAGAAACAGTGTGACCAGCAGGGCTAGGGAGGTGATCGTCCCCCTGTACTCGGCTCTGGTGAGGCCGCACCTCGAGTACTGTGTTCAGTTTTGGGCCCCTCGCTACAAGAAGGACATCGAGGTGCTTGAGCGGGTCCAGAGAAGGGCGATGAAGCTGGTGAGGGGCCTGGAGAACAAGTCCTGCGAGGAGCGGCTGAGGGAGCTGGGCTTGTTCAGCCTGGAGAAGAGGAGGCTCGGGGCGAGCTTATTGCTCTCTACAGGTACCTTAAAGGAGGCTGTAGTGAGGTGGGGGTTGGTCTATTCTCCCACGTGCCTGGTGACAGGACGAGGGGGAATAGGCTAAAGTTGCACCAGGGGTGTTTTGGGTTGGGTATTAGGAAGAACTTATTTACTGAAAGGGCTGTTAGGCATTGGAACAGGCTGCCCAGGGAAGTGGTGGAGTCACCATCCCTGGAGGTCTTTAAAAGACGTTTAGATGTTGAATTTAGCAATATGGTTTAGTGGAGGACTTGTTAGTGTTAGGTCAGAGGTTGGACTGGGTGATCTTGGAGGCCTCTTCCAACCTAGATGATTCTGTGATTCTGTGTTCTGAGACTGTCAAATGAGAGTCCATAGCAGTCCTGTTTACTGAATACCCCTGCACCAGAAGTCTGTGGCCACTTCAGACACCATTTCCAATAAAACATAACATATTTAACTGACTTGCTAAGAAATGAAGAGTGGACTGATGGTGTACAAACTTGATGCCTAGGCTCCAGAAAAGCAGTCCTACCGCTCACGTTCTGTGATTTTCAGACTCTTGGTGGAGTCGGGTATTTGTCCATCGTATTAAGCAAATAGTTCTATAACAAGCAGTATCTTGAGGAGCACCAAGTATAAGATAAGCATTAATATTCAGGAGGATGAGGTTTATTGATTAAATATACTATAAAATGCAACCAGAAGAGTGGTATCAATCAAATCAAATGCTTTTTTCTTCAGTTTTCTCAATCAAGAATGAAGTTTATCCTCTCAGCAAAAATACTAATGCTCTGTGTTAGGGAACTCAGGATCTCAAGGGGAATATATTTTTCTTGAAAGATGGATCATTTATAAATGCAAACTCTTTGTTTATGGTCCATGGTAAAAGGTCAAATGTTTGCTCTGTGGAAGGAGTAAGGAAGGATAAGTTCACTCAGAGCATTGTTACAGGAACAAAACTCAGCCAGTGAAACATTTAGGCTCCATGTTCCTGCTGTTAATTTCCATGGGTACTTAGAGGTCTACCCACATACTGCTAGTGGCCTGCAAGCTGTGGAGTGGTAGTGACATGGGGCAGATAAACGCATTTTTTGTTATCCCATGGGACAGTGAAAGCCCGTGATACGGAGGCAAGGTAGGAGGAGAGGTGGAGCCCTTTTCCCCTTACAGCCAAGTATTGAACCAACTGCTGCTGCCTGCCATCACTTTTTTGTTTAGTAACCCAGCTGTAATTTAAATATAAATATGTAATATTACAAACCACGTTTTGTTCCAGAGTCTTTATTAAGCAGTACAGTAAACTGCAAATGGAGAAAGGACACTGTCAGTGCCTACTTGCTCTCTGTTTTGCCCACCACTAAGTTCTTCTGCAGAGCAACTTCATGATTTAAAAACATAATTATTCACCCTCTGTGTTAAAAAAACAGGGACAAAGAAAGGGATGATGACAAAGACTGAAAACTAGAACTGATCATTGTGTGGAGCATGTTGGATATCCAGACACGCTCAGGGAGCTCTCTACACACTAGAGAAGATGCCTGGGGGAAATAATTCCAAGCACCCAGTGGCAGGGTGGAAATGCAAAGCTATCCCCTGTGGCTGGGGAGGACAAGCCCCTTGGAGTGAAGAAGTCTGGAGCATGTAATTTTTGCTTTATCTTGTCTTTTTGTCCGTGCCACAGCCTTTAAACTCTTACAGCATCCTCATAGACAAAGAATAAAAAGCTCTATCAGGTCATTGGTTACAGCTGGGAATAACGAGGCTCTGCTTGTTTGATTCCTCTCATACCAATGTAAATTAGGATTAATTCCACTGAAGTCTATGGGATAAATATAAAACCCGTGCAAGTGGAGAATCAGGTTTTAGATCTCAGCTTTAAGTCAAAGAAAAAGATCAAGTTGACTAATAGGGGGTTTCCTTCTCCATTTAAAATAGTAGTAATTTCCTGTGTTTTTTTGTTTGTTTGTTTTTGTTTTGTTTTGTTTTTGTTTTTATCCCCAGTGCGAATCTATCTGTAGCACACTGAGAACTCCTTTACCCTGATAGCCTGGTTATTTCAATGTGAGAAATAACATCCCATTACATACAGATGGAAAACTGTATAAATTGTCTGGGAACTACAGACAATGTGTTTATTAACTAATATCCCCCCAGCAATCTCAATTTTCTCATATTACTATCAGATAGAAAGAAAATTATGATGTTGCTGGACTGAAAAAATGAAATCAGCACTAGATGTATTCTAGAAATCACAAGGGATAAAATGCAACTGCTGTCAGAATGACAAGAAATCATCACAATACTAATGGGGCATCTGATCTGTAAAACAAAACAGTTTTAATAATGGAAAATATGTAGGGCTGCAAAAAGAACAGCAATGATGCTCTTCACTTGGCCTGTTGAGCGTCTCATGGGGTCCGTTATGAAAAGGAAAATTATTTAACCTTTAATCAACCTTCTTTGAGATGTGCTGTCTCTGCATATGTTCACACACACAACCCTGTTAGTCAGGGAATATTTGCCTCAGTGGTACCCCCAGTAGCATCTCTATCCACCTGTCCTCCTATGTTTTCCCACTACTACTCCTGTGTTGCATGCAAAGCCAAAAGAAGGGGTCAAGCATCTCTCCTGGCTTCCTGAAAATCCAGTGGGGGCTACAACAGGGAGCAGAAGGTTAATGGCGATAGATGATTAACCATTCCTTCTCACATGTGTGACGCTCTACAAGTAATAAAATATCTACCTACCAGCCAAGGTTGTCCGGATACACAGCTTTGGTAAAAATACAGGGCAGGTATATCTGCAAAGCTGGTTGGCATGGACAGCACAAAGTGTAACAGAGTCATGATTTGGTGTTTAAACCCTGGACAGTTGGGTCTACCATATGCTTGTGTGAGGTATAGTCATATAGGTAAGGAAGTTTTCAAGAGAGATGATGAGTCAAGGAAGGTCAATGGAGAATACAGCATGTAGGATGTGGGTTTTGTCCATTGGGCAGGGTTTCCAAACACTTGTCTCAGAGTTTTATAGCATGAAAACAACACTCGAGGACAATGTAACACGGCACTTTTGCTACCTAAGTGAATCCTGAGAGGCTGTGGACAAGAAAATTTTAGGTTTGCTCAAATAGTGGTTTGTTTGTTTGTTTTTATTTGCTTTGTTTTGGTTTGCTTTGTTTTCCCTTAAAAGGAATATCTGTAACCGTCAGGCCTACCTTCTTCAGGAAATCTGAAGACCAGAGCTAAGAATTTCTCCCTGGCACTAGCACTCAGGCAAGTATATATGCAAGCACCGAAGCATGTAGGGCCCTGCATGAGCAAACTATCTTGATTTTCTTTAAGTGTGCATACTGCTTGTCATGAAAATCAAGATAACTCCTTCAGCAGAGGAGTTTGCTCTACTAACTCAAGATGCATTCTGTCAGTACAGTTCATTGTGTAAATATAAATGTGAGGACTTGGTAAACAGTAAAGTCTGTTGAAGTCAGTGATTTATTATTCACTTGGCCTTAAGAAGCGCTAATACTGTTCAGCATGGCCAACATCTCACACCTACCTAAACTGCACTACAGGTATTATTATCCAAGATGCTCCTTGCCAGCCCTCCTAAAACTACTGCAGTGTGCAGTTGTTAAATACCTTTCAGGCAGCTCTGTTTTCAGCTAGAATAGATTTTATCAGTGCAACTTGTCTTATGTTAGCGTGTATTTGCCTTGCCCTCAGTCAGTTTCAAGTCCTATCATTAAAATCTGTGTTTGTATTCCCATGCCCATTTCTTGTAATGCTCTCTGCTCCAGCTGGCCCAGCCTTGAGAAACCAGCTATGAACACGCTCCAGGGCATCCTTGAATTATAGGAAAGAAGACATGGATTTTCTAGAGTTGCTGATGCAGAACAGGCAATGTGTGCCCAGCTTCAGACATAAAGCTGGTTTTTGGACACAGGGGCCAGGATGTGGCAGAGGAGGATAACGCTGCTGGGACACCAGGATGGAAATAAACCAGTCCCACCAAAGAGTTGGTAAGCTATCATGGCCCTCTGTAGCAACCACTGTTAACCAATGGTCTGTGCTACCATGGGCAGGTATCTCATCAGTGCTTCTGTCTGATAGCAGGGGCTGCATGGCACTCAGACCTCCCAGAAGCATAAAGTGGTGGAGCATTTGAGGTAGAAACCTAAGAAGGTGCAGAGCCCATGGAGGAGGAGAAACTGAAAGCCACTCAGGAATGGTATAAACATCAGATCCTTCAAGAGAAAAGAAACAAGAAAAATATTTCCCTGTTCATCACCGCAAGTCTCTCCAGCCTCAATCATCCCATCTCTTTCTACCTCCTCTCGTTCCAAAACAGCAACTGACTATGCACAAGGAAGGAAGAAAACAGCAGATTTGAAGTGTCCCAATATCTTTAAGAACATATAGTTGCAGCCATAGCCCCTCCAAAATAATAAAACTATCGTGCAGTTGATCCAAGAAGCATTCCCAGGTGTATTTTTTTAGCAGACAGACTGAATTCTTAGCAGCAAACAGCAAGGCATACAAAAGAACCAAAAACAGATTTAAAACAAGAATGTTTTCTGGGGATGGCGGACACTGAACAATAGATCCAAAGGAGAGCCACTTTGCAATGCAGCTGTGTTAAAAATCTGCTTGAGAAGGGAGAGTTATGCTCTGATACAGACAGTGTTGCAGAGAATTGCTTCTACATATAGACGTGTTGGTATCCTACAGCTCCATCAGACATCCACGCATTAGACAGTGGAGTGACAGACAGCCAGGTATCAAGAAGCCAAAAAGCACTGCAGCTTTTCCCAGTGAAGCTTACCATTCAGTTTGCTCTGCACACACCAGAGCTATACACAGCAGTAAGTGGCAATGTCAGCATCAATTATTTACTAATTATTATCTATTTATTACTATTAATAGAGTTCCCTTTGATGCTTGCTGGGATTCTGCTTGCAAAGAGTGATGCATTTCCCAAGGTGAAGTGCTTCTGGACTCCATTCAGGATGAATATCCATTATCCTCTTGTCCCTTTTTAGTGGTGGTGAGTGGTATTTACATGAACAATAGGACTGACAGGAGAAAATATCCTTCATAAAGGAGATGGTAGTCTAACTTTTTACTGTAAAAAACAAACAAACAAACACAAAAAAAAAAAAAACAGGTTTGAGGGGAAGGATAAAAACACTGAGCCAGACATCATTGCAGCTCATCCTCAACGTATTAACACTGTGGGTACAAAGAGTAAAACTTGAGATATTTGTTTGGTAGGTGAGGCTGGTAACATGCGTAGTCCGTCCCAGTCAGCGGTACTCACACTTAATGAATGAGAGAACCCGTGCTGACATTTGGAGAGAAAGAGATCCACCTTCTGAAAGAAAAAAGCAAACAAACAAACAAACAAACAAAACAACAACAACAAAAAAACAACTTTGCAATAAGATACTCTTTACCTCAGACTTGATGGTTTACAATGTAGATGGTCTTAAGAACGCAGAGATATGCTTGCTGTCAGTAAATGGTACTCCTTTATTACTAACTTGATTCACATGCATTTCAAATGTAATGTGAAATATTATAGCTGAAAATAAAACAGTGAAATTATTGTGTTTCTAATCGAAATAACCAATCACTTTGTCTTGTTGCATCCTAATAGGATACTATCAGACCTGTAATTTTAACGGTGTAAACCAAGTAGCTCTAATAGCTGTCTTTTCATCCACCCATTCTTACTCATAGAAATAAAGACAAACGCGGCATGTTAAAGTGCTTTTTCAGATCACTAGACCAACCTAATCTAATTTATGCTGGCAACCTTTAATTTTAACTAGGTCAATTCACCCTATGAAACCGCAGAGAAAACTATCCTGACAACGCAAAATTATAAAGTATTGGGAACAATATGAGTCTGAAATTGCATGTACAAGAACAGCAGTGTACAAAAGAAGGTAGCCACAATAGAAAATATTGTGTGAAGCTGCCACAGAAAAAAGAAACTCACTTTAGAAAAATGTCATTTACTCGCTTTGGGTGAGATCCAGCAAGCTATTGAAGCCAGCAGGGGATCTTTTTCTTGGTTTCAGTGGGCTTTGGCTCACAGCCATTGTTTCTCACAGTTCATAGAATCAATTTGGTTCTTAGACTCTCGAGACTGAATTGAACAAATAATACTTATTCTGATAATGCGGAGCCCTGCTTGACTAATTCAAGTATGTTTTGAATGACTGCGTGCATGCCACCTTTACTGCTGGTGTCGCTGAGCTTTCCTCGGGACCCCAAGAAGGCCTCATGCCCGTGTGCTACCTGCAGCTGTCCGAGAAGCAGGGTGCATGCAGGAGCAAGGTACCGTGTGATGCTGTTTTCAAAGACCTTCAAGAGCTCATACACATTTTAATATTCCTAACTTACAGATTTTAATTAAATCAAATGTCAGTGGAATCATATTATATTCTACTGGTTAGATTTTAATGAAGTTTTAAACTGATCCTTCACTTTAATGAAATAATTATATAACACAGGGATGTGTTCTGCTATTCATCTGAATTAATAACATGATTGCTTTGTGCGCTGTCATTTTCTGCCAGGGAGGAAGAATATCAAAAAGTTTCCTCAATCTGCAGAGAAATGAAGCAGAATTCTTCCCACTTGTGTTTACTGCTACAAGATAAGAGCTCTCCCCTGCAGACCCTGTCTTATTTACATTTCCTCCTTCACCTTTTCTTACTCCCCTAACTCGTGGAGTCTATTTTGCTTCTGGCTGAAGAAGCCAGGTTAGCATTTTGGGGCCGGATGACCATTGCCTACCTGCTTGCAGCAATGCAAGCAGATTCAGTGAAGCGCTCTCAGTTACAAGGAACGAAGCATTAAAGCCTTCTGTTACAGGCAGTCAACAAAAAATAAACAAGTCCAAGCAGCTTTGAGAATTAGGAGAGTGGGTTAGGATAAAACGCTCTTTAAAGGAAGTGGGCACTTAACACTGAGATGAAAGGAGAGTCAATAAGAAAAAAGGAGGAGATGGCAGTGGTGTTTGGCCTGGTGGCATTTCTCAGGGGCCTCTCTGCCTCGCTAGGGCTTTCATCCTTATTTTTCTGTAATTATTCTGTATGCAGTGAAGTAATTAGAAAGATGCTCGGTGCTCTGGTGAACCTTCAAAATTCATTCATTTCCTGCAGTAGTCCTGTCTTTGCAAGGGACACAAATTATTCAAGGGAAAAGATGCAGAAACCCCATGAGTGCGCCTCAGGGAAAATTCCTGTTTGTCCCAGTGTCCACACACAGTATTCACTGTGCTTGTTAAATATTCATCTCTAACAAGGAAACAAAGTCATCAAAGAGAGATGGTTTTACTATCTAGGTATACATGAAAAAACACTGATGTCTCTTTTCACCTGAATGTGGTTAGCCATTCAGGGCCTTACAGGGATGTTCCCTGAAGGATGAAGTTTCTGCATGAAACCAAGCAGATGAATTCTCAATATAGTCTCATCTTATTACAGGGCTGTACACAAAGACTGTTTCCTGAGCATAAGTAGAAGAGATTGCTGCCTGTAGAGTAATCCGAGTAGTAACTGATTATCACTGCAGCAACACTGAGTATGCTCTCCCTTAAGGTCATGCCTTCCTCGTGCTTCATGCTCCAACACATTCACCTGCAGCCACCCATCCTCAGCCTCAAGCAGCTTCAGGTTATTCTACTTTTAGCCTAATGCCTATATTTTCCCAGCCCCTCAAGTTTCTGCTGCATAAAGAGGCTTGATTTATACTTTTGTTTTGGCCTGGAAAAGAAGTTTAACAAGCTCTGTGCATGTCTCTGGACATAAATTTCACCATAAATTTACCAAAACCACATTTCCAGTAATCAAATTCTGTTGAAAACCAAAGAAAAATTAGTAATTAAAACACCCTGTGCAAAGTCATTACTCAATGTTTGCTTGTTAGGAAAGTCACTGTGGAGTAGAATCATAGAATATCTTGAGTTGGAAGGAACACACAAGGCTCCTGTCCAGCTTCTGCCTCCCAGGACCACCCAAAAATCAGACCATACATCTGAGAGTGTTGTCCAAACAGTTCTTGGACTCAGGCCTGGTGCTGTGACCATTTCCCTGGAGAGCCTGTTCCAGTTATTCCTGCCTCAGGCAAAGGCAAACCCATCTGTAGGATTGCTTTTGCTCAAGGACCTGGGTGCACTTGGTGGGTAATGCAGAAGGATGGGGAATTTTGATGCGTACCTCAAAGGGATTTGATTTGGGGTGAGAATAACCAATGATTTGAATTGCATGATGTAAATAATGTGCTTTACACATTTAGGGAGAATGGCCTTACGTGGAGCTTCGGCAAATCCTCCATATCAACCATAATCACACATCCAGACGGGCCTTGAATATCTCCAGAAAAGGAGACTCCACAACCTCCCTGGGCAGCCTATTCCAGTGCTCCGTCACCCTCACCGTGAAGAAATTCTTTCGCGTGTTGGTGCGGAACTTCCTGTGCTCTACCTTGTGACCGTTACTTCTTGTCCTGTCCCCGCAAACCATGGCACCTCGTTGTATGCTTTGTGTTTAGGACTTGTAAGAAGTCTACTGTGGCCATTTCTTAATGGTTTTCAGTTCACAACTCTGCTTATTTCTGTGGATGCAAAAATGACAGAGCTGGTTTGACACATTTCTGTCCTTACCAGAGCATTATGAAGTTTCATTTGCTTCAATTTGTATTCAGGAATTAGCCTAAAACTGCTGCTTGGCAGAGTTTTCCCCCTTTCAAAGACTGCTGTGTTTTTCTTCTCCCTACCACCCTGCATCTTGGTGCATGAAGAGAGGAATTCAGTATCTGGACAACTGGATGCTGTTTCCCACCTGGTAGAAATATTGCAGTTTAAAAGTGCTGGAAGGTTCAATCCCTGCCCGATTAGCATTTTGAGTCACCCCACAAGTTAGTCCTCAGGCAGTTAATATTGTCTTTCAACATGTAGTGACACTCCATTGCTATGAGTGACACTCCACAGCCAAGCAGGGCAGAGGAGCAAAGGAGGAAGGAGGAGGGTCATCTATCCACATGGATATCATGACACCTTCCTATCTGTTCAGCATTTCTTCACAACAGTCTTAGGCACTTCTGTTTGAATTCATGGCAAATTTCAATTATAATTCATCTGAGACAGCTTCAAGATGTTTTTGTCTCTTGCTATTGTCAGAGCGGGTGATTAATGAACCTCGGCTTGTTATGTAAAAGTGAATAAGGCATTTGTTTCCTGACTTCTGTAAGTAGGGAGGGAGCTATCATAACTTACCCCAAACTGCGTGGCTCCCAAACACGTTCTTATCTCACGTTTTTCAGTTATAATGAAGTCCAGATAACTACTTGGCTATCATACCTTCTTGTTCACATGACACAGGTCTACAGTTCAAGTGCAATTCCCTACTTTTTAAATGGATGCAAACCCCCCAGTCACTTTTACCCATTGAAGATGACTCGGTAGTTAATTTCTCGGTCTCTTAGTATTATCAGATTAATCTATGCACCAGTATCCAAAACTCCTGCACATTTCACAGCTCCAAGTGCTCATTTGCTAGCCAGCTTGCTATAGAGTTTGTTAGCTGCCTCAGTCTAAGCAAAGCTCTACTTTCTGTCTCTCTGTCCCATTTTCCGCATTGCAGGACTTTTCCCTAAGTGCTTGTGATGCCTATCCCAAGACTGTTTTATACTTAAAGCAATCCTCCTGGTTGTGACTAATTTCGTCACAGTATTAGAATTGCATCTCTCTCCTTTTTCTGATGGACAGCTTCCTGGTTTAAACAAAATACATTATTTTTTTTCCCCCAACCACTTCAAGCACTGCGAAACAGATGAAAATCCCTCATTTCCACCCAACCTGGCACAGTCCCAAGCTTACAGCACTCACTGCGGTGGGGTCCCACACTCCTTGCTTTCACAGGAGTTTCCTCTGCTCTTGCCAGTGCAAGCACAGTGATGAATATCACAGGTTCCTAAAAACAGACCTGTCAGAACTCCCACGCTTTGCCTTACAGTCTGCTTCAGTTGTTGGCCCGTTAAACTACACTGCAATGCCTCTCTCACTCCCTGGTCCAATGCACCAAGGATCAGGCTGGGATGATCCTGACCCCCTTGTCTCACTGCAGAGGAGAGCCAGCTTGCTGCACCATAAGGCATGATGCTAAAGTCATGGTCAAACACCCAAACAAATCCCGTCAGAAGGCAAGTTCTCCAGCCAGTTCTTCCTGACCACAAGCTTGGCAATACCAGGCAGAAGCATGGCTGCTCAAACACGCCTCACAAGAAGTGTCCCCTGAACCTGAGCATGCATCAGGAAAGAATATGTTGCTGATGCTTAAATCCAGCTAAGCATTTATGAATTGGTCCAATAAGAGATTCCTCTTATTGTCTTAAACAGAAACGTGAAGAGCTCAGGGCTACCCACATCCTCTGTCATTTTTTGGGGTCCCTTCTTTCTAGCAATACAGTGAAGTCGGTCAGGATAATAAGGACGTAACCAATCTGTCCCATCTATCTCTGATGTTCCGCCTGAACAGATGCAAATAGCCAAACATTTTCAAAGAATGGAAAGGAAGAGGCATTGATTTTCTAATCAAGCATCGATTGCCCAATGTCACTAACATTGAATATAGGGTGTTTTTTAACTTTAAAGTGTTCTTTCTTTTTCAAGCAGGCAGTTGTAGTCAATAGATGAAAAACAAGGAGTGACAAGTTTATATCAGGAAGAAGATGTAGTAGGAAAAAAAAGAAAAAGAAAAGGAAGGTATACTGCATATTCTAATAAGCTTCCTATTTTTTTTTCATTAAGTAGGAATTTTACTTGATAAAGAATTTCAGATTTTGTCCCTGTATGAATTAGGATTTATTTTCTTACCCACAGAGCCCTTTCCACACAGGGTTAAATGACAAACAACATAATTTGTCTTTTCTTTGATCAAAGTTTAATCAAACAGTAACCATGGGGATGCGAAGATGTAAAGGCAGAAAAATCAAACACCGTGCATAATACCTTTTAATAGAGGTTCAGCAACCATTAAAATAAACAGACTGTCACTGTTTCTAGGTTCCTTGATCCAAACAGCTGAAAACATGAGATTTTATCTGTATTGCTTAAGTCACAAGACTGCAACTGGAAGAATACCTGGACACGTGATGTTCTATAGAAACAATTACCTTTGACTAATTGCAGTCTTTTCCTGAAGGAGAGAAAGGTACTTCCCATTTTTAGCTTCATGTCCCAAGGCCATCAAAAATAAATGCAGCTGTGAATTAAGGACAGATGTTTGTTTTACATTAAGGGCCAAATCCTGCAGTTCTCATTTGAAAAATTACCTCCTTCTACTTTAAGTGTTGAGACAAACAAGCTGTCCCCACTTTCACCACACAAACACACGTGGAAACACAGAAATCTGCAAGCTTCGTTCTGAAAACAGAACCACAGACTCAGCAAACAAACAGCACAATTATTTGCTCAGTTTTTGGAGCATGACATTCAGTTGTGCTAGAGTTGGGAGGAGGAGGATGGTGCTCAGTGAAGATTTTTTGATATTTTTCTATAGGTTTGTAGTACTGACAGATCTTGGTGGATCACCATGGGGACAGCAAATGCCACCTCCCCACTTCAAAGTATTAGAAACATGCTAGAACTTCACCATGGACAAAATAATGCCTATTCTTTAGGTAACACCTCAGTAAAAGCCTTCAAACCAGAATGCTTGGAATTTTTCCACAACTCCTTAGGCTGAGCCAGATACCTGGTGTGGAAAATTACAGTCCAAGTGGTTAAGAATTGCTACAAGCAGTTGAAAACAGCTTCCCAGTGTTGGGCAACCTTGCTGATAGGCAGCACAACAAGTTGAGGGCTGGGACAGTTCAGCCTGGAGAAGAGGAGGCTGAGGGGGGATCTCAGCAATGTCTACAAATACCTGAAGGGAGGGTGCAGAGAGGACAGAGTCAGGCGCTTCTCCGTGGTGCTCAGTGACGCAGGACAAGAGGCAGAGGGCACTGACTGCAACCCAAGAGGTTCTGCCTAAACACCAGGCAGCATTTCTGTGCTGTGTGTGACAGAGCACGGCCACAGGTTGCCCAGTGAAGCTGTGGAGTCTCCTTCCTTGAGGATCTTCAAAAGCCTCCTGGACATGGCCCTGGGCAGCCTGCTCTAGGTGGCCCTGCCTGAGCAGGGGGAAGGACCAGATGACCTCCAGAGCTCCCTCCCAACCTTAACCATTCTGTGATTCTCTGATAACATGAACACAAAGTAAATAACACTTTTGTTTCCATTGTTCCTACGTCCTGCTGAGATGGTCAGTGCTAACTGTGTAACTGCTCACTACAGCCATTAATGTGAAGTCGATGGCTTTCTCTTAGAGCAGGTTGTGAGATTTTGTTTCCCCCACCGATGTGGCCCACCAGCTCTAATTCCACTCTCCTGCACCACAGCAGAGGGTAAACTAAACATGCCGCCGCGTGGCTCGGACTCATTAGCAGCCATAGCCTGACAGCGATCTGGATTCTTGCTTTCCGAGGGGGGAAAAGGTAACAGAATCAGGCAATTTAGTTTAATTGCACAAGGCGCATGGCCAAGCTGCCAGAACTGGGGCGAGGTGCACCCTCCTGCCCTGGCTCTCATCTCCCCCTGCCAGCACCCCGCACAGGAGCAGGCTGCTGCTCTCTGCAGATCCGACGGCAAGAGCCACTGCGCATCACGCCCAGCCAGCTCTTCACCTTTTATCCTGCTATTTATTAACTGATGCTCGGAGATAATTCCAGTGTACTCCGGCCTCATTATGAAAAGGCAGGCTCTCGGTTCAGTAACCTCCTGGGATAAAAGACAACAAGAAAAGAAGAAGAGAAAGCAATTTATGTACTTCGGGCACTGTGCTGAGGCTTGAGAAATCTGGGCTTGTTCCCCAGCTACTGCGCTAGGCATCCACAGTGGATGGATGGCCAGCCTTTGTCCCACTGAGCCTCGCTTGCCTTACTTACTGCATCCGTGCTAGCGTTCATGTGGGTTTCTCTTCCCTTCTGAGACTGGTACTGTGTCTGATGCGTGCTCGCTTGCACCTCTCTACAAAGAAATATTGGGTTAATCAAGCACAGCTGTGACACCAATAATTACAAAGGGATGGGGTTATTAATTATTTAAATGCCAGGGTTTTTCTTTTACTTTTTTTTTTTCTCTCTAAGCCTCAAGCCCAGGGTCAGAGTGCAGAAGGCCAAAGGTGCCCCCCATTTTCTCATCCTAACCTGGCCTCCTCTGCTACCCCCTCCATACGGCAGTCCTCAAAGCAGCAGCCTTTAACAGTTAAACTTCCAAAATTGCAAAAATAAAAACACCACACAGAGTGAGACCTGCAGGGTTTTCAGCAGCTGAGCTCAAAACCCCACCCTGCAGCCCCAACATGAGGTAGCTGAGACCATGCCCTACCCTGCAATGTGCTTGCCTCCCACTTGTGCCTTTCTGACTCTGTAAAGCTGCCCTGTTAAGCATGAATAATGAACTGATCCAGGTTAAAAATAACTTTCTTTTTTCCTCTCAGCTGTTTTTTTAACCCAGCTCATCCTCACAAATCCAATCCACAAAGTAGCTCTGCAAGTCATTCGTCTAGCAGAAAGGCTGCTGCCCAAGTGCAAAGGCAGAACAAGCAATCCTGGGCTTAACACAGCATTTGCTGATGGTCCTCTCTCAGAAAAAAATAATAAAATAAAATAAAATAAAATAAAATAAAATAAAATAAAATAAAATAAAATAAAATAAAATAAAATAAAATAAAATAAAATAAAACATTTCTGTGTGCAAAACCCCAAGGACTTGCCTTACAGAAGAACCGTGGGGTACCCGGTCAGAGGAGAAGAACCTGCTCTCTGTCGCTTGTTGCTGCTTCTTTATTGAGGCCGTTATTCCCAGTAATCATTATCTTCATCTAATTCTGCACAAAAGTGAAAGGTAGGCTCCATACATACGTACAGACTCTCCTTCCACCCACATTTTATGAACACAGCTGCAGCTTTCGGAGAATGACAGCAGCCCTCGGTCTGGACCCAGACACACACCTTCCTGCACTGCGTTGCCCTGCGGATGGGCTGGCTGTATGGCCCTGTCCACACTCCTTGCCTGTAACCTGCCTGCACTTCCACAGATGTTACAAGGCCTTCCCTAGCAGGGCAGAGGGAATTTATTGGCAGCTGGAGCTCTGCTAGCCCAGCATGCCTGCTCCGAGCGTAGAAATCTGTGGAGCTGCACCGGGGAGCATGATAAACATGAGCCTGCTTGCTGCCTCCTGTGATCATCGCAGACGTGGCTCCTCATCTCTCCATGGTTATTACTTTTCAATACCACCTCCCGGTTCCCCCTTGCAGCTTATGAAACCTCGTAACCATTTCTCATTAATGTCAGGGTGCATATTCTATAACTAATTTTTGGTTTTATCTGCAGGCAATTATTAAACCACTTTTCTTATCTCTGCTTTGCTCCGCTGCTAAATGTGTCGCCCATCCCAGTATCTATGCTACCATTCATACTAACTACCTCTCTCCTCCCTTTCTGTCATGTATCTTCACTATCTGCTCTATGCAGAGAAACCAAGGGAGTTCCGCACCGTGGGGCTCTTTTTTCTTTCTTTTTTTCTTTTTTTTTTTCCCATTTGCCATTTTCACCTTGAGCTCTTTGCTAAGCCTACTTGCAGTAAATCAAACCCTTTACCCTTTAGCACTGTATAAGCATCTCCTCGCTGGAGCAGTCTGGGACTGATGGATTCACTACCGCTTCTGCATAATACCCTTCTCAGAGCCTGTACAAAGGACTTTGTCATCCTTCTTGAGGCCAATTTAAATATCTCCTGCCATACTGGTGTCACTAATACCTCAGAAGTATACTGCAGACCTTCTTCCAAAAGCAGCTGTTCTGGCAACTCATAACTGATATTACTTCAGCTACTTTTACAGGAGAGATTGTTTTATAATGTGTATGCACTCAGGTCAGAGAGAATATCCAATAACCACCATTCAGTACGATTTCGTATTCTTCCCTGTGACAGCAGCACGTTTCTTCAAAAACCCTATTTTCTTTTTTTATCTACACCCTCTTTACATTTTTCTGAGGTGGAGCAGAATGCAGAGCCTCCTTCTTAGTTTATAAACGTCCCACTAGATTTTTATTTTTTTTTCCCTTCTCTTTACTCCTATGCCATAAAATACCAGCCAGCAAACTTCAGTTCTGGAAGTCATTTAATTCATTATTCGTAGATACACGGCAAATGCAATGATTATTCTGTACGATAATTGCTCGCCCTGCAACTATCCTTCTTATACATTAATTCTTAGAAATAAATTCAGCTCCAGCTCCAGTACTCACTACTAAGACATAAAGTGAGCATAGTTTCATAAGCTCTCCACAACCTAAAAGTTTTGCAAGTGAATAAATTTAGGAACAAGGTATTGATTCATTTCAGCTGAGATTTACGGAGACTTTATTCCACCCACAGCTCCTTATGCTGCCATCAGTCCTTGGAGTGCCTGCATTCAGTGTGGTCCTTTTTGTAAATTCCACAGGTGAAATTATGCTCTGCTTTTACAATTTACCCTGCTATGTGCTCCTTGCCAGGCTTTTGCAGCACACACACCACAGACCTAGGTTTTGAGGAATTCACAAATGAGTTCATCAGTATGTGACCGTACTAAATACAGCTCAGCATTTTTCTTTTAAATGTTCCCCTGTCCAACATGTTTGGATCCCACAGAATATCCTGACCTATATTGGCCCCCTCCACCACTTTTTTTTCTTTTTTTCCCTAAAGTCTCTTGCAGAGGTCTTCATAAAGCCAGTGATGTTCCAGTGTTGGAGCTTTCTGCGGGTGGAGGGGTTCAGCCAGGGCTGTCTCCCCACCTCCTACTGGTGAGCTCCTTTTTCCAACTCCAATCATTTTTGCCCAAACCTGAATGTTATCGTCCTTCAAAACCATCACCGGGCTAGCAGCAGGCAGTTTTGTAAGCTTGTCGGGACTAATTCTTGTTTAATGTTACTTGTGACACTAATCTTCAGCTGCTGCATTAAAATCTTTAGCAGGCATGTAAAAAGAGTACATCAATCCCCTAAAAACTCACTGTTCTTGAGGAAGAGATGCCTTTAGCTTGTGAAGACATTTTTCTTCCAGTCCAAGCATGACTAGCAGCTCCTCCAGTGTCATCCATAGCAGGGGTTTCTTACCTCTGCACACCAGACCTATTCACACAGCACTTCATCCATCACCCACAGTCTCACCACATTTAACCAGTAGATACCAGCAACTCCAGGTATCTAGCATTACCACCTTACCTCACATCCTTCCTGCTTCCCCACTTGTAATACAAGCCCTACCGACACTACACGTGAATTTCCTTATCCTCTTCACACTGTCTTTTTATTGACATTTTCATAAGTGTTTGTGTAAGACACCACAAAGGATTTGACAGGCGTTTTGCTTGCGTTAAAATGAGAAGTATTTCAGGTAAGCAATATTATTATTACACTATGCCTAGTGGGATAATCATAAGCATTTCAACCTTTTAGGCAATGTTTTCCTTTTTAAAAAAAAAAAAGAAATCGTCTCGTTTTGCTCAGTGAAATCAGGTGGAGTAAAACATCCGTTTCTACACTGATGGCATTACATGTGGAAGCAAGAGTTCAGGGAAAGGGATAAAATCAGGCCCACTGGTGATAAGCTATGGGATGGCACCCAATATCTGAGGGACTGAGCCCTGGTGAGATCCTTCAGTCTGCTCCACGAGGTGCTGGGTACCACGAAGCACATTTGAAATATTTCTACACAAATGCACACAGCATGAGGAACAAAAAAAGAGGTGCCAGAAGCCTTGCCTCAGTCCCAGAGCTGCAACATCATTGGCATAAGACAAACTTGGTGGGAAGAGGCCCGCGGCTGGGGTGTTACAATGGGTGGTTGTAGGATCTTCAGTTGGAGGACAATGACTGCAGTAGTAATAAACTCCCAGCCAACCCTAAACTTGTGCAAGATTTGCTATGCTACCTGGATGCATATAAGACATGGGGCATGATGGCATTCAAACCAGGATACTCAGAGCTGGTTGGTGTCATCATGAGACAACTATTTCTCAAAGGAGTTGGGAATCTGGAAAGGTATCAGCTGACTGGAAGCTGGCAAAACTTGTTCCAACTTTCAAGAAGGGCAATAAAGAAGACCCTGGTAATTACAGGTCTGTCAGTCTCACTTCAGTGCCTGGTAAAATTATGGAAAAAAAATATTCTGGGCGTTTACACCTGAAGGAAAATGCAATTCTTTTTTTTTTTTTTTTTTTTTTTTTTTTTTTTTTTTTTTTTAAGGAATTTTAGCAGGAAAAAAAAAGAAAAAAGAGAAAGATAGAAAGATCCGGGTTTAGGCTTCACCTGATACAAAACAGTCTTTAACTGTAATTGACCATGTCGTTGGAGATAATGTGATGCAAGGTAAACTTTTAAAAGGTCTCAGCAGCTGCCTGACTCTGCTCACCCACCCTGCTGGTACCAGCTTTGACTTCTGCAGAACCGATGCCAATCAATCAGTCCCAAATACCTGGAAGATCTTTTTTTGTAGGGTTTCTAGCTAGACTGTTTAAGACAAAACGTACTGTTGTCTCTTGGGAACCATAAGGAACAAACATCTTCCGATAAATAATTGCATAAGTGGTGACACAAAGTTCCATATTTATTATGTTAGCAGTTTCTTAGTTAAACATCTCCATTTACACCTAAAATGTTTCCTTTGGCTGCCAGCATAACAAACGCAGTCTGTGATGCAAGAGCAGAGCTGGCTGGCGGTGATTCTCTTGTCAACAGAATAAAAATGTAGCAGATCTGACTCTGCCTCCAGATGAACTTGTGCACGAGGGAGCTTGCTTTCGCCCTGCGATTGGCTGTTAATTAGGTGTGCTATACTAAGCAGAGCATAAGGCAGAGAAGAATCTTACAGAACTTTCATAATTAATGAAAAAGTGCATCTAAGTCCACAGCTTGAATTAAAGCATACACAGAAGGAAATCTTTTTTTGTTAAATTCCAGGCTACTATAATTAGAATCTATTTTCAAGGAGCTGAACCAAAGCATTTGAATGGCTAAGATCTGGATTTATACTTTGGGACATAAACCCACCATTATTTATATATAATCTTTGGTCGTATCTAAATGGTAGAAAAATATTTTTTGCTGCTGTTTTATAGCACTTGTGTCTGCATGGAAGAGCCTGGAATTGTTTCAAAATAGCACGCTGCAACCACGCAAGACTGTTAGAATATAAAACAGCTTCAGAGAACATAGCACGCATCTCCAGCACAGTCATGTAGGATGGTCATGGACTCTGAACAGTGCTTTCCCCGTTGTTTGAGAAGCTGACTGCTTTCTATTGTAAGTCTGTAATGGGAATACTAAGTGAAATATGATTGAAATTTATAATATATAAAATAGAGGAAGAGAAGAAGAACATTGATTAAATCTGTTCTGCTGTTTATGGTAGACGACACACAAAAAAGAAAGTAGCTGCAAAGTATTGAGAGACAAAAACAGAGTGAAAATCAAAGAAAATGGGTAAGAGAGAAGAAAGCAGAATGGAGGGTCAATACCTTTTAAGATATACGTATATCTTGAATATATATGTTCAACTTATGAACATGGTTCAGTTGTTGCATTGTAAAGCAGCAGCATTATGAGTTCTGCTAAGGTCTCAATACCACAAGCAAGGAGCACTGTTTATTTATCATTGCCAACTTATCAGACATAAGCCAAATATCCTGTATCGTTTTCCTCATGCTGTTTGCCATTAGCAAGGTTTTCCCTGTCTTTACTAAGGCTAAGTCTCACCACATTTAATGTGTTTGCACAGAGGCACGTGGTCAAATAGGCTGCCAATGCCAAAGCAACATAGAGCCCACTTTGCTGGCACAGGTCTAGCCCAAGTCTAACACCACCACTTTTATTTTAGGGGACAAAATAAAATCTTTAAAGTGGGTTATATTTGAGAAGATGGTGATGAATGCAATAGCTAGGTAGTATATGTGTGAGACCAAAAATAAGGCCCTGGCACAATAAGCATCCTGAACACGTCATCTGCAGTGAAGTCGATGTGAGCAATGCTCGGCGACAAGCCCACAGGATGAGAACATGATATTGCAAGGCACTGCAGTTTGCCTCGCTGTGGTGGCTTATAAGAGCCATGTAAATGCAAGAGAAAAGAACTGAAGTTCCTTGATTTGGAGATTTCAGTCCTTCACCAGAGCCTCTGCAGATGACACATAGTTTTTATGCTGCCTTTCACCAAAAGAAATGCGATATATTTTCCTAGGATTGTTTTTCCTTTGTGTAGAGGAAACTCAAATTTGAAACGATTACTTCAGACTTCCAGGAGGAGAGTGCTCAGGCTTTCTTGTTCATAAATACATTAAAAAAAAAATAATGGGGGGGAACTTGAAGTCTGAAAGTACATTCCTGTTACTTCCCCAGCTACCTTCAAGGACACCAACAGGCCAAGTGGATTTCAGCATGAATATTTTGAAATGCTGAACTAAATGGCTGAATTCTCAGAGTTTAGCCATGTGTTCCTAAACTTACCTTTACAGATTTTAGGGAACAGTCTAGTGTGTGAAGAGCTGATAAATGAGATACTTGGCTTGGGTGTCCTGTTGTTCAAGCTAACAGAAGCTCAGATCCTCCACATTAAAAAAAAAAAAAAAAAAAAAAAAAAAAAAAAAAAAAAAGTCTTGGTGAAAAGTACTTTCCACAACACAAAAGTTTCCATTTGTTTGTAAACATAATAGCCCCTCACCAACACAATACACCCTAAATACTTTATCGATTTCTGTAAATCTTCCATACACACTTCAGGGTACTGATTACTGCATCTACCGCTTCTTTTTTCATTGCTGTCTTTGGAGCTCTCTGTTGCAGGGCAGCACTAAGGATTTTAGCTGGCAGACTTACACAGTACATAATCCCATGGTTTATCTGTTATATATGTGACTCAGAGCTCACTTGCCCAAGGGAAAGGTTAAACAAAGACCTCTCCTACTGCAGGGCTTTGATGCCTGACAGAAGCCAGACTTAACCCAATGTTTTCCCTTGTATGAACATCTTATATTGCCCATTCCCCCCAGCACCATGCCGTGCTTTCATCTCCTCCTCCACAGCCTCCTTGCCCCAGGAGCAGCAGCACAGCCAGGCACGGCCACCAACAGCGGGGTTGTGTGGCTGGCTCCTGGCTGCCAGGAGGGCTCAGGATTTATTCCCAAACGAGCTCACTTGGTATCGGGGGTGTATATCCAAAGCGGCCAGATTCCTTTCTCCTTTGCTGCAGCCAGGTGCCAGGCTGAGATTTTAAACCTCAGCCACCTAGTTTACAGCCAGATCCCAAGACCCATTACCAGAATAAGAAGAACACTGCTGCACTTGCCATACCAGGGAGAAGGACTTCCCCATTCCCATGAGAAAACATTTTCCTGTTACCTTGGTGTGCTGATCACTTGTTCTGTACTGTTTTGTGCTTTTTTTTTTTTTTTTTTTTTACCCTTAACTGCATTTATTTCCCTACACTGTGGTGATATTGAATGACAGCCTCTTTGTCTGTCAGTTTTCCTGTCCTCTGCATTTTCTCACTGAAGCCTTTGCTAGAAATAAAATAATAAAATACTGTACTACAAATATACTACCACACTTTCTCCTGCTCCAAAACCTGCAGGTATTTCTCAAGCCTGAGGCCACAAAAAGGACCCAGCAGACCCATCACAGGCCTTTGCACTGATAGCTGCACTGTGTCTCCAAGTAACCTGTTAATTTACACCAAAGGAAATGAGAGGGCAGCCATCTACACTTCTCCACAATAACAGATTCTGGTGTGTCTTCCCTAAGACAACCTTAAAAAAACAAACAAACAACAACAAAAAAAAAAACTTGTTATTTTAGGTTTTATTTTCCATCTTATTTTTGTTACTTTCAGCCAGTTGGTATTTTTTTCCTAAATTAACATATTGCTCATGTTTTCAGATTAATTTAAGACTCTGATCTTAATACTGAAATTTCACATCTGCTAAAAATTGTGAGTAACTTTAATCTCTTTAAGACTGCACACAGTCTTCATTCTGTATTAAAAAAGAAAAAAAAAAAAAAAAAAAGAAGAGTTAATTAGTATGCCATCTTTGCTGTTATGAATGAAAACCTAAATAGCTATTTGGGCCACAGATGACCAATTTTGTTATTTTCAAAAGAGCAGGAAAGTTACAACAACCCTGGGACAAGTCCAAGGACCATGATACTGGGGCTTTAGCACCCCAGGACCTTTTTCCCCCTCTGGTGGTTGCTTCCAATCTTGGGACCCTAATCCACCAAAACATCTTGGCTCGTGTGGCTTTTCATGTGAAACGGCACAGGCTGTGCCGTGCTGGCAAAATCATTGAATCAGAGTAAAACTAAGTGGCAACCTCCCTCACGAGGCCCACATGTTCTCCCAGCCTTCTACCACGACAAGGAGAGCCGAGGAAGCTTCTCTCCCCGCTCATCAGTGAATGTGTCAGAACATAGCCAGCTCTTTGCTGAACCGCATTTCACCTCAGCTGGTGCCAGGCTGGCAATTTTCACCAACGGTAGTGTTAATTTGATGAAGCAAATGAGGAATGTGCTCATCTGGGGATTAGCCCCAGTTTAGTGGCTCCTGGCATCCCCAGTAGTTGTGTAGGCCACTGACCCATTTCAACCACATTAGAAAAGGAGAAGAAATAGTTTCCAACCTATCTGGACTCCGACAAGTTTTGTGGAGAGACAGGTAGATCAAGGGAGACTGCAGATCACAGCACATTTAGTATCTCCTGCAGGAGGCATTTTACAATGGGATTCCCATGCAGAAAAGGAAATTAGGGGACAAACAAGTACAGAAAACAAAAAACATAGCAAACCAGGCTTCGTTAGCTCTGCTGCTTGCAGAACAACTTGCATTTGACTCTGGGCAATTACCAGGCCAATCATGACATCTCCAACTAGCAGAAAGTTTTAAATGAAGACAGGGGGCATTCAGAGGCTGTTCAATTACATGCTGTCCTATACATACAGTCATGCTTTACAACAAGTTAGTGTACTAGAATATTTTTATTTTGCTGTCACATCAAAGAATCCAAATGACAGCTTAGGTAGGGAAAGCAATTGTGAAAGTGAGGAAGATAATTGTCTTCCAAAGCAGCTGAAAGAGAAAAGTACCCTATTTTATACAGCTAATATTGACATGATGAGTTAGTATTTTTTTTATTTTTTTTTATTTTTTTCCTGGCAAGAATGATCACAGATTACACCATAAATCAAGTTCTAATTCCAACAGCTTTCCTACTTTTAGGTCTAAAGGCATTAGTTATTTCCAAAAATATGACCAAAAAAATAAGGAACGCTCCAAGTTCAACCTCTTCTTTTGTGGTTGCTGTTAGAGGTCACTGGAAGTTTGTAGGACTGCTACCCTGTGAATTGCCAGCCTGTTCTGCAGCGTGCTCCTTGGCTTGCCATGGGGCACACGCTCCTCTGTCACCTCTCCTAACATGAGGGAGAGGAAAGCCAGATGCAATCAAGAGCAACATCCATGCATGAGTTTTGGCGGACATATCGTTTACAACGAATTTACATGTTGAATCTATATGGAGCCTGTCCAAATGCCCTGAAGCAAGAAATGTCATTTATATTCATACCCGAGAAAGGAAGGGAAAATTATTCCAAGAGAATTGCAGCCTGCTAAGCATGAAAGAATGCCAGGCTTTTAGTCAAAATCTGCCTTGCTTTACATAGGCACAAGAAAGGTATTGTTCCCCTTTGGAAAGCCAATTAGTTCTATACGGATGCTGTTTGTCATCGTCCTTAGTTTTCAGGATGATGCACATCCACAGCATAATAACACTCTACTGTAGAATAAGCAGCTTTTAATGATATGCTGCATGGCACAGAAGGAGGAAGAACAATCAGTATGCCCTTGGCTTTTTCTCACTGCATCCCTGAGCTGTGGCATTTTTATTTATGGTCTGCTCTGGACTATCAGGTGGTTCTTCTGGCTGGTGGATCAACCAGTTCTCCCTGCCCACTCGTGGCTGTGGCACAGTGTCCTCAGGAGACCTGATGCAGAGCCAGGCCATACAATCCCACTTTCCTTTGAACCAGCCCTGGTCTCAACAGAGATCTCTTTACATGTTTTTTGGAGATGAACTCACCAGATCTGTTCTTTCATCCTGTATCATTCCTGATTTGCCTGAAAGACGTGTGTCTTTCCTTCCTCTAAGGTATGTTGTTTGTCTGCACAGCCCTGAATAACTGCAAGTGAGAGCTGAGAGAATGAAATTGTCCGAATAATGCTCTACTCAGCTGAGAGTTTACAGCTTGGCCTTTTTCTCACAGAAGAACACAGAGAAACAGCCACTGAGATCAGCCCTATTCTGCCTGGCACCTCCTGAGGCACAGAGACGTCTACGGACCATGTATGTGTCTTCCTGACATCCAGCATGATGTTTTGAATTGGTGGGACATGGGGGAACAGGCCTACATTTGTGTGCAAGACTAGGACAAACAGGGACTTGATTTGTTAGACTGATTTTACCATCTTATGTTAAATCCAGCCTCAAACCCTGCAAAACCATGTCAGCTGTTCTGTCACTTCTAACTCCCTTTTCACTGCTTTGGAGGAGCACCCGAGGTAATCCATACACCAGACACAAGCCACGTTGGTGTTGCTGTCTCTGGAGTATATAGGTTACCCTCAGAAGCAAGAAGCTCTACTTGACGGGATTTAGAAGACTTGCTTGTTTCAGTCATTTAACACAGAAACATAGCAAACCCCATTCAGTAACCCTCAAAAACAAACCCTAGAAAACAAATGATCAGTAATGTGAAAATTCAATTGTTCAATTCCGCAGTCAGGAGTCTACCATAGCCTACACACGCAAGGGAAATCAAAAGACTTCGTGTTCTCTCCTTAGTCATTTCCTATGTTGCCATGTGCCAATGAGATTAAAGAGTGATTTTGGCCTTTGCTGGGATGTCTCAGTAACACTATCCTTCCTGTTTTCCTTCCTTCCAGAGAGCAGGCACTGACCTGCAGGCATGACAAGCCAGGCTGGGAAAGCAAAGGCATCTTTTCTTCCAAACACACTGCTTCTTCTCCATAGCATGATGGATCAGTAAGTGCCAAAATGCAGCAGAGAGAAAAAGGGGCAAGGGAGGCAATGCAAGAGATGTGGGAAGGACCATTGCTGATTTCAAAGCAATTAGCCGCACTTCAAAATATAGCATTAATATACCTGATGGCAGGGAAATACATGAGCACTTCTTTGCACAATTGGCTTTTCAACAAATGTTTTCTCCCCACTTCTGAGACTCAGCTACTGAGCACTTCAAGAGAAAAAAAGTGCATCTGTAAAACCTTGCATATGTCAGGAAGAAGCAGCTGCTGGTTTTCATGCATTGTGTAGTTTCTGTGCCTCCATCCCTGCTTCCCTTCCCCTGGGAAAATAAAATGGAAAAGAATAATCAAACTGGGGCAAAAGCATTGCTTTTGAAGTCAGCGTGAATCCAAGGTATAGTCTGCACTGTGTGTAGAAATTAAAGAATTGCCCAACAACTAGCTGGCCAGATCTGGCCCCAGAGCTTTTAGCATTCACAAAAAGATTTTCATTAATCTCAACTACAAGTTGCAGAGAGATGGAGCCTGCTGGGTTCCTGCACTGCAGGACCTTTCTGCTGCTACACGCTAACTCATCACGTGTGATCTGCCAAACACAACATCAGTTTGTTACCGGGTTTATGCATCAGGATCTGTATTCTTGCAGAGCTTAGATGAGATCCAGGGCCATGCTGTCTCATAGTCTCAACAGAGGAGGCACAGCACAAGGAAGCGGGAAGAAATCATGACTAAAGGGCATTTCTGTGTTCCCCCAGCCCTGACAGTTCTTTTAGCATCAAATGGCAAGACGACACACTTCCACAGGCCAGGAGCTGCGGGAGCTGGTAAACTAGGCTTATCTTTGCTCAGAGACATCAAGCCACTGGCGCTCTCCTTAGTCCAGGGTTTGTGCTCTGTGGGAACTGCTGGTTACCCTGCTGCCAATTAATCATTTACCAGGATCTTTCTACAGGGGTACCAAGCTGGTAAATTAGGCCCCAAGGGGAGCAAAATATCCATTTTTTTTCCAGGTCTGTCATTAATCTAATCTTTCCCATAAGCGCAGCCTCTCTGTTGAGTCTTTTGTTCCCTATCCCCTACTCTTCCATTCTCCCCTGACTCCAGGCCTTTGCCCCTCTGGTTTATTTTAAACCTCACTGATGCAGAATATCAGTCAGAAGGAGAGATGTCTGCCTGGGGAAAAGAGCCAAAGAGGACATTTTTATATCTTTTATGGGGACTGATGAGTGGAAGGGAGAGTCGATAGTGACTTTTCCGCCAAGGCTCACTTTTAATTCCTGTCAGGAAAACAGGCATTAAGAAATAAACATCATAATCTGAATCTTTGGCCTGTCTAAACCTTCCTCCTAACACTTCAAAACCTGTCTTTGAAGTGAGAGTCAACAACAGAGTCAAACAACATCCTGTTATTATCCGTCAAGCAAAACTTGCCCCTGGTAAATTTTGGCTCTTTTGTGTTTTTGTATGTATTCTGGGTAGATACATAACAACAGAAGTTTCTTGAGACCAGGAAACAAACAGGGCACCAACGTGCAACAAAACCGCTGCTTTGTCCAAACTGCTTTCTGTGGGAAACAGAAACTGGCTACCAGAGCTACTTCTAAGCAACCAGAATGTCACGAGATTCAGAAATGCTTGTCTGGGGAAAATATGCATCCCAAGCACAGCTGAATAGGACATGTCCAGATGTCATCCTTTTTCCATTCCGGGGAAGGGGGAAAGGTTTCCTACAACAACATATTTTCCCTCTGTCTCAGAAAAAGCTGGATTAATAAATAAGCATCACAGTATGAATCTCTGCCCTGCCTCCATCTGGTAAGCCACTCCAAGACTCCAGAGAGAGTCTTCACACAAATAACACTATATATAAAATTTAGGCTGCTCTTCATTTCTTTCTCAGGACAGATATAGAACAAATAAAGAAGAACGGATAAATCCATCCTCCCAGGGTGAAAGACACCCTGGTCTGTTACATTTGTCCAAGTTCCTGCACTGGAAGCTGCTAGTATATAAATGAACCTTATTGAGCACCAGTCAGATTTTTTATTGATTAGTGGATGAAGGAAATGACTGGCAGTTCCTTCTTGTCCCAGAGGAGCAAAGAGGTTATCCTGAAGCATGGCCTCCGCTGGAACATGGTTAACAGCATGCAAGACAGACAGCATGGATGAGACCCAAGGCTCGGTCATAATGCTTCTCTAAGGAAATTTCTCTCCAACCTCACCTGGGAAAGGGTTCCTTTTAATCTCCAAAAATTTTCCCAACTATGTTTTCTGTAGAACTTCCATAATGGACTAAGATTTTGGATAGTTAGGGGTAGACATTACAGACACAGGACAGGAGTATGATGAGTGATAATAAGCAGATACCAGCACACTGGTCTTTGGAACTGAAACAGCCAACTGCAACTGAAGGAAATACTAGGAGGAAATTGTCCTTAGAAAGTACACTATGCCTTGGCAAGGCTGTAGGTTGCTATTTCAAGAGCAGGAAAGGACAGTTTTTGGAATTAAGTTCACAACGTAAGTGAGTTACAGGTAACATTTCAGCTGATTATGTAAAGTAACCTGCAAGCCTGAGCCGACAGCAGCAGTACAATACCTTTCTCTTCCCTATGAAATCAATACCTCTTGGACTCCCCAGCCATTTCTTGTATTAGCAATATTTACTTTCTTTAAATCTGTGTGCTAATATTTAATTTCCCTATTAGCACTCTGTTGTTGTTATTACTAAAATTGTTTGCTAGTTCACATCAATTTCAGCTGACTTTCAAAGTGTCCCTTTCCGTCCTGCATTTTCTACCTTTTCTGCAACCTTACCCTATAGTCTACTATATATCCATCAGTCTTCTGAAACTTGGCTAACATTCATTTATGTTTCTTCATAAACTACCCAAGAAACTGTCATAACAATTCTCAGTATTTTGGAACATATAAATCCTTACCAGTGACTTGAGATCTGTGCTTTCTATATATTTCTTCAGGTCTCTTTCTAAGTCTTTAGCTTTGCACACAAAAATGATCAGTACTATTACAAATTAATTTTATTAGAGAAAGCTCACTAAATTCCTGTGCACCGCGGGTACTCTGATCATGCATGGGGTAACTCCAACCAAGCAGAATTTCCTAGCAGATCTGTCTGTCTTTGGACACGTGGACTCCTTAGGCTATCAGCTCCTTTAGCTACCTGCTCATTAACTCGTCACGCCTTATTGGAGAGGAAGTAGGACTCAGTTCTGCTGACCTGCAGCTTCCAGAGCTGCAATAGCAAAAGATCAACAGCTGAGTGTTTGGGACTGGTGAGCAAGTTTCTCCTGCTTGTGCTACTTATTTGATTGCTAAATAAAACACCCACCAGTCATGTCAGTGGGCTTGTGCCACACACTGGATGCTGTCTACCCCAGAGGCTGCCAGTACTTACTTTTTTCAACCTTTACAGCCCAGGATTCATCCTGACCCCACCAGCCACCTTAGCACTGGAAACACCCCTGATGGTTTCTGCAAACATGCAGACAACCCGTCACTGCCCCACGCATGGTGAGGAGTCCTGTTCTCTTGAGCCCACTCTCCTCCCAGGCAGAGTGGACCCCTTAGGACTCCTTTTCCCCTCCATCAGTTCACATTTATTATTTACCCTTGTTCCCTCATCTTGTGTTTTATGAACCCAAGTATGTTCCCTCTCCCCATCCGCACCCTGGGTTTCTCTACATCCTGCTTGTAACCTCAGTACCAAGTAGGATGCTGTGTAATACGCAGGAACTTGTTTGTTATGTATTGGCTTGGCACACAATGCTCGAAGTGCTATTTTTATACTTCTTAACTGCATGTCTTGCCACTTGCATTCTGAACAGCTTTTAAGTCTTTTTCTCTGTCCTCCTGCTGAGAACTATTAATGTCCATCAATAACCTCTGCTACTGGGTCCTCCTCTCTGCTTCTCCTCCCATCACTCCCTCTTGCCCGCAGGGGACCCAGGCCAACATCCCTAAGTTCACATTTCTCCCCAGCATCCCAAATCTCTCTTTCTCTCCATTTGGTAACATTTTCCCTTCTGGGATGCCAAAGCCCCTCCCTGCCCCCAGTACCATCTCATCTACCGATTACTTAAAAATCACACATTACTTCTGTCACCATTTCCATATGAAAGTATACACAGTTTTTGTGACAAAGCTGTCATGGCAACTTGAAGTTTGTCAGGTTTTCACATTATACATAATCTGCAAAACTGCACATTATTAGACATGTTCTGATGCTCCCAATTACTTACAAATTATTCCATTGCCAGATCCCACTGCTATATTCAGTCAACATTTGTCATCCTGAAGAAGACTTCCAGATTAAGTTACCATTGCTTCAGGGTATTGAGGAGGGAGGGTGCTGTTCTGTCATGCCTGGAGCAGATTTAGAGGAGATCAAAGTCTAATACTTCTCTGGCTCAGCTGGTGGATGGACTTAAGAGCTGCAGTAGGATGGGCTGCTAGGGAACGTGATTACTTCTGCATGCATCTACTGAGCCTTAAAAACATGATACAACAGCTGTCATCATCTGTTTCCGAGCACGTTCTGCATTAATACTCACACTTTGGTCAACTAGCATCAAGCGTACGTATGTTGATAGACCTAGACACAAACTGCATAATCCATCACATTATGCTGAAACTCCAGGAGGTACTTAGCAGCCCTACCTCTCCTGCTTGAAGCCCACAGAACTGCTGTGTCTGGCTGGCGGTCAGACATTTCATACACATCTGTGTCGCTGCAATGACATTTCATTCACTAATTTCATTTCCTATTTCTTTTGACTTGCGAACACCTATGCCAAGCCTGGCTCAGCCTGCAGTTTGTGGCAGATGGATTCTCCTTATTTTTTATTAGGCAGTGAAGGCTAGGTGTGGGGAGGCCATTTTATTTCCTTTCTGATCTTAACTTTAAATGTAGTTGCGTGCAAGTATTTTTCCATCTGTTACCTGATTTTCTTCCTCAGAGGACCCAGAAATTACTGGAACTACTTCACCTTGAAAAAAAAAAAACTTCTTGCTTTAAGAAAGAATGCGGAGAATAAGGTTTTTTCCCTGTGGAAATTGAAAAGATTTAATCAGGTAAAATATATTGACTGGTTTCTAATTTTTAAAATCCCATTTTTAGACTCCCAAGAAACATTTTTGTACTTTCCAAAACTGTCTTAATAAATCAATAAATAATTACCAATCCAGTTACCAAGAATTAAAGTAATAAATTGCTTAATAAATAATAAAGTATTACAGGAACTTGCTTTTTCTTTTCCCCCTCCATGCAGAGTGACTTCTGGGGTATTTATTTCTTTGATGACAAGTTACATTTCCTTTGCATTCTCTGAACATCTTTAAACATTTTATTTTGTATTTGATCCCACTAGGACATCCTGAGACAAAAACCTGAGAACAAGGTTTAAAAAGTGTGTGTTTCTCACTGTGTCTGGAGAGAGATCAGGCAGAATTGCATATGTTGCCTCCCCTCTGACAATCATTCTCCACATCGCACAGCAGCATCCCAAGGTCCTTTTCTGGCATTGCTGAGGAGAAATATATTACAGTTTTCCCCATCATTTATCAGGAGCTGGTACTATTTCAGGGTATCTAAGGGATGTCCATTCTGATGTGCTTCAGACTGATTCTTACATTAGAGAATGCAAGAGAGGCTATTGATAGATTATTTTAAAATCAGGATTATCTGTAATCCAGCTCTCTGACCAAGTGAGAAATTCTGCTTTTCTCTGCACTTTATTAAACAGACAAGGACACGCTCTGTGGCTTTGTGTCAGTGACAGTACTGTTCCTCCTCTAAATAAAACCTTTTTTCCCTCTCTGATTTTACCAGAGTAAGCAGGAGAATAATGGCAGGAGCTCTGGCTCACTACCTAAGGAGATATCTCTTGACAAACATTTATTTCCCAGGTGAATGCCTTTATATTCTACCACTTCTATCTTGTAGTAGCCTCTATGAACTTTCCATCTTCCACATGCTCTCCAGTAGCTACCAAATTACCCACCTGCTTCTTTGATGTGTCACAGTATTTCTCAGCTTTTTCAGTCAGGGCATCAGATGCTGCAGTGTGCATCAGCTTTCAATTCTGTGATCTTCTGCTCAAGTTTTTGATTTTCACCTTCATCTGTTTCTTAATCTGTATGTTAAAATTTTCACATCCTCTTTCAAGGCCTCATTTTGCTCTGCTATAGCAGTAGTTATGTCAAACCCTAAGCAACTGCAGCTGTGCTCTATTCTTGTCAATATTCTGTTAAAAAAAAAAAAAGAGAGAGATTTAGAAATTTCCAGCACCTGCTTCAAATACATTCTTATCCGTTTGTATAATAATCTTTTTGAGGGATTCAATGCCAGGTGCTGCTAAATAATTACCTGTGCATCTTCCCAGAATACCTAGTGTCCCATATCTCTTACCCACTGCTCACAGCAATTCTAATCCATGTTTTCAAGATTGGTAACAGTCTAATCTGCAAACTGGCTGCAAATATCTCTGTGCTTATCCCTCTGGGATCATCAGCTTCTTGACCTTCTTGAATCTTCATATGCTAACTTTATACACCCTCAAAATCCCTTCCTATTTCTGCAATACTAGTTTCTAACTTTAACTCATTTGATGTCACTGTAGTCCCCTTTAGTTTTGGTCAATTGTGATACTTTGAAGCACACGGGCTTTTCTACCAAAATCTATTAGTAGTATTTTCCATTGGAAGTAGTTCTCATTCAGTGGCTAAAGTTAGCCCCTGTACTTTCATTATACACCATTTCCTCTCACTTGCTACAGTTGTGTTCAGGTTTATTGATCTTTGTACTTAAATGGTCTCTCTATCGCATTGCCCAGTGGCCTATGAAGTCTCCCCCAGCAAAGAAGGATTTCCAGCTGTTTGCAACTGTTGTAAAGAGCCACTAACAAAAAGATTCCAAGAATCCAGCACTGTCTGGAAAAGAAACACTTGTCTCAAGCAAAGAGACAAAAAGAGACTTCTCCCTGGAATTAAACCACAGGCAATACAGTATGGTCAATGGAAAAGCAGAGTGCTTCCTCTATAGTTTAGCAGAAGTTGACTAACCCTCTGCCTAAAATATCTGCTAAATTCAACCTGAGGTCATCATGACACTGGGAAGGTACCTTCTGAACTTGTTCCCGATGAGCAAGGATGGATGGATGGAATGGCAAGTAGGAATAGGCATGGAAGATAATAGGAAAAGCAAGTATCAAGAAGGCGGTGGAAAAGAATAGTGTGCTACTGAGAGGGAGTGTATCCTGTTGTGTCCCCTGAAAACTCCTTTTCCTCTGAACTCTTCTTCTTTCCTCTCCCTCATTTTATTACCCCTTCTGGCCTTGGTGCTCCAGTTCTGCTCCCTGACTGATCCTGTCTCTGTTGTGACACTAACATTCTGCCCGCTGCTCTAAGCCATCTTCTCTCTGAGATGTAAGCCTCTTTCTCCTTTCCCTATATTATCTTAATTGCCTAAAAGACTCTCTCTCATCAGCACTCCCAAGCCCACTACAATTCTCATACTTTCCCCTAAATAAAGGTCTTCCTTTGATAACCACAAATATGCCTTTTTCCAACACAGACCAAGACATATATACTTCCTCATTGTTGCCTGACCACTACTTTTATGCAAGCCACTCCAGTTTCAGTTTTTCTGCCTTAAAATGACTTTGTCTTCTTCCATTTCCTGAGTACTTCATTTTCTTACCCAACCATCCCACTCATACTTCCCCTCCCACACACTTCCTCTCCTCCTCCAAACCCAGCCCCTGATTCTCCTTCCTACAGGTCCCTTTCTCCCCTCTTCTCTGAGATCTGCCAGCTCTCAACAGCTTTTCTGCCAGATGTTTTTCTCTCTTCACCAAAACCCTAATCCCACCTGCAAATCTCATCTTGCTAGAGCTCACTGGGCCCTTGCTCAGTCACACTCAGCTTTCTTCAAGGCTTTTGCTGGTGTGAGGCCAGCCAGGACATTTATAGTAGCTCATATAAAAGAAGCTTCCACTTCATAAATCTCAAAATTATGTTGACAAAGGCTTTTCAAAGGATAAGTGAGTCACTGTTTCTCTGACACTATTTTATCCCTACCTACTCTAGGACAGCTGGATCAGCTCATTTGACAAACATAAGAAGCCATAGAGAGGATTTGCCTCAGTGGCACCAACAGCAAGCAGTAACACACAACCAATGGATAAAGAAGATACTACAATAGTAATATCAGTTCAATATGGCATTTTGCAGCCCTTTTTCTTTTGTTTTAGAAACCCCATACATTCTAATAGCATTGAACGTTTCATGTGTTTTCATTTTCTTGATTTGTCTCTAAGCCCCTCCAGCCAAACTGTAAACTTTGCACTCCAACAAACCACATTAACCTGGTTAATAAAAGCTGATTCTGCTTAAATTTATATATTGCCACAACACTTAAAAAGGATCCTGCACAAGTTTAGTCAACATACTCTGAGTTTTATGGTAGTACAAAGATAACAAGCAAATAGACACCAACAATGGGAGGCAGTAAGCCAGTATCAACTCTGAAGGATGTTTGGAGGACTCTGCGTCTATGTTCAAGAGCAAATGGATTCACAACTCAAAGAAAAGAAAAATCTGACTAAAATAACCCTAGCCCCATGAATTAAAACACACTACTTCTTTATACAGACCTAACAGTATTAACATGTTTCCATTCAGCCTAGAGGTTAAATGCAGTTGTGCTGTGTGCTCGTACAAACACAGGTATTACCTGTCTGAAGTGACAGAGCAGAATCTGATGCCCACAGCAGTTAGCACGAGCAGTTATTAGTCAGAAACAGGATGATCACTGAATTTGCATACAAGCTGAAATAGGATCAATAATTTCAGACTTGCATACTGCAGGGGAAGCATGCTAGACTGCAAGAAAAATGTCTTTTTATGTGACTAGTGCAGCAAAGTGAATTTGCCAATCCAGACGTAAACTCAAGTAATCACAAATCAAGGTAACAGGCCAGGAACAGGGCTACCAGACCTCCATTCTGACGTTGCCTAGGGCCAAAATAGCACGATTCAGGAGGCAAGGGATATTTAGTAACTCTGGACACATCTCCTTTCCCAAGAAAAGTAACATAGCACCATCTTGGATTTACCTAGTTTTGGACAGTGCTCTTGCTGTTAATGATTTCTGGTCGCACAGTGGTAATACCAGTGACAAGGATTGTTTCACGGGGAAATTCATTCTCTTCCAGTGTCTGCCACTGGAGGGTGCATCTTCCCTGAGTCCCTGTCATGTTTTTGACTCTAATCTCTCCCCAGCCACAAGCTCTTCCAGTTTCTCTGAAGCTCTGCTGATTCAGAGTAGCAATGCAGATGGAGGAAAGTCTCCCTAGGGAGAAGAGCCAGCTCCCAGTTTGGAAACACGGGTAATTTTCAGATGTACTTCGTTTTCCCCCAGGATGAAAGGACATCCATTCTGACCCTTCCTCCTCCCTCTGAGAAGATAGTTTTTTCTTTTCTTTCTTTCTTTAGTAAATAAATACAATCAATTTAATCTCTGGCCTGGCTGACTCTTCTTGCAAAACACAGCAAACTTCTGCCTCTCCAGCAGTGAAATTTATTATAAACTTGTATTTCTAGTAATACTCTAAATATTAATTCTATCATGGTTGGTTTTGTGTGTGTTGAAGCTTTTGTGGTTGTTGTTGTTGTTTATTTTTTTTTTAAATTTTGTTGTTAATTTATTTTTTATTTGCTCCTTTAAAAGGAGCAAAACATCCCGAAGATTTTAGAAGAAATATAGCATCATTTTGTACATTTTTTTCCCAAACATCTTTTCCACAGACACCCACCTGAACATTAGACTTACCAATTAGCAATATCTGTTTGGAGAAAAATTATATTCAAAGTGCTGTTGCACATGAAGTTATAGCTGTCATTCCTTCTTTCTTCTTCTTCTTCTTCTTTTTTTTTTCTTTTTTCCCCTCACTTCCTCATTTAGTTGATTCTCCAGCTTTCCTTCTTTTTTTCCTTTTTTTTTTTTTTTTTGCCCCCCAGTGCCAAGGCAAATTATGCTCATAAATGAACATCCTAAAGACCCTAATGTGGATCTCTGTGCTGAGTCTTGCTTCCAAACTAGGGGCTCCTCTCATAAAAGATAATTACAGCTGAGGCTTCTTTTTTTACCCAGCTCAAAACCACAAGTATGAGGAAATACAGGTATGCCAGCACCACTCCTCCATCTCATACATCTCCACGTAGAACATCTGGAAGGTATTGAACAGATCCAGCCAACCCAAATCTACAATTTTTTTGTCACAGGTCCCAGAGGCCTTGCTTTCTGCACAGTCTGAGCTTTGTATCATTTACTATCGGAGAGGAGAGGAGAGGAGAGGAGAGGAGAGGAGAGGAGAGGAGAGGAGAGGAGAGGAGAGGAGAGGAGAGGAGAGGAGAGGAGAGGAGAGGAGAGGAGAGGAGAGGAGAGGAGAGGAGAGGAGAGGAGAGGAGAGGAGAGGAGAGGAGAGGAGAGGAGAGGAGAGGAGAGGAGAGGAGAGGAGAGGAGAGGAGAGGAGAGGAGAGGAAAATAAAAAATACCCTACAGCTACTTATGTTATCAACTCAGTCAAATGGCTTTGGGTTTCTTAGGGCTTGGAGGAAAGGGTCTTGGCATTGTATTAGTCAACGAGGAGCCAGAGGTGACTCAGTGACTGCCACCTCCTCCTTCAGCACTGAGCTGGAGCCGGCTGAGGAAGAGGTGGCGGGGCTTTCCTTCAGCGCCTGAGCCCTCTGGTGGCTGCTGGACCTTTGCAGGAAAAAGGGTCTGGAGCACATCTTGCCCATGTCAGCCACAGAAGGGGACAGCTGGACACAAGACCCTGACTGATAGCTGTGGTGATGGGGCAGGAGGAAAGCACCTGGCAAACTGCAAGCTCTGTGAGCATTTTGAATATAGGTAGAAGTCTGTAGGAGAGGAGTATCCTTGATCTGGGAGCTGCAGGAGGGCAAGAAACTTAGGAATCCTTGATGCTATGGTCACTTTACAGAGTACAATGTATGGTTAAAACAAAATACATCTTTAGTTACTTATAAATACGTATGTCACTTATTTAAAATAATGCAAATTTCTAGGACTGAGAAAAATATTTACCCTGCTTTTTGATTTCACTTGGTCTGGGTGACGCAAGCAGGAACCATCTTTATATCTCTTCCCCCTAGCAAATTCTAGCTTCCTTTTCTCCTGATTTACCATTTTTTCCAGTCACTGGTGAACAGCAAGCTTGCATTTACAGAGAGGACAAATGTGGTTTTAGGCACCTCCTTTTTGCAGTCCCATTGCCCAGCCCCACACAACAGTGCTGGGAGCCCAGGCCCTCCAGAATATTTTGGTGACAACCAAATGGTGGTGAGTGATAGGCACACGGAGACAAAAAGAAGCTGTGATGCCTCCTAAGAGCCAGGGACTTAGAGCTGACTCCTGCTCTCCTCCCTCAGGTGGAGTATATTCAGTGGTATAAGAACAGTGTATGAACAGTGAAGCTGTTACGTTTCAGGAATGGCAGCAAGAGCAGGCAAACCATGTTTCCTGGTCTAAACTCTTCAAAACCAAACTCCTCACTTATTCTGTAAGGTTTCCAGTTGGATAAACCTGAAGTACAATCGAAGTCGAAGCTGTATAAAAATCCCACTGCCCAGCTCCATGCTCAGTTCCTCACCAGGACCAAATGAATGGGCATGTCTTAATGCATCAGGAAAACCTCATTACAGTGCTGAAAGGATCTTTGAATGAGTATCAGTGGTGATTAAGAGGGGACAAAAAGTTACGCCTTACCTGTGACAGTGCCTTTCATGTCTGCCAGGCTGCAAGGAAGCATCCAGTTTTTCCAAATATTCCCATGCACTGGTTGTGGCCACATCTGGATGCCTGGCACAGAACCTGCCAAGCTCTACAGCTTTTTTGTTTGCAGGCAGTGAAAATATCCCAAATACACCAGGCCCCATACCACACTGTGGTATGGTATGTGCCTCAGGGACAGACACAGTAGTAGCACAATGGGGTCAAAATTCAGAGTGCAGGCTAGCCCTCCCCCTGTTTTCCTGACAAAGGTGGCTGACGTATCTCAGGAAGTCCAGCTTTTGGATCCTCTTTATTTTGGTCTCTCCTCTGCGATTTACATGAGTGTAAGACTTGCCTGTCTTTCGGTAGAGATCCCAATATTTTGGGGAAACTGTTGCTGACTGTTCGGATAGGCTCGTTGTCATGCACTACAGGGCAGATTAGGCTCGCAGGCAGTCAGGTACCAGTACTGTCTAACACAGCCGTCGTCTGTCCACTAACCAGTGCAATATACCTTCTGGACAGTACTCCCTCTGCAAGTCTTTCCATCTCTTGCCCACCGATCCTGCTAGCAAGAGGATAACATCCATACACTTTGTTTTTTAAGTACTGGCGCTCTTCTCATTACGTTTACGAATGCATGCCCCACCCCAGATCAAACATCACAAGAGGTAGTCCTGTACCTGAACTACATGTACAGCCAAGCCTGGTTTCTGTAAGGTGGCTTGCCCAAGCCCAGTTCTTCTGAGGCGGCATCACAACCTTGTCCAGCTGCATACCCAACTCCCTCAGTGCTTTAATTCATTGGCTGGGCTTCAGTACAGGTGCTTACATATTGCTTCTTCAAGACCTGATGACTGTCACTGGGGCTGGCAAAGGCGGGTAAGCACAGTGCTGATGTGGGTGAAAAAACACCAAGGAACTCTTCCCCTAACCCTCAGGAGCCCAACCCTCATCTTAGAGACAGCAACCACAGCTAAGCCTTGTATAGTATTGACAGTGCAATAAATTGCTGCTACTGCACTACTCTCCTTTAAAATTTATCCACAGGTGTTCCATTAAAGCGCACTGGAGAGAAAGGATTGACAGCCGATGGAGTGGGAGTCTGAGGCAGCACAAACAGACTACAAAATGTTTTATCTTCAGCTCGTGGCTCGTAATTCAACTGAACTTTGACATGATCAAAAATAATTGCTGTCTGATACTTGCTGTGGACCGGTGTGGAAGGAGGTGGTGGTCCCCACACTGCTGTCTGAGCTACGAAATCCAGCACTGATTATGGCTAGCCGTCTCAATGGAGAACACTGCAGAAAAAATGTAAATCAAGGCAATTTAGAACTCTGATTCTAATTGGGAATTAAGTCAGGAAGGCAAAGCAGCTCAATTTAAATAGCAGGCTTTAATTCTGCGTTGAATATGCACTCTGTACTTATTCCATAAACCAAAATTGAACTGCATCCGTGAATAACCACTGAAGACAACCAAGAAAACTTCTGTATAAAATTTACTTTTCACTTATCTTTCAATATGCAGAAAGATATAATACAAGGATGCAAATGCTCATCTAACCTAAAACGTATGCATTCAGATTTTTATTGATAAAACTTTATAATCTTATAAAAATGACATTTTTTACTTACGGAGCTATTAAATACATGTACTTTGCTCCTGATTTGCTTTGGATGGCAGGCAGACTTTTCTATTTCATAAGGGCAGTAATGCAAAACTACGTTGAATATACTGAATAAAGAAAAAAATGCTAAATTTATTGTTAAAATGTACTGTATTTAGAATTGCTGTATTATTAAGAAATGTGGGGTAGGTGAACAGAAGTCTAAAGATTTTCAGTGATAGATGACGCCTCATATCTAGTTTGTAAGCACATGGTTAAAGAATTGAGCAGGTATTCCTGCTTTTTAAATTTTCAGGCATTTTTTTTTATTATTATTATTTAATTACTCTTTGGAGCAAACTACACTGAAATAAATACGGTATCATGAACAAAGCAATCTTTGAGAAGTTAGGGCTATAAAAAGCTATTTTATCAAATCAGCAAACTCTGGCCCCAATCATTCCATGAAGAGATTCCCACAGTTTCAGTAATTTCATCTTACACTTATGTGGAAAAAATGCATTGCTTTATTGATTGTTTTCAGCACATTATTTTAATACAGTAGCAATAGGCATTAAATTTGTATTTGAAGTGCAATTTTAACTACATTTGTTTTTTATGTTTGTTTTTAATAAAATCTGATTTAACTTGTGACTATTTTTGTCTACAATCCCTGAAATACAAACATAGGGCTGGCTTGTAAAAAAGAAATCTCATGTGGTGGGGCTCAATCCCGGGAAAGCATTTATCAATCTTCCAAATGGAGCTGTTTCTTACTTGCTGTTTCATTAAAGCAGAATATTTTCTTACAAAGAAGTTTGCATTGAATGACAAAAACACTGGTCTGTAAAATTTGTGCTTTACCTGATTGGGAATGATCTGACAAAAAAATAAAACATGCTGTTGTGAATGAGCTAAAGCACAAATATTACTTTTCATTTTACAGATCTCAATCACTATTCAAACTCACTGTTTGCATCCACAAAATATTGTCCAGAAATTCTGCTTTCTCCCAGTCTGGATAGAAGTAAATTCAGGTGCCATGAAATGGAATTATTCTTCTGGCAGCTCTGCTCCAGGCTCCCATTTGGTTGGCATTTATTTGCAGGGCTCTCTGCAGCAGCAAGATGAACAACTTGGTTCTATTTCTGCATCTGCACACATCCACTGAACACCTTCCTCCAGTAACTCCCCTCCTCCATGCTGACGGGAGAAATTTTATTGCATCTTCAGTCAACAGGTGTCCCTCCAGCTTCTCTTTTCCCTCTGCCTTTGATGGGTCACTGGTGCAGTTCCTCCAAGAGGGTCCTACGTGGAATTCAGGTGGACGAGTACCAATTGCCAAACAGTTCAACAGACTCACTGTTGCCTTGCGCTTCATTCAAAGACATGGCACATTTCAATGGGGTTTCCCTTTGTACTCTTTTGCACAGATCTCAATCTACACAAGACTTAAGGTATGAAGACTGTTTGCTTCAGCCTGAATGAAATGATCAGTCAAAAAGAAAATAGCTGCAAGACATCACTTAAAACAATCTTGTTCCCTGACATGAATGGCTAAAAGCAGACAGGCAGATTAAATCGTGATTATTTAATGTGGTAAGAATCAGCAGGATAGTCTGAGATGTTGGCATATCTTAGTTTATGTCCTGAATTTCCAAAAGATCAGAGCTGCATTGATAACGAGACATTACACTGCCAGTAATAACTACCTGACTATGATTTACTGCAGTTTTCTGCCTAATAAACAATCTTTAATGTATTCAGTGACCACAGCATTGTGAGTGACATCTTATTATAAGCTGTTGCAAAATGAATATCAATGCACAAGAAATCTTTTCAGCTACATGTGCAGAGGTTACATCAACCTTGCAGTGTATTTTACTGATGTTACTAAGCATAAAGCTAAAATATTCATTATACGTTATTACAATGATTTAGCTTTCCCTGTTTTATCTTTTCCCCATATGCCTCTGCTACAATAACTCCTCACCCTCCATACCAAAAGTTCACTGCTTTGTACCAGGGCTGGCAACTTGAATCTGTATAAAATGCACTTGAAGAGAATAAATAGGTCTACACATGGTGGAGTAAGAAAATAGTCAGGCTCATACTCTGGAGTATTCTTGATGCTAGAGATCAAGCTCTAGTTTAAATTTTAATTGCAGAAATCAGATGCTTACACAATGTCATAGTTAGACATCATGCCTCTGATAGAGCAGCATGGCCATCAAAATTCATGTAGCCATGAAAGGCACTGCTTCTTCCCTCAGAAGATGACTTTAATAAAACAGTTAAAAAGAGAAGGTACAAACCCTGCTGTTTAAATGGTGAGAGGCAGAAGTCAAAGTGACAGTGATCAGCCCAATCCCATGCTGAGCCCAGAGCAAACCACATGGAAATATCCTAATTCTCCGCTCCAGGCTTTCCAAACCCAGAAGACAAGCCATTATGACTTGAAACTTCCTGGTAAGAACCTAGCACGCACAAAAAGAGGACATGATGTCCTGGTGAAACTCTGCTCGCTGCTCCTGGCTGGGTTTCCACCATTCCCCCTGCTTTCCAGCTCCGAAGAGATGATGACCTACCAGCCAAGAAAAGCAGGCTTGCCTGCAAGAGAAACTTGAGCTCATTAAACTTGTTTGTCCTCCTCTCTCTCGTTTTATTTTAAAAGCCCTCCTGCCACTGGCTCTTCTTCAGCACCAGAAAAGGTGCCTCCACAAGAAGAAAACCTATTAGCGGTTTTTCACCCATGAGAAACCAATGCATCACCTACAGAGAGGTGCACTTAGTGGGTTTTGGGTCCCTGAAATTATTTGCATCAGAAAATTACAGTTTTAACTGCACTTAAGACATTTCATACACAAGCACCAGAAAGAAAAAAAAAAGGTTATCTATGTTGTCAGAGTTATTGGCCACCAAAAAAAAATCAATGCCCCCTAATGGATTTTTCCATTTTTCCTCTTTCGTTCTTGCCTGATGTGGTAGTGCTTGTAAAGTGTCAACCAAGAGTCACAACTTGGTCTAGGGGCTCCTCTCTCCACACTAGACTCCATCCCTCTAGCTGCTGGCCAGATTTTTGGATAAAAAAGCCATGACGTCAGAAGATAGTAAGAAAAGGCTTTCCATGTGAAGCATTGGAAGAAACGTGCTGCCTTCAATGGTTTCTGACCCTGGAAGCACTGCAGAGAACGGACTGCACAGAAGAGCTCAACAGACCTGACCATGTCAGGGCTGTCTGCAGTTTTAGCCCTGTAGCCATAATGCAATGCACCAGAGAAAAAAGGTAGGGATGTTTGAAGAGCACATGCCTCTTGTGGAAAGTTCACTGGTACAGGATAGAAAAAAAAACACATCTATGTGTACTGCCTGAGCTACACAAAAACTCGTTATCTTCCTGCGAAAAACACTTTTACATCAGAGAAGCTCTGATGAGTGAAATCAAGGACATTCCAAAATGATTCATGAGTGTGTAGCCTGGCTACAGCTGACAGTAAGGTGACTGTGCCTTGACAGGCTAGGATGACAGGCTGAAAGATGAGCTCCTAATGAAATCAAGCTCAAAAGCAAAAGTAGAGAAAGCTCTAACACCTGATAATTTAACGTAGAAAAACTTACACTGTAACTGCATATGGAAGCGCTCTGGTGCACAATGATGTAATAAAATGGGTATCTGTACCAAAACAGATATGAGCAATGGTCTCATGAGCATACAGAGGTGAAGGTACAACAGCAGGACATGGCATTACAAGGGAAGCAAATGTATTTACACAGCAGGTTTGCAGCAGAGGGGGGTTGCACTGTGCAGAGCAAAAAAGCATGCCCAGCAAGAGGGAAGATACACATGAAAAACTACATGTAAATGGATCCTGCCCAAATTCCCTGCATCTAGACTAACAGAGAAGCTCAGCGCATAGAGCACAGAAACAGTGACATAGATGGCTTGGGTCTGTTGGGTTTCTACCATAGGACAAAATAAGGTAAAGACAGTGATAACGCATTTGTTACTCAAATCTTAACAGGTCCTGAAGAAGATGCCTTAATGTTCAAAATCTGGATGCAAACAGAGTTCATCAGAGTAAACGGAAAAGTCTAAACATTCACACTGTCTACGTGAATGAAACGTAGGTATTTAAACATTCCTCATATGCAAAAATGCTATGTTGAAATGCAGGTACAGTCAATGACAGGAAAATGTCAGAATCTAGACCTTTTCTATAATAAATATGTAGTTTGCACCAGTACTAGAAAGAAAAGTCTTTTTAAATTTAAAAAAAAAAAAAAGGAAAAAGAAGAAGAAAATGCATCCTCATTCATTTAAAATGTTACTGAAACTTTGCATATTCATGTTATCTACAAGTACTGTTAATATCGAGGACCAGAATATAGGAGACACTTCAGCTTATAGCACAATGGTATATTTTTGAAAAGGCAAAGGAGTCATTGGTGTTAGATCAAAAAGAATAATACAAGTGCAATTTGGTCAGGAGGGCAGAAGGGGATAGAGAGAGAGATGCAAGCATCCCCTTAGGAACTGTGCAGAAGGATATTGCTGCCTACCCAGCCTACCCAGCCTAGGCCATCAGTGATAAATTCTTGCACCAAACACATTCCTTGAGCAAGCTACTACAGCCAGACACCGTCAGACATCACAAAAGACAAACGGGTTAGCTGCTTTCACAGTCCCAGGCTTTCTCTCAGAGAACTCATCAAGGTGACGTGCAAAGCGAAATGTAAAACCAAATACTGTTGGTGTGCTGCTTCCTAAATCCCGGGCAGAGACTCTGAATTAGAGAAAAAAAAAACAATAGTTCACCCACTGCTTCCCACTAATACGGAACTCTCTCTAGTATATTTATTTGCTTCTGGACTTTTAGATGTCCCAAGTGACAGATTACTCACAAAGGAGCATTATTCCTGACAATGAGATCTGTTGTGCTTTTCTCAACTTCCTGCTAATGCTTAACCTAACATTTTAGAATTAATTTTACTTATCTGTTGCTTGAGTAACACCTACGCACTAAGCACCAGAAAGCCCTAATTCAGTGAATTATTTGTTCATTACACGCAGGCAATCTGGCTCTTTTAGAGACAAGTTACTGCGCTCTTTGTAAGGTAACCTTTATCAGGGAAAGCAGTGACTCACTGGGCAGCAGGCAGGATGGCATGACACACCATGTACGGCAGACAGTAATCTCAGTAGGCAGACAGCGACATTGGCAGCACTGACAAAATCAAAGTCATCTCCTGCTAAACGTGATCTAGGATGCCCCGAGTATGAAGTTTTAGAGAAGCTTTTTGAGGCAGTAACCAGTACTAAATAAAGTATTTTCATTAGACCAAGATACATTTAATTGAAAGAGCTAGCAGGTGTATCTGTAAGCTGTTATTTGAAGCTCTTGATGTTGGTATTTTGGACTTCAATTACTGTTTTGAAGTTTCCTTCCTCATTTATCTGCACATGGCTGGACCCCAGTAAGGTGTGCTTGCTGTCCAAACGTGGAAGACAAGCACCAAGCATGGAGCTCTGCTAGCTGTCACACAGGCAGGGTTCCCACAGCTTCACAAGCATCGCTACACAACAGCCCATGCCTCCTGAGCCTTATGTTCCAGGGTGGTCAAGGGTGAGAAAAAAGCTATTGATTGTAACCAGCTTGGGCTGGCAGGAAAGCAAAAGCCACTGTTTGGAAGCTGTGTTTTGGCTCCCTTTGCTGCTCAAATGTAAATGGGAGAAAGACTATTGATACTGGCAGGTTCGGGTGGCAGGCCAGGAGCCAGCCAGGCCCTTTGGGCTGACCCATGGGTAGGTCTGCATGGCCTCACGTCACTGAGAAGCAGCACACATCTGTTCAGATGAAATTACACCACAGGCCAGCCCTTTGTAGTACGTGAAGTAGCTCACCTAGAGCTGGCTGAGGGATTCTGTGCAGGGACACCTCCTGTCTTCCCACCGCAAGGGTTGGTTCCTCTGAGTTAGAGCTCACGTTTGCACTGACTGTAATACCTGTGCTGCATCCCCTCTGTGAACAAAAATACAAATGGGTCTCTCAATAGAGTCCTGTAACATCATTGAATCAAGCTTCTACAGATAGCAGTTTAAAGCCCTTAAAGCTAACCAAATATCTCACTTTCTTTGTCAAAAGCCTGGAATTATTTTGCTGGAGATGCTTAGCTTTCTGGTGTTACACGTTACTCCTATTGCACAGAACATACCAAGTACCTTGAGGAGCAGTGAATACACTGCATGAAGCCCGTTAGCACGCAGCTCTGGGAGTCCTACTGCAGACACTGTGACAGAGCCAGGCTCCTGAGTAGGACTGCTTTTGGTGGGTTGCTCACCAGCAAACTGTGAGGGGGCCCAAGACCATGCTGCCAACCTGAAGGGATCAAACATATTGAGTGAGAGCTGAAAGTATCTGTACAGTTCAGTCTCTGCAACCCTGACCCTTATGCAGACTGCTGAAGGGCCTGCAACCCCCAAAATGCTTTCTGTAACTCAGCACTGCAGTTTTAGGCAGATGCCATACATACTACCTGCTTTAAAACAGCCAGTTTTGACATACTAGGATGATTTTAACTATTTTAAATGTAGCTCTGTTCTGCACAGCTGCCACCCCTTGCCTTCCCCCTTCCTTGTCTACTGATCTGCTCTGGGGCTCCTGCCAACATCCTCCCCACGGCTGATGCCAGCTTAAGCAGCCCTGTGGTGTCCCCTGACCCTCTTTGCCTCCCCCCATCTGACCTCCCATGCAGCTATACTGCTGCAGACAGACCTTGGCAATCACAGGGACCCCAGCCCCTGCCCCCAGTCCACATTCTCTCATAAACACTTGATCCAAAAATCACACCCACTTTCTTTCTCTCTTGACCAGAGCTTCCTGCGCAGCTTTGTAAGACCTCATATAATAAATAGCTTATTTGCTCATTGAAAATTTCCCATTTGCCTTAGCTGTCTGAAAGCCCATTTGGATCAAGCCATCTCTTCTGCGTTTCAGCTAACGTGTTGTCCAGGCCACAGCTGTTGACGTTAGCAACTCCACATCTCTCATCTGCCAGTGGCAAGCTCTGGCCTTAACGCAGGCTTCCTCCTTCACATAGGAAGCATCTTGCAAAAAGGCACTTCCTGTAACAACTCCGTAACATCAAGCAGAGTTAACAAAGTGTGCTTGAGCAGAGCTCCTAGAGCATGCTGCAGGATCAGAGACATTTCCAACAGAAACAGCAGGAAGCCAGATACAGTGAATGTGATATACCAACCTTCCCATGGCACACCTCATACTTACCTTTCCATACTTGTATAAACTGGCTGGGTTCAGACTGAGAAACTGAGAAACTCTTCTGATAGCATTTCTACTGCTATCAAGCTATTTACTGAACCACAAGGAAACCCCTTTCAAAACCCGTTTCAGATTGTACTTGTGAAACTCCAAAAGGTCACTCGACTGCACCAGTTTTTGAATAGGAAGCTGCAAGTGTCCAGCTGGGATTTAAATTTTCCTGCCCTTCTGGGCAGGAGTCAGACCAGGACTGGACGGGCAGCAATTTTGTGGGAGGGATCACAAGTTGAGCTAAGGTCACCAACCCCAGGATGCTTGTATTCAAAACTTTGAAACAGGAGAGGGAGACAGCTGGGGGTTTTAGAGGAGGATCACAGCGTGGTAAGTCGCTGGCAGGACTTCACAGGGCTTGAGGAGTGAAAGGAAGGAAAAGAACGGGTTCAGGCAGAGACATTTTCAGAAGTGTGACAATAGGGAAATGCTAATGAAGGACAACGGGAACTAAAAGGAACGATTAAGAGCTCCAATCCTTTTATTGGTGCATTTGACATCTGGTTAAACACTATATACGTTTGCAGCTCAACATCCAGTAGCTCTTGTATACAAACCATGGTGGTACATCAGCAAATTCACAGTGCCGCAGAAAAAGAAATTTAACACTCCAGGCTCCCAGGAGCAGAGCAGACAGCAAGGCACGCCGGTTCACTGGGAGGAACGGTGGGGATGGAGGAGAGCACAGATACCCAGAACCTGCCTCCACTAGCTCAAATTAAACAGCTAATTTCCCCAGGCGCTCGCTACTGGAACAGGCTTCTTCCAGAGGATGATTCACTACACGGTTACGCTGCTGCTCTACAGAACTCCCATGAATTTATTCTTTGTTCCTTGGAGGAATACAGCTCTCCACAGCCCTCGCCAGTAACTGCAGAGTGGGCCCAGGGAGCCTTGGGGGCCCGTTTTCATGCTTACAGATGGGGAGCGCGAAGTCTCCCTTCCCTTTGCCATCCCTCCCCGACTACCCGTTGTGAATTGGCAAGTGGTATTGACCCCACATTCACAGCCAAGGAGCTCGTCAAGACACAGGAAATCTCTTGTGCTGCCACACACAGCAGATACACGTACACAGCAGATTTTAATGTCACTTTGATCCAATATGGACTTTCTGTATTTTACCATGAATGCCGTCAGGGTAAAAGCCTCCCCACTCATACAGCATCAGGTCTGCCCAGGCAATGTCCATTAATTACGCCGGTAAAGAAGTTGCTGTGAATGCTGAGGAAGGTGTGTCCATTTGGGTGAACAAGCACATGGTCTGCCTGCTGCAGATCTGCTGGCGACCCACAGGGATTTCAAATCCACTGGAGTCAGTAAGAGGCTGTTCACTGATTTTAACAGATAGATTTAAACAAATCTCATATGCAAAATTCATTCTCATATCAAGCTCTAACTGCTCCTAAAATCTCATTTGGAAAAAATTGCAGTCTTCCCTTCCCTGTTTCAAACTCTAGCTGAACTATATCCAACTTCTGAATGAACATGACTGAAATAAAGGAAGACCTTTTTCCATTAGTATGGAGTGGTTCTAATTATGTATACATTCATAACACATAAGCTCCCTCATTAAAAATTGCTGAAGTGATAATGTAGTAAAGACGTGATGACTGTGTGTTTGAAAGAACAACTGTGCGGACCAAAGTTTGCTGCTATATTAATAGAGCATAGGCAGATGCTGTAATTAGAAAGTAAAAGGCAAACAGAAATCGTTAATAGCTTTGTGCACTGCTTAGACTTCTCCTTAAAGTTTTTATTTAGGAAAGTGATAGTGTCTTCATATGTGACCCTGGGACTACTGCAAAATGCTAAACACCCATCCCCACAGGTGTGATACTCCATAATTGCATGGCTATATTTGCAATTTGCTCCATTTTCTACAGTTCTATTCTAATTTTATCACTATTTTTAATGAATTTTACTATTTCCAGGAGCACATTAGTTATTTTTTCTTAATACCAGGATGCGTATTATTTTTAGGTGAGATTCATTCATATGCTGAATTAGACACACACAATTGAAGGACAACGACATGCTGTTTCCAGTATCAAAAAAAAAATAAAAAATAGATCCATTGTGACTTGTGACAAAATACTGGAGAAGGTAGGCAGGTGATGCATTTTTAGTGTACTGTTCCAATCTCTGCTGGAAAAAGACTTCCGTGTTGGCACAGGGCACCAGAGAAATTAAGTGAGCGAACTCAACATGGCATCTGTTAAGAGACTTACTTACTCTACGCTGGTTTGATACCAGTGTAGATTGTATTTGAAGGTAGATGATTCCCAATGTGGAAACAAACAAACAAACAAACAGGTACAACTACCAACTAGGGCAAAAACACAAAACAGTTCAGGGCATCTGGAAGAAAAGGTCAGGAGTGTGGTGGCACAAGTTCAAGTAAACTCATCTAAAACTTCATTCTAGGCAATGTTATATGTCCCTCATTTTCAGACATACCTAAATAGAGGAGAAAACATCCACAGGAAGGAAAATCATATCAAGTATTTGCAGTCCTCCAAGATCTGCTCTCAGGGACATTTCCAACTGAATTGATTGGGAGCAACCACAAGAAAGCTTGTTGCTGCTAGGTTCCTACTTGCCTGTAAGGACAGCAGTGCATTGGGGCAGGGTAACGTTTTGTTCCAGCTAACGCCAGAAGGCACAGGGTACGGCCCAGGCTTTCCAGGCCACACAGAGAGCCTAGGAGTCACATCTAGTCAAAGAGAATGTAATGAAACAGAAACAGCAACTGCTTGATGGCAACACTGAGCTCTAGACCTAAAGCTTTCCCGTCTGCCCCATTCCTCCTTCTGTAGGAGTGACCTTAAGAACAGATTTTCTCTGGCTGTTCACAGTGCTGCTGGATTGTCTCAGCAAGGTCAAGACACCGCAAAATTCGCCATTTCTCGGCAGCCAGCTCCTCCTTGGATACCTGGCCCAGCAGTTTTTTGGCAAAGAGGTTCTGATCCTGCATGAAAAGACCCACAGCAGACCTTGGGGCTTGAGGGAAGTTCTCCAGGCAACCACTGGTGAAACAGAAGTTGATTTTCTTTTCACGTCTCATCCCTGGTCCTCTTTCTTCAATCCAAGTTAGAGGTCTAGTGTGGAGAATCAGAGAAAGAAAAGAGTACTTATGAAAAAAAAATGAATCAACAGTTCTACTATAAGCCTGTTTATCAGTATTTACAAAAAATGCCTAATAAAATTTTAAATTTCAGACATTGCATGTTCAAATTAACACGTTCTTACCAACATGTCTTGTGGTTATGGAACTGAACTCCACGTAACAGTCCTGACTCTGCCACTGCTTAATGCCATGGCTTTCAGCACACCACTTAAGCTCTCTCCAGCTCTGTTTCCCCTATGCACAAGGTGTAGCCAGCAGTCTCTAGCCATCTCATGGGGAATAGGGAATTTTAATTCATTCATTCATTTGTGGACTTGGCTGAAAAGTGCAGTTAAACATCCAAATATTTTGTGCATGACTTAACCATAGCTAAACTTACAAGGCCCTCAATGTCTAGTCATTCCTATAGCAAGAACACACTTTCATCACTCACACACACATAATGATGATCCAGGTGCTGCTGTGCAAGCACCTTACGGGAAGTTCTCCTTAAGGGAAGTTGCCCGGGACAAGTGTTTGCCTGGAGAACTCCACCCCTTTAGGATGAGCTGGACGGTCAGCAAGTTCACTCCTGCAGACACAAGCGTCTGTAATCTCTTTGAACTTTTCAAATACACCAGTAAGCACTGAGTCGATCCTGAAGATTATGCCAAATGATGTCAGTTTTGCCTGTTCAAGCTACATAGACTCTCAGACAAGTCTTTCTTAACCAGAGCACCATCCTGTTTTATGCCACACGATAGCCACGGTTGCCCAGCCAAGCAGTGCTGCTGCTGCCTGGCACAGCTCGCAGACCCCATGTTCCTCCCCAATTTGCCAGGCTGGCTGAGAAAAGAGAAGCCATGGCAAGTGCTGTGTTGCTGAGGGGTCTTATCAGATTCCCTGGCCCCACACAACAAATGCTTGCAGGAGGTTTGAGGAACGATCCTCAGCAAAAGCCACAGATAATCCCCCTTCCTGCTCTTTTTTCAACTGCCTATGCCGTGCCATTACCTTTCTGCAGCTCATTCATCAGCACCCACTACTGCCTGTGTTTAGAAGATGCACACTATTTTTCTCACTCAGTTATTGATGGCCTATCCACAATCCTTTATGGCCTACTTTAGCCTGCCATTCACAAATTATGAGGGCATCAATAGCGTGGAAGAATAAATTCTGTCTCCAAGCAATGCCCATTAAATCTTCAATATCATTAGATCAAGAAAGAAAGTCCTTGTCAGTCTACCCTGAATGCATTCCTCAGAGCACTCAGCTTAATGATTCTGTACCTCTCATCTTTTATGCTTTAGGAGCCAGTTTCTATATTCATATCTTTGTATCAATTATTCTTTGCTCACCCTTAGTGCCACGCACACCCCCTACAATTAAACCTGGCCAGAAGAACCTGAATAAACTACTGTAGAGAAGGGAAAAAAAGGACTCAAATCACAGCTTGGAAAAAAAAAAAAATCCCCACAGGCTCCTTGTGTTTCAGGAAGTCCTAAGGCTACTTGTCGCTGCAGGCCATAAGGGTGCTTGAGGGCTGTACCACTCGGTGCTTTCCATGTTCTCATTCTCCTTCCCTGAGGTGTCTGCTGTTGATCATGACCAGAGGAAGGCCACCAAGCTAGCTGGTTTTGCTCTGATGCAACGCAGCCGTTTTTATGTCCTCATGCTACCAAAACAGCCACGGAGGGTTCAGGCCACTGTTGTCTGAAGCTGCTTTGTCTCAGGTAGGCTGGTGTGTAGAAACCATCAGGCAGATATAGGCAGAGACCTCCACCATGTAACAGAGGGGAGTCCACGATATGACCCACAACGGGCAATGTAAAGATGGGGCCAGCTCCCTGGGGTGATCTAGAGCAGATGCACGTCAATGACCAGGGAGCCGGTGAAGCAGAAGCACGATCACACAGACCAGACGGAATTTAAGCAAAGTGACCGAAATGACTGCCTTGGAGTTCTGAGCAGGAAATGCTGATTTTACTAATAGATTCATCTTCTTCTGTGATTGGGCTTTTAGTTATTTTCCCAAAGAGAGGCTGATTCTACTTAAGAAACAGGCTTGCATTTCATATCAGAAAATCATTTTTTAATAGGGTTGCTGCTTTTTAACAGGTAATTTATCCATTTTCATTAAAGATTTGTATCACAGCGCTATCTGGTCATGGACGTAATTAGTTATCTAGAAGCTTTATTTGGAAATGACAAACCCAGCATTTTTGGTAGCTAAATAAAGCCACAACTGAATTTGTTGTGCAGTTAAGAAAGAAAAAGAGATTTTAACCAAACACTAACAAACCACTTTTTGTGCTGACTTCACAAAGGAAGCACTATCTGCGGCGAAGAAACCACACCAGCATTTCACAGTTATTTTGTCTTACCAGATTTTAGACCTGTAGAGCTCTCACAGCTACATTTTATTCACAGATTGAAATAGGTGAATTTCTGCTTCTCTGACTCCCCGTTTCCTCAAATGTCAATTAGCCTTACCAGTTGGACTGTGCTAACTGAATAAACTAAAATGAAGAAAACGCTCTTTGTACTTGCAGAAGAATTAAGCTGGTTTCATGCTTGAAAGCATTCTGGGTCCCCTCAGCTTAATATTTCATGCAGCTATTGCTGCAGAAAGCATGTTTTACATGGTGGTTGTTTTTTTTTTGGATGTTCGGCTTGAAATCATTTTATTAGACTTTGTAAGCTTCAATCTCAGTACAAACATAATTTCAAATGGTTACTGTCAAAATATATATTCAGAAAATGTCTTCCATTTCTTTTAAACATCTTTGGAAATACCAGTAATTTTTCTTTACCAAGCAATCAAAAAGGGCTGCTTTTTCTCGGATGAGAACTAGACCCTAGCCCTAGCTAACATCAGAACAGACGTTGCCCAGATCATTATCTCTCCAGCTTGCACTAAAAAATCCATTTTTGACATTTACTGAATCCAGGCTCTGTAATACCAGGACAAGAACTGCAGCCGTGCTGTCAGCAGAGGTTTGTCTTTTCCTGGATTGCTCAACATTTTATCACAGAGAGGCTGTCTGCTCAACTGCCTTGGAAACACAACAGAGGCAGAGGTCATCTCTCAGATAGCTGGGCTCTGGAAATTAACACACACCTCCGAAATCCACCCTGAGACAGATCAGCAGCCAGTGCAGGCTCTGCAGCGGGGTCAGACCGTAGCCTTTGCACAAATCCCTGCTTAACAAGCAGAATGCAGGCTGCCGCGCTCTGCACCTGCTGGATTTTCCAAGGCAGAAAGTAGGCTGAATTAACCTGATTTCTCAAGGTTAGTGCATTCATGACTATCAAAAAATGGGTGGGCTAGCACTAAGGAAACGTGCAGACCATTCCCATCCCTTATCAAAATACAACTTGAGCACACGAGAGCTCTGACAGTGCCATCATTACTGCTGGGCTATGACTTCATTTGATGGAGTGGGCCAAATTCCCTACTGCTCTAACTCCACTGACGTCAATGGGGGAAGGTCAGCAGGAAATATGGCCTAGTGGCCGAACAGCACACAGGAACGCTATGTAACTTTCCAGCCGGCGTAAATTATCCCAGAGGCATAAAACTGACTGTCCCGGAGGTCATTAAAACACTAAAGGCGGCAAAAACACTTCTTGGCCCACATGCATAGGTGGCAGTGGGCTAAGAAAAGCGGGTAGCTGTTAGCTGTGTAGAGCAGGAAAAATCCAAAAACGGCTCTGTGCCCAGCAAATATCGACATGGCAGCTGAGGACTACCTAGGAGCCAGGCCAGCCAGGGAAATGTTTAAGCCACACACTAGTTCCACCTGCTGGAATTAGTTCAAAATCTCACTCTATACAGAGCTTTACAGCTACTCCTGTTACTGGCAGATTGCTAAGCGGGTAAACAGGGCTGGTATAAGGAGTTCTGTCCTCTCATAACTACATTTAAGAGGAACTGGAAATGTTGTTTGTTTGTTTTTTATCTAAGAGAAATAAAGATCGCTAAGACAAGATGTTAATCCCATAATAAACAGAAGAAGGCTTTGCAGGAGCTCAGACCTGCAGTGAAACAGAGTCCAAATGAGCCCTGATTTTTCCCTCCCCAAATATCTAGTTCTTCAGCTCATTATTTTTTCATAACTAAAAACTTATCTAAAAGTCTTGTAGACGTCAGCATTCATCTTTTTTGTTAGTATCTGTTGCATTTGTATTTGGTTCTACATATGTGCAACAAAAAAGGGGTAGTTTATTATGAACAGAGAAAGGACAATATTTTTCCATGGGGTCATCCCTGCTCTCCCTAGTCTTCTCATACGTTTATAAGGGCAGATCACAATGTATGGAAAAGCTTCGCTATACTGTTTAATGTCAGACAATTCTCATGTTGCAGCTCTATCATGCTTCAACCTACTTCAACTTCCACTTACCTGAAAGGAGATGACCTCCATGAGGATGGCCCACAATTATCAAAATGGAGAGTTTCCATCAAATACAACACCATACTGTGCATCAAGTTGAGTACTCGAAACACAGAATGGAATACTGACAACTTATTTCACGCTCATAAAGTATTTAAAAGTATAATTATAGCAGGGCTATTAAAACACACTAGTTTATAGCAAGGGTATTGTTACCATATAATAAAGAGGAGATCTAACTCATTGTTTAAAAATGTATAATCAAAAGAGTTTTCTGTAAGAAAGTCATATTGCAACAGCTAGACAAAATTACAAGTAATTCTGGCTGCTGGATTCGTGTTCTCACAGTCTGACAGACTAGTGCAACAAAAGCAAAAAGACAAGATATGGGAAACAGAGTGATGCCCTGCTCAGGAAAAATCAAGGAATCTTCAGGACTACAGATTAGGCATTAGTCAAGAGCAAACATATTCTAGACTTTCTGTAGTTCATTACAGTTCTGCCCCAAATGTGTCATATTCTCTTAACTTTCAGCTAGTGCTACATAACAGTGTAAGCATTATAGTGCTATAAGTATTATGACTAGTGCACTGTATGTTCAGTCACATGCTTTCAACCTTTCAAAAAGGGTTAGCTTTCAACATACAAGAATGTCTGATGTAAAACAAAAAACATCCTGCCTCTGAACACCTTTTCTGGTGAAATATATTATGGGCACATTCCTATATTCAGACATCAGAACCTTTAAAAACCTTCTTGTGCTCTTCCACGGACACTGTTTGGAGGTGGCTCTTTTCTACCATGAGGAAACACTTTTCTACCTAAAGGAAACACTTTAATGTCTTGTGTATAACCTCACGCTAGTATTAACCTACTTTACTTCCACAAGTGGAAAAAACGATGCTGAACTCCTGCAGATGACAACTGAACAGGCTGGCTCACCTGCTGCCATGGTCATTACTCACTTCTTGTTTGCTGTCTGAAAATGAACGGTCATTCTGGAATAATTCTTATCCTTCTGCTCTTCTCTGGTGGCAGAAGTAACAGTGAGGTCTCCAAAGAGGTCAATCAGCCAAGTCAATCGGGCAATTCCACTGAAAGCTGGGAATCCTGCTTTCTTTTCATCAAGGACACTACCTGTTACAACAGCAATAGAAAGGCTTAAGAAATGGAAAAGAATAATGCACTCTGCATAGGAAAGGCTGAAGAAACTACTGTGTTGCAGGTTTAGAGACCAGGGTGTAGGAAGGCCATCAGTGGATGGACTGAGCAGGCAGTCAACAAACACAGTCAACCTTGAAATGGATCCAATTGGCAAGCTATGACACAGACGGCTGCACAAAGAACATATACAACAAGCTCCTCAGGACATACTGAGGGCAGGAAGGTGTCTGCGGATTCACAAGGCAACAGAGCAGGGAGAAAAAAAATGCTCAGAAACCTCTCCCATTTCTTCTGTGGCAAAACATGATTGTGAAAGACTAAATGTCCCCACTGGAAATTGGGACACTTCCTCAGAGCTTATATGGGTATTAGAATGAAGGAACTGGTCAGCACCACCAAAGCACAGGAGAGATTTAGAAATACTCCCTCCACCATACAAGGTACAAGTGTGTTTTCTTCACCTGTCATAGCAGATAGGTTAGCATACAGCTCATTGACGACGCTTGTTAGGCAAAGGTGTTTTCCAGACAGTTCCATAATTTCATGGCAACATACAGAACCAATACTTATGCGTCTGGTCAGTTTATAGATGGACTGTTATCTAAAAGGTCCACAAAAAGCCTGGAAGGGCTGGCATCCCCACAGAGCAAGCAGACAAGTGTCGTTGAACCTCAGTCTCCTCAGCTACTGACCTGTGAAATGCAAGGTTCCTTTCACTAGGTCTTTCCCAGCCACTTCCTTTTTCAGCTGCTTGTACTCTTCAGTCAGAAGTTCAATGTGCTCCACATGAAGAACTTTATCTACCATTAAAAAAAAAAGGAAAAAATCAGGTCAGATTAAATAAGAGCTTTCTGTGTGAATCAAAGGTGCATCTAAGCAGTAAAGGCTTCACCATCCACCAGTGCGAGTTCACTTAAAAATGCTCACACATATGGCTGGCAAAATGATGTTAGCAGGAAAAGCAAACGCAGTCTCTGTGCTAAGGCATGAGTTCATGGTTTTCACTGAAATGAAACCATATACCCAACTAAAGCTGAAACATTAGTATTCAAAGTAAAAGATGAATGAATTCTTGGCCTCTTTCCCCTCATGCCTCCCTATTCTGCATTTTTCTTCCCAGAGTAGTAGGAAAAAAGATGAAAAAAAGTCCATAGCACAATACTTAGATCCAGATTGTAACAATATGCTAAGGAGCAGCTCCATTGCAATTAATCGGGCTACGCTGGAATAAAGGATATCCAATATGCATTGAATCTGGTCCTCATTCACGCTGTGTTTTTCTGGAAGGTTTCCAGAAGAGTCAGTTTAGGTTGCTGACAGTTGCTGCTTCTGCTTCAAGAGAAGAGGCATAAATTCTGCTCAATGGAAAGCCATTTGGCTGGCAACAAGGCAGTAAGTGGTGTTGGTGCAGGGAAAGAGCAAAGCAGAAATCCTATACCTCCGGTGTTTTAGGACAAAAGTCACAAAGGAAATTTTTAAGAAGCAGTGGTATAAATAGTGCAGCTTGTCCAAATGATTTGCACTCTGCTCCTGTCCAGCACTGTTCATTTTCTTGCAGTCCCATACATCCCCACTTACTGGCCTCAGCCAAACTGCCAGCTTCTCATCCTTGGTACTGCAGAGATGGGACCATATGCTTTCCACAATTAAAAAGATCTTGCTTGGGGATAAGCTTTCTTTCAAACAGGGATGCCTTGCTGGGCCACAATAACATAAGCATCTGTGTGCAACCAGCATGTCACAAACACTAGAAGATAGGGGAGCTGTTTCCAGCTTTATTTACAGGGAGAGAAAGGACAGGGAGGTGCTGAATCACAGAATCACAGAATCACAGAATCTCTAGGTTGGAAGAGACCTCAAGATCGTCGAGTCCAACCTCTGACCTAACACTAGCAGTCCCCACTAAACCATATCCCTAAGCTCTACATCTAAACGTCTTTTGAAGACTTCCAAGGATGGTGACTCCACCACCTCCCTGGGCAGCCCGTTCCAGTGCCTAACAACCCTTTCAGTAAAGAAGCTCTTCCTAACATCTAACCTAAAACTCCCCTGAGTTCAATGGCTACGTTCATTAAGTGCTTTACTATCACTGTGACAGAACTTTTCTTTAACAACATTATTAGTGCCAGAAGCTGAGACCCTCAGTGAGGGTAGACATACTTTACTCCTAGCCTTGACATTTCTGTATTTATTTCCCCATTGGCACATGCCTTAAATCCTAGATTGACACATCTCTGAGATAGGCATACTCCTTTGCATATCATGAGTAATAGCAGACTGGAAAGTCCTGCCTTTGGGTTTGATGCCATTGGTGCTACCCTGCAGGTAATGCTGTTTACAGCCTTGGGATCAAATGCCATTACCTTTCTGCTCAGCCATCTCCCAGAGTTCATGGGCCGCCTTTGCAGACAAAGCCATGGGGTACTCAACGAGGACGTGTTTCCCGGCTTCTAAAAACATTCTGAAAGGGATACAAGATCAGTCTTTAAAAAGTACAGTATCATAATCATTTCTCTCCACTGTGCTAGCTGCTTCTCATTCCCACAGTCGGCACAACACACAGTGACAGAAATAAATCACAACTCTCCTGGCAAGGATGGTGTGGTGGCTTAAACACCAGGAGAGTTGGAGTTCAGTTCTGCTTTTTTCACAGAATTCCCTCACTCACCTACAGCAAATTGCTAAAATGCTGAAGCATTAAGCACTGCAACTTAAACTCCCAGATATTTGAGTGCCTGGAGGGGCTATTGGAGTGCCCTTCCACTACCTAATCTGTGAGGAAAGGCTGTGAATCTTGTTTTAAGCTACCTATGCATCAAACACAAGCCCATAGGAATGTGACTGGAATTACTTGGGAAACTAATGCATCTTAAATCTGACTCTATTCCAGGGCTTATGTGTTACTCTAGGGAAGTCACCGTCATTTACTTCAGGCTTCTAGTCTGCCAGTCTCTCCTCAGGTATCCACATCCTTTCCTGCAACAGCATTACACAGCTTCTTTATGCTTCTAAGTTAACATGAAAGGTGGGGACAAGGGAAAGCAGCAGGAAAAGCAACTCAAAATACCTGATGGTTTCTTCATGGCTTCTGTTTTCTGTACTGATGAAGGCTGCATGGATCTCCCTGCTTCTCAGAGCATCTTCCAGGCTAATCTGCTTGGCTTCATTAATACTGCCAAAACTTCTCCTGTGCATTTAGCATAAATAAAACCAGAGCATAACTATTTCAGTCCATTCTTCCCAACTGCATGTTGTGAAGCAGCTCTTGGAAATTGTTGCCATGGACCTCTGTTCTACTGAGCTAAACCAAAGCAGAACAAAGGAAGCTTGTGATCCAGAAAGAGCAAAGCACTTACAGTCAGAAGTGGAGCACACAAAAGAACAAACAGATGGGTCAGGGGGTAGGTGGTAGCATCAGAACAGAAACCATCCAGTTGTTGAAGAGCAAAGTGTTTTTTTTAGAAGCATTGTAATAAAAGAGCAGTTTTTAAAACAGTAACTTGAAAAAAGACAGTGCACCTGTAGGAGAACTTCTCCCCAGCGAGTTGCACGACATGGACAAAAGCACCTGAGTTGGCAGTGCCACATGCAATGACAACCAGCACAGAGAAGCAGCCGAGTGACAAAGCAGATGCTTGGCTGTGATGGCTCATGATCTGCAACACACACATCGTGCCAGTGCTAAAGGGAAGGTTCTCTTGGCCAACACCCTGGGCGCATCTCCACCTGAAAATGAAACACACACCTGCCCTTTGCATTAACAAAGACTGGAGCAGACAGCTTGATAGTGTTATGACAGAGGGGATGAGGGCATGCCACAAGCAGGACTTGAGAAGAAAGACAGGCAATGTTTGCATTCGATTGGAATGCAAAGAGCAAGGCAGTATATCCACGCAAGCTGCCTGTGAAATGTGTATTTTGACAGCACTGTTTCTCAACAGAAGTAGTGGAAACCCTATCTTCAGTGTTGTTCAAGGCTGGCTGTAGCACTAGCGCAGGCATCAGGGAACCAAGGGAGTATCTGGCAGGAAGATAAATTGGATGACCTAATGGGTTCTTTCAGTCTCAAACAACTCTGACTGCATGATTTAAATATAGCTGGAAAAAATACATACACAGTCTAAGATCTATACATGTACCACTTAACTATTTAAAACCTTTATGCTTTGGTGTTATGGGGCAGATGGTCTGGCAGAAATACCTCAGAGGGAGATATATGCATAACAGTCCCATTAAATTTCTATTGCTCCAAGCTATCAAGAGAAAAAAACAACATTGCTCTCTGACAGGCAACCTTACTGTAAATACTAAATTACAGTATTTTCTTTAAAGACTTCTACAGTTACAGTATGTTTTTTTTTTTTTTTTTTTTTTTTTTTTTTAAGATGAAATTGCAGTGTGAGAAACTTTGCAATAAATATTTTTTAGGAAACTTTTTATTTTTAAAACATTTTAAAACTTCATAAATCTTCTTATGTTTTTTAAACATTTCTATAGCTGTATACAGACACCAGTTTGAATATTTTAAGTCTGTACATCCTGAACCTACAGAAAATTTCAGCCAGACAGAACTGCACTTCTTTTTATCACATAGATGCTGCAGCAAGAAGGTCTCAGTTTTTATTTCAGAGTCATTTCTGCAAGGTATCTCTCTAAGGTAGCCTATTTGTTCTCTCTTGCAAAGCTTTCTGTACTCATTTCCCAGCTGCCACTCAGAATGACAGACATATTTGCATAAACTTTCCCTTTGCAGACAGCCCTCACTGTAAGAGAAATAGAAGACTTCCACTATTCATTCCCTGTTTCCATCAAATTAGCCCTCCATATGGAAAGGCACACGCACCAGAAGAAAACATTACAATATACATATTACGCATTCTAAGAGGAAATTTCTAACCTGGATACAAATCCAAGGAGTTTCAGATGCTCAGAAGGGCTGGAAGGCATCGGATTCATCAAGTCTCGGATCCGTGCTAAGCCAGCAATTCCAACTCCAACCACCACAGTCCCAAACATTTTGTTAATCTGACAAAAAAAAAAAAAAAAAAAAAGTCTTTTACCAGGGAGAGGAGCAGACTTGGGAGGATGGATTATCCTTTAACTACGCTTTCATACAGCCAAACCTTATTCAGATGTCAGCAAGTAGCTAAAAGAGATGTGATGCTATAGGTTACTGAGCTCACTCAAATCCCATTGAAATGTGGTCAAGTGGTTCAGCATGTTGTAAGACCGGTCCTGAGACCTGTATTTAACAGCTAGTGTATCAAAGCCCCGGCACAAAGTCCTTCCTTTCCATGGGTGGAAGGCAGACTTCAAAAGTGAGACATTTTTCTATTTATAACATAGCTTCCATGCTGGAAAGTAGCCAAAAGGTTCTGCAAACCCAGCAGAGTTTTATATAGAGCCTGATGACTTCCTGAGCGTCTGCAACACAGCCTGCTCCAGGCTGCCATAGGGCCATTAACTGCACAGCAGCACAGCCAAAATATTTTAAGACAGGAAGCAAAAAACATCTTTCCCCCCACTCAGAGTAACCGCTGGCACATCATACAGTGTCAAGATGGAACCAACCATCTGATAATTTGCTCAAGATGCTTGCTTGACATTTCCATGCATGAAGAAAGCTCTATGATCTCTTTACTGACAAGCAGGCATGTCCTAAAGATTTACCTCTCCCAAATGCACAACCCTGCTGCAGTTGCATCACAGGGCGGATGAGCCAGCCAGCACATTCATGGCCAGGCCACTGGTAATAAACTCTCCTGTCTGTTTTCTGATTTGCATTGATATGATGAAGCAGTAGGCAACCGGTGTAATCTTTCAGACCTCAAATAAGCACTTTCCCACCCCCCCAAGGACTAGCAATGCTTTGTGAAGTAATTTTAAGATTTACAGGAGAACAGCCTAAAACCAAGCCAAGTCAGCTTCTCTGCATTTTTTGTTAGCTCCATCCTACCACAGCTTCCCTTCGTACTCTGTTTCTTCTCTTTCGGTGTTCTTTGTGCTGCTGCCAACCCCTTCACTTTCAATCACTTCCACTACCTGTGACGAATAGGCTACTGAGTTCACCCATATCCCATCAAAATTTGGTCTAATGGTTCAGCATGTCATAAAGCTCGTCTTGAGACTCATGTTTAACAGCTAGTATATTATAGCCCCAACACCAAATTCTTTCCCTCACAGCAAAAACTTCTAATATCTACTCATCAGTTTCCCGTGTTACCTTTTGCTGTTTCACTGCTCAAACCCTTTTGAGACTTAAACAGACAACTCCGCTCCTCCCTGTGCCCCTTGTCTGATGGGTCACAGTGCAGCAGCACAGCCCTGAGTGACTGTTCTGACACTGCTACACATTGACAGCTATGAAGAAGCTACATCAACTGGTACAAAAAAAAAATAAATAACTCAAAGAAAGCCCCTATCCAATCACATGTCATGTCTGGATTTTGGTTTTCTTTAAGCTTCTGCCTCCATATATATATATTCCTGTCACTGCTGAACTCTCCTTTCTTTATACATGCCAGAAGTGTACAAATGACATGTTTAATACAAAGAAGAGCTCTCCAGGAGGATTAGAGTGGCATGTTTTTACCAAATATTTGACATATAAAATGACTGCATTTACAAAATGCAAGAGGAAGGAGAGATGCACAGGGTTGAGAGAGAGAGAAATGGAGGGCAGCAGGATAGCATAACCCCATAACACATTTTCAGTTCCACACACACACAGAACTCTGTGCTGGCTTCTCAGCTACGTCCACTTGTATCTTCAACCCATTCAGCTCTGACTTGCAGGATGATCTCAGCTAGGAGGAGCCCCTGGAGGTCGCCTGACTCAACCCCCTCCAGCTGCATCTGGGCCACGCTGAGTTTTGATCAAACCCAGGGACTGAAATCCAGCAGCTTCCCAGGGCCCCTCCTGCAGTGTTTGACAACCCTCACCGCAAAAACTTCCTAATATCTACTCAACAGTTTCCTGTGTTGCCTTCTGCCATTTTACTGCTCACCTCCCAGAAACACGTGGCTCCGGCTCCTCTACACTGCACTACAGACAGACTCAGCTTGCCCACCACCATCTGCAAGGCACTTTCTGGCACTGCAGCCACACAGTCCCCAGCCTGAACTGATGCACGGGGTTATTCTAGCCCAAACATGGAGAACCTCTGCATTTGCTTTTACGCAACTTCATGATGTTTCTGTCTGCCATTTCTCCAGCATGCCCAGGCCGCTCTAACTAGCAGCTCTGTCCTCTGGTGTTTTGACCACTCCCCTCATTTATTTATTTATTTTTTCCACATCTTTGCTGAAGCTGAACTGCATTCCATCATCCAGGGGTTTAGTAACAACGATTAACAATTTTAGCTATTATATCAATCTTTGTGGGATGCCACTAACTGCCTGTACAAATTTGATGGCTGTTGCTTGAACCTTGTTTCAGGACTTATAAATGTTTAAGCCAGTTTTCCAGCCATCTTATACCTCACTTAGTTCACGTATCACCAAACGGGTTGTAAGGCTACAGGAGACCACGCACCAAAGGCCTCGCTAGCCAAGCCTAAAACCATGCACTGTTTTCTTCTTGTCAACAGCACCAGTCTTTCTCATCATGGGAGGCAACTGGGTTGATCAGGCACACTTTGCCTTCTGCAAATCCAGGTGGATTTGCTGCATTGCCTTCCCAGCCTGCAGTTCCCAGGACACTCCCCTTCCCTCCGTGAAGACGAGGGCAATACTTGCCCTTTTCCAGCCATCAGGAACCTCCCCTGAATGCCAAGTGGCCTTCCAGGGACATCTGGTACTTATGACAGGCGTACCAATTACCTGAAGAGCCACATCCCTGCTTGTCTCTGCTGTGGGTAACTCTACATTCCCACAGGCTCTCTTAGTAGACTCAGAAACCTGGGAGGCCTGAGGACAGACCTTACTAGTGAAAGCCAAAGCAAAACAGGCACTGAGCACCTTCAATTTTCCTTTCCCTGTGGTGCAGTGGAGCAGCAGACCCTCATTTGTTTTGGTTGCCCATGTACCCATAGAAGCCCTTCCTCTTGCTAGCTTCAGCTCCAGCTGAGCTTGGCCTTTCCCAGCTTTGTCCCTGCAAGCCTAGGCACTGTCTCAGTGTCCCCCTTAGGTACTCCCTCCCAGCTTCTGCCTCCACACCCTTTGGTTTTGTGTCTGAGGTCAGTCAGGAGCTGATCCATGCCAGTGCTGAGCCACACTTGGCTTTGCTTTCAGCACACTGGGCCTCACAGCCCTCCAGGGCGGTCTCCCACAGGATCTCATCAAGCAGATCCACCAAAAGGACAAAAACTGCTCTTCAGAAGCGTGTGGTTGTAATTCCTTAAAATTTTGATTCATAAAGGGCTCCAGTGTAGGTCGGGACCCAGACAATAGAGGCTTAGAAACAGTCCAGCTGGAGAACAGCTAATCAGGGACTTATTTTAAGTTCACAAATTTCAAGGTTACTGGAGTCTTAAGCTGTTAATATTTGCCTACCGCCCTGAGCAGGACTGGGTGCGTGAATCGCACAGCGGATGGATCCCCCTGGAGCTCCTACAGCCATCTTGTTACCAAGAATTGCTGTGTGGGTTTTTTTCTGCTGAGATGCTTCACCCAAGTGCAGCAGGTCGTGGGGCTGGCTATTTTCTGCCGCTGCCACAAACAAAGAACGCTTTGCAGACCATCAACGTTTTCTGCTTCTCCTTTGAAAAGGTTTTCTACTTTCATCCATTGCCTAACTTCTGACCTCCCAAAAAGTCAAATTTAAGAGAAAATGATTTCAACCCAGGAACAAAAACTGTTACTATGCAACCTGTTGCCACAGCAACCAGTCACACAGGTCGGGGGCTCGTCAAGGTTTTGCAGGTTAATACAGCATTCACACGGGAAGAGACAGCGCCTAAATGTGTGTTGCAGAGCTTTGCTTATGTATGCAGCTGAGAAAAAATCACCATGTCTGCATCCCTGCTGCGGCTTTTTATTACCCTCCGTTTGTTCGCACAACAAATGGTGAAACTGCTCAGTGAGGGCGGTAAATTAGATGTTTTGGGGAACTGTCAGGAACCAGAAGATAAAATAAAGAATATTTATCTAAGAGTCCAGGTGAATAAATGAAAATTTACTCCTTATTTCAAACATTAACCCTAGGATAACAGCTACAGTTATCTTTCAGTTACAAAAATGATTAAAGGGGAAACCCGAGTCACAGACTGCTGTGCCTGCCTTCCACACCTTCTTAAAACCCGTGACCTCAGTTAAAGCTCTGACAAAAAGATTTTTAGGCTGCTGAACCTTGGCTCCTGTAGGCTTGGAAAAAAATGTCCAAAAAGCAATATAACAGTATATCAGCCAGCAACCAAAAGCATTTTTCTCCACCCTTGCTCCTCCTAACTGGCTGTATGAAAGCAAAGGGGCTGGTGAGAAGATTAGGAAGGGATGTTCTTCATGCTCACTGCTTGTGATTGAAGAATGCCCCTCACCACCCAGCAGCAGCCACCTCGGCCTGGTCACAGGCTGCCCCACCAGCCCCCACAAAGGGTCCAGGCTGGTCCAGGAACCCTGCGTGACGCAGAAGTTGAGCCAAGAAAAGCATCTAGCTGAAGAGGCTCATTTATGCCACACATAAATCGTCAGCCCATCACCACCCTGCTCTCTGTGGAGCTTTCTGTGCTTGCGCTGCTTGCTCCGTTGCATAGATCTAGACAGCTCTGTAGCAAAATATGCCCTATACCTAAGTATTCTTGGAAAATTTAGCAGTAAAACAGGAATTTTCAGGAGCAAAACAGGCAATGGAGTTTGCCCGAAGGGATCAGTCACAGAGCAAGTTCCTCCCCTGTGCAATCACAGCAGGACTTCAGCCCTTATATCTCAAACAACATGTTAATGCTCACAAAGAAGTAAGCTTCAGGGAAGTGAGACCTTACCTCCATGCTGAGCAACATCACTAAGGCTATGCAAAGCCAGTGCAGAGCCAAGATAACAGCCAGAACTTAAGAATTATCTCCATATTTATGAAATATTTTTCATGCCATGCCTAGACATTACAGGATGGGGACAGGTACCGTGACATATTGAGTATTTCAGTAAAGCCTCACACATTCTTCCAGCGGTTCCAACAGGTATGAATGAGTGACTCACATCAGAAATCAAAACATTTTGCCATCAGTGTCACCTGCGGTACTAGCATTACCTTAATATTGATGTGGGAGGCTTTCCTGGAACAATTCCAGTCTGATCTTTTTAAGTGTGCCATTTCAAACGACTACCACACTATTGCCACATATATCTTAAGAGAAGCAGAAACCTCACACACAAGTACTTGATCTGAAAATGCTGCTGTCAAGGTTAGTTCAATTTTGTATAGTCAATGGTTGAACCATTTGATTTCCACAGTTACTTGGGAATTTTCACCCTATCCAGTGTCTCCTTCTATAGGTGATCATATATTTGCTTACATTACATCTTTAACTCTCTAGAGCCAGAGCACTGACAAGTTGTCACATCCCTCCTACCAATTACAAACACAGAATACAATCACCAGTGACTTTGCAGCCAGCTCCCACCACTGATAAGAGCAAAAGGGGAAGGGGAAATTCACATGCCCACATGCCAGCAACTGGGGAGACAGCCACATATGTGTGTATTTGTGATATATACGTGTGCTCTATGTTGTGTGCTGACTGGGAATACATTTTCATCCCCACTACTGGTTGGACCTGATGACACAAAGCTGCACCAGGTCCGTCCCTCCCAGGCTTTCAGATCCAGACCAATATTTTCCCCTAACATAACCCAGGCTGGACTGAGGAAGTTCTCCAGAGCTTCCTTTGCACCAGACGTGTGATTAGACATTGCAGCATACGTTTTTGCTGTTACAGCAGCAGAGCCTTGAGACAAGGGTTGTGGTACTTTCCTCAATAGAGGTTTTTAAAGGAACCCTGAACAGACAGAAGCAGTCACTGTAAAATGGGTAAGTTGAAATGCTGAGGACACTTCCAGCCCTACATCTCTTATTTCAAATACCCCGACGGTATCTGCCAGCCCTGGCAGATGCTGTACTTGGGATGTTGGTACATGTTACTGCCTGTACCACCATGTCTTACTCTCATATTGTCTGCTCACAGCAAGACGCCTCTGCCTGGAGCAGAGAAAGCAGAAGCTGAACAGTGTGGCTTTTTTTGGTGTTCTTTAGAAAAGGGAAGAGCTGCACAAATACTCCAATCTAGCAGATTATTCAAAGGCATAAATACACATTGTTTCAGAGGGAACTACTTACACACTTTAACTTTTGCATGTGCTTAAGGAATACTCCAGCACATACAGAGTATGTAGAAGTTAGAAGTAGCCCTGAAGTAGTCCCAACACTGGCCTCATCAATCCTAACTAAAGGCAGAACTTGAAATAAAAGCAGAATGGAGATGAAGAAAGCAATTGTTTGAATACCGATGTGCGAGAGTGCAAGTCTGTGGTTTTGCTCTGCCTTAGCTTTAACCTAAAGTCCTGCTGGAAAAAAGAGACCGTCAAAAAGGCAACACCCAACACTCTGTCACTTCGTTACTTCCCTCTAGAATGAAATGAATGTGAAATGAGAGCCATGAAGAAATTATCTCTTAAACCTGCCAAGCCCATTTACAGTCCGCATGTTTCAGAGGGAAAATTTTAGACCTTACAGTCTTAGACCAACCACCTACGCTGTCCTTGAGCAGCTGGGAACAGCCAACCCTCCCCAGTTGCCTCCATCTCCATCTCTAACATCCCTATCTCCGGCTATCACAGCCTAGGCCACAGTTTCTTGGCAGGCACCATGTCTGGTGGGAGAGTTACAGCTTTGGGATGCCAACTCTCACAGCGGGCTGCCATCAGAAGACAATCCTTCATCCTGACTGGCACCACTGCACCCTGTAAACAGCCAGGATAGACTTTCCTTCCTGGCTTTTAAATGCCATTTGAATAACACACCCGTATCATGTTACATTTATGTCGGCTTGTTTGCCCAGGCTTTCTGATTAAAATCTGGTTTTCCAGCTAGGTGCCAAGGTTGAGGTTGATGTATTCCCATTGAGATCTGGCCAGGCACTGTGTTACAGGTGCCAAACACCTTTACTTTACTAAATGCAGCGACGGTTAATAATAAGTGACTGCACTTGTAACTGATATACTGTCTCCAGAATTAATACCTGAGTAGAAAGGAAAATGTTATTAAAACATACTTCTGCTAGCTAACTGCCAACTCCTGAGTCCACAGCTGTCCTGACTCACGTCATGGTGGGGCTGCTCTCCACATCCTGCAACCCCATACTGGCAGCAAAACCATTTCACAAAACTCATAAGAAGACTGTGCAACACATTGGAATAAGCTGTCTCTAATACATTTCATATTCCACCCAGTGGAAGACTAAATCACAAGTGCTGTGACGTGCATGTGTGAGCATGAATAATCATTTTGTCCGATTGCCCTTCTTCCATCTGTAGTCACCCTTTATGGTTCAGATTTGGTCACTGGTCAGAAGAGCAAGTAATACTTCTGAGATGGAGTCCCAGAAACAGAGATGCACAGAGAAACTAGAGTCGTTCTCAGTCTGGCCCAGTTTGTTTGTAACCTTGCCCTGGGATAAATGATATTATTTCAACTGGGGGGGCAGAGGATGGGCAGAGTGGTGCTCTGTATGGCCAGTGTCAATGGTGGGCCGTGGGTAAGTGCTTTGCATAGTGCAGCTGTTTTCTACAGGCAACAAACTCCTTTTGGATATACCTATACTGCCAATGCTGAAGCTACCCAGGAAAGACCTGAGCTCATCTTTAGGTACACACAAAAAAATATTAAGAGGAACACATGAAGGGCTCCAGTTTTTATTTTATACAAATAAGCCAAAAAAAACACCACCACCTTACAATGCTGAGTTTCCAGGAAATCCTCTGGAGTGAGTTAGAGTCTTGTGAAACTTCTGGTGGGTAAATAAACAATTCCACATAACTGCAGCCTCATCACAGCTATTACTTAACCAAAGGACTGTGGCTGATTAGTAGATGAGTAACGGAAAGAGAGCCACAGTCCCAAAAGTTTCTTTGGGGGCTTTAATATGCTATAACAATTTTTGAAAGTGAATTTGTGCATGGTGGTAGAATAAGAGGAGAAGAATATTTTCAGAGATAACTGCCAATTTATTTGGAGTGAAGTCCATTTTTAGATGAACATTCAGGAGAATGAGCTGTGGTATGGAGCTATCAGCAATTGACAGATCCTGTTTTTCCATTGGATCAAACAATATTATTGCTAAAATTCTGTGCCAGAACACAGGCAGGAGAAAATAGCCCTGAGTTAATCCTAACTCAAAGGAAAAGAAAAAAAAAAACAAAAACATGAAACACCAGTGACTGCTCGCCCTTCCCCCAAAATGCATCTTCCAACAATTGTCTGCTTAACACCCACCCATGTAGGCATTAAATCCATCTGTGTCCCCAGCTTCCCTGAACAACAATAAAGCCAAAGTCTTCACACAGCTAAGCAGTTGAACACTAACTGCTGAGACTCTGCTTAAATACCTCTTTCTTACAAAGACTGTTCTGTGCTGACTCTTACATTTCCAAAAATTGAGAGTTTTCCAGGTTCTACCAAAAAAATAAAAATTAAAAAAAAAAATAATAATTGGAAGACTACGCATCCCCACCTGCATTTTGCAGGGAAGCTTTATTCACAGCTAATCACAAGAGGTATAGCTGACAGGGCAGTGACATGGGAAATGCCAGGTAACCTCAGTGCACTCCGTTCCCTTTCTGTGCTGCTCGTTTTGTTTTCACTGTCTCACCTACTGAGGTAAGAGTCTCTGTGAGGCACAGCCTCCATCTCACTTGACAGATACAGGAGTGCTCTGCAGGTTAACTTCAACGCCAGGAGTGGCTTTCAAGCCTTTGCTGCAAAACAACCAAATGATGATAAACCACAGTAGAAAAAATGCTCTGAAATATATTTTCAAGTACTGCATCTACCCCTCAAGTTACCGTTCTTCCTATAAGCACTCTTCTTCAGAGGGCATAACAAATGCAGAACCGGGCTGGGGAGATGCAGGAAAGCTGTATTTCCAGGCTGTATTTTTAGTTTCTCACAGAATTTTGCTGGTTGATCTAAAGCAAGCAAATTGCATCCCCTTCCCTATCAGTCCTCCCAATTCCAAAGGAGGAGAATCTCTTCTACAAAGCACCCTCAGACCTGCTAAGGACAAACGCAATGTAAGAAGTTGGTATTATTACAGCTACTGTTCTTCTTGTTTGCTGCAGGAAATCCCCCAGAGATCAGACATCTAGAAGGGTGGCTATAACCACATTCAAATACCTATTTAAAACAATACAATATAAAGTACAGCATGAAAATATCTCTCATTTCCTTTCTCTTGCTGTCAAATTAATCTGAAATCCTAGCCCTACAAGGAATTAAATGCATGCTTAGTTTTAATCATGAGTAATCCCATTGATAAATGAGAATACTCATACAAGTACATTAAGAAATAAGAGCTTTTGCTGCTAACTGTAATATTAGTAGGCACCAGAACAAAACACATACCCAGCCACCAGTGTGTGCTTTTAATATCTTTACAGACTAAACCCAATAGATGATACCTATCTTCCGGTCCACCAAAGGTCACTGCATCCCAGCTCTGTGACAAGCTGACCTATTTTGAGAATTCCCAAAGCAAAACGCCAGCACTCCTGCTACAAGCTGCAGTCACCATAAAGATATTGCTTACCATGGCTGATGAAACCCTGTGCCCATCATTAGCATTTCAACTTGTAACACCAGGGGCCTGTCTTATACTCTCTTTAGAGCAAACAACATACACGTTGTCTGAAACTGGTCAGATAACTGCAGCTGGCCAGGCAAGTGTATTTTTTGGCTGACTTTCTCTTCCCCTACCCTGGAAAAGTGTTTTCACTCTTCTAAAACAAATTGGTAGTAACTGATAGTTTCTTTTATAACTAGATTAAGATGACTTCAGAATTAGATAATGCTTTGCAAAAAACTGTAATCTTAAAAGTGATTCATGCAATGGCTAGTACCTCTGCCACTTTATCAGGCTACCACTCCTCGGTAGGGCCTGAAAAATACAATTGAAGCTCTCAGTTTTCTTTAAAATTTGAAAATGTACTAATGATAGCAACTGCTTGATTGGGGGGGGGAGGGGAGGGGGAAAGCAGCTCTTGAATTAACAGCAATCACCGAGGTAACTCAAATCCCTCTCAACTTTACAGCCCAGTATTTTCCATGCTATTGACTATCATAGCGCTCAAGAAGTGTACAAGCCAGCCATTAGCCTCTTCTCTCATGAATAGCCAGTCTGCAATTGAATGTCATTTAGCAGTCAAGCAGTCCTGACATGCTACTCTTCTGTTAAAACTAACCCAAGAAACTGAAAAAAAAAAAAAAAAAAAAAAAAAAAAAAAAAAAAAAACATTTACAGACATATCAGCCACTAGAGGGAGTGTTTGGTATCCCGCTTACATCACACCGATTTAAAAAATAAATAAATAATTTTAAAGTTTTATACAAAGATTGCAGGGCTTCTATAAAAGTGTATTTCCCACAGTACTTGAACTTCACATTAAGTCTCATGAAAAATGTTATGAAGAACAGTGCTTTGTGCATAACCAGCAGCATTTCAAAAGCAAACTCTGCATCTCCCAGTTCCTAGGTCCACCCCCATCAAACCCTGAGATTTCTACAAGCAGAGAGGCAGTTTTATATGCCAAGCAGGTAGCTCAATTACCCAGAAGTTTTGGGTTGCCTGTACAGTCAGACAGCTCTGAGCATGCCTAGACCTGAACTTTCAAGTGTGCCAACCCAGAGATTGGAACTATTACAAGAAACAAGTAAAAGAGTGACCTACAAAATGGTTCCAATTTACAACTGCCTCTTCACAGACCCAACATCACTAGATTCATTGCTAGACAAAGTCTTCAAAGGGACTTAAAAACAGCCATCATGTTGAGTCCAACCACAAGCAAAAGAGAAGATCCTCCTAGGTTTGACCCTCTCCAACAACTACTAATATTCAAAACGTAGCTAAAGGGAAATGGATGTCTATTGCAACTCACAGATAAGGTATCTCTGTCTTGCGCATGGCAATGTGTCTTGAATACAAAACTTATTATAAATGATAACCTGACTGGGTGGTTGGGTCCTCACAGTAACATTATCTGGAGGATACAAGATGGATTGTGCCAGCGTACTGACTTCACGTACAATATAGCAGAGTAGGTTCTAAATACCATGTTAAATCTCACTGACTTGGGATCAGTGAAGCTGCTGGCAGCACCTACAAAACTCATGACACCCTCCAAAATCTCCGTACAAATATCTATAATTAGTGAATTGGCTTAAAAAACAAAAACAAACAAACAAAAAAACCTTTCTCTTACCCAGATTTTATTGTGGGAACATGAAGTGGGTATATTTCAGTATTTTGGGGAAAAGATTTAACAGTTACTTTTATAAGAAAAGAGCTCTATTCTCTTTCAAAGGTTCATTTCCTTAACTGCACCATTCCTTTAAGTGGCTAAAGAGGTCACTAAGTTCTGAAAAAAAGGCAAGGGGCTGTATTGGACCACTACCATCCTATGCTACCAATGGGCACATAAACGATATTTTATAATGTAGCAGCAATCCTGCTCATTATTTTCTTCAGCCTTGTAGCTTTTTAAAAATTCAGTCTAAATGCCTTCTTTTCTCATTGTCCTCTGCTAGCATAACTCAACAAGCATTTTGAGGTTCTGGTTAAGAAACTCACTGTGTAGGACTAATTTCAAATATTTAAGTCACTCGCATTCCAGGCAAGATCGTGGCATCTCCACAAAATGCTGTTTCAGACAGATCACATCATTTTTTGATCATTAGAAAAAGGAAAATGCAAGGTATCCTACCTTAGTATCATAAACACAACCACTGCACAAGGGCATTTATAAATTGTCACTGTTTTACAGACTCCCACATAAGGTATCAGAAACTAAACCTCTGCTCTTCCCTCCCACGGTCAGACTCATGTAGATAAAGAAGGTAATTGAGCCTCAGCCATTCAGAATATGTAACGTAACTCTCTGCAACATTATGTCCTCCCAGTCTGCTTAGATCCTCACTTTGGTTAGGATCTAATAGAACCAGGGAAGATGTGCAACATTGCAGCCAAACAATGCCTTGTGAGCCAGACTCACAAGGTATTCGACTAACTTGCACTCAGGCTGGATGTTTTTTCCCCTGACCATACAGATTTGGGTTCCATGGTCTAGAACAGGAAAGTTTATCCCAGACAGGCATATAAGCAAAAATGAGGTCATGAAGGGGCTAGAAATTAAACGCAATAATGAGCACACCGTAAAGGAATGTACTTTGAACTTCTTTTTGTTCTCACAACTCATGATGAAAAAGTCCATCTCTGTAGCATGGGAACCCGAAGATGAATGCTGAAGAGCTCAAGACTCATTTAGTAGTTGTTTAACCAAACGAAGCTTAATGGCTACTTCTTCTAGGTTACCAGCACCACCTTCATGCTCCCTTAGGAGCTGGTATCTTAGCAGCACCTAGGACAGGAGGAATTTAGCTCCCGTACTTTAAAAACAATGATAGTTTGTTTCCAAAGTTATGGGCCATTTGAGCCTGGGAAGGTACCAGCCAGCTGATGGGGATGGTGGTAAGCTGCAGTGGGCCAGCAATTTTTCGGAAAAGTGCTCTCTCAACCGGAGTACATGAAAGGAATAAAACTGCTGGCCTTGCATTTAGCAAAAAAAAATGCAGCACATTTCCTCAGTGCAAAATTGACCCTCCTTTGTAGCCAGCAGGGAATAAAGACTGTATTCCCTATTTCTGCCCTCTTGAGACAGCTTTCTGGTGGAGTCTACTGGGAAAACTGGGCTTGGAGCAGCCAGAGAATTGTGTTGCCACATTCCCTGTTCAGAGGGCAAGAGGAAAAGGGATGCGAACCTGTTCTCTCTCAATGATAAAGGACCAGCTGCCTTCCAGCCTCTCTGAGTCCCATTTAACAGACCAGCTTGTATGTTCTTGTGATTATTTTGCTGTGTTTTTGCTGCATCAATATTGCAAATATTATTAGACCAAGCCAGTTGTCACCAAGTCCTACCCAGGAAGGACTGGGCTGGAACCACCTGTCAGAATACTGTTATTTTTAACCAGTAATCAGAGTCAGGCAAATGGCCTGTTTATTTTGAAAAGATTTATTCAACAGCCTTCGGACTCAGGACCTCTTCACAAATGCCGGACATACAAGGACAGACAGAGTGCCTTATCTTTGTAAATACTGGGCTAAATGCAAGGATAGCTATTCTACTTTACAATGCAATAAAGTAAGTGTAAAAGAGATTTCAAAAGCAGAGTTTTGCTCAGCTGTTGCCATGTTACAAATTCCAACCTATAATCACCGATGGGCTGAGGTCAACTGTATGAAGTTCAGCAAGGCCAAGTGCCGGGTCCTGCACCTGGGGCGCAATAACCCCAAGCAGAACTACAGGCTGGGAGAGGAATGGTTGGAGAGCTGCCAGGCAGAGAAGGACCTGGGAGTGATGGTGGACAGTCGGCTGAATATGAGCCAGCAGTGTGCTCTGGTGGCCAAGAAGGCCAACGGCATCCTGGCTTGTATCAGAAACACTGTGACCAGCAGGGCTAGGGAGGTGATCGTCCCCCTGTACTCGGCTCTGGTGAGGCCGCACCTCGAGTACTGTGTTCAGTTTTGGGCCCCTCGCTACAAGAAGGACATCGAGGTGCTTGAGCGGGTCCAAAGAAGGGCGACGAAGCTGGTGAGGGGCCTGGAGAACAAGTCCTACGAGGAGCGGCTGAAGGAGCTGGGCTTGTTCAGCCTAGAGAAGAGGAGGCTCAGGGGTGACCTTATTGCTCTGTATAAGTACATTAAAGGAGGCTGTAGCGAGGTGGGGGTTGGCCTGTTCTCCCATGTGCCTGGTGACAGGACGAGGGGGAATGGGCTAAAGTTACGCCAGGGGAGTTTTAGGTTAGATGTTAGGAAGAATTTCTTTACTGAAAGGGTTGTGAGGCATTGGAACGGGCTGCCCAGGGAGGTGGTGGAGTCACCATCCCTGGAAGTCTTCAAAAGACGTTTAGATGTAGAGCTTAGGGATATGGTTTAGTGGGGACTGTTAGTTTTAGGTCAGAGGTTGGACTCGATGATCTTGAGGTCTCTTCCAACCTAGAAAATTCTGTGATTCTGTGATTCTGTGATCACATTCTCCAAAGCAACCGTTTCCAGCAGCCACTGATATCAATGACCCTAAGACACTTCAGGCCTGTTTTTGAGACCCTGCATCCCAGACATTCAAACTGCAAATGCAAGTACTCCATAGGAAAAAAAAACATCCACTTGTCTTACATTGGATACCAAGAACAAAAGCAGACAAAGTACAAGGTCACTTCCAATGCCAGAACTGTACCAACTCCAGTTTATTATAGGCTCATCACTTAACAGTGAATTGTCACTGATTGTCACTGAATTTTATCCTTTTCTGCAAGTTCCTCACAGATTTTTGCCACTAAAGAATCACAGCTTCAGAAGACAGCAGAGGCCAGGAGTTGAATTACCTTCTCCATCTGTATGTTATGAACCTGATTTGATAGGGACAAAACCTCAGTCCTTTACATGTTTGTATCTGTCACTGAGACCAAACACAGAGAGAATTATACAAACATGCTGATTCCAATTCCAGCTGCACACAATTGTGCTGTGCCTGAGAAAAATTAACTAATTACTCCAAAGACAAGCTCGAGCAAGCCAGTGCAGTCTCTACCATCATCATAAAATAATAGACTAACCAGTCTTCTGTTGCTGATCTGTGTCGGAGCCTGCAAAAGACAGTAAATAGTGACTAAGTGCCGCTCTCCCTAGAAACAGAAAGGTTCACAAGGCTTTACAGCTCTTAGCATGGCTAAAAACATCCATGGTGTTTCGATGAGAATGACTATGGTCTCAAGTCCTTCCCTCACATCCTGTACCACTTCTCTCTCTCTCATTTAGGAATTCTGTGATTATTAAATAATTCTGTATTCCTTCTGGAAGCTTTCATCTGCTCTCACTCACAGAACAAAGGTTGCAGCAAGATGGTAAAGATCCCTTTCTGCCTACACATTTCACTAAGCTAATAAACACGGTAACATTACTTGAGCTACTAGAAAGGCTTTCTTTATTAACAAGCACGGTACAGCCTTTAATTTGGCATTTAGGATAGTTACTATAACAGAAACTCTAGTTGCCCAAGCCAGGGTCTTTCTAAATGGCTTATAATGCTGTACTAAGGAGGAAAAATAAAATAGAGAGACTTCTTTTATGCTGTTGAACTCATATTGTTAAGGAAAGTTCAGTTCTATTTTACATAGTGGATTCCACTCATCTGGAATAACAGGATTAGCAAATCCATTTCATTATCTTTCCCGGTCAGGTGTGTTTTCTGCAATTCTTTCCAATTAGCACAGTAGAGCTCTGTCTCGGTTGCAAATGTTACTGTAGGGGATGCTTAAGTTCACATAAAAAAGCCAAAGCTCTTTTTGCTTAGTTGAGAAGAAACAGGTCAAATATATTTTTATATTTTTATTATAATTGCACTTATTTTATAAGGTTTCCAGGTGTAAGCCTAATAGATTGGCCCAACATGCATAAGAGCAATTTCTATGACTCAAGGCTGGCTCCAGATCAGGGGGACAGCCCCTCAGCAACCTTTGTTCTACCAATTTATAACAGGGCATGTACACATTCAATGTTTTTCTAACACAGGATTAAGCTGCTAAGTGCCTTGGCTTTTCAGACAGCTTTTCCCCTCATTCCCCTTTCAATGAAGTAACCATTTTGATGCCTTATGTTATGTTTATACAGTTCTTTATCGAGCAAGTCCTCTTACTACAATGAGCACTAACTGCAAGCTTCAGAAAGATAACCAGTTGCCTGAAAATTAGAGCTGAAAGAGTTATTCCTGGCCCTATGTATGTTGATGCAACTATATAACTATATGTCAAACAAAGGAACTTCTTCCCCTGGGTAGTTATTCTCCCACTGCAAACCCCAACACCTACCCAAGCCCTTTCTCTTGGTTTCTCCACTTCTCCCCAGCTTTGGTTTGTTTTTACACCCTGTGCCTGACTGCTGCTTACCTGACTGAGGAGGGCAGCACAGAGAAAATTGCAATGGACCCTACCAGAAATGATGGAAAACACTTACTGACGCTTCTTACAACAAATCTGCACGGAAGCGCATGCAATATATCCTCCCCACCAGCCACAGGAAACTTGAGGTGACTTCAGATTTACCATAAAAAAAAAGCCAATGTGCATTTCATTCTTGCATCTTACTGAAATTCTGATATTCAAGTACAAAATAGGAAGCGATTCCAGTTTTAATTCAAAACCCAGTCATTTCATTTATTGGTTCATTTTCACTTGTTTTCAACGTGAACAGTTAATTTTCAGTACATAGATGAAACGGCTGATCTTTCATCCAGTTCTGCTGGGCTTAGTTTCTGAAGCTAGTCAATACTACAGATATCCTTTATTAAAAAAAAAAAAAAAAAAAAAAAAAAAAAAAAGGAGAAGAAAAAATAAAAGAAAAAAAAAAAAAAGCTCATTTCTTTGATTTTTAAAATTAAGTATCCCAAAACTAAATGTGGTGTTTTGTTTTTTGTTTATTCTTGAAATGTTTGGTTAATGCAACAATTTGGGAAGTAACAAGGATAATAAAAACCCTGAAAATTAGATCGATTATTTTCTTCAGCTATATAAAATACGCACTGCCCTTCCTATAAGGATAACAAAAACTATACTGCATTGACTTAAACTCTGGTTGCTTCTAAGCAGTAACTGAGCTCGCTTGCTAAAGAAACCATGAGGTTGGTATTAGAAAAGAGTCTGTTGAGAACATCCACATGAATTTAGCAGGACAAGTCCAGAATACATTAACCCTCAAGTATAAGGGAAGTTCCCCGGTCCTACAGTAGAAATATTAACCATTAATATTTTAAATACTTAAATATTTAAAATATCATTAATTGAATGTCTAAGTTCCATCCACTGCCTGTGAAAATAGTTTTAGTAAGACTTTAACTAAGGCTTTATTATATTTCCTATTCATTTTTAACTTCAGTGAACAAATGTTCACTAATGTTTGTTCACTAATGTTCACTAAATGTTTGTTAAACATTTGTTCAGTTAACAAACTAAGTTAAGTCTTGGCATTTTGAAGGAAGTTTCAGGCTGTCAGTTTCCAACTGAAACAACACAATAACCTGTTTAGAGAGGTTTTGATATAAGAGCACTATTAGTTTTATTTCAGTAACTTGTCTATTTGGTTAGAATATATTATTAGTTCTTAACATAAACATCTGTGAAGGATATTTAGCTAACTTGGTCTCATTTTAGTTATCTGAGTATACTTTTAAACATTCAACTATTGCTCTTCATTTTGTGAAAACTAAACGTCAGTTTGGATTTGTATTATTGAAACAGATTTGTCTTTATTTTGTATTATTGAAACCGATTTGTCTTTATTTGCCCATTATTCATACAAATGACAGGAAGATGCTCAAGAACTACATTATTGATTTTTGGCACAGTGTCATTCTGCGTTAGCAACTGGAGTCAGAGGACTAACAGCTGAATGACTACCTTCAATCCAGGAAAATTAATTTGGCAAACCAACGGAAGGAGTGTGATAAAAATGATTTCACGCAAAATCAGTTCAATAAACTGCTGCCCTAATTAACACTAGCTTGATTTTTTGAACAACCTCCAATGCGGAGGTTCAGCATGACACCAGGAAGTTATATAAAGGCTGAGCTCCTCTTTCTGTGAGTAGGCCGAGCTACAGCACAAGGCTTGATTGTTGTTTTTGTTTGGTTGGTCTTTTTTTTTGTTAAGATAGAGGTAAGTGACAGCTGTGACTAGAGGATAAAGTAATATTAGTAAAGTTCCTACTTCACGCGTGGATTCTGTGATGCATCTGAGAAGATGAGAATTGCCATTTTCCCACCAAAGGTGGTCTGGAACATGGCCCCATCCATCACAATCCTTTCAGGATAGGAGAGTATCATCTCCACACAGGTGAACTAAGGTCAGTGGGCTGTGGTTTCAGAAGGGGGTGTCAGACACCTGCAGTAACCGTGGCTTTTAACAGGGCTTGCAGGAAGCTCAGCACTCCTGTAAAGAAGCCCAGCAGACACCTCATAGAAGAGGCTTGGGGTGGGCTCTCACTTGCTCACCACACACTGCTCCAGCCACCCCGCTGCTGTGCTACTTGGCCACTTCCATATCATTTATAAGCTAATTCTCTGCTTCAGCGCAGCTTGGGCGTTTTTCCAAAGAAAGGGTTTTTCTCTTCTCCTCTCTCTGCTCCCCCCGCCGGCTTGCCCACCTTGGGGGCGAGAAAACTACAGCGGTGCTTCCAGCCCCCAATTACTGTTAGCAGGGGTTAAGTAATAGTCACTAACCTCTTCCATTCACAGAGGAGAACTGCGATCCTGCTTAATTCCCCTCCGCTCCCTGCAGCTCCTCCTTACACAACGCGCTGCAGCCGCAGCAGCACATCAATGCCCCGCTGCCCTGACACCGCTGCGGCAACACCCCCTGGGCCAGGAACCCAATAAGGGCGCTATAGGGGCGGGATATCGCCCTGCAGCAAGCAGCTGCGGCACCACAGAGGCTGCTGCAGGCAGGCGCTCAGCCCGGCAGATAACGAGACAGCAGCACCTGGCCAGCGAGGGGCGTCCTCATCCCCCTGGGGACCTGGAGAAGCCCCTGGTTAAGCAGCCCGGGTTAAGACCCCGGTGAAGTCGCAGCCGAGCACCACCCAGAGCCCAGCACATCAGCCCTGTTGTTGCATCCGCAGGGTTTATGGTGCAGGCTGAGTCTTTGCTCAGGGAAATGGGCGTCTCGGCAGTGCCAAACCCCCCTGATGGAAAAGCAACCGCGCCAGCCTGTGCCTGGCTTCGCCCAAGCAGGCTGCACACAAGGAGTAGCTGCTGGGACAACCCAGGCATTACACAAGCTCTTACTCAGGGCTATTTGCCCTGCTTCCTGTAGAAATTGCTTCCAGGGCTGTGATGCACCATGCTTTAGCACCAGCTTTTCCTTGGAGAGATGCTTTTTACCTAGCTCTCACTGCCAGCCTCTCTACTACCCCCTCAACTTGTGCTGCTTATCTACCAGCAACAGGGCTTTCAGCTGCTTCGTTCAGGGCTTGAAAGATAAAAGTCTGGGAGGGTGCAGCTGTTTTCCTGGAGGCCAGTAGTTCCTGCAATAAACAGAATATGAAACACACAGCGTGAATTCCACAGCTCGTGCTACACCGTGCTGATGTTGGGCACTCAGACCATGACAGCACCTGAAACCGTGTCAAATTCAGACTGCAGGTACAAAGGATCTGCTTCTGTACTCACTTGCTTCAGATGTAAAGTAGAAATAACTCCAGAGAAATCTGTAACAATATCTTTTCCACCTAAATGTCTTCTATTCAACCTGTTCCCAGAAAACCTTAGGGCACACTATCTATAAGTGTTAATAGCATAAGTAGTCCATCTTTTCCTATAAGGCTTAAAAATTCAGTGCAGCTGTAGATCCTGTTAATTCTTTACTATAAAAATCTGCAGGATGGGATTGTAAGGTTATAGGATAAACTATTCTTTTCATCTTTTCTCACTCATTTATTCTGACCAGTTAACTTCCCTACCAGCAAGTAGTCAGGAAACCAGTTAGCCTCCTTACAGCCACACTTGCTTTTCTATAGTCATGTTTTCTGAGCCACTTACAGAGCTATAACACAGGCGAGACCTCCATGGTCTAAAATAACTTAATCTGAACACAGGTTTTATACTGATGTAACTATGCTGGGTGTTTCAAAAATGTCACATGGTGTTTCAAAATTCTTTCCTCCCCCTGTCAAACACTTTGTAGTACCAGAGGCTAAAGCACGGATCTATGTAATCAGCAGCTCTAATTACAGTCATTACACAACTGCAATAAGGAGGAGCTCCAGAGTGTGACTAAAGAATTACATAGAAGACTAATGAGCAGGAAGTTTAAAGTGCAAGGCATGAATGAAGGTCAGCAACATGTGTTGTTTTGCCTATAGAAGGACTGGCAGGCCAGGATATATGGCATTTAAAAGGTATCCAACATGAGTTCAGCATATGGGACTGCTAATGAGTAGCATGTGACTGTATGCTTAGCAAAAAATAATGAATCAATTAGCACATGATAGGAAACCATAACAAATAGCAGAATGTATGAAATAATGCATATGGGACTGATTAGAGGCAGATGCATCTTCAGATTCAGAAAGAGTGGTATCAATTGTACAGCCATGTGTTCTACAGGATCCAGAACCTGTTTGATCTCATAATTAACCTTATATATATATATATATATATATATATATATAAAAAAAAAAAAAAAAAACAACTCCACTTTTCAGATGGATCAGCTTCCAAAACAAGGGTGGGAGTGGCAACATGCAGCCAAACAGGACAGAACTGCCTCTTTCCAGCATGCTGTAAATTTAGGTTAGCGTAAACTTGTCGGACAACTATGCTTTTTGGCATCACTGCTTGCTGTTTGATCCCTGTGAACAGCCTCAAGCTTGGTCTGCCACAGGTTTGTGTATTTATGCAGGTGGCCAGATAACAAATCGAACACTTAACTCCAAACCTAGGCAAGATCAGAGTGCAGGGGAGTTTTTCCTTCAGAGAGGAATGAGACATGGACTCCAGAGCAGCCTTTTGTGGCTGTGAGATGAGCAGCCAACACGGCAAGAGAAGCTGGGGTCCCTAGGATGGTGAATGTGGGCAGGGGGAAACACTGACTTTGGAAGCAACACCAAATAGTGCCTTGTCTTAAGCAGTCTGTTCCTCTACTGGTATGAAAATGGCAGAGAAAGTATCTGTAAATAATGAAGATCTTTCAATACAAATAAAACTTCAACAAAGTTGGATGGATATTGTACAGCTTTCATCATGGCAAACTGACAAGGAGAAGGCTTGCAGATGTACTTAGGTCTACTACATAAGCATAGCTGAGAACTGTAGACAAGCTTTTGGCATGAAAATCCTTCTTCAGGACTGAAATGTATAAAACAGATTCTTTTTTAGAGAGTAATTAGGTATGTTGGAGTCAGACCACCACTGAACATAAAGGTAACAGATTCCCACAAAGAATGGATGTCAGTAGAGAGGCACGAGAGGCTTGAGGAAAGAAAGAGGGTTAAAAACCCTACAGCTTTGCAGACAAGTCTCCTAACAGGCCTTATTTGCACAAGCACAGGTTGATTTCCCACTAGTACGGGCTGCCACCCCCCTTCTAGTTGTCCTGTATTTCTCACTGGATTTTTTGTTGCATTTGCACATTGCTTTGTTTTGCTGTTTGTCTTTTTTTGCCCCCCACTCTCACCTGCCACAGACACAGGAGTGTTACAAGTCCTAGCAAGTGCCAGATGCATTAACTCACTTTGCTACAACCTAGCAGTTTTTCACTTTTCAATTATTTTGTCAGGAACGCCTAAACACTGCACAACAAAATAATTGTCACTGCTATGATACAACTTGTCTGGTAAGCAGTTGAAGTCCTTGAAGGGAAAAAGCAGGTGTGTTTGTGAGAATTCAATAGCAGCTAGTATTCCACTAGTACAGCAAGCCAAAACATGTAAAAAAAAAAAAAAGTTGAAAACTATTTGGATAAGAAAAAACAGCATTGAGAAGAGTGTTGAATTCAGCTCTTCAGTCAGGAAGAGCAATGCAACGTATTATCAAAGCATGTATGACACAGTGAGAAATAACAGGACAACACACTGAAATTACGGGTACAGTCACCATTTAATTTCAGATGAATCAAAGCTATTGTGAGCCAACACTCGGGATCCTGTAATCTAGCAATAAACACACTTTACAAATGCTAGAGCCTAAGTGCTGGTCTGTTACAGCCCCAGAAAGCCTGCTAAATAAACTGACGGGCATCAGCTTGTGGTACAATAACGAGGGATACATTTGGAATGAAAAGATAATAGTAATTAAATATATATCTCAGTTTATGGAATTTGATCAAATTAGATGCAAAGAATCAGTTGCAAAGATGCAACTTATTCCTCTTTTCTGTCATCTGACAGAGAACATAAGCAAGGCTCCCCTCCAACCACAAGCCCCTCACCTCCACAGCCAAGGTCACGATAGCGGGACACCCGCCGCTCCCTCCCAAAAGGGCACAGACCCAGGAAACCCCCAATCCTGCCCCAAAGAAGAGAGAAGGACCCCCAAAGCCAACCCCTTGTTTAAACACAGCGGCGGCCACAGCTTCGCCTCTCCCCCCCCAGCTCCTCAGCCACCCGCAGCGCCCCCTGGCAGCGCCGCAGCAATGGCGGCCCCCACGGCCCAGGCGTGAGCCCGCCCGCCCGCCGCTGCCGTGAGTCAGGCGCCGCCGTGATGGCGGCCGGGGGAGGGGGCACAAAATGGCGGCGGGGAGGGACCCCAGGCTCTGTGTGTGTGGGGGGGGAATGGTGGATAAAGCACTTTGTGAGGGTGGTGGGGGTGAGAGTGGGGTGGCACCCCGGGGGGGAGAAGTGCAGGAGGTGGGTGCGTGCCTGGTGAGCGAGGAGTCTAGGACACTTAAGGGGAGGAACGACTGCAGTAAGATACACGGTGTGATTAGCAGGGCAGTGTTAATGGTGATTATATTTTAAGTAGATACTGCCTGGTTTTAGATGCGAGGCAAATTCATCTAGGGAGCTGCAACCAAAACCAATGAAAAACAATTCAGGTGCTGTGAAGACGACTCAGGGACAAGTGTCCCCTAAGAGTAGCTTCACCCACTTAAATAACCTTTTCCAGGGACACCGGTGTGCACCGCCAGCTCCAGGGCAGGTGGTTTGGGGTGGAGGAGGCAGCGGCCCCACTGCTGCCCCATGGGACCAGCACTTAGTCCCTGCGATGTTAAAAAAGGCATGGACCCACAGTACCGTGTGCTGCAGGAAAGCTAATGGCAGAAGCACAGCTAGAAGAAATTTGAAGAATTAAAGCAGACAAAGCAGATCATTTACTGTGTCATCCACCCACAAAGAAAACTAGAGTCCAATTTGCCTTTCCATTCTACTACAACTTTTGAATGAGTTGTCCTGAGCATATTTTAATGTTCTTATAACAACATGAAGAAAACGAATTGCTATCTTTCCTTAAAAATCAAAGCCTTCCAGTTTAAGATTGATCATCCCTAAATGAGACAAGGTCTGTCTGTCAGTGTGCTCGCCCCCATCCCTTTTTATTGAAGCTAACTCCTCCTCTGCCTCCCTGCCCGGTTGGTTTAAAGTTATTCACTTCCTGCTGATTTACGTGAAGCACAAGAAGAGAGCACGTAGCATAGGGCACAAAAGTTGGCTGGATTGCTTCTTTTAGTGCCGTTTTTTGATAAACCGAAGCACTGACACACGAAAGAGTGAGCCTGCCCCCTTAGGCCACTTTCCTTTCACAAGCTGGAGCAATAGCAGGCTGCGACAGCAAGATGGCCCTGTTCCACTGCCCCAGCTGCACATCGTGCTGTACGTCTTGTATCGGGTTTGGCCATCTGCTGGCTTCTTAAAAGTTGGTTTTCCAGTGTATCACAGCTTTCTGGGCATGGCATACCCTGCAGATGCCCACTCTTGCACCCCTTTCAGCAGAGGGTTACATCTGCACCTTGATGCAGCATTAATATACACTCAGTCTGTTTTGACACACTTCAGTTGAAATGTGAGCAGTAAACTAGTTATGTTGCCTGCAGTAGCCCACGTTAAAGGCTCTTAAATGTGACTGGGGTGTGGTAGAAAAAGATGCATGCATGCTGACGAGAGATAAAATACTGTCCTTTCGGCAGTGTAGTGCTTAGAGATCACTTTGTCTCAGTTAAGACTTGAAAAGAATTACTGGCTTTCACTATCTTAACTTTTCTTCGCATTTACTTTGTGTGTTCAATGGCATTTGGCTGGTTTGGGATATTTCAGCAACTCAAATTATTGTTATCTTAACCAAACAATGCAGCAGTTCAAGTTGTTGCATTTGTTCCCCTAAGGAAGAAAGGGATTGCATTGAGGGAGTAGGGCAGGAAGTGAAGAGGTTAGTCAAAACTTAGCGTCTTTGTTACATGAGCTTTAATTTGGACTTCTGTAAATTGAATGAAAAAACATGGAGAATAGAGATAAGGAGCTTTCAGGATTAGAAAAATAAAACCCAAACCCTTCATTACTATGTTGCAGCTTTTTCTAAGTAGTACTTTGCTTTAGCAGTTCTGAAGTTAATGAAGTGTGCATGGATTATTGCTGCCTGTATTTTACTTCAAAGCCGGTTATTCCCTAGAAGTCAGAGGCTTTGCATGTCTGTTGATATAGAAAAGTGGCTGAGAAAGTACTAATACAAAACTTCTGGGTTTTGACATAATGCCAGAGGAGCAAAAAAAAAAAAAAAAAAAAGCAAGATACATGCTTAGCTTTGCAGATCTGACCACAGTATAAGATGAAGCAAGAGGAAGAGTTGATGCTGGGTTGTTTTTGCTACAGTTAAGGTATCTTTTACTGTTGCTGCTTACACAAAGGGAGAGGCACACACATGCCCTCCCCAACAATGTGACTGTTCCTGCACTTGGCCTTTTATATAGACCTGGCACAGTCTAGCAGGCACAGGCGAATGTGATTGATCTGGTGTTCACCAGAGCTCCACTCAAGCATTATTTCACAACAGGTTCTCTTATTTTCTCAGGCTACCTTACCTAGGAAGTCAGCAGGACAGCCTTTAGAGCAGCTCTGAGAATCATTTGGTGGCAGCCCTACTTGTGGTTGTTCTGAGAACTGTAACTGATCTTAAGATACTGATCTGAAGGACGCCTGCTTTGCACTGAGACACCTCGCCGCTTGTCCAACTCTCAGCTGCAGAAGTGACACAAAAGCTGAAGTCAACAACTGATGTGCATGAACACAATATGCATACATATTCAAGCTGGGGGAAGAGCAAAGAGAGGAAGAAAGGAACTTAGATGGGTTCTTCCATTTGTCTGTAGAGCTGTTAGCGACTCCGTCTAGAATTTAGAGCTGTGATTTTGCATAGCTGGGGAGGTTGCAGAGAAAAAACCTGTATTGTTTCTCAGTTTCTGTAAGCAAGCAGCAGTTACAGGACCATAAAGCTAATGTGGGATGTAACCTCTTGAAGATATGGTCTTAGATTTGTCTGCTCAGCATATCATAAGGATTATAAATGGTTTGAGAGTATGCTTCTGGAAAACTACCTGATACACAAGAGAACTTGAGATTTTACAAACGGTTATCAGTTCAGCGTTACATCTTAGTCTTTTCTCTCTTGTAAAATACTTGAAAAAGACATCAACTACTTGCTTTTAAGCATATTCCAGAAATGCTTTCTGATATTAGAGCATCTACAGTTAGACAATAGATTACTTTTATGTATTGGGGAAGATAGGGATGTTTTTCATTAAAAACAGCACAGCAGTAACAACGAATATATCTAAACCCTTGTCACTTCCAGGGAGGGCAGGGTAATTTGCTTTTCTTTGTATTTACATATTTTCATTAAATCATTGTACAGCATACCAAAAGCTAAAACTACATAGTCCTTGTTTCTGGAAATGCCTCAATACTTTGCATATGCTCTGCATATAGCAGATAATTTGGTGGGTTTTTCCCCCCTTCCCCACTATTTTCACTCAACCCCCCCAGAGAAGTTGTTCTTGGGCTTAATCACTACAATATACATAGTAAGGCTAATTATGCTTTAGCTAAAAATGTTTTCTGCTATCTTGTTATAGGGCACCTCACAGATCAAACTAGAGACACACAAATAGTGAATGTTTTTGTTTTTCACATATTTAGCTGTATCTACAATGCTGTTCTTCAAAGCAAGCTTCTCCCCCTATTAACTAACAGATAGAAATCTTCCATGTCCTGAGTGCCATGCTCCAGATGCAGATTAACATCGTTAATGCCAGCAGCAGTCTCCTACTCTGTCTGGCAGGTGTTGATCTACATTTTAGACCTAGTGTAGGTGCTCATTTTGATGATGCTAAATGAGCTAGAACCAGGAACGTTGTCTTGAAGCAATATTTGTGTCCAGCACTTTGGCTTGACCTCGAAGTTTTCAGATAGACCACCAGAAGCTGCACCTCAGGAGCATGCGTGCCCCCATGCCCACTCACTCATGGGTGGGAGAGCTCACAAGAGTAATTCCAAACTGACCACACATGACCTATATTGTGGGATACAGTGACCTATATAGAGCCCTCAGCATGACATATTCTTATTTACAAACCTGTACTATTTCCTGAGGTATAATTACTGCTGGCTGTATCTAAGAGATCAGTCTAGTGTTAAGCTAATTAGGAACTGATCTATTTGAACTCTCCCTGAAGGAAGGCCCATAGGGAACAGGAACACCCATTGGGATGTTTGATCCACGAGAAGTCTGACATTTCCAAACATCTTTAGGACAAGAGGGACTAGCCTGAAGTTGTGCCAGGGGAGGGTCAGGTTGGCAATGAGGAGACATTTCTTCTCAGAAGGAGCAGTCAGGCATTGGGACGGGTTGCCCAGGGAGGTGGTAGAGTCACCATCCCTGGGGATGTTCAAGGAAAGGTTGGATGTGGTGCTTGGGGACATGGTTTAGTGGGTGACATTGGTGGTAGGGGGATGGTTGCACCAGAGCATCTTGTAGGTCTTTTCAACCCTCATGTTTCCATAATCTTAGGTCAGTGTTTCCCAGTCTCAGCCCTCTGCAACTGTTTGTATGGTGTTGGTGAATGCCACAAATTGAAGGTGTAAACAAGGGTTGGTACACCAGGAGTTAGACTGCTTGAAAAGACAGGCTCATCTAAACAACACTGGGTTAAAAGTTACGTGAAAAATTATTCACCTGAGGGTGGGAAATGTATGTAGGGTATTTATGAGCTGGGAGAAGAGAAGATGGTCAGGAATGAACAGACATTTGTTAAACAGTCTACTCACCCTGTATTTACAGGATTCCCTGTGGCAGGTTATAGGTGGAAGGAATGCAAGTCTTGTCAGAGAAAAACTGACAAGAAAACAAGGATTTGTGTCCTGTTTGTGGCATGGGAAAAATGTTAAAGCAACATTAACATTAGAACCGGGCACAGAAATGTTGTAACTTAGATTAGAGCTGCAAGGATTGACTCTGGAAAGCATATATGAAAAGCATGGTAGGTAGAGCAATGAGGCTCTATCAGATGTGCTTAGAGGCACTTCAGCTCCTCTCCATATAGATATTGGTGGTTTTTTTATTTGGTTGGTTTTGACAGAGATTGCTACTAGACTGCTTTTCAACCTACCAGGGAGGGAGAGTATAAACCAGTACAAGAAAGCTTGTCTGAGTCTCCTTCTCTGGAGATATGCAAGGCCTGTCTGGACACCTACCTGGGCAGCCTGCTCTGAGGAACCTGCTTTGGTGGGGGGTTGGACCCGATGATCTTTCAAGGTCCCTTCCAACCCCTACAGTTCTGTGATTCTGTGAAAGCTAGGGCTAGCCAGGTAAAAAAATCAGGGATAATGTAGATGGACTCAGTGAGGAGAACAAGCCATGAAATATTTTTAAGTCTTATGGGAGGAAAAGGTATTGTCTTAAAAATCCTCTATGTCTTGTTAGCTCAATGTGAATGGTATCACTAACTCTGACTCACATAAAACACATTTATCTCTTATGTCATTCTCCTCTGAATGAGCTCCCTGCAAAGCACAAGTAAGGGTCTTTGGAGGGACTTTCCCTCAAAGCAGTCTTGCCAAGCAGCAGACAATCATTTTTCCTCTATGCTACCTTCCCACCATTATCACCAGCCCTAGTAAAAGGTAGGCTGCAGAGAAACATTTGTCATGTTTGATGGGACACTTGCCCAGCAAGTATCTTATTAATGAGCATTCAGAGGAAAAAGACAGCTTATCTGTCTAAAGAAGTGCCGCGGCACTGTTTTCACACAACTCCAAATACCAGCCATTTAACTTGTAGTGAATTAAGAGCTTTAGGCTGGAGTCCTGCCGTGGCCATTTACCATCATTCCACCCTGGAATTCAGAGGGCTGCAGCATGGTTTAGGTCAGATGCCAAACCAGCTTGAGTATTGAGTTCAGATGGAAGAATGATGTTGCTTATTCCAGTAGGACTGGAAAGCAACTGTCAGCACATATAGCTACAACGTGAGCTGCTGTAAGAAGCTTGGGAAAGCCTTCTGTTAAATAGGAAGCAGAGAACTGCACACAAGTTATTAGAGCTGCAGTTATCTAAGTTTAATTCTGGCATCCTTGGGTTTTACAGAAGATGTGCATTAGTGGATACAGCTATACAAGTACACAGGGAGAAAACTAAATACCTACATGCTTCAGAGCCTATAGTATAGCTATAAGTCTTACCAATCTATCTTAGCTATAAAGATGTAGCATATTAGCACAAACACATAGTGTATAATATTAAGAACTTTTTTTTTTTATCATTACATTTGGTCTAGGCAACAGCACAGACACAGTGGTGCTTTAGAAGTGCTGGCTTGATGTAGTACATTTCTACATGTGGCAAAATTGGTGAAGCCTACAATTAGAGATTATTTACAATAGGTAGTACTTCTAGGATTCCCTATGCAGTATAGGAATACATAGAGATACTCAACAGAAGCCGTAACACACCATTTGTATAAAAAACAAAACAAAAAACAACACAATTAACAGCTTACTAAGAGCCCCATATACAATAAATAACAAGCCTCATTCCTTTAAAAAAAAAAAAAAAAAAAAAAAAGTGTTTTATAACACATTCAGTCTCCCACCTAAGGGTGAAGATCCCAGGTTCTTTCAATTCCTCCTGCCTCTTACCTGCTACTATTTATAGCATTTCTCCTTCAAGCTTCCCAGGTGCAAGGCTTCCAGGTGGAAATTGTGCTCTTTAACTCTCCCTCCCTTACCCTGAAGTGGTGAGGTGTATGTCTGTCCTGCTAGGCATGAAGGAGTAATCCTGAAATACAAATATTCTATATTTTGCTTTAAAAAAAAAAAAAAAAGTTTTAATTTACATAGTCTCATTTTCCCCACTGTCAGGAATTAATTAGAAATTCCACAGGCTTTGGAATAAATGAACTGAAACTTATGGTCGTATATGGGTTACAGCCACTGTTACATATAGGCTGTTTTCTTCCCCCCTTCATTACAAAATATATGGTGATCTCCACCCTGCTTCCATTTAATTGAAGTTTTGCCACCAACCTATATAGGTAGCTCAGGTCCAAATTCATTAACAGAATGGAAAGACTTACTCTAAATGTGGGATGTAGTAGAAAGGTGATTTGGAGTTACTTTTGCATGGTAAGCATGCCCTAGCTTGATGAGGCTGTTTCTTGAACCTAAACTGTAAACAAATAACCACACAAAGTTGCAAACCAGTGTATGGGATGCTGGATACATGTCTTAGAAATTGTGAGAGAAGCTAATCCTAAAATACAATCTTCACCTCATTGAAGTTGGTGAAAACATTTTCCATGTACTTGACTGGTGCCAGGATTTTATGCTAGGTACTTACTCTCTTACTTTACAGGAGTTAATGCACACTCTGAAAACTGTTTCAGCACTCTTCCTCCTGAATTCTTCCTGTTCCTCTGTGATAAACTGCGTCTTAAAACACTTTCCTAAACCTTCTTCATATCCATGCCCCTTTTTAAATGAGAAACTCAGTAGATATCCCTTCAGCATTCTGCTTGAGCAACACCATTGGCATCACTTTCACACTGTTAGTCATAATACACACTGGTATGATGCCTTCAACAAGAATTTCAAAGCACTTAACAAATATTAATTAAGTATTGCGTCTCTGTGAGGTACATAAGTAATTAATTCTATAAGCCAACGCCATATAAAGGAGAGAGAAGGGTGGATTCTCACAATAGTGCATAGCCTCTTATTCGTTTACAGTTATTTTCTTCACGGGTGTCTAGACTTGAAATAAGTTCCCAATGCAGGTTTTGTAGTGGCCCCAGCAACAGGAATATTTGTGAAGCTGAACTGCAGGACACCTCTCACATTGCCATTATGTGAAAGCATGTCGCTTCAACTCTGTAGTAAAATGGACTTACGGTAAATCAAGGCACTAGAGAAGACAGGTGAAGAATTTAAGACTTGAGCTCCATCCCTGTCTTCAGTTCTTAATAACAGATGTTCCTGAACTTCTGTTGCCCCATGTTTGTTTTTCTACAGGTAGAGAAGAACTTTCTGGATGTTGCAGGCTTAGTTTTCCCATGCATATTTACTCTTTCTGACTGGAAATCAAATGTAGGTAGATTTTGAGGACTTCATTAAAAATTCTGGGCTTACTGGATGTCTGGTAGGTGTAGGGAGCAGACATTTCTGAACTAGTTGCTGCATGCCTGGAGACCGTGGACATAAGGAGTGTGAGCATGCTCTGCAGTCACAGAACATGAAGCAGCCTAGCGGGAGCAGCTGTCTGTGCTGTGCTCTCTTCCCGTGCATAGTAAGTACGAAACTCTTCAGAAACAGCAGACTTGCTGTAAACATGTTGTGCAGCTACTAGGACTGTGCAGTCTGCCCCATACTTTCAGAAGGGAACTATGCAGTTATTTGCATGTAGATTATACATCCGCTCGTTCCTGGGTGTGCTGCAGCTGCTGCATACGCACTTGCTGTTTGCTGCCCATGAAATCCTCTGTAGGCACGGGGGATTCCTACCCCTAACGCTTGCCACCTTATATCCACACTCCTCCAAAACAACATTGATCAGGATTCATACTTATTCCACTTCTTCCTTTGATTTCCCTTTTCCCTCTAATGACAAGTACTTGCAGTAATGTAGTACTTCCACGAGACACCCTGAGACAATTTCACAGTTTGCTGCTGCCAAAAGAGAGAGGTGGCAGCCCCCAGAACCCGTGGCCTTGGACATCCTGATGCTCCCATTGTGTAGGTTCTGGTGTGTTCTGGGTCTCTCCATTAGCCGTTTTGACTTATTAGCCTGGAAGAAGAAAAAAAACAGAAAGGTGGATATTTTTCTCTGGAATAGTGATGTAAATCAGCAAGCTAAATGACAAGTTTAAGTCGAAGGACCAGAGGAGTACCAAAGCTTCTTCAAGTGCAGCCAGGAGGCTCGGAAAAAGACTGTGAGAGGGACTTGTCCTTGCACTTTTGCAACAGTGATGTGTTAGATCAGCTTAACTGCCTATGAAGCAGTATTTTCATTTATTTCTTTCACAGAACAGAGTCACTACTGTGCCTCTTCTTTTCTTGCCCTTGTCACTTAAAGATTTGTCATTCAGTTCAGGGAAGTGTCATTCAAATCAGTGTGTGGATTCACAGTTTTCATGGCACCACAGTTTAAGAATCAGTTTTGGAAGTGTTATCAGGAATATTCTATGTCATGGTCTTACAGGAAATTGCATATCTTGTGAAAACTGCTTTGAAATTAAACAGAATTTTGAGAAGCTTATGATAACTGCTACAGAGAGTGTCAAGTCCATGATATCTTCTTCCCAACACCCTGGAAAAGGTATAAATAAGGGGAAAAACAGTTATTTTTCAACTATATAACATCAAGACAGGTTTGAGGTAGAAGATCAGAAAATAAAATGTGATGAAATTCTGATTATTCCTTTTGTATTGTCTGAGAAATGATAGCAGACTTCAGCACATTAATAAAGCAGTTTAGACATCCGTCTGCCACAGCGCTGGAGCACAGAAGATCAAAAGAAGGTTCTCATCTGCTTGACACACACACACAGTGTTCATTCATTAATGGCATACTTTTAGCGTAGGTTATAACTGTACACATCATACAACAAAGCAGTGCCACGAAGTTTCCCTGTCCATAGGGAACAGAGGGAGCAGGAAAAAAAAAAAAAAGAAAAAAAAAAAGAAAGTCTGATTGATTAAAGCATTCTCAGCAGCTGAGAACATCATTAACTGACAGGGTTTGCTGTGAACTTTGAAAGGGTGGGAAGAATAACTGCACTCCACCATCTTTGTTTGACTGTATTGTTCAGTATGAATACCCCACTGATAAAGTAATTCTTGATAAAACACGTTCTAGTTCTCAGAAGTCCTGCAATCAAAGCATACACAGTGGGTGGGTGTTGCAGTATCAGTGTTCTGTAAAATAAGCTCGAATTAGCAGTTTCGGCCACCCATCTGTTTTGGTGATGGTCTAAGTATATGTATTTTAAACCAAATACGACCCATTTTAGGTTCTGAAGAGAAAAGAGAGACAAACCTTTCCTGAAAGAACAAAGAGCCAAAACACATTATGTTTGCCCAAATCCTCACTCCATAGGAGTCTCTCCAAAGAGTTCAACTGGAAAGCAGAAAGCATTTGCTTATTCTTTTTGTATTTATAGAAAATACATTTCCTCACCTCCAGTTTAGGCAAATCTCAGTTGTAATGAGGCTAACTGGGCAGAGTCCAGATTAAATTTGCTGCTGGCATTGTGGCGTTGACTTAGTGGATGGGCACCTGAAATGAATCTGGCCTTTTCTTCCTGTGAAAGCGAAAGTGTGTTAGCCAGTTGTTTCCAAAGCATGCAGAGTAATACGCCTTTGGATTGTACACAGCTAATCCTCTTTATACTTTGCTGACTGTAACCTGCTTAGTCTTACATGAAATGTATTCTCCGACTTTCTGTGAGCCTGATCCAAAGTCTGTTGAAGTCAGTGGAAAGAGTCCAGATTTTTTCCAGTAGTTTTGGAGCAGACTCTATATGAACAGCTGGTCTACTACTGAGTCTTCTAGTTGAAAGACGAAGAAAATAAGCAGTACCAAACCGCACTGGACTCAGCGCTGTATTAAAGATATAAATGAAAGTAATGTGAAACTCGTAAAACCAGACTGGACACAACACTCAAACATGCTGCAGAGAGCAGTCTAGTGCTAACAGGGGAATAAATCAGATACTTAATAATTTGTTTTCCATAGCTTTTACTTTTCCACATATTCTGTAACATAACAGAACTTTTTTTTTTTTAAATTTTTTTTTTTCCCCTAGGCACATAGTTGCCAGACAGCAGCACTGGAATGAGAACATATGTAGTGTTTGCTTTTATCTTACTTTACATAAAAAGAAGTATGAATACCTTGTGTTATTCCAAGTATAAAATTACAGGTGTCAAATCATTTGGTGTTTTAAGTACTGTGCCAGAAAAGTAATCCAGTAAAAATAGCTATGTCCTGTCAAAACTGAGCAGTTAGTATTGTTATTACAGTTCCTTACTTGCACGGCTCCAGCAGTGTAAGATTGTACAAGACAAGTGTAAGACCAGCAATAAACCTGCCTGGAATTGCCCGGAACATAGAAAGTCAGGGGGATGGAAACCAGATGAAACTAAAGGTCCAGTTTAAGAATCTGCCTGGTCTGCTTTATAGTGGTTTCAACTATAAATGCCATTGAGTAAAAAGTATTCAGCATCTTAGGGAGTTATTCTTAACACAGAGACCACAAAAACTTAGAGCAAAGGGTGATTTGTGCTTGGTTCTGTGTAAGTACATGGTCAACCCTCTGTGATAAGAAGTGTACTGTCTGAAGATGAGAAAAATACTTATCTGGAAAGAGGAAAGATTTTTTTTGCATTTCCGTGTTACGACTGGGGGTGCAAAACAGAGATTAAGATGGTTTGACTGGGTCAGACTGTGGCTGTGCTGGCTGTGGCAGGGAAGCCCTTGGGACTCTTGGATACTGAAAAAAGTGAGGCCGTCCTTACAGAGCTGAGTAAGCCTTCAGGAAGAAGCTTGATGTGGACTTGAACCAAGGCAAGAGGTACCAAAACAGGACACAGCACTGCCCAACACAGGTTTTTGCTATGTGAATTTCTCCTCAATAGAGCATGAAGAGCCACACGCTACATGCAGCTGCCGGAAATCAAGTTAATACTTTTATTGTCTGCTCCACAAAGGCTGGGTCTGAAGAAAATCTACTTAGTAGATTATTTCCCTGAAGGGGGCAGAAGAATCACTGCATTTAACACTTTTTCCTGGCCCCTGGAGCTGCAATGAAGCCTGGACAGAGACAGACTGGTTTGCTAAAATGGGGACACACTGCTTCTGTCAGTATAGATGTTAAGAAGCTTATTAAAGGACACAGCAGCTGCCAAGTGAATCTTTAATCCCTGCCAAATCCCCTAAGTTTGTGTTCAGTTTAAAGCAGTTCATGTAAAAAAGAAACTTTTACTCATCATTCCATGTGAGTTTGCAGATCAGATGTGGTTACTTTCATGGTGTTAATCAGAATTCATTTTACTTGTAATTTTCAGAGTGAATTTTGACTGTCAAAACACTCCCCCAAACCCTGCTCTCTTTCCCTGTTTCTTAAAAAACACAGGAATCATATTCATTGTCCACACTGGTATTTTAAGTGGCACCCGAAGTGTGGCAGGTGACATAGCACATAGCTGAACAGCAGGCCAAATCCTGATGCTGTGGGCTGCCTTAGTGTTAAAATATCAGAAACTACAGGGGCACTAAAGCTTGCATGTCCTGACTGATATATGAGTAAGGGTTAACTGTCACATGTTGATTTATTGAAAAAACTTTTAATGTACTTGCTCATTTTCTCTTTACAAACCACATGATCACGCTGAGTGTAAGTATCTCATGCAGAAATGAGTAAGGCTTTTTGAGGTTCCTTTTTCATACAAGTCTCATTCCTATTACTTTGTGGAAAGACTCTACCAAAAAAAAAATCAGGGCATGCTATATAGGATAAATTGTGGGTTTTGGTGTTTTTTTTTTTTTTTTTTTGTTTTTGTTTTTGTTTTTGTTTTTTTGTTTTGTTTTGTTTTTGTTTTTGTTTTTTTCTTTTCAATTTCTGAAGAAAAGAACGCTACAGTAAGTCCATCAGTCAGTGGATCAAAGGGTGGAAGTAGTGTACCTCGGTATGCTGTAATGTGAGCTATTTGTTCAATAGTTAGCCCTAGTTTACCAACATGACTATTCATTCTAAAATAAGCACTCTGGCAGTGTTTGCTCCCAGGCAAATACTTGCTCTGCTGCAGTTCTTTCTCAGCTCAGCTGCCTCTGATCCCCTTTGCAAGTGCCGAAGTTGTTAGCCTTTGTAGTCATGCGAGTTAATTACCACTCATTTGGGTCCCTTTTCTGCATGGCCAAAACCTTTCATGTCCTTTACATGGGGCTGAGAGGAAAGCCTAGCCCTCGTTCAGGCACTGCTCCTCATGCGATGTATGATTAATGGTTGCCAAGAAGCGCTCGGCCGCCTGGGCACCGGCAGGTCGCGGCTGTGCGGCTGCCTGGGGAGTTAGGTAGCGGGGCGGGCCAAGCACAGAGCATCTGCTGGTGGAAATTGGTGCCAGGGCCCACCAGGAGATGGCCCTGTGTAGCTTGGGCCACCTGGGAGGTGGTGGCCAGAAGTGGCATCTGGGCACAGATGGGATGGGCCTGCAGGGCATAGGGGCTGCAGCCACTGGGCCCTGTATGGGGCAGTGAGGGAGAAGATGGCCGCTGGCTGGAGCCGCTGGGGTAGCTGCTCATCACGGCTTGGCTCTTCAGTCTTGGGCTGGGCTCTCTTAGCTTTGGGAGTGTCTGCAGTAGCCGTAAAGGAGCGCAGACTGTTGTTTGGCTTTCATATCAGTCCAAGGAAACTAGATTTATCTGCCAGGCCAAAAGAGTTGTCCTCACCAGAGCGGATTTTCACCCACAGTGCTCTTTAGAGGTTGTGGCCTGCAATAGCAGGAAGATCAGCAGGGACCACATACTTTTACCATCTCTAATCTCTGGGGCTTTTTACTTTAAATATGCTTTTCCTTTTCAGCTAAATAAACCATAGCAAAAAGCCTTTCACTGTGTGCTGAAATATTCTCAAGTGCTCTTGTTTCCAAGGGTGACTTTACTGGGGGCAGCAATGCAGTCTCAGAACAGAGCTCTTACGTGTCCCAATTACAGATTTACTTCCCGTGCCGCTGACAGCTTGATTTGTGAAAGAAAAAGGGACAAAATAGCAAAACAAAACTCAACCCACAGCCTGTGCAAGAGAGAAAAACATAGCCTTGCTGTGCTGTAGAGGAAGTGTCAAATAGAAATAACATTTCAAAGGGGGAAAGCTTTTAGTCTTGATGTACATGATAAAAATCCTTTTACAAGAGTAAGTCACATAACTGTAACTATTTTTAAGCTTTATAAATTTCCTGTTTAATACCTGTGGGATAAGTCTGTGCAGCTAGCTGAAGACCAATTTTAACCTTGGACCATTGAAATCTGTTGACCTGTGGCTTGGTACAGTGCTATCCATTGTTCGTTCTTTCCTTCTTTCTTTCTTTCTTTCTTTCTTTCTTTCTTTCTTTCTTTCTTTCTTTCTTTCTTTCTTTCTTTCTTTCTTTCTTTCTTTCTTTTCCTTTCTTTCTTTCTTTCTTTTCCTTCCTTCCTTCCTTCCTTCCTTCCTTCCTTCCTTCCTTCCTTCCTTCCTTCCTTCGGCAAACCTCTACCTACCCCCAAAAATTTTAAATGTCACATGACTGACTGTGCGGGACCTGTTTGACTTTTCTGCCTAGTTTTGCAAAGTAGCCAGATACTGTGAGGAAAATGTTGCCTAATTAAGCAGATGTCAGAAACCCACCATGATGCTTTTATACAAGTCTGATAGGTACTAAGAGGACAGTAAATGCATGTGTAATTCCAGAGCCATTTCATCTGGTTTGAGACTAAGCAGCAGTTGCGGAAGGAGAAGGCTGAACTGGGGTGTTCTGCTGTTGAACAAACAATTTTATTTCTAAAACAACATCTCATGGCAATGCACTGCAGGGCTCATGATTCATAAAGCCAGTCACGCACTGAAGGGAGCTGTGTCTTGATTTGTGGCTTGTAAAAACAGGAGTTTGCTAATAAATGTGTTCTTCAGAATGACAGCCCAGCACATTCTTGAAAGTGGACTTCTTGGCTTTGTCTTGAACAGTAGCCACCTATGATTACTGCACAGTGCTTTTATGATAGATGAGACAGCTTCCTCCTGGCCACTTAGTTATGTCACCATTATATGGCAAAAAAGAATCAGGGTGACCCAGCCTAAAAGGGGTAAAGCAAACAGCAGGGCCCTGCCATTGACAAAGCAAACTTGCTTTAAGCGCATTCTCTAGATAGTCTGAGTCATCGGTCTTCAAATATGTTTATTCTCTTCTTCCTTCTTCCCTCTTTCCCCAAGCTGTATTACAAAGCAGTGCTTTGACTGGAAGCTGGGGGTGTACTACAGAGAGGGAGGTCCCAGCTGTGTGTTCCTCTCCCTGCCATCTCCTCCTTCCTTAATGCTAGGAATTTGTTTTAAATCCAGTCTTGAGAGGAAAAAAATACTCCCTGGTTCTGAAATGGAATAAATTGAAGACACTTTTAAAATGACAAGTGTTTTTCTGACAAGAGGGTCTGAGGCCTGTAAGGACAGATCCTTGTGCCGCAATGTATTGGGTTTATGTGGCAAATAGTGAGCATCCACGGTACTCAAACTGAATATGGCCACCCAAATGGCTGTGTCTAAAGCTAAGTAGTACAGGTGAGCAGGTGTATTTTGGTAAGTACGAAGAAAGACACAGAGAAACTGATTTTCCAGACATACTAATCCTGGAAGCATTGCTTGGTTATTCACAGTGCACAACTTTTACTAATGTCAGCCAAATACACAGCTCTGGGGATGAACTTCTAGTGTCTGCTGAGGCCAGGAATCTGCCTTTGCCAATTTAATTCCTTATTAGAACATGTCAGAAATATTTTTTTAGCATGGCTGTATATGCATGTCTGTTTGTATATGTATGTGCGTGTGTTCCATTGTTAACAGTGAGCATTAACTGTATCCATCAGGGATGAAATAAATGGACTGTAAAATTTCCTTGCCATCTGCACAAACATCAGCCTGGTGTCAAAAAGAGTACTTATGTTTATGAAAGCTAGACTGAGTGATGATGGTGAAAATTCTGCTACCTGGTATGCTCTCTTTCAAATGCAGGATTCCAGTTTTCTCCTGTATAAGAACTTCATTAGAAAAGCACACAGACTGAGCAAAACAAAGTTACTGCTTGACAAATTGCCTTGATGTTTTGTTCAAATTCAGAAGAGGATTTCTCATCCTTCCATGGAAGTGAGCTACTTGTGAGCATGGTCAGAGGCTGCAGTGAGCCCAGCCTGAGCAGCAGCAGCTCTGTAGCTAGTTTGCTTGTCGACAAGAACCACAGGGCAACAGCAGCACCAGGGGCAGCATTGGGGTGGCAAATCTGTAGATGAAAGAATACAAATTTGATTACAGTATTTGTTATGCTGTTAGTCAAAGCTCGTCCAGTTGCATTTCTGTTGAGCAACATCCAGAGCCTGCTGGAGGCAGCGGGAGTTTTGCCATCAGCTTCCCTGGGGGGTAGGATTTTGCTCACTGTTTAAATTAGCTGTATCTTCACAGGAGCATATGGGAGCAAACGCAAAGGTTTTGAATTGAAGGAGCCAGTAAGTGGCCTTATGCATTTACTTTGTTACCCAGGTAAAAGCTGAGACAGCAAGACCCATCTGCTAGACCTTCAACACATCTCTGTAAAACCCATGCTGGAGTGAGAGCATTCTTTTCGATTTTATTTATGGCTCTGGCTGTCTGAATGAGTGCATCTGGAGCTCAGATGCCTTATGCCCTTATTGTGAATTAGTTAACTTGAAAAACTGCACACGCTGTCAGAACTTTGCTGTGGAAATGCCAGGCTCTGTAGTCGAGGTGCTTTTGTGTGTACGTATGTTTTTTACGTGAAAAGGCTGTTGAACTTCATGCATAAACACTGCTCTCTGTCTCTTTTCCCTCCCTCTTTTGTTGCAGACTGTGGACTAGCATTGAATATTCAGGGAAAGCTCCCCAGAGAGATTAGGGACATGGACAGATTTTAAACAGGGCCTTAATGCATGGACACGAAAGGACAAACGTTCTAGAGGGAATACTAATGCAAATGCCCTGGTTTGGGGTCAAAATACATTAAACAGCTGCTTGCATGCTAAAGATGCTTTTAAAATCAATACAGACAGGAAATTATAAAATGTGTATGTACAGATTTTGCTACTTCCTCAGTGTTGTAGCCTAAGAGAGTGAAAGGGTTTCACTTGACCCCCTTTGTTATAAAGCATACAACACTGTCAAGTATTGGTGCTAAAGAGCAGGGCACCTATTTATTGAACCCTTTCACAGGGCTCAGAATTCCAGACCCTGCCGAAGCCTATTTCAGGGAGGACTTGTCAGTGTCCTTCCTGGAGAGCTGTGGGAGGTAAGGCCTAGCAGCTGTAGGCATTAGAGTTTGATGAGAGTAAACTGCTGTTATTATCAATTGCTCAGATGATGCAGTTCTGGAAAATAACTTATTGCTATTTTAAAAAATCTACATTTTAAAAAATCCATTGAAGTTATTGCATGAAAAACAAAACAAAACAAAACAAAAAACCAACAGTAACTACATATTTCTGGGCTAGCTACTCAGCAACTAAGATGAAATGGAGAAGTGGAGTCTGACTATAAAAACTGGCAGCCTAGATGGGTCAGCGTCTTAGAGTGAGTTACATAACCCTAACACGGCAATATCACAGCCACGACGTGGCTTTAATACCACTGCACAGTTGGTATCTATCATTGAACCACGTGCGTATTTAAGGAAGGCTTGACAGATTTAAAATAAATGTAATGAAACAATAATTCAAGTAGCTCACATTCCCTCCAGCTGCTGAAATAAATATGTTACTCCACCACTGCTGTACCCTTTCCTTATGGGACCTTACCCTGACTCCACATCACTGCTGTGCTGTGGTCTCTGACATGAAAATAATTATCATTTGCAGTATAGAAGAGGAGCAGCTTCCTTATAATACTTACGTCATTTAGGTTCCCGGTGTAAACCACGCAGCATTACCTGGGCATTTTGCCAGGCATATTGCCTGTACCACCAGTGTCCCATGTTACAACAATCCCTAAAAAAGCTGCCACTAAGTTGAGGCACGTTGTTTTAGGTGCTGCATGTTTGTGACTGCTGCAAGCATTTGGCAGCTTCAAACTCCACAGAATCCACATTTTTTTTACACTCCAGCTTAGTTTGGGGCAAAAGGACAAGTCTTCAGGAGCCCTGCAGTGCTGCTGGCCATAGCCTGTAACTTTTCATTGCTACCTTCCTTCTGCATCATCCCCCTGTCTCTTCCTTTTGGCTCCTTTTTGCTTTCTACCAATTCAGACATTTCTTTCCAACCCCAGCTCTTCTTGGTCTGCTGCTCCTAACTGTGGTCTTTAAAGCATTCCTTGAAGACGTCTCCTCTGCACCCTGAAAGTTGTTGCCGGCGGGTTTTGAGGACGTGCTCGGTGTATGCATCACATCCTGTTTGTCACTTAGATGACAGTGCTCAGGTCCCAGTCTGCAGCTGTAAGACACAGGCAGAGCTACAGCTGCTGTTCACTGGAGATGTAATTTTGGATTCCTTCAGAAATGAGATGGCCTCCCTAACCTTAGTCTTGCTCTCAGTAATGCCTGTGGTATAACCACACTCAACAGTTTGTGGTTTGGATTTCCAAGAGAGCAATTCCCGTTGAGAACACGACTGCCATCGACACAAATGGCAAGGCTGCAAGATGTCTGCATTCAAACATGGCCATTAAGCCTAGTCAGACAGCAAGACCAGTCAGACCCCTGTCTGCAGGCCAGTACTTACTGAAATTAATATTTCTGAACCCTTGAGATGGTTCCACTGGTGTCAGCGAGGGCCCTTGCGTGCCCCCACTCATCCTCCCTACAATAAAACCCACAGATGTCTCTTCAGCTGAGTGTCACAGCCACTTCTCTCCTTTTTCCATGCTTGGTTGTTCTGCAGAGGTATTTGGAGAAGAGGAAATGCCAAGGGTGGGGAGCATTTTGCCTTGCTGCTCGTATGTACTTTTCAATAGAAGGACAGAGGCCGGATGGCCGGGCACTTTCGTAAATCCTGCCTGCAGCCAGTGCTTGCTGCGGCCGCCTTGGTCACATCTCTCCCCCTGAGTCCCAGCTCTTTGTTACTTACACAGGGATGTAAAAGGGGTGCAAGGGGAGTGAAATGAAGGCACCTTCTGACATTATTGCCTCCATCCGGAGGGGAGGAATACCTCCCACATATGTCTCCAGCAGGTGGCAGCGGCAGCCCTCACACCGCGGGCAAGGAGGTGGCTCAGCTTTCCCCTTCAGCCGAGGGGGACAAAACCCTGCCCTCCTTGTGTCTGCCCAGACCTCTGACCCCACGGGTAGCTGCTCAGGAGATGGTGACAGCCACAGATGTGATAGGATCTCGTGGCACGAACTGGGGGGACCAAATGCTTTCAGCAGTGGTGTCTCTGCAACCTCATTGCAAAATTAGTCTTGCCATTAATGTAGAGAAAAACCAGTCTGAATATACCATTATTATTATTATTATTATTATTTTTAACAAAGGATGTCTTCAAGCAGGTGCTTGTGCTCTGTAGGTACTGCAGATAAGTTAGTAGAGAGTGTTTTGTGGTGTATTTGTTGGTGCTAGCAGTTGAGTTATCTCAGTACGAGTTATCTCACACCGAGAAAGGAAGAAGCCACCCACCAAGCATTTCTGAGGTAATACTTGCTTCTAAATAGTAAAAGAAGCCATCTTCTCCATTTGGAGGGAATTTCTGTGGCTTTGAAGGGCAGATGTAGAGCAGAGTTTTGGCCCTGTAATCAGGTACTTTCAGCAAAGTACTGCGTTCAGCTCTGGGGCCCCAGCACAAGAAGGACATGGACCTATTGGAGAGAGTCCAGAGGAGGGCCACAAAGATGATCAAGGGGTTGGAGCACCTCTTTTATGAAGACAGGCTGAGGGACGTGTGGTTGTTCAGCCTGGAGATGAGAAAGCTCTGGGGAGAATTTACAGCAACCTTCCAATACCTAAAGGGGGCCTACAGGAAGGCTGGGGATGGACTCTATCAGGGAGTGTAGTGATAAAACAGGAACTAATGACTTTAAACTAAAATGGGATATTTAGATTAGCTATTGGGAAGAAACTCTTTACTCAGAAGGTGGTGAGGCCCTGGCACAGGTTGCCCAGAGAAGCTGTGGATGCCCCATCCCTGGAGGTGTTCAAGGCCAGGCTGGATGGGGCCTTGGGCAACCTGGTCTGGTGGGAGGTGTCCCTGACCAAGGCAGGAGGGGTGGAATTAAATGATCTTTAAGGCCCTTCCGACCCAAACCATTTTAAGATTCTATGGTTCTGGGAAGGTGCCAGCTGGGCTGGCTGCAAGACCCCTTGGTGCTGAAGAGCGCTCAGCTCCATGCCCCTGGGCAGTGAAAACATTTTACTGCAAAGGGAAGTGGATAAAAATTTCAAGTACATTTGAGAAGCCAGACAAGTTAAACTTTTCTGCAAGAGACATTCTGGCTTTTACATTTCCTTTCTTGAGATGGAAGATAGCTTTCTTAATTTAGGCAATGATTTTCCAACCTCAGAAACCACAGACCCGTGCATTTTTTTTGTATACCCTGCCTTCCATGTTGTTGCATCTTTCCCCATTTTCCTTTCCTAGCGTGATTGCTGTTGTTTACAAAAAAACCCTCTTTCTTCCTCTTTTCTTCACGCTGTCTCACCTCAGCAGGAGCCAAGTGTGGGCCCCTGTGCCTGCCACGCAGAGCCAGCTGCTGCCATGGGAAGGGGAAGGCAGGCGACCAGGCCAGCTGCCGCCTGGCAGAGGGAGCTGGCTGCTGTGCCGCTGCTGCTCCTCGGCCTCCAGCCGCTGCCCTCTGCTCCCTCGGTGGCAGCCGTTCAATCCTGAGCACTGGCAAACAGGAGGAGATCTACTTGAGGGAGAGCAGCAGGCTGCCTGCTGGTCAAGTTGATAATTTTTGATCAAAAAAAAAAAAAAAAGGAAGGAAGGAAGGAAGACAAAGAAAGAAAGAACCAAAAATAACCCATGAAGTTCCGAGGTCTCTTGTGTGTTGGTTCTTAGGTGCTATTAATTTGCACATAGTAGCATGAAACTGAAAAATGGACTGGAATGAACTCCTGGTATCGGGGCACATTATGTTTACTGTGTGCCTTCAATTCAACAATGTGCTGAAGGGACCCTTGCATTTTCTAGATATACACCATGTGGCTAAAAGTAACTGGTTTTCACATGCAAATAATTAAGTCCATTTAAATTTTTTAAAAGTTTTACCACTAAGGAAGAAATGCATGTGTTGCAAGTAAGGAGTAGAGGAGAAATCATTCAGAGTTGTGCAGCTGACTTTGTGCTGTGGCGGTCAGCCCTTTCCCATGTGCTTGTCTCCTGTTGATAACGCCTGGTGTTATGCATATGCAGGAAGGCAGAACGTGCAACTGGACAAGAGAGCTGTATACATAGAGGAGAATCTTGACCTTGCTGCTACCTCAGATGTTGCTGTTCCTTCTTATTTCTGCCCATGTATCCTTAGTTTCTTATATAGTCCCTTTTCTAGGCAGTATCAGAGACTGGTCTGGGGTCTGGGCCTCTCTTATTTTTATTTTATTTTATTTTATTTTATTTTATTTTATTTTATTTTATTTTATTTTGGTCCTGTTTTTGGTTTATACAACTTCTGATAGATTCTTTATCACCTGCTCCCAGCAAGGCAAACTGCAAGGCTGCTTCCCTTCTGTAGCAGCTGTGCTGGAGAACTGCTGATGAGGAACAAAATGGGAGCTACTGAGCAATCATGAGGAGACTGGCTATTAAAAAAAAAAAAAAAAAAAAAAAAAAAAAAAAAGAGCTAATTAGAGCATAGAGGAAGAGGCAACACTTTGTGCAAAAACACCAGAAGGTAGGCCCTCCAAATCCCATACGCTCCCTGTAAATAGCTATAATTAACCCAATAGTATTCACTTTATCAATTAAAATTTAATTAATATTTTCTGTCCTTGACAATCATATTAAAGGCAGTCAGGAAAACATAGTGGCAGCTGGGCTTCTGCAGAGAGCAGTTGCAGTCAAGAAGAGCTACAACAACAGAGGCATGGGAGACGCCCCTCCATCTATCAGTTGTACCTGTGTTAGAACTAAAACTGGTCACCAAATTGCTGACAAAGGAGGGAAGGATGGCAAACTGTGAGACCCGGTCTTCTTCTGCAGTGACAGGCAGCGTTACACTTCCAGGCATCACCCTACAAATGCAGCACCCACCTGGGTGAGAGAGAGGAGTAGTGAGAAAATGAATGTTGTTGTTACTTATTTGGCCTTACCACCCACTGAGGGCTTCTGTACAGCACTTTGTTCTACCTGGTTTTTGATGTTCTGTTTGGTACTTTGCCTTGGTGGAGCAAGCTTAGCAGAGATATCCCTTCTGAACTCCACGGGCCCTATCAAAGCAGTAAGGTTATTGCTAAAAATGGTGTGTCTGTACTAGCAGCTTGGCACACTCCTGTTTTGCTCCAGGGACAGGTTTCCTGGCCACTCATACTGCCTGTGGCAATTAGTGTTTGAGCTCTCTTCTGGAACAAATCAGTTGGTATCCCAAGGGGAAACCTGAATGTAGTCAGCTGTGTAGATCACTCCAGGGTTTGCTCCAGACAGACAGGATAAATGTGGAAGACACCAAATGTATTTCCTTCCAACCAGAACAGTGTTTCAACATAATTCCATTTTAGGCTGTAGCATTATTTGTCCTCTCCCCCCATCCTTTTCCTAAGACACACAACAATTTTTTTTCTGGCATGGTAATGTTTTTAACCCAGCGCAGCTCTGCTGGCCTGCTGTATAAAGCTGTTATTATTCTGCATGCCTTGAACTGAAAAAAATACCACCAAAGCCATGCACAGAAAATAATGAATGCTAGCCACAGGGTCGTAAGAGAGGACCTGAGCTGAGCACCACGCAGCATGGCTGCAGCACGTCTGCTCAGCTCTTAACAGCATGGTCATGGGCCGCTCTGCAAAACTGGCCTGTGGGTGAGCGTCTGCAGGGCAGAATGACTGTGGGGTGAAGCAGGTCTGTTATTCCTCTTTTACCAGGAGGGTACAGACTGAATCAGCAAGATTCATGGAGTGTGTTGAAACTAGGTCTCCCAGGTCATGGGGAGAAGGCTTTCAGTACAAAACTGTTAGACAAACACAAGCAGGGAGAGGAGATGGGATGCAAACACCGTCACCACAACCCTCTTCTTGTCTTCTCTCCACTCCTCTGTATGAAACATGGTGGGTTAGGCATGTTTTTTATACACATAGTGGATCAGGCCCTTCAGATAGCCAAGTGACATGCTGTTTCTCAATCCTAGGGAGGCGGGCACCAAGCTTAGTGTTATGAGGTGAGAAGTGCTTCTGAGCACACCCAGAAGCAGAACTGGAGGATCCTGGTGGACGTCAGCGTTAGAAAAGCTGAGTGTCACAACCATAAGTCTCTTCGGCCTCTAGGCTTCAGTGTGTAACTACACCCATCACAGAGCTTGTGGGCCTTGTGGGCCTTGTCCTTGTGGGCTCTCCTATGGTTACACAAGAACAAGCCTCAGGCCTACCACACCGTGAGCTACATCTTCCACCAGCTGTGTGCTCCCAGGCATGTCCTGAAGGGTGATGGGGATCAGGACAAGCGAGTTCTCTACCCTGGTGGGACAAGAAGTGCCTCTGGTGCCATACAAAGGTGCTTACACAGGGCTGGCAGACTAAGGAGACGAACACGGACAACAGCCATTGCTGCTGCAATGGTTCTGTCCACTTCAGGCTGGGGCATCTGATATACGGCAGAGTTGAGAAACAGCCCCACAGAATCTCATGTTGCCATATGTTAGGAAACAAACCTGATCCGTTGTTGTACTGTTGGTAATTCCAGATAGATTTACGTAGAATTGAAGGAGTTGGAGATAGGTGCTGAGAATCACTGCAGTCTTCATCCCAAAATGAACCTCAAAATGAGCACAGTAACTGCCCAGCAACGATTGCTCGAGTTTTCACGCATTGTTTAGCTTGGTCTTTCTCTCTCTTAAGTCTAGTTAAAGATTTTACTGGGTTTTTAGAAATGTACTTCCCCCAACCTCTCTGAAATTCACTAGCTTTTCTGACTTTTATAAAAAGAAAAGCAGAAACGAAACCCTAGGCAACTCTCTGCTAGGCTTTGAATTCAACATTCAGAACAACAAATACATCCAAACAATCTTTGCTTTACTGTTAGTCATTTGTACAAACCTGCAATTAAAAGGCTCAACATTTGTTCTCATCTCTTTCTGAAATTACATTTTCCACTTCCTAGGCCCTGGCCTCAGGCAGTGAATTTTTGAAGCAATCATGCCTTGATAATTAATGTTTAAAGATGAATGTTGCAACTTTTAACACAGTGTGTAGCTGAGTAAACATCCTGCAATCCCTTGTAACAAAAAAAAAAAAAAAAAAAAAAAAAAAAAGAGTATGAAAAAATACATGGCTCTTACTGGAAGCTACAGGTTTTGCGGACATTATCCTTAGAGCTCCCAGCTGTAGTATGTTTGCTTACTGCTCCCTGTTTGCTTGGAGATGTGGGATACTGCCATGCTTGAAAAAAGCAGAAGAAAATAAATACCACATCCAATCTGTCAGTTCTTTGTGCCACTGACTCATCTCCCCAGAAGGCTTGCTGGGAAAGATTAGCTCATACCAAGAGGGAGGAGACAAATCTTTGACAAATGATCAGTAGTAGTAACACAATCAATTCTATTTTGGATTTTACAAAAGGGCAAGAGGATGAGGGATGGAGTGGGAGGAGAGAAAGGGGTAAAAAGAAGGTCAGGATGTGTGTGGGAGAAAGTATGGTCAGAAATTCCCTTTCTCTTTCACATACCTTTGTGTATCCCAAATCCACCTCTTCTTTGTAGAAGCTACAGCTTCCAGACTGTTACTAAACCAAGGGGTTTTATCTCTGATAGCAATCCCTCCTTCGTGGGGCTTCTGTGTGTTCCTCAAGCGCTCCTCATAGGCATTTACCTGAAGTGGTCTTTGTGGCATTTTTGGTGCTTGAAAAATTAATTGTGTCATCCTTTTCCATCATCCATCTGTTGCAACTGAAAAGGAAAGTGGGAAAATTTTCAACTTTGGCATTTCAGGAAGGGGAATGGATGGCCTGGATTGCCATTGCCTACTTACTTCAGGCCTTGGAGTTGGGCATTGCAATCCTGATTCAGATTTTCTGGTAGACACACCTCATGCCTAACATTTCCCAATCGGTTGGCACGAGGCAGCTGCCTGTTCATCTAAGGCTCCCATCTAAGTACTCGCGCAATCCCGAGAGTGGTTTCTGTAAAAAGGGACCAGGGGGGTCAGAGTGTGACCATGGAGGGGTCTAGACATGCCAGGGACCCTATATTGTATCTGCTAGTTCTAGTTCTGGTATGGCCCCTTCTTATCTGATCTCTCCATCTGTTCTCCTGGTGCTGTTCTACATACACAGAAGCCTTTCTAACGTACACAGAGGCCAATGACAAAATTCTCTAGAATTTCTCCAGATGGGTCAATTGGAACAAGAACAGAATACTTCGGGCTGGATTTCCATGTTCTTTATTATTATTATTATTATTATTATTATTATTATTATTATTATTATTATTATTATTATTATTATTATTATTATTATTATTATTTTCCTTTCCTTCTGTATCTCCCAGACAAGAGAAGGACATTCACAATCTGACACAACTCAAGGTCTGCAGACCAAGTTCGGAACAGGTGCTCTGGGCTTTATTGTTCTTTGGTGTTTTTTCTGCTCAAAACAAATGTCTGATTCTACAATTAAGCATGAAAATGGAACCTCCCAAATAATCTTGCCTTTCTTGCTGTGAAGTTCAGGCTCTAAGAAAGATTAGTAAGAGAAACATTCAGCACCAGTCATATTCCTTTGGGTAACAGACAAGTTTCTGCCTGTACTCCCTCCTAGTATTCATTATGAACAGGCATTAGTGACTTCCTAAGCAGCAAGCCCAGCTGAATAATAAATGAAGTATTGCCTTCTGCTTTAATAATTTCCTGTTCTTTTAGCATTGTTTATATACCATCAACAGCATGCTGATACATTCACTGTGTACCCACTGCTTGGCTATTTTATTATCTATGGCTTTCATTATCTGCCCTGATTACTGATCCTAAAGGGAATGAACTAATTTTTAGATGGTTTTACTGTTGAAGCGTAGTGGTTTTTAATCTTTTTTTTTTTTTTTTTTTTTTTTTCATTTATGAGCCCCCTTAGGAGTTTTCCAGTAAAGGTATTGACCTGTTTGTACCAAATTTAAGCCTCCACATAATAGCTTGCTTTTTTTCTGTTGTTTTTCAACAACATCCTGTAACAATCAGAAGCCCAGGGAGCACTCCTGCAGGGTACAGGGTGCTTCAGATACCCTTCATGTTAAACATGACACAGATTGTTCAGCATTTTGCTGAACTGAATCTTTATTGAATCCCGTGGTGTGAAAAATGCTTTGGGACTAAAAGCAGTGTGTTTTTCAAGAAATGCTTAATCCTAAATGGATCATGCAAGTAGAGTGTGATAGAGACTCCGCTGCAGTTAATGAAAAGATTTTGTTTGACCTCAGTGGGCTCTCAGACAGGCCAGGAACATACGCTTGCCATTGCTAACAGCATTCATTTAGTAGAGTTTCCCTTCCTAGATGGGGAATTAGTTTTCTTTCTCTGTTGTTCGTACAGAAAGACTGTAACAGCTCAAGGAGATCATGCAGGAGCCACAGTGTTTAGAAATGTAGAGCTGCTTTTGAAGAGAAGATACCTCCCAACTCCATGTCTAGCCATTCAGCTGTAGTCCAAACAAGCATCCCCACCAGGCTTTTCAGCTGGCTCCTTGTAACAGTCCGCATCAGTCTGCTGTGCACACTGCCTTGCAGGAGTGAGGGCCTGTAGAAGAACCCACATGAACAAGCAGAAAACAGCCACCTCACATTCCAACTCACTTGTGTGCATCGTTCACACTAGTGAGCATGTACATTAGGCCCTTCCAAGCTCATACATCTAAGGTTGGAAGTGTCTATTTTTTAATTTATTTTTTCTTGTAGGCTGCATTCCCAGCTTATTCCAAATCCTGTCCCCAGCCTTAACATCCTTCATTCCTACATTGCCTGGTTTGAAGCCAGTGGACTCGAACTGGGCAGGCTCCCAGCCACTTCGGTTGACTCTGGTACATATTGTCTAGAGGGCATTTGGAAAGGCATATGACTGTTGACTTCCAAGGCTGTTTCATAAGGACAAGGACTTGTAAAGAAGCAAGACACGGAGCAATTTGGTCAGGGGCACAGTTGCCTAAGTATCAGTGATGAGGGTAAAATTCAGGGATCTGGTATTCTGAGCATAATGAATTTGCTGTCCTTGTTTTGTTTTGTCTTTTGCTCTTTTTCCTCCTTACGTCTTCACTTGTTAGAATTAAAATGGACAATGTAATTTATGCTCCAAATTCCTTTTCTTGTTCTGAAACCAGCAATAAATGCTGTAGGTTTTTCTAAAGAAGAACCTTTCTCTAAAGGTGCCATGCCCTACAGTTTTCTCCCTAGGAGCACAGGAGGGGGGAGGAAAAACCTCCGGCAGTGACCCTTTTGCTATGTAACCTTTCCTTAAAATGCCAGCAACTGAGCTTCCACAAAGAGGAACAACAAATATTGAAAGAGGAATGTGAAGGACATTATGAAAGACGAAAGCAAGAAAAAGGGATCTGCTCAGACATGTTTCTTGGGGAAGGTGATGTAATATGTACTGCAGAAAATACTTGTAGTTGACATAACTCACTCTCTTTCTAAGTAGCCGTGGCTGCCAGCGGACGAGGAGAAACAAAACCTACAGCTGGGAATACAGCTGCTCAGGTCTTTTTGTTCAAAAGAAATATAGCAGGCATAAAACTAGCTTTCAAAAGATGCCAATGAGGCTTAATTGAATAGTGTCCTATTAATTAAGGCTGAGCAACCAACGGATGAAAGTCTCATTTCTGTTGGGATGGTTTATGGTGATACTGTAACATTAAATCTGGCATACTGGGAGTACTTCAGAGGCTGGTGTTGGGATGCCATGGTATGCAATCCTACTAAAAGCCCACAAAGTTGAGCAAATATTCAACAATTTTTTTTGGTAGCTATCTTGAAAATGATCTGGCTTTGTTTTAGCTGATTCTCATGTATTTTAGTCAGCTTTCTTAAGGAAATGGTACTTAAATGACTGTTCTTTGTGTGTACATGTGTACACATACATAGATATATAGCATTTGGGAACCTCCTTCCCTGTTATAACCAGATCTAACAGAGAGGCACGGGGTCTTCAAGCTACTGAAGGCATTAAGAATTTTATGGAAGAAGGTAGCTGGATAATGAAAAGAGTCTTGATCTTTTCCACAGAGGAAAGGCTACAGGGAACTGAGTTCTCGGTTGGCTTCGGAGAATCCAGGAAGCCCAAATCTGGAGGATCACTGGGTTTCTTATTCCACTTCTCACAGAACTTACTGGTTTAAATATCTTGGCTACAGCATGAAATGCTTATCTTTTAAAACTTCTAGCTCCTCTATTGTGTTCCTTCTGCTATGTGTACAGAGCAACGAGCTGCATGTACGGACTGAGAAATGACTTCATCTGTTTTCAGGTAGGCTAGTTCATAAAAAATGGATGAACAGGCAAGCCAGAGGTCATGGTATATGAACTATTGTAGATTTATCCTATATTGCCAACAGAGGAAGAGTTGTACAGGAGAAATGTCCATTATGAAATCTATGTTTGTCTGTAGGACTTAAGTACTTGGTCTATTACCTGCTTTTCACAAATATTGCTGTCACTGTTCAGACAAACAGTAGACATGGCTTAATGCAAAAGAATGTGTGGCAAAGCTGCAGAAGATCCCTAATGAGCTTGATATGACTCATGTCATCTCAACACCTCACTTGCTGCACTGTAAATTGATTACAAGGAAAACACAAGTAGTAGGACTGACAGTACTAGAACTTGGAGCAGGAAGGCAAATGACTGCTGGATCCTTAAGAATGGCCGGAGTATTCTTCCTCTCCCTCTATTAAATACCCAGTCCTTTGCATTGTCTCTGTTGTTGTAGGTGGAGTCTGGATAAGAGCTATCCTAATAGCTTTTTAGCTTGATTGGGGCTACCAAGTGATAGTGATCTTGAGCCAGTTTTGAGGAGTGGCACCAAAAAAACAGTTGTTATGCAGAGTGTTGTATGGGACAAATAACACTCTGCTTCCTCAGCTGCCTGAAAATTATGCTCTAGGCACCGACCTTCAATCTGAATACAGTAAGTCAAGCCTCAGAAGTCTGCATCCACTGCACAACTGAGCTTAAAATAATTATAGTTATCAGCCTATCATACAATTAATTTAGGCCACGCCAGGGGAAAAATCTCTAGAGCAAGATACTGTGTAGCTGACACTCATATTGCCAGATCTCTCCCTGTTGCACTAACTGGGGTCTTGTTAGTACACTGCTGAAGTTGGGTTGTATTTCAAGAATTCCCTCAGTTACAGCAGCGCTGAGTCCTGAAAACTGCAGTGGATCTCTGATAAAACCCTGCCCACAACCAAAAACTGTCTTGCTTATTGGCCATGATAAAAGCCTAAGGTTTCTTAGTGCAATTTCATTTTACTTCCTAAACTGGAAAGTATAGAAGACACCTCCTAAGCTGGCCAGTTACTTAAGTGAATGAAGTTTCAGTCCTTTTTTTTTTTTTTTTTTTTCTTATTTTTTTTTGAACTAGGGCAGAAAAACAGGATCAGAAGACAATATTACCTACCATAGTGAAAACTCTCAGTCCCTGGAGATAATGTTTCAAAAACCTCATCTTGGGTTGTCCATGCAATGTACTGGGCTCTGTAAAGAGAAAGTTTCTCCCCACTTAAACCTTGGTGGCTGGCGAGCTGGGGGAGGAAGGGCAGTGAAACTGGCTGCTTCCATTTTGCATAGAGATGAAAACCAGCTGGTTGCTCCAGTTGCCCTTTAGGCCAGGATTTGATAAAACTTCATTCCTTTGCTGTTCCCACCAAATCCTTTCTGGTGTTACACTCATATACACAGCCCATTCCCATTCCTGCATAATCCCCATGCATACTTCTGCTTCTTTTTATAAAAGTCCATTTGTGGCTTGAAAAAGCTCGTGTCAGAAGCAAAGCTATTTAAATCTCTCATGATTTCTTACTTTTCGTCTTTTGGAGCACAGTTGCTAAAAGTCTGAGCATAGTTGTTGGTCTGATTTGAATTTCTTCCCCTCCCCAGCCCTAAACCAGGTGACATTTTTAGGTTCAAATTGTATAGCAGGAAGCACACTAAGCATCACATCTGAGAGAAAAAGGAAACAACAGGATGTGGCTGCAGTGCTAGGTGCTGCAAACAGCTCAACTCCTCGTGTTAAGAAACATTTTTTTTTCCACCCTTGGTTTAGAGCATGAACAGTCCTTCAAAAGCTACCCGAGATCCATTTGCTGGGTGATGGAATGTAGGCCTGCCTAGCTTGCTTCCTATTAGGTTATTAACACTTACTGCATCTGTAAGTGCTGGTTATTGAAGGAAGGGCTTAGCTTTCTACCGGAATCCTGGGACTAATTAAAACATTGCCATTCATATTTAATGAGCAAGTTGTTACTTTCACCGGTAAGCTGGCTTAGACTCTCAGTCCCATAAAGCACAAACGGCACATACAGAATTGTAGTTAACAAGCCGATTTGGGGAGAAACGCAGTCAGAGGAGCACAGCTTGCTCAGAAGCTAAAAATGTTTGGTTTTCTTCTTACTTTCCCTCCCAGCAGTGGGTACTGCGTATGCTAACTAGTATGCATCTCTCAGCAAGGCACCCAGACCTCGCAGGGCCAGTTCTTTCTTCCAGTAAGACCTTTGCATCATAAAAAGGCCCAGACAAAACATCCCCAGGGGAAAATCCTGTGCTTATAGGGACTTCCAAGCCCAGTATAGCACCATTGGCTCAGCTAGCCTCTTGTTCTGGGTGGAGGAGAATGGCCTGTTAGAAAGGAGTGGCCAACACAAATGAAGAAGAGCAAATAAGACACTTGAGGGTGTCCCTAATGGACTGCAATGTAGAGGGCAGGCAAAGGAAGTTTTTCACCTTTTCTCTGCCAGCCTTGGGCAGAGGAGTGGATCTGGTGAGTTTTAGCTCTGTGTATCTATCAGCCAGCTTTGCTGTCTTATTGTTTGTACATCCACAGAGTAAGCTGTCCAATCTTATCTTCTCTGATAGCAAGTCACACCTCATGTAAAATTATGAGATGTACACTTAAGAAGTGTCACATGAGTAGAATAACTCTAGGAGCATATGGGTCCTCATTACCAAAGTTATAAAGCTCAAAAAAAAACACAATACATCAGGCCATTTCACGGTGGCCAGAGCAGCGAACAGTGCATTTTATTCCCAATATTTAATTTAACAAATATTAAATACAAATGTGAACACTGTCGCTTCGATGTACATTCCTGGTCCGGCTTTACTCTTGCTTATAATGATACAAATCAAGAATAACTCTACTGAACTCAGCAAAGTCATCACTCTGCGTAAAACTCAAGAAGAGAGAGTGAATCTCGCTATTCCATTCAATTCACTACAAATGCAGCAATATGTTTAAGACCAATGCACAACCAGAGCTGAATGGTAAATCTCAGGCTCAGTTCAGTACAGAGTTTTTGAGCTAAAATTCCATCTAAGTGCTCTTGAACACTGCAGGATGAAATCATTTTCCTGTGGTGTAGACTAGTGGTGTTTTTGTTGTTGTTGTTGTTGTTGTTTTTCCCCTGAAACAATTAAATTTTTTGTAAACAGAGACCACATAAAATACATGGCTGACTTCTGGGGAAAAACCTTGAAGACTGTGACTTATTCATATGTTAAAACAAAATTATAATCTACAAGCTTCTGTTTTGAAGCTAAGTTTTTGGGTCTATCAGCATTTTTTATTCTGCACCAGTTTTCTGCATGCTGGAAAATATACAACCTTAAGATAACATTAAAAAACAAATCATCTAGGAAGCTCATTTTTTCCATTATGAAAGTGTCTAGTCATGCATTAGTGAAATGAATTAGTCACCTAGCACACCTTTCACAGCCTGAAAAGACTGGGGTTATGGGCTATGCTTTCCCACATGTAACAGGGGCATCCCTGGACACTCTTCCCACGAGAAGAATATCCACTCCTCCTTGTACCTACACCACTATCACTCCACAGTTTCTGATTATGTTTTATTCGGATGCAATCGTAAATCACTCACAATTCAGTCCAAGGCCTAAAACTAACCAGACCAGTTCATAGTTCTGGAGTGAGCTATTCTGTTTGCACTGCTCTCCAGATTAAAGCGTTTCTTGTTGTGACATGGAAAGACTCCAGGTGTGCGGTGTTCAACAGGGAATGGGGACAGCATGACACTTTGGGACACGTATGCCTGGGGAAGGGGGGAAAAGCAGCAGGGAAAGAAAGACACATTTGCTTTTGAACCACTCAGTAGAAGTTGACTGAACAATAGCAACCTAATTCATCACTCTGCTTTCTGGGATTGTTCAGCCTAGAAAAAAAAAAGAAAGCTTGGAGGATCTCATCAATGTGTATAAATACCTGTAGGGGGTGTGCGAACAAGATGGAGCCAGGCTCTTGGTGGTGGTTTCCAGTGCCAGCACGTGAGGCAGTGGGCACAAATTGAAGCACGAGGGGTTCAGTGTGGGCATTGGGAAGCACTTCTCTACTGTACCAGAATCACATATTACTTCCAATTCAACCACTCAGAGCAGTATTACTATCCTTCTGTTTTAGGGAGGGAGGGCTGTGACATAACTACTTCAGGTGTCACCTCGTGACTGCTGCTTCATGCCAATGGCACTGGGAGCATGGGAATGATCTTGAGAACTACTGTGATAGGACTTGTCATGTGCAAAAACCAAGCAGAAAAATATGGATGTCTGAATTTTATGACATTTCACTTCAGTGCAGACTACTGAAGCTGTAGTGGGTTTTGGGGTTCAATACACCACATCAGTCTCCCGCAGAGGATGAAGATAAGCATATAAAGGGGTTGCTTAGGCCCAGGAACTGCAACAGTAAATTCTGGGCATGAATAAGTGTCCCAGGCTTCGGGGCTATGCTGTGATCACACTGGAGGGGAAAAAAAAGAAGGGGGGGAGAAAAAGGAAAAAGGAGACTGAGACTTCCATAAGCATGAAGTCTGTAGTTCTAAGCAGAGTTCAAGCAAAGCTGCAGTGCTTTCAGACCTTACCTGGCACTTCAGGGTTACCATGGCAAGCAAGACACAAAGGCACAATTGCAGCCCTAATGTAAAGTGACAAGTTTCTGTCCATCATACTGAAAATACAACATCTTGGCAAGTTAATAAATAAATAAATAAATAAATATTTTTTTTTCATACTTCTGCAGTAAACAATGCTGTTACCAAATAATAAAGCCTTCATTTTTTGATGGTGCTGTTGGAAGTGGAGAAGGAGCTCATCTCACTTGGTGCTCAATTCTGCCTCCACTTCTGAAAATACAAGTGACTGCAGCTGGATCACTGCAAGCTAAAGTGCCTGGGTTTGTCTAACAGACCTCAGGGAAGCACTGCTGGGGTTAACATATTGCTCTGCCCAAGCATATACAAGTGTATTGCAGAAGGCACTATGCAAATAATGTTCACAGAGTTTATAATTTCCTGTTGGAACAGCAAAGAAAAGAAGGTCATTGATTTAAACCAGAGAATACAAATGATTTCCTGCCCACAAAGCTGCCAAATGCTTGGAGTTATTGATTTTTTTTCCTCCCTGCTGCTAACCAAACACTTCTGGTCCTGTCATGGGCATCATCAGCTTATTGACTAAGTAAACATAACCCACTAAGCTGAACATTTTAGAAATAATAGAAAATTATAGTGGCTATAGTAACAAAATATTTACATTCTGAAAAATAAAAATAAAAATAATAAGGAGAGGAGAAACAGTTTCTGAAGTTAATTAACTTTTATGTAGATTCAAGTTTCTGGAATTTAGGTTTGCATCCAAAAGAGAGAGAAAAGAACAAATTAAAAGAAGACTGGAAAAAAAAAATAAATTCCTAAGGAAGCTGAAAAGGGGAGGGCGCAGGGAAGTAGGTACTTGAAATTTTGAAACCCCAAGGAAAAAAAAAATGTTGGAAATTAGAGGTGGAAAGGGTAAAAAGATGTGGCAGCAGCGTGGTGAAGGCATGTATTTATTTATTTACTTATTATCAGCAGGAGGTATGTGCTGTTGTCTGAATACTTTTTTTTCAAGCCAGAGCTGAACACAGCTGATGCCTGGCCTTGGAACATGTCAGTTTGAAGATAGCACGTACGGTATTAATAAATGTAGAACAATACTTGCTGTCAAGTTGGTTACAAGGCAGTAGCTCACTGAAGGGGGTCTGACAATGTCAAAAAGCATTAGACCAGAGCCAGCGAATGCTTTATACACTGCAGCTGAACCCAAAAGATGAATTGATGCCCTGTATCTGACTTTAAGGCATCTGTCTGCTCTGGAGAGCACGTGTTTGTCTGAGGAAGCGAGGAAACAAGTTGCTTTTCTCTCCTCCTTCAACCATCTGCCCCAGCACAGGAGACAAGGAGCGAGACGTGAGAGGACAAGCCCTGGTGCGGTATGAACGGGGAGAGGTGTGTGGTGGACAAAATGGCCTCAAGAAGCAGGAGAGCATGCTGAGGAGACATGTTCAGAGGAAAGGAGGAGGAGGCCTGGTGGGCAGCCCACGACAGGGAACATGGCCCAGGAGGGAGATGTCTCTCCACCAGGCTGGGAGAGCAGATCAAGGGCTGCGCTTCGCTGGGCCTCCCTGCCGCAGATAAGGCAGCTCGCTTCCCCGGCAGAGATACTTGCCGGCCTTTGGCTGGAAGGCCGGGTGGGAGCCAGCAGTGAGAGAAGAGCCAGTCAGGAGAGCCACCGGGAGGAAGTAAAGCAGCAGATTACAAAGTGATGAAAAATAAGGGTATCGGCCTTCCACGGTGACTTAGCAGGCGTGACGGTTTCCTCCACCCCCTCACTCTCATGCCTGTTGACTGAAGAGTACTATAAGGCAGGGAGTCACGGATTATTAATGACGGCTTCTTTAATTTTATAATAAGTGCCAACTGCGGCTGCTGTAATTATTCTGCCTGTCCGACAACACGCCCTGTGCCAGGCTGCAAAATACCTTTTCTGGAGCACGTTGTCGTGCCGCCTCACATGCTGCAATTGCACCTGGGCAATTTCATACCTAAGTAACGCTGTATCTTAGGCTGTCAGAGCATTTTGCCATCATTAAATGTCACTATCTTCCAGCGAAGGAGGAACCAGGATGTATTTAGTCACTTATTTTTGCAAGTGTGAATTGAGACACCCAAAGTTTATGGTTTTAGCCACAGTGATCCAGTGAGTCAGGACCTGAGCAGCTTATGAAAGCCGGGAGCACTGTCTTCTGCTTTGCCTGCACTGCTGTCATATGAACCACAAAAGGCACAGATAAATTAAAAGTCACGCAGAGTTAGAGGCTTTTTCTATCTGGGAAGAGATCTCTGGGAGTAACATTTTATAAAAGCGATGGCATCTCTTTATCACTCTTCCTAATTCCCACAAAGAAAGAGCTGAGTAGCTTGCAATGAGAAAAGAAAACAAAAACAAATGGAAAAAATTGTGTGTTGTGGTCAAAGACAAAGTCTTTCCTGTACAGCCTTCAATTTAGGAAGTCTGTGGGCATGGATTCCTGCCAGTATTATTAGCAGCTGTGATTCCCAGCTAGCAGATCCTATTCTCTTTTCTAATGGGCCACGGCACACCTGTGTGTTACATGTATGCCATATTTGTCAAATCTCATTACATTTAGCCCTTGGTAATCTACCCTGTGATGAGCAAATGTTTAAAACACCACCAAAAAAGTATCTGGGAAAAAAAAAAAAAAAAAAAAAAAAAAAAAAAAAGTAGTAATAAGTATTGCTATTTATTGTAGCAATAATTTACAGGGAAATAATGAATGTTATTAGCAGTCCTCTTTGAAAGCTACCAGTAAAGGCGTGTCTTAAAAGTGCCAGAAAGCAGCCTAATTTTCAAAGATCCCAGCACCTGGAAGGACCTGTGAGTAAAATGAAGACATCATTTCAACCATTAAAAAGAGAGACATTTTTCCCTCAATTTTTTTTCCCCACACATGTTCAGAGGAGGAAAATATGGATTGCAGTCAGCTGTTCTCTATAATTTGTCTTGACTCATTTTTGGAAGACAAGGTGATTCACTCCCAACTGATTTGTGAATATCCAGCAAACCTTTTTATTTTTCCAGAGATGGATGGATAAATTGAAATCTGTTCCTTAGATCAAGTTAGAGGTGTGACACCAGATGTTATGTGTGCCAAGCTCCACCACTTCTTTTACCCTTTTGCTCTCTCCATCTTTATTTCACATAGCTCTGTATGCAAGTTAACAAGCTAGGTCTGTCTAAATGGACACCTTTAAGTACCACAGTTTTTTTTTTTTTCTTTCTTTCTTTTTAATGCTTCCCATCATAGCTTTTTTTTTTTTTTTTTTTTTTTTTTTGTCTTGGAACAGAGTGTTTTTAGGTCAGAATCCCCATTGGTCTTCTGCTGTTTCTGGCGTTCAACACTTATTAAAATGTCATGAGTATTTGAGGTTATTTTTTTCCCAGATCTTAATTTGCGTTAACAGATTTAGCTGATACTGAACCAGTTCTACTCATATGGGCAAGGACCAACTTCTGGAAATGATCCAGATGTCCAGGATGTTCGAAAGTAATTAGTTTTTCTCAAAGCCTTAGGCTTTAAGTGTTGATCTGATGTATTTCAAAGGGACTTGACTTTCAGAAGAAGGGTAAGGTCAGCATTTTCTGAAGGAGAGGCCCTTTGGGTAGAGTGTAAAGATGGGCACTTGAAATAAACATACCACTTCTGAGAATCTAGGGAAATTTGGGATAGCATTTTATTTAATTTTGGTTTTCAGTAGGAAGTATGAATAAAAGCAAGGTGTTTGTCATATGCAAAAATATGTATTGCTATAATACTGTGTAATAAAAAGCATTAAATCAACAATATGTTTGGCCTTAAGACTAAGGTGGCTGTTTTGAATCCTTAGTCGCTCTATTGACTGCTTTCACTTACGTTGTTAATTTTTAAAGGCTTCGTAAATCAGGCTTCATGCTGATCACAGCAGGCTGGATCACATCTTTCCCCCCCTTCATTTAAGGAAGCAGGCACATTACAAGGGAACAAGCATCATATGATTTACACTATGTTCCTGCCTGAAACATTTTTTTCCTGTGACAGTCTCCCTTGGCATTTGGTTCCTTTAGGTCACTGTCTACTGCATGCCTATTTATTGCATGCATATGGATCGTATTATTGGAGTTAGTAAGACTACAGGCAGACGTAAACCTTATCAGGAGTGGAGTTAGGGACTGTAAATATCCGGGCAGTGACTAACTTCTAATGTAGCCATGTACGGGTCCTAGCCCAGTGACATCTGGAGTACTTCTAGGGAATTTTGTGACAACTTCCTTTTAATTTTACATGGTAAAATATGACTTTTTCTCCAGCAGAGTTATTGCAGACTCCTTGTATTTGGATGTTTTTTGCCATCTCAGAATTTGTGAGAAAGTAAGATGAGTTACAGCTAGGTAGGTCGGTCTGTCGGCTTTGGGAACTTGCTGGTGTCTTTGGCATAATTAATGTACTGGACATAAAAACTGCCGTAGACTGGCATGAGAACTAAGTAGTTACCAGCGCATGCAAGGCATTGCAAGCTCTTTGATCTTTCCATGAAAAATGGTTTGGTACTCTGCACTGATCGCTTACCTTGCAGGTTCAGTGAACCTATTTGAGGAAACTATGTACAGAAAATATACATCACAATATGAAAAGCTCTTTGGCTCGACAGTCCACTTCTGCTAAGCCCCTCTTAAGCACAGAGTATTATTCCTGAGACAGTCAAAAGGATATATTTGCTGTTTCTTTATGAGATTTTTTTTTGTTTTAATGTGGCCCTTTGGAAGCTGGGCTGTGATGCAGGCCGTGGGGAGGTGCTGGTACAGAGTGGAGCAATCCTTTTGAACCTTGGATTGCAGCTCTGGTGACCTCACTCCTAGTGGCAGGGAAGCAAAGAAGACGTCCTATAGTTTTCTCAGGTAAAACGCTCACTGTTGAAAGCATAAACACAGTTTTTTCCCTCTACTTTGGAAGCAGGTTTTCATTTATCCTACTTAGGAGTTCTTACTCTTAAAATCTTTGCAATTCACCTTTAAAATACAAAAGGTGAATGTTCACACCTTCCTCCCACCTAGAGTATCCAATTACTGAAACATACAATTAGGGATGTTAATGACAGATTATTAGGCATTAACCTATAATGCTGTGCTCTAATAACAGCAAAAATGGGTCACACTGTAGGTATAATTATCTTGCTTCTCCAATAACATGCCCTAGTCATGCCCCTTTTCTGTGATATCCCTTGTCTTTCAGTAGAAAGCATAAGCAGCTGTATTTGTCTTCGAGGATGCTCTGGTAAGGGTTGCTGAACTGGCTGGCACATAAGCCTAGCCTTCAAAAATTCTTAAGAAACTGTGATGTGGCATCATTGCAACTCGGGAGAAGAGCAGAAATGGTTTTGGCATCTGCCTCCATTATCTGTGGTTAGGAAGACAGAAACCATTTCATCGAGGGGATACTTAAGAAACTGGGCTGCAGCATCATTGTAGCCTGGGAGAAAAGCAAAAAGGACTTAGTTTTTGATGACTTCGTTATCATAGTTAGGAAGATGGAAACAATTTCAGAGGGATAAGCTGATGGATGGCAGGAGAAGGCTCCTCGGATCAATAGGAACGATAGTACTGCTGTTTCTGCCCACACAGCACTGGGTGGTGCAATAGTCTGCAGGGGAAGAGGAGTAGAGGACTGAAGCTAGGCACATAGGAGGAAAAGAAATGCACTGCAGGGGAACCATCTGAATGAGACTGTAGCACATGGGGAAGTAGATTGTGCCAATGGAGTACCGAAAATATATAAATACATTAAAATGTGCAAGTGAGAGTGCCCAAGAGAGGAGAAAAAGGAAACAAAACTAAAATATCTGTAGGCACCATGTTAGGCTTTGTAATAATTGAACAAGCCACCTGCATTGTAGCGTGTGGCCCCAGGAGATATGATACAACTGAAAGAAAAGGTGGCTGCTTGCAGTCCTTAATCACCCTATTGACCACTTTCACTTTCCTTGTTAATTAGGTAGCAGCGAATGCAGAAGAATAAACTTAGCACGTCTCTCCGGCTTGCCGGTAATATTCTTCATACACACTGTTGTCCTTTCAAAGCATTTTAACCAGGATAAGTTACATCTTTCTAGGAAACAGTCCACCTGGAGACCCCTGAGGGCACCATTTCAAAGCTGGCTGATAAGGATGTTTTACCCCTCTAAGTACCAAAATATGCCTTTTCTGCACAGCTGGAGAAGAATAAAAAAAAAAAAAAAAAAAAAAAGCATTACAACTACTTCTGGTTCAACTCTGAATTAAGCAAATTCCGTTCTACAAGTTGCTGAGCTTTTGGTGAAGGCAGATAGTATATGCAACGTCTTCAGTATTTCTGAACATGCTGGAAGGGGGCACAACTTGTGTTGTTACTTCTCAGAAATGTGGTAACTAGTATATTGAGACTATTTCCTTGAAAAAGGGGAAAATAATACACTGAAATGACTATTCTGTCAAAATAGCTTCTGCTGTGCTTACCTCTTTTTGGTGATGGTACCAATGATGAAGGTATTTTCTAGACAGTGAATGTCAACAAGCAGTCTTTAAAATTTTGTCCTGGCATGTTCTTAGTGTAGAATTTGGCTAAGACCCAGATGCCTTATGGATCTGGGGAGATCAATGGATGGGTTGTATCTATCCATCTGAGCTAGCCAAATAGCAAGAATGTGAGATGCAAGCGTGTGCTTGTGTGTGGTTTCCCTGACATTACCCTTACCTCCTGTGACTTTGGTGACTACCTGGGTGGTTTTCACAAAAGCTGAAGCTGAGGCTGACTCAGTTCCCACCGGCCTGAGTTGCAGAGGGGTTTTTGGAGGCTCCCAGGGCAATATTTCCAGCCTTGAATTCAGATGCTCAGGTCCAAGTTTAGGCCACTTGATAAGTTTTAATGTAATTTAATGATAGTCTTTTGCCACACATATTTAGCATGTCAGGCTGACACCTCAGGACTGCAGTGGTTTAGTGGTTTAAAGGCTGCAGTTGCATGTATTAGTGGCCTGTCAGTGTATTGTCTTGGCCAGGTAGGTAGTCAGCGGCCCAAATTGAGGTAACCAGCAGCGATCACAGTAAGCTTGCATAGGTCAAGTAGCTTCTCTCTGAATTCACAGCAATATTATTGTTTACTGTTTGGGCTGTGACAGCACCTGGAAGCCAGAGGTGCCGGTGGTGCCAGGAGGAGGAGGAGGTGCCTTCCCCAAAGAACGTGCAGCCCCAGCTTCCCCACTGCAGTCAGAGGCAAGTGAAATGGATGGTTGTAGCTTTGTGAAAATGCCCCTAGCTTCACTGCTCCCCTGCCTTTGGTGGAGGTGCCTGAGACCAAACTCTAGCACCAGTGGAAAAACAATGACCTACATGAATTGCAGAGACCAGAACAGAAGATCTGAATTTGCTGAAATTAGGGAGAATCTCTTAAGTCCAGCCTATTTTTAGAAGATCCTCTATGGAGAAAACAAAGTCTAATTAAAAACAGACTTCATTGTTGCAGTAACCCACCATTTCACATGTAACCCTGGGAGTCTTCCACCTCTCCCGGTTTGTTAAATCTCATTGTTAACTCTCTGCGTCCTCCTTAACTTCAAAGCCATATTCTGAATACTACCTTTTCCACCAGATCTTACTATTTTTAAGGCACAAAGTCAACATTGCCCTTATTAGGAAGTTCTGCTCCTTAATACTTATTTTTAGAGAATGTCACTTAAAATAATTTAATGTCTCTTCCTTTGGTAACTGTAGGCTTGGTGTTTTTACATGCGCTAATCTCCACTTAATCTTGAAGAGCATGAGGGAAAAGATCTTTTCGCAGAACAGTATAGTTTGGAAATTGTGCTTTTTTAATTACCAGTTGTGAAGAAATGTGCTTTTCCACAAGTTGACTTGCATAGTTTTCAGTGGTATAACAGGTTCTGAGGAGAGATCTCTGTCACAGATAGCAATTTGAGCTTCCCTCATTAGGATGCAATTGCATATTGTATTTATAAGAGTCCCCTAAATGCATTGTCTTACAGTTACTCCCTTTGTGGCAAATGAAGTCTATTTTTTTTCTTTCTTTCTCTTTAATACCCTTTCTCCTTTGCAAGCTGTAAGTAATTTTCAGAAAGTCTCAGGACACAAGGCCAGTCTCTCAGCACGTCCCAGCTTCCTTTCTCTAATGTGCCACCTCTGTGGCATTTCAGCAAAGCAGCCGATGGGAGCAGCAAGCAGTGGGCCAGAGGGCAGGGATCCTAATGATGAATCCTCACCGTCAACAATTCCATACCATGTTTCGGTCTTCCACAGGCTGACACCATTAGTATCTCCTGTGTCATCACCCAAAAGTCAGCAGCAGCTGCATGCTGAGGATGTTCAAGGATCTGAACACAACACTTGGACATCCATCCCACGAGGGACCGTGATGGTAATGAAATGGATGGCAGCCCCCTGCGAAGGGCCCACCAAGGCTCCAAGGACACCTGTGTCCTTGCTTTGGAAGCTCGCAGGCAATTGTGGGATTAAAGAGAAGGTTTACAAGGTCTTTGGAGACTTGTTAAAATGCACAGCTCTCTGACCCTTCTCCTACAACGTGCTGCCCTAGGACTAGGCCAGGAGAAGAGCTGAGAACTGAGTAGAAGGCTAGCCTGGAGACAGGTAAGCCTGGCCGCTTGGCTTCCCGGTGTGACAGCAAGCAAGCGATGGAGATGTTCTCCGTGCTAGGGCGGCGAGGACCTCTGCAGAGGTGGTGCGGGCAGGTGACTAAAGCCCTGCAGGCGCTGGGTGACTCAGGCGCCCCAGCCCCAGCCCTCCGCGGCCCTGCCTCGCCGGGGCTTGCGACGGGCGATGGCTGTGGGCAGGGGAGGCGCGCAGGGCAGCAGCGCCTACCGGCCTCCACATTTCTCGGCTGCCAGACCACATTCCTGGATGGCACTGTCTTGATGTGCCATCCTCAGGGTGCTCGCAGCCCTCGACCCTCTCACAACACACCATGTGTGGGCCGGGGCCTGGTGGGCTGGGACGCAGGGCGAGTAGAGGCGGCGGTGAGAACCAGCACGAGCACGTGGTCGAGTGGCAAGAGGTTCCTCTTCCTCTCCTTCTGGCTTGTTCGGGTGCAGCCAGACCGTGAGACTGAACAAACCTCAAACCTGCTGACGGCAAATTGCAGATTGTCTGATTTCAGCCCTCTGCTAGGCAGGTCCCTTCAGCCTCGGTCAAAACCTCCTCACTGGTGCAAGAGCTCCGTGTCCTTCCACTTCTACTCAGCAAACAGTCGGCAGCACCCCCTGGGCCCAGACATTTGTGTTCAATTACCTTGAATTTCATCACAGAAAGCAAATTTTGCCTGGCAGTTTCAGGCCGCAGCTTTGAAAGGGGCAAAACAAATGCCTCGGGTCACAGCCTGCTATATCTGATCAGCTCTCCAGATTTACGACCTTTTTTCCTGTTATGTGGTGTTGGCGTTGGGCATGTCCCTCGCTTTATTCTGCATCCAGCAGAAGGATCAGTGTAACAGGCTGCTGAGAACAACAGCGGTCGGCACACCAAGCTGGGTATGTACTGCTCCTTGCAGGACACATCTTACAGGAAACGCAGATATTAATCAGACTGTGCAGTTCGAGGGGAAAAAAAAATGCTGTAAATTGCGATCGAAGGAAAGTTGGAAACACAAGCTAGCAGGCGAAAAAGCTCTTGATGTCCTTGTGAGTTGACTGTCACCATTTCTCTGTAAAAAACACACTATTACTTCCTCTGCTGCAACTTCTCACGCTGCTCAAGTTCCTCAGGGGAAGTGAAGAAAACCCAGTAGAGAAGCAGATCAGGAGGGCATAGATGATGCGGTTGTGCAAGTGGTACGACTTGGGGATTTGGGGCATAAAACAGCCATAACATTCGTGTATTTATCTGGGTTGCTATCAGTGCTAGCTATCAACAGATTTTCAGTAAAATCAGCTGTAAACATGACTATTAAGACCTCTTAAAACCCAGTGAACTAGTTAAAAAAGAAGCCTTCCAATAAGAAATAACATGCCTTACAGTTGAATGCTAGGGCCTGTCAGTCAGTAGATGAAGCTTTTTACTGGGTTATAATCTTGCTTTCCCTCCAGCTAGAGCATGATGAAGAGATGGTGTATGGGAATCCTAGCAAAGAGACGAGCTGAGGGAGGTAGCCAGTATCACACCGACCCAGCACCTGACATTCTCCTCTCCACCCTCTCTAAACTGTGGTTGTCAGCTGAGCCATACCTGACTAATGCATACCTGAGGGATGCTGGAGGTGATTTGCACAACAGGACTCAAATGGCCTTGCCTAGGTCACATTTCCGTAACTGGTTTTGTGCTTCGGTTTGCTGAGCAGCTCTCACTAAGCGTAACACTTAACGTCACACTGCCGTGGCAGCAGGACTTCGGTGTGAAGCCTTTGGGCTTAGAAATCCCCACGGCTTCCCCATGTACTCAGATGTCTATGTTCCTGCATGAGAAAGGGCAGTCTTTAGTTAATCTTTCGATTGTTTAAGTCACTGTTAAGGCCATTCCTCCCTATCACCCCAGCTGGGAGGGAAGCACGAGCATGAGGTGATGCTCAGACACTTGGTCAAGCCCTGTCCTGCCCCAGCCAGGCCTGAAGCAACATGCTGTTCCCCTGTGACAACTTCGCTCAGCTCTTGCCACCCTGCTGCGGGCAGGAGCATTAGATCAGGCTCGTTAGGCTTCATGGTCTCACTTTACCCCAACCACGGAAGACTGGTAGATTGACTTTCTTGGAGGCATTCCTCGCTCTGCTGTGCCCTCCATTCAGATGCTGGGACTGGGACTCGTGAAAAGAGCAGGCTGGTGGCAAGCAAGGGGGGGTGCAGGAAGGAAGACAAATAGGCTTGCAAGAACCTTCCTGTTTACCACATGGCTTAGAAAAAAAGAAAAAGAAAAAATGAGCAGAAAAGAAAAAGCAGAATACACACACCCTAGCTACATTATCTTCACTGGCATAGGGCTAGCTTGGCCTGGCAGCTTAAGACTTGAGGCCAAATTTGCCCCTGCCACAAGCGTGTTTACTTTAGAGGAGTTTACTCGAGAGAGAAATCTGGCCCCTCAAGCCTGAATACTTGCACTGTGCTAGCGAGCGCGCATGGGAAGCCTGAGAACAATGCGCCGGGCCTCTGGCTCCCCGCCACACCGGGGAGGTCATTTTCTTCTCGGCAATTAGTGAAGTGGTGGCATCCCTAAAAGGAGTGAATAAACACATTCAGGCCTGCTCGGTCCCCGCTTTGCTCTGTTCTCACCGTGATTCCTTCTGGGTGTGCGGTGGGGCCCCAGCCAGAGCAAGCCCGGTCGCTGTGTGCAGCGCTTTCATTCAGGCCCGCTTGGCTGGGCGGTCGGAAGGGGCTTTTGGAAGAGAGAAGGGGGGAAATAACCCTTTAGTTTGCTTCTTTTACAACAAATGTCTGTTCTTTTTCTTTTCAGGGAGGGGAAAGATGCCAGCTTCTCTAAGAAAACTGCGGCAAATGGCTATTTTTATGGGAGTGTTCAGCGGTGGGGGATGTGTGGTGATGTATAATCTTATGCAAAGTAAGTCTCGGTGCTGTTAGCAACCTTATTTCTCCTCTGCCCCTTTCATTTGCTTTTGTGTGGCAGGGAAAATAGCAGTGTGTAAGGTCTGAAAAGCACATGAAGTTAAGGGAAGTGTGGCTGAAACTGCTGGGTTCTGCCTCTGCTTTATTTAATCCCTGGGCTGATTCCCTCTGTAACACACTGCTGCACCCATTTCCAAAGGTGGGTGTTACACCAAGGGCAGACTGCTGTGGTCACTGGAAATGCTGGGAGGTTTCTTGGGGGCTAAGATGAAACGAAAGCTGAGGCAGTCATGTACATTTCATCTCTTATTGAGATTTTACAACTGGGCAGGAAAGAGAGAGTCACTTAAAGGAGGGTCTGTGAGAACGTATTCAAGTCTAGCAGTTTTTAATCAGTGAATCTTTGTGGTGCTGGCCCGTAAACACAACAGCCTCTGATGTGCTGAAGATTGTATTAATTTCTCCTGAAGACTATGACCTTAATCATGATCAACATTAAGAAGAGAAAGGAGAGAAAAGCTAGGCAGGTAACATTGCTGTTCACAGACAGACCTAATAGCCACATGTCTTTGGCTGAGAATTCAAAGTGTTAGCTCTAGCGATATAATTCTTTTTAAAATTATTTCTAGATATTTAGCATCAGAAAAGAAATAGGGTCAAGAAGTCGGTAGGACCCCCAGATAGTCAAATCCTATCTCTCACTTGCTGGTACTACCACATGATACTGCTTTTACCTACCCTTATATCAGAGGATGCTGCCAGAAAAGTGTAGCTGAGCCTGTTCCTCAAGCCCTGAGATAAGTTGTGAAACCTCCCCTTCATTTTACACGTATTAATAACAAATCAGACAAGGCTGGAAAGCAGGCTTTAATTTTAGTCAGCTCGTGCCCTCGAGCTCAGGAGTATATGACAGATATATGATCCTCTTATGCTTTAAAATATTGAATCTGGCTTTAACAAGGACATTAGCATTTTTTAATTTTCAGCTTCGGCATTGCTATCTGGAAATCTCTGAAAAAAAAAAACTTCTCCCCTGTGCTGCTGAAAGTAAAGCAGCTCCTTGCCTGCATCGCTGAGCCACGTAATCAGATGGCTCAGCACGGTGGCTATCTCTCGCTTTGCTGCAGAACCGATGGCCCCTGAGCACATCCCTGATTACACAGTGACAGGCCAACTGGGCTGCCAAAAGAAAGCTTTCTACTGATGGCTATGTCGCTCTGTAGCCTCCAAAAGACAGAGAGGCCAAGCTGGGAACTGTCCCCCCCTTTGCCCACACTCAGGGCCATCCCAGTTCCTTCTGCCCAGTGTACTGAACTGGCTCAGAGGGAGCAAACAGTTTCCATAATGGTGGGAGCGGGGGGAAGAGGGGTGCTTCCCTCCCCTTCCTTCAGGCTGAAATAGTTTGCATGCACGTGTTCTCTTTGAAAGCTTGTACAAACATTCAGGTAATCATATTTCTACTCTCCGTCTTTGCCTCCACTCCCTCCCTTACGGGAGCAGTCTCCCTGGCCAACCCCAGCGTGCTCTCAGCTTTCCTACTGCAAGCAGGCTGACAGACAGATCGCTGGGCCTCTTGCATTCGCTACTCAAGGTGAGATGCTGCTGGAATGCCTGAGCTGGGGCAGTGGGAAACTCAAGCCATTTTCCCCTCCAACCTGGAGGCTAAGTACAACATACTTCTAACACGAGCTGGGTGGCTGCTTGCCACTGTCAGTAGGCACTAAAGGGTCAGCATGCTCCTGAGGATGGCCCAGGAGGACAAGAGGGCCTGGCCAACACAGGCTGCAGGCCAGCAAAGCTCTTTCTGTGCCACCAACTAGATGCTGTCTGCTTGCAGGGGATGCCTCTAGCTAGGGAGAGTAGGCAGCATCCCTCAGCCTCATGCTCTGAGAGTAATACCAACAGGCAGAAGACCAGGAAACAACCATACACCTTATTTTAAGCTCTTTGGAAGACAAGAACAAAGTTACCAGAGTAGGATTTTAATTTGTGCACACCCTTAGCTTGACACTGCCCTTCTTGATGTCAGCAGAAGGGAGTTAGGCTGGCATGAAGCATGTCTAGAAATCTCATCTGGCAAGCCGTAAGATGTTTTTAGCCAAATCTCCACCTCCATAGGAAGGTCGGCACATTTCCAGCCTTGCAGTTCTGCGTTGTGCAGTGGTCACCAGTGGACAGCATTTCCTAGCTGTGCAGAGCAGCCAGGCACTGATAAATAGCAATTTACCACAATTGTCCTCCATACGCCAGCACTGCGGCATCCAGTCTGCCGTGCTATTGTTGCTGGTTGACCATTAAATTTAATGGCACTTCCTTGTGCCTCCGTTTTAATATACCCTTCAGGAGAGTCGCAGCTTCACGGCTGCCACTTGAAAAGCTGTATCAAAACCACAGCAAGGGCTTCACAGCAGCAGCAGCAGCTGTTGCTGTCCCACATCAGTGTCTGTGGAATAAATATTCTCTATTCTTATTTTCTCTATCTCCTCTAAGAAGATTGAGTCACATTCAGAACATTTGCAAATATTCATCCTTACACCTCTTTGCCTTATTTTTTACCCCCTCTTTTACAAAATATACAACAGACACGGACACCCAGTCATAAGCTGAACTGTACATCAGTATGGAACAGGCTGTCTGCAGATATTCAGAGCCCTTTTCACTTAAATGTACTGGGTAGAATTGCAGTCCAACACTGCTTCTTTGATACAAGGGCTCGTTTCCTCCTTTAGCCAGATTTATCCTACTAAGTAGTTTTGAACTGTGTTTCAGGGAGAGTGTGGGGGTCTGGAGGAAGTATCTTTAAAAAAAAAAACACAACACAAAACCAAATCGTATCTTTAGATTTTAAGTAGACAGTCTCCTCATTATCCTGTTTCTCTCATCTAGAAGGCTTTGCCAGGACCCAGTATTATCAGCAGGGTTTGGAGCAACTCAACAACAATCCCACTGCCCTGGAAGCCCTGGGTGCTCCCCCTCTAAAGGTTCACAACATCCGACTGACAGATGGGAGTAACCGCGTGGACACAGAAAGAGCTCAGGTAACGCTGGGGAGATTGTGTCACAGCTTCCTGGGGTGTCAGCACAGGTGAAAAGAGATCAGCACTGGGGTTTTTGGCAGGTCACAAGTGACCTGGGAGCAGAAGTCCCATGGCGAGGCAGTAGGATGGGGTGCCAGTTGATTTGGAGAAGCAACAGATTTCCAGGCATAAATCTGTTGCTCCAACAAGAACTAGAAACAGCAAGAACAGCATCTGCATTTTGTGCTGTATGGGCACATCACAGAATGATAGAGGACCTTCCAAGTTAGTGAATCCCCCTCCTACTGCAAGCCACAAAACAATTTTCAGAAACATATTAAGCTCCAGCTTTAAACTAGCTGTTGCCTCCCTTCCCCCCAGGTATGTTCCGTGCTAGTTTTTAAAGCTTTGTTCAGGAGAGGGTTTTACAGCCACGCACGAGGTGTGCTGCGGAGCTGCAGCACAAACGGCGTGTTTTCTAAAGCACCAGTAAGGCTGTGCCATGGAGGAGGACTGCCTGGCACGGGGCTGAGCGCTCACATTATTACATAGTCGCCAGAGAATGCTGCGCTGGGCGCTGGATGTTGCACAAGGCTGACTTGCATCACCCCAGGGTTGGGCTGAGGCAAACCTCACAAATACAAGTCAACTTCCTCTCTGGGCCTGGCCATCTGAAAAGGGCTTTGCATTCTGTGTTTTTACCCAGAGACTTCACGTCCTTAAGAACAGGACTGTCTGTTCTTCCTTGTTTTTGCTAGTGACCCAGGACATCCTTAGAGAGCTCTTCAGGCAACTCGCTGAGGGATTGTGTCACTTTTGAATCATTTTGTTCCTTATGATTCTTCTATTTTTGAGACCTAGGGACTAAATAAGGACAGTAAAGAATGTGCCAGATATTGCAGGTGAAGGAGGAGACTGTCGGGGCAAGAAAACCGACCTTTAACCAGCTCACATGAAATTGCACTTCCCATCTTACTCCAGCCAGGTTTCACCTACGTAATACCCTAGGCCAAAATGTTACCCAGGTTTTAGAGGTTTTACCAGAAACCTTATCTTAGGCCAAAAATATGGGAAAAATGCACAACCGCTTGTGCTGATTGAAGAAAAAGAAGAGAACTTTTCCCACTCATATTTTCCTGTGTCACCCTTTGAGAATGATAGTCACTTGAGTGACTCAGGGTGAAATCAAAACCCTGCCTTCTGCCAGACCTCACCCCAGACATAAACCACCAACTTTCCTTTCCACTTTTTCATGCTCTCAGTCACAGTGAACATTCATGTTTTCATGAAATAAACTAGTTAATCATCATAGAGAGATTTACTGACTCCACAACATTCCTACCTCCTACCTACTGGTCCCGTTTGAGAACTCGGGGCATTTTCCATTTGTGGCTCCAGTACAACCAGCAAGCACTACACCTGAAACATTGCTTTTATTCAAATATTAGACTGAGTGCAGTTAGCTAAGACCTGCAGCACTGAGCACAGCTTTGTTTATTAACTACCCTGAACGGTAGAATTTGTGGCACCAACAAAATAATTGAATGTCTTATTACCTCGATGCATCTTAATGGGCTGACTGATGTGTAGATAGTCAATCTACGGGCTTGTTATGGTTATGGGAAGCTCGAGCATAATGCAGGTCACCTCTGGATCACCATGCATTCTGGTGAGGAAAGGTGTTTGCTCATAAATATTTCAGAGAGCGAGTGGTTTTCCCTGGGGGCTGCAGCTGTAACACAGTACATTCTTTCAGCAGAGATTAATGTATGGCAGAACAGGCGTACTTGTATAGCCACGTACACGTTAGCCATTAGAGGAGCTTAGTGAAACTTTTGAAATGTGTTTAAAAAACAAAATGAGAGTTTAAGTTAAAAGGGGGCAGGTTGCTGCTTTGACTGTAAAAGGAGTAAATTTCCATTTCAGGAACACGCTTCATTGAATCTCTAACATACTTGTACATCTGCAGATAAAGTTACCTGTATCTGGAACAAAATCAGCGGGGTACCTCTACATTGACTCAGAAATGGACCACTCCTGTCAATGGTGCGTACTGGGGGAAGTACTGGGAGAAACACAGAGATGCAGGGACAGAAGTGGTAGGAGAAAACAGTGGAGCAGGATAATTGGTTTAGTCATTGGGTTGCTGAGATCACACATGCAAAGAAAGAGGAAATTCATGTCTGAGGATCTTGTGAAAGGTTGTTACCATCATTATGACAAAAATGTAAATTAGTTGAGAAACAGACTGAATACATCCCCATGAATACAAGTGTAAGAACAGCATGAGCCATTCATTTGGGTGAAATGTCTTCTACAAATCATAACTCAGTATACAGATAGATACTGTGAGCCAAGGGAGCATCTTGTTCCCTCTCACCCCTCTTCGCCAAGGAGATGTTGAGGCCACTTGAGTGGTGGTCCCAACTTCAGTATTAGGTATTGCACTAGGGGAGTTATCTTGCATGTTGTATCAGAGGATATCAAGGTAAGCTAAAAATCAGGCATTTTTTATTTCAAATTATATAATAAATACGGTCCTTATAGTTAAAAAGAAGTGCTAGAACAGATATGTTGCAGTAAAAGCATGCTCTGACTCCACATCACATAGCAATATTACATCTTTGTAGTACTGAAGCCTGAAAATCTCCCTTTTCAAGGTGAAATGCTTGTAGAACTGAGCATTACTACAGGAATTCAAAGTCCATCTTCCACTGCAAAAGAGGAAATTTTATTAGATGAAAATCTCTTCACATGCATTTATTCTTCAAGTTTGTTAGACACTTCTGATAGCTGTATTTAGAAACCCAGAGCTGCAACGTTTTTGCTCAGTTCCCACCAGCCATATGGTATTGTTGTCATTTCATAATTAGATAACCACAACTTACTGGATTTCTGCTCAGAATAACTACGGGAAGCAAGGTTTAAAAGCATGGGAGGAAGGCACTATACTGAGATTTCAGAGATTCAGGGCCAGAGCTGGCCTCCTTCCTAGCTGCCAAAGATACCCCCAGAGGTCCTCGGGCATCTTTTGTGCCCACCTGTGCTTTTCTGGGGATCTGTACCCTGACACGCTTGCTCCTCACTATCCCCTCCTCACAGATGGAGGGAAATAGCAGTTCCTCCCTCTTTCACAGAGCTAATGTGAGGACAATTAAAGATTTAAAGATGTGAAAATACAGTAGTAAGCAAAATGCATATGTATCTATCAGGGTTTTATTTTAAAGCGAGCTCTTTGCACATTTCCACCTGCAAGTTGAAAAAAAAAAGAAAAGAATGCATTTTCTGGCAAAATGATTTGTGGCAGACAAACCTGTCAAACTCAACTGCCACAGCGTACGCGTGGGGCCTACACACGGATCCGCTTGGGGCTCGACAGCACGTTGTGTCCTTGCACCTGCCTGGGAACTAAAAACAAAATCGTTTGTTCTTGTCTGCTCCACGAAGAAGAGTTCCTGAAATCCCTGGTAGGAGTAGCAAATGTCTAAGTGTGCCATGCTGCTGTGGTCCTGTACAGCAGGCACACAGACCCAAGAGGCAATGTTAAATGGCGTGAAATGACACTGGGAGGTAAGCTCCAGAAGCACTTAAATGCTTCAGACTATGAGTGGACAGTCTGTCCGTCAGTTTTTTTTTTTTTTTTTAAATAGCCAAATAAAAGAAAAATGAGCTGGTTTGAACCTGGATGAGGGAGTGTTTGCTGGTAGGCAGGCAGTGCAGGGACGGGGAGGGTGCAGAGCTCCCTGCCCAGAGGCGACGGAGGCCCAGGGGCGGGTGGACAGACCGCAGGCAAGGCACCGGTCCTGCCAAGAGCCACTTGCAGGCTTCTGCCCTGAGGTGAGCAGAGAAGATCTGAGACCCCAGGCTATGCCAAGGGGAGCAGCTTCTGCAAGCCCTGCACTTGCTGACCGTTGGCAAGTGAGGTGGTTATTCTCAGTGGGTCAGATCGAGCCAGAGGGCTGGCAAGCGAAGAGCCTTGCTGTAGATTCATCGCAGAGAGGTGCAGCAGTCTAATTACCTAATTGTGTGTACTCAGCACTGACTCCAGTAAGAGCAGAGCTGGGTGCCTGCCAGGAGCTTTAAAAATCCTGTCGTAGTGTGCTGGGATAATGGTCCTTCCCAGCTGGAAAACCGGCACGAGCAGGCTCACAGAAGTGGTTTTGGAGCAGAGCTTTGAGGAAGCAAAAGGCTCCCCCTCTGCATCCAACAAACGCAGTTTTTCTTCTCCTTTGAGTAACCACTGTCGTACCCTGTCAGTTTTTCAGCAGTCACACTGAGCGATCGCACAGTGTTCAAACTCTCCCAAGCTAGGATAATTCCTTAGCAACACAGCCCGGCTCCAAGGCTGGAGAGGAGCGAGGCAAGGAATGCACCGACAGGATGAAGGGGAAGAAAGGCGCGGGGTCGGCAGGGAGAGGGGAGTGACCTAGCTAAAAATAGCTGCCAGGATTTTATTCAGGTTGCAACAAACAGGAGCATGTATCCTAGAGCTTTAAATCTGGGCTGTGCTACTCCGTTAGGGAAAATAGCTTTCAGAACTGGCACTTGCAAATAAAGCTTTACAATAATTAGGTGATTTTTTTTTTTTTTTTAAGAGCAATGAATGCATGGAATGATTTGTTTCTCGATGCCAGCTGTTTTTACACCAATATTACTGCTAGATTAAAAGTGATTAAAGCCAGTTAAAAGCTCTTTTGGTTTGTGTCAGCTGGCGCCTTCAGGATGTCACCTTGAAGCTCCGGGATGGACAGAATATTTCAGTCTACCATTCCCCTGTGAAAAGCATCAGTGTGCAAGGAGGCTAATGGTCCAAGGCAGCTGCTTCTCCACCTCCTACTGAACCGAAGGAGCCATTAATTGATTGCATCACGCTGTGCACATGGATGCACGCCGGTGTTGCAGAGGACGATGTCCCCAAAGTGGATACTCTGAAGACAGTTTCGTCTCCAGCACTGACCTGTGTCATTATTGTCATGCTTGTATGTTCAGCAAAAGCCTCAAATAAAGATATTGCAACAAGAGTTGCTCTTCCAAAGGCCACGCGTTGTGTCCTGTGTATGCTGGTATTATGAATTTGAAGGAAACAAACTGCCAAGGAATGGGGCTTTTCTTACAATTACAGACCTATATCTGGACATTGGGGTTGCTCTTTCATGGCTAGAGGACTTAGTCAGCTTCTCAAAGCAATTCCCTCACTGCTTCTGCTTTCCCTGCTTCTCAGCAAGGTGTTACCTAAAGCAGAAGGGAGGAGCAGCCAAGGTGAAGCTCGGGCAGCATCCCCCTCCATTGCTAATGAAGCAGTCCCATATCAGGCAGGTTTGCACCATCAATTGTCATTAAAAAGCTCATGAGATAATAAAGGCCACCGACCATAAGCTCAGCATTCCAGGAAGAGGCTCACTACGCGACTTGCCGATGCTGAAGATTACTCAGAACAAGCCACTGTTTCGTATCAGCACTGCCAAAGACAAGCTGGGGAGAGCACATTAGCTCTCCCAGTCCCATTTAGGGAGGAAAACACTCAGGAGGTGCAAAACAGGTAAAATACTGCCATGGTACAGCCAGACGACAAGAGATTTTGCCACTTGATTTTACCACCGCAGCAGCCCAGCCAACAGAAGTAAAGAACTGCCCAACACCAGAAGCAAGTTAGGGAATATGCAAAAACAAACCAAACAAAAACACTGCTCATTCTGCTGCCTTGCAAAGGCTAAGGCACAGGCTGAGAAGGTGAAGAGACACAAGTAATTGGCCTGCTTTAATTCCTTGAAGTAGCATGCAAGCCACTGAAAACATCCAGAGAAAGTATTTTTCACTACTGTAACAGAGCAGCTTAGTCAAGATGCAGCTGGTGAAAACCTAGAGCTAACACCACTCAATTCCTTTTTTTTTCCATTTTTTTTTTCCATTTTTTTCACCTCTCTATCCTAACGTTCAGTTTTTACTGCTAGTAATGATTATTAGTGAAGGGAGAGCTAGAAGAAATGATCATTAAAAGACCAGAAAGCGCTGTCCTGCTCAGCAACGATCCAGCAAACACGGCAGTGTGGCTTTTGAAGAAGTCTGAAGAGCAAATGCCAAAGCAAATGGAGGGCTGGACTAAAGATCCACAGCAAAACATCTCTGTGATGAACCACTGTAGAAGTAAAAAACACACAGGATCTAGTTTAGGGATTACAAGCGGCTGCCCAGGACGAACACCACCTGCGAGACTTGATCCAGCCTGTAGGGATGCCCAGCACACCTGGGAAAGGATTAGGATGCATCAAGGAGAGACAGCATGTCCCAGCTTCAAGATGAAATCACTGCCATATGCTTTCACAAAACAAAACAAACAAAACACACAAAACACACAGCACATGATTTAGAAACGTTCACTCTGCACTGCTTCAGCCCACGCAGCAAGAAATGCACCCGGAGATCTCCTGCCACCTCGGAGGTTGGGCAACTCCGGCTTTTGGTCGACTGCTGAAGACCAGTGGGGCTTTACACATGCCAGGACCTGGTACGTGCTGCTGTTCGCCTTCTCTTTGTCCCTTCAGGGAAATGGAGTTTTTGTACAGACTGTGCCTCTCATGTTCCCCCTAGAGACCTAGGGCTGCCCTTTGAGCTGCAGGCACTCCTAACCAATCCATCCCAGCCATCCCAACCAAACCATGGGTTCATCAAAGCCACGAGGACACGCAGTATCATCGTGTTTTGCCATTTTTTTCCTCCAACTCCAGTCTTTAAGCCTGGAGAAGGAAGAAAGGGGTGGGTGGGGTTGGAAGCCAACAGATGAGGGGAGTGGGACAAGAGGAAAGTCACACTAAAACCCCTGCACTTGTTTTAAGACCTATCATTTGCAAACACTGAATTTCTTACCTCCTGACCTTGAAGAGCCTCAGAAGCCACTTCCTCTCGGTGTTTCAGCTGTTTTAGGCTGCACGTATTCAAAGGGAGCACAAAGCAGCCGGCTGATGTGCTGAGGAGCTGCTTCAGCCATGTGGCTCCCATTAAGCGCGCCGCAGCCCACGGCTGCTGCTCGCAGAGAGGACGCAGGTGCAGCAGGGGCAGCCAAGAGGCTTTGCAGCACGCCAGGAAAAGGAGGAGAGCAAAGGTCTCAAAACCACTAGCAGCTGCTGAAAGCCCAAATAACTTCAGGAGGGCTCCTATGCACCCCTCGTCTCCTCACAGTCTTTTCCACTGAGGAACAAGGGAGCAGATTGGGTTGCATTTAACTTTTTCATCAGGTCATTGGAACTCTAATTCATTGTAATTACGTCGTGTTGTATGCCACTAGACACCGATCTGGACAATCATTTCATTTTTATTGAGAAAACATTCATCTTTTGTTAAAAGACACCCCAAAAAAAGTTATGTTCTATTTAGGAGGCCCTTCTTTTCTTATCAGGAGGGGTAAGGTGAACAGGGGCCTCTGGGGGCTACCCGGTCCCCCTGCCTCGCCCACAGCAGGAACAAATAGAGCAGACTGCCTGTGACCTGCCAGGTTTCGACCATCTCCAGGGAGGAAGACTCCACTCCACACATATTTTGTCCTGGCTTCACTCTTCCTTCACAGGTGTTTGTATGCATCGGTAGGATTTCTGCTCCCCCTGCCCCGAAGCCATCCCTTCTCCATGCTGACGATCCCAGGTGCCCCAGCCTCATGGCAGGTGCCGCAGTCCTTTAATCACCGTAGCCATTTGAAGTACGTTAAATGATTTCTCTTAAATTGACTTGAAAATGTCTGCAGTTCCTTTTCCAGTTGTTTGTGTTGCTAAACCATCCATCATCGCCACAGCCGCTGTTGGATTACATTTGCTCCTTACTCTCTAGGTTGATTTTAACAGCTCCTTCCAGGCGGTCATCACCCCGAAGGGAACTATCAGGAAGGCAAGCTGCTCAGGGCAAGGACCTAATTTATGGCTAACGAACAATAAACAAGTATTGTTTAGCAGAGCTACAGCACTTGCACCTAATAGGAATTAGGCCTGATTAGTGCAAACGGGCTGCATTAAACCAGACGGTTTAAAAGCAGTAGCTTCTCCCAGACTAAGTGGGCTGATGGGTGCCTTTTTGGGCATACCTCTCTGGGTAGTCACAGTTTTGGCCAGCTCATGGGCCTGTCAGCTCACTCTCCAGCTTGGGCAGGTACCTTGTGCTGCACGGGGCACGTGAGTCATTTTGATTCACATCCCATTTAGAAAGAAGAGCGTATCCAATTCTTTCCCATTTGCCTGCATCTTAACCACTTGTTGAAGCAAGAAGCCTTTTCCTATGTGTTTTCTGCTAAACCTCCCACAAAGCTCCCTGCAGCAGGGCCCAAGCAATCCCATAATACTGGTGGTAGCAGAGACCTGTCGCGTTCTTGGCATTACTTTGGAAAGCACACCACACCTGCCTAAGCACCTCTGGTAACTTTGTGTATTATTTTACCAAATAAATAAAATGCTAGAATCTTGTCATTTCTAAAGGGATCTAATCCTGCTTCCATTAACTGGCCTTACAAGGGGGTTCAGAAGCAAGCACCTTTGTTAAAAAGCTCCTGATAGACAGCCAGTGCCTCTCCTTGCTTGTTGAAGCCCATGACGAGGCCTTCCATCCAACATCAGGGCAGCAGGACCTCACTGGGTACTGCTGGAAGGTGGCAATCAGCACGGCAATACCCCAGCGGCTCAGGAGATTTTCCTGTAAGGAGTAGCCAAAAGGCACCCGCGCAATTCAGCCTGCACACTGAGATTACAAATTAACCTAGGGGCTGGGATGCTCAGACCTCAATAAACAGCCAAAGAATCAATGCTGTTCAGTTCTCTGCATTCACAGGAACAAGATAATCCCTTTTAGTAGCCAAATTCCTCCTCCTTCCCTAGTTTTACTGGAAGTGTTGTGGGCCTGATGCTGTGTTTCACTGTGAAAAATCCTCACCTATTCTTAATTAAGAGAGATTTTATCACACACACCTGGATTTATTTCTTTTTCTTGTTTTATAGAAGTTTCAGGTTGTATTTTTATGGAAACAAATTATTTCACTATTACAGAGCTATACAGTTGTCCTGTAACAGGAACGATTAATGAAACGCAGTAGTGCAAAAAGAGGAAATATTTTTCTCCCCCAGCACCTAGCTCTGGCTCTCCGCGCAGGCAGTCATGCCAGACAAGTGGCCTGCTTGTGGACACAGCGCAGTACGGAGGGGATGCCAGAGGGTCACCACTCCAGGACACCTTTCAGCAGGACTTCTTAAACATGGATTAATGCTGATTTGCATCTGCTCCACCCTGTTCTGGACACGCAGCCATCCCGCGTCTCACACCATTCGCTGCCATTTAACTTCCACCTCTCTAACCCTGCATCTTCAGCCAGGTCATTTCCCACCGGTCAGGCCCCTGAAAGAACAGTCCTAAATTTAATGGCAATATATTTATATGTTTAGCATACATGAAGAAAAAAATACGAGAGGATTTCGGTGGGTAATGTGACTATATTTATTAATCCCAAGGACAGTTTAATTCAACATCTGTAAATGATGCATCATGGAGACGTCTACAATGCAAACATATTCCTTTATACTGGAAAAGATTACTGGTGACCTTTGTGCACCAAATATAAATTGAACAAGTACTTAATATACAGAAAACTAAGATATCAGTAACTGTGCTATGTGGGCATTGAGAAAAACAAACGTACAGCAGTTCGCAGAGAACAGCCAGGGCATTGGGACAGGAGACTCCAAACAGCGAACACTGACCCAGTCCCAGCAGCACATTTCTAGCTCTCAGGCGAAGCCAAGCATGAAGGCACGGATGCACCAAGCACAGAGGGGCTGGAGCTGCAGCCCCTTGTCATGCCGCACTGCGCCCTGACATCGAGCCCGGCGACCACGCAGCTGCTGTGCGGCAGAGAAATTGGCATAACTTAATCCCATTTGAAATTAGTAGATGTTGACTTCAAGATTTATTTTTTTTTTAAATAAATTTATTATGTTTTGAAGTGTTTTCACAATGCATGAGGAACAAAAGCCAGTTAAAAAGAAAAAAAAGGCAAAGTCTCACTGTAAAGCTTCTGTACCTTGGCAGAAGTACAACAACCTGACACTACTTCCTTAAACACTGGAACTGTCTTTCACGAACTGCTCCTGGGCTATCTTATGAGAGACCCCGAGCCATGGCATTGAGCGGTGCAAGGCCCCTCTTCCCCGTCCCCCCAGCAGGGGATGGGTGTTAGTTAGAAATGCAAACACTGAACAGCCACCGAGATGCGTGTGGCAGTTTGGCAGCTGGATTGTACACTGGGATCCTCAACCAAAAAATGCAAAAAATGAAACAAATGACAACACAAATGTTGCTTTGGACCAAAAAAAAAATACTATTTGTTACAGAGTTTTAGTTTAGTGACAATCTATAGCCTCTCGCCTAGAGGCGAGCATCGCAAGGAGACTGAAGACAAAGCTTTGCTTCCAACCAGCTGCTTGGCATTTATTTTAGCTGCAATGCTGGCAGAGGCCTGCGCCTCGCAGCCCCACCCCGCCACACGTGGCTGTGGTTGGTGCCTCCTGCACCAAGCCCCCAGAAGCTGCGGTGTCCAGCACTGTCCAAGCACACGTGAGCTGCCTTCCACCTTCCCGCGTTGGAGCAGGTGGCGGCTGTGCTCCAAGGGCAGCCAGCGGGTGCTGGGCCCAGCCAGCTGAAGGCCTGCGGAGCGGGCCCCACAAGCAACGAGGGCTGAGAAGCCGATACCTGCCCCGCCACCACCCCCTTCCCCACCGGTTCTTACAGCATAAGCAGCTTTTTTTCCCCAAACTGTGTCTGTGCAGCCAGCCACACTCTAGGAGCTGCAGAGAATCGGCCCTTCACGAGCTTGGGGCTTGTTCCCAGCCCGAACGCTGGCAGCTTGGCCTCAACAGCCCCTTCCTCAAGCGTAGGGAAAAAGTGCCTCACCGACAGCTTTACCCACACTTAGTGGCACAGAAATTGCTTAAAACATGTGGGAGTGGTGGACAGTCTGCAGTTACACCTCACAGAAACTTTCCTATTACAGGGCCCACCTCAGGCGCCATGTTTATAACAACACTGTTGAACTTCCACAGCTTTACGCACGTTCCTAATGATGCCAATAACACCGCACAGCTGCATGTTAAGGCACAAAAAGCTGAACAAAAACACAGCCCCCTGGAAATCTCGGAGCAGCCAGCTCAGCAGCAGCTGGCCCTGGGGTAGGCCCACAGCTTGCCTACACGCCCTGCTCCTGTGCCACTAACGGTAGCTGCAGGACAGAAAGGCAAGCAAGGGTCAGAGTTACGCTGGCCGATGAATAGCAAGAGCTATCACCCCCCAGACCACTAAGCAGTGGATTAAACGAAGAGTGCTGTCTTGCTTAAAGCATCTGAAAGATCAGCAGTGGAGGTAGGGCAGGGGCTGCAGGCACGCAGCGCCGCAGCTACCATTCACCTCCAGAAACGCCCAGGTAACACAAGTGCTCTGTTAGCTCAGAGCCTTGTTTGGCTTCTACGAGGCACCAGCCACAGATATCAAAGAAAATGTGCACAGCAGTGAGAAGCTATCTACAGGAGGTTTAAAAAAAAAAAGAAAAACAAAAACAGGAAATGTCTAATTTTTCCAAAGTATGTAAGTAAGGCATCTCTGCTTTGCAACATAAATTACATCCGAGCTCAATTCTTGAAGGACTATTGGATGCTTTCTTAAAGGTCTTTGAGGAGCAAGGTGTTGCCCTACCTACATGAACATTCAGCGTGTAACTCCATAAGGGAAGAAGCCCGATAGATTAACTTAGGCACTGCTTTTCTGATGTGGCTACGAGCAAAGGCAACCAGACCACTGGTGTTAGGGAAAAATTCACGTTGCCACACTCAGTTTTTTTGTTCAGATTTCTTCTTTACTAGTGCTTTTCCTCCCACCCTTACAGCAACACTAATCAGATCCCCGCAGCACTGTTTTTGTTATTAATACTGTTTACCTTTTGTGTGAAGGAGCTGTAACACTAGCACAGAAAATCCTGTTCGCTAGGAAGAGAACATTCCCAGTACATTTGAAATGAAAAGGTCTGTGGCAACACAGAAGGAACAAAAGGGAAAACTAGCTTCAGAGTTTCTGTTCATTATTTTATAGCAAGAAAACTTTTGTCATGGTTTATTATAAAGGAACAGCATAGGAAACCAAATAAATAGTTGAATAGTTAACAGTACGCAATATAATAGTACTAAACTTCAATTACATAAAAATTAAACTTTGGAACAGCAACGATATTAAAGACTTCTTAGAAAACTAGGACTCAGTCCAAGACCCTCAGACTTGTGCATTGCAAAACCCTGTCAACTCTGATGCCTGGTTGGTCCCAGCTTTACCCTCCGAGGGACCGTGTCCACTGAGAACTCTGCCCCATCCACGCAGCTCCCTAATCCCACTCTGCCCCATCATACACATGCAGTTTTTCCAAGCGTCTAAGGGAGAGCGATTGGGAAGCATGAGGTATGAGTTGTGCTTCATTGTTTCAGTTCAGGAAGAAGATTCTGCTTCCTCTGATAGTTACACTGAGCAAGGTTTGCAATTTAGCCTAAGGATGCTTCTTTCTTCCTTAAAGCAGCTGTTAAAGGAACAGAAAGAAGGCAGCAATGACCTCATGCTCCCAGCAAAACCCAAGCTGAGTTCCGGGGGTGGGGGGGGGAAATCAAGGGCTGATTTATCCTAAGTCTGATAACTGTCTGATCTAACACGTTGAAGTCAGTGGAGAGAAGTTCAGTAACTCCAGCAGAGCTCCAGCAGACCCTGTGTCACTTTTTTTGCCCACGCATCAACACTATGCAGACACACTGAGCTGTGCTGTTAGTGCATCTAGCTCAAACAGGAGGGAAAGGGAACAGTCTCTGCTGGTTCTCGAGACTGACTTGCTAGTTCATTTATCACTCTCCAGAGCAGGATTTTACTGTGCTCTCCCAAATAAATAAAATCATCACCACTCTATCTGGAATTGTTCACTGATACAATTTCTTTACCTGTGGGACATATGCATCTCTTGCTAGGGGAACCCAGCTCACTGTCTGGCTATACACCAAATAAGTCTGAGTCTTTGGACTTGATGAAAACAAAGAAATATACACAGAGCGTAGCTTTGAAATCTGTATGTCAAACCAGTCAGATTCTCTCGTACACTTTAAGATCAGCAGATAGCTCCACTGAAGTCAGGAGTGCTAAAAGGTGTTTGAGGAAAACCCAGCATTATGAATTTACTTTGAATGACAAAACGTCTCCTAAAATATACTCCTCTTGACATCTGTCACTGAAACACCTGCTATGTCAACTTCGCCAGAACATTAGAACAATTAACAAAATTGTCTGCTACTCAGAGACAAAAAAAAAAGGAAATAAAAAATGCAAACAAAAATAAGCTTTTATCTTCATTAAATTCATGTCAGCCACTTGAAATCTTGTTTAATCTGTTCCATGAAATTAAAAACTTGGCACATTTTCCTTAGATGCCACCTATCAACATTTCTTTTATCTAGAACATTTACTGCGTATCAGAGATTCCCTTGGCTAAGATATTTTTGTTTAGCAGAAAGCACTTCCTTCCAGTTATAGCTATGAAGCGCCACACAGTTCAGTAAATGAATTCTCCTGGTATTTCTTGCAGCAATGGTTCCTCAAATTTAAATCGTTTGGAAATGGCTTTCTGCTCAGTTGCTTTTTCTTTTTCTGACTGCCTACATTGTCCCAGTGTATACGAAGCCACTACAATTAGTTCTTCCGTCACTATTGATTCATCCTCCTCGGTTTTCTCAGCATCAACAGATTTTTCAGAGGCAGAATCTGCATCTTGCTGGGTGACGTCACTGCTCTCCCCTCCTGCACTCTCATTCCAGGCCCTGGAAATAGGTTCATCACTTTGTTCTAGCCATGGATGTTGAAGACATTCCTCAGCAGTTGCCCGGTCCCTGCAGAGGAAGGAAAGCATTAAAAGGAATGTCCAAGGGAACTTGAAACCTAATGCCTCATGTAAGAGATTCATGCAATTTTTCTCCAAGGATATGACTGTACTAACCCGACAGAACTACTAATTTAAGTGTGTCAGTGATTACTTTTTACCTAAGAAGCCCAACAGCAGTCCAAGATGATGCACATGATGCACTGTTAATATGTAAAATAAAGGAATTCATAGATCCTTAAATATCACAGTTTACTGTATTTCTGAACAACTGTCACAGATTTTCGTTTAAAGTATGAAAGTGATCCCATCCTAACGTTGAAGTATTTCCACAAGAAAGAGAAGACACACAAGAAAAAGCGGACAATTTCAGTGGTTGATACACCACAGGAAAAGTCATGGGAATTGCACAGGAAGCACTTTGTGTTTTGAGAGCTGAAATTTCCAATGTGCCCCCCATCAAGAAAGGCACACTAATGAAGTAGGGAAGAGTAGGGTACTCTAGCAACTCACCCAGACTAGAAGGCGCAACACACCTTAGCTCATTTAAAAGACACCAACAAGGTACAGAAAGCCAGTACACTGTACCACAAGTTATACTTCATTTACAATGTTCTGACATGAATTTCAGGTTTTATTACTAACAGTTGGCCACATTCAGAACATGCAAGTCAGGGGGGAAATGGAGAACTTCTCTTTTCATTTACAAGAAAATAAAAGTACATAAAGAAATATGAATAATCAAAATTCCCTTATACTTTAAAGACGTAAATGCCAGCATGCATCTATATTTAAAACAGATCTGGTCCAACGTATTATTATATACAATTGTCTGTTTTACTTACTCGGGTTTCTTAACCAGCAAAGTTTTGATGAAATCCACAGCAGACTCTGATATGAGGTCAAAGTCTTCTCCAGAGTAACTTACATTCATTTGAGATATATTTAAGAATGTTTCCTGTTTATCATCCCCTAAGAAAGGCGATATCCCTGTTAGCATAACATATGCCAGTACTCCAATGCTCCTAAATTGACAGTAAAAAACAAGAAGTTTATTTTTGTTGTTGTAGTTACGTATATAAACTTTTGAATAAAGTTATAATGATCGTTAATTTGCTCAACTTACCACATATCGGTTGCTGTACTGATTGGGTCATAACTCAGTATTTCAGGAGCTATTTGGGGGAAAAAGCATATTTTTTTTTTCATATGCAGACATGATATTGTAGCTATACAATGCAAAAATAGGCATGTGGTTAAATTTAATATAAGCCACTTGAATCATGATAGTCTTTGGAAATGGATGTTTCTACTCAAGTTATTACAACAATTACAGTGTTCGTTAGTTTTAAGTTAAAAAAAACTTTGCTTTTTATTGCTATATTCAGAAGCAAGGCCAGTCTTTTTACTAATAGAGGAAACTATAGAAACTTTATTGAAAAATAATTTCAATATCCAGCATTCCATATTCCATCATGAAAACTTGGACCCATAAAGAAAATACTACACAACTTATCAAAGATAATTTCAAGCAGATTTTCAAGGCCTGGAACAATTTATTTATTTTTAAATGGAAGTGATACAAACCTCACCAAGCTAAAATACTGTACTCAGCACGAGCGTATCCCTTTCAACCTCTACTCCAAGTAATGCTTGTTATCACTGCTCAGAATCCTCTAAGCGAGTACTCATGAACACAAGCACACAACTGGCAGTCATTAAACTGGCAATTAAGCTTTTACAGCAGTACCACATCCAAGCAATAACACAATCTTTTGACACCATAACTACACAGCCAGTCTGGCATTCACCAAATTTTGAGAAAATTCCCCATTGCTGAAGTTCCCTCCTCAAGGCTACCTCAATGTTGTGGTAACAACTTACCTACGTATTCTGGAGTTCCCATAATTTCCCTTAGCTCTTCACTGCTCTTCATTATTCTGGAAAGGCCAAAATCTACTATCTTTATGTCTCCCAGAGGAGACTTACTGGTTAGGAGAATGTTTTGCGGCTGAAAAACAAAGCAAGAAGACCTTGATCACCCAAATCTAATACCTATAACACCATAACATTGCATAATTATTTCAGATCATGAGCAACACCAATACATTACATTACATGTACAGCAAACAGGATTTTTTTTAAAGTTATTATTATTTTTAACTGAGGGTGAGCTTGAAGAGACACATAGGCTCAAAGCAGTAGCAGGATTTCCTGTTTATAACCGCAAACCAAGCACCTACCTTTCTTAGCTTAGAGCTCACACAAGAGACATGCCAGTAAGCTACCATTTAACAATAGGACATAAAGATCTCCACATTTGGTCTGTTAGCCCCTTCAGACAGACCACCTTTCTCTCCCCACCCAGCTCCAACTTCTCTCCTTGCTTCCTTCCAACAGATGGTGTAAAATACTTCTCATAGGAGGGTGTCCAAAACCAACCAATCATTTAAAAAACCTGAACACACGAAACTATTTTGACTACACCTGTTTAAAGAAAGTCTGTTGCAATTGACCTCAATCTTGTTCAAAGTACAAACAATTGGATTACAGAATACTAACTGAAGAACAGTTAAAAAAAATAGGGCAGCCTGAAAAACAGGTTTTAAGAGCATCACCTTTGGATAAACTTGTTTGCTCTGACGTCACTAGATCTTGGCTGTCGTCCTTCAGAACAAACGTTGTGATCATTCAGAAGTTCCCTACCTTCTATCTTGAATGGTAGCTCAGTTTAAAAAAAAAAAAAAAAAAAACTCTGAAAATGAACCTGAGATGACAGGTGTTAGATTTTTGCAACTGAAGCATATCCTTGCCAAGAAAGTCCATGTCTCCCGGCCTGAGAACTTGCATCGCCATGTATTAGGGGTGGCTGAAAAGGGAGGAGAGCAAAAGAACCACCACTGCGGGGTCGTCCCAGCTGGATTACCACCACCATTTGTACTTCTATTCCCTCAGTCGCTCTCTCTTTATTCCCATGTTGATCACAAAGGCATGTTTTCACCCTGATACCCCTCCTCTTGAAAAGAGGAATAAAACTGTACAAGAACATTTTGAGATCTCGAGCCAGATCTTCCTGCTGCAAGACCTGAACATAGTCCAGTTCTTTAATTCCCACAAAGTTTAGCCACAGTATTTAAAACGAACTCCATGATGTTATCTATCTATTTGCTGTTTGTGAATGTAAGTATTTAAAGCAGCTTATTTTTTGCTTACAAATTGGGATCTGGTGGCCATACAAAGCCACCAGCTTTCGGAGCTGCACGTTACCATATGCTTTATAGTTCACATTTGTTATTTTGTATTTGTATTAGAAAAGCAAACATCCCCAAAAGCTGACCATGCCTCCCTAATTAACTTCTCAGATGTTCTTCCCAGTGGGAAATTTAGTTACTTTCTGAAGAGATAAAGAGAAAGCACAAGAAAAGCATTTGTTCTCTGTATTTAAATGAGGAAAAGTTTAATGGCAACATTTCTTGAAAGCCTTAAGCCTTTTTTAATAATTAATAAGCCTTTTATAATATTTTAGTAGATAACTTAGTTGACAGAAGTTTTTAATCAACTGTTTTTTACATGCTTACTGAGAGAGAACTGTCTCTAGTACAAATTGAGTCATAACCCTAGGAATAGCAGTCATTTTCTTATTCTAAGGAATTACTATGGGGTTAAAATAAAGTGACAGTCCAAACACCAGCATGAAACCTTGAAGAAGCTGTAGCTTTGGATTTACCCTTACTGTCAGCCTGACACAGTCACTCTAAAGCTTTAATAAAAGGAAGATGATTTTCCTGTATCTGTAGAGCTGATTTCCTTCTGGTTCTGCACGGCTGTAATTAATATATCTACGTTTGCTATGTGTTGATTTGTCTGCAAAGACCAGAGATGCCCAAGCCAGAGGCTCTCCTGCCAGCCATTTTGAAATGGGCCTTTCACTCTTGCCAACTAGCGTTAATGAAATGTCTGAAAAAAATGTAATACGCCAACATTTAAAAATCTTCTCTGCTGCAGAGACTGAAAGGTTCCAGTTTAGATCATTGTATGATGCATACTGAACAAAAACATATGAAAAGTCTGACTATACGGACCTCTGAATGGATGTACACAATGAGATTGGCACATGGACAGAGAGCACATGACATAGCCATGTGAGTCTAGCCCAATGTCACGTTAGCACTGAATTAGCTTTCCTGATGCTCTGAACTTCAGTACAAGGGCCAAAATAAGACAATATATACAAAGAGCTGTTCTCATCTAGCAACTTATCAATTATCTGTGCGACTTTCAGAAAAAGTGTACTTAGTAAAGGAGACACCCTATAACCCTACACCTTGCAAGCAGGTTTTGAAATCTTGTAAACTGATGCTATAATGGCAAAATCCATACATTGCACATTTCTCAGTATTCCAGAGGTCTCTGTGAGCCTTTGGCCCTAATATTTCTTGTGACTTTAATTGGTTTCCAGAAGAGTATGACTAAGAATTCATAATAATGATCATCTTTTTAAACTAATCAATGTCTCACCTTTAATATTAATGAAGCTAGGCATCTGATTTTACAATACTGTAAAATAAATAAATAAATAAAATCTGATCCCTAGACGACAAAACAGGAATTATCCAAGGAATAATAGGGTAGAAACAGGAAAAACAGTCTAGCTGGAATGCCCTGGCTAGGTTGTGTAAAAATACTAAAGCAATCGCATATGTTTGCACTAAGAAAAAGTTTAAGGACTCAAATATATTTAAGTAGAACAGAATTTGCTTGGGGATCAGCTGTTTTTTTTTGGTCAACGTGTTAAAAACAAACAAACAAAAAAACAACAACAACAAAAACACAGCAACAGTGGCTAAAGAATAGAGTTATTAGAGTGGCACTGCACTTATTCCATAAGGTAATCAATACAAGTCCCATAAATTGAGAAGTAAGGCTATAATCAGGAGAGGTTCCATAGATCCTGGATACTCTATACCTGCCAAAAACCAAATAGCTGTGCCCTTATTGTTACAGAAATTTGAACTCCAAATTCAAGTGTTCTTTTGACTTATGAAGTTAGTATTTCTAACCCTTCTTAGTCTTGTGGGTGTTCCTTTAAATAAGAAATACTACACTTCTATTAATGCTATACTTACGTATAATAAATCTTCAATCTTAATCCATCTGGAAGACTCAGATGAGAAAGCTAATCTGTAATGTTTCTGTAACAGTCCCCTTCCTTCTTTAATAATTGCATTAGTTCACTTTCTGAATATTGGTGTAAAGTGACACCCAAACCAATTTCAAATAATGATTTTGCTAGTTGTCCTCACTGTACACTACATCTTGAGAACAACAGAAAGGGGACAAGGTGCGTGTTGAATAGCCCTAGTATTACAGACCAGAGGAGAGTGCTGCTTGGGGCAGTCGTTCTCCCAGGGTCCAGGGCAGCGCAGAGCTCTACCCATCTCCATTGCAGACAGGCAGCAGCTAGTCCTTCCTCAACTACCCCAACTTTTTTATTATTATTATTATTATTTTAAGTTCTCTTCTATTCCTAAACTCCTTTAAACTTTACCAAACTCCAATCCAAGTTCAAGTCAAACAGCCGATGAAAAGAGGAAGCTTCTCTTATTCCACAGCTTTTATGTGCTATTAAGAGGAGATGAAAGACTCCCAACTACAATCTACACCCTGCAAATTAAACAGGATCAACACAATACTGAGAGTAAATTAAACATCACTCAACAGTAGCATTGTATTTGCTCTTTCTCCAAGTCAAAAGTGGATTACGTTATTGTATTTTGCTATTAAAAACACACCAGGTTTCAACAATCTTTCACAAGAAACACACTTTTGGAAAGATAATTGTGTGGCAACACCAAAAATACCCCACACCAAAATACCCCGTATTTTTCCTGCCATAGTCAGCACTGCAGTGTACTTTCACTATTAAGTACTGCAGTAAAATAAAGAACAATGCATTTCAGATCAGATACCCAGCTGGTCGGGGCTGAAGGAACACCACAGCTTTAACTCCAGAAATCAATATATACAAAAGACGTGTTTTAATTTTACATAAAGTTTGCTTCAAGGAAATTCAATGGAAATATTTTTGGCTAGCATAGCATATATACAGGCAAAATAGAGACACTAAGTATCTTGTATAAGCATACTGGAGCTTTAGTCCTTTTGATCACTTATTACTAGATAGGAATTTTTCATTAAGTATTAGTACAGTTATTTGATGTGTGACTAAATCAATGGGCTACAGAAAGTTTTAAAGGATTCCAGAGGTGATTTAAATAAATGGTTAGAAAAATAGCCAGGTGAGATGTTTGTGTGCAAATATTACTCATTCTTTACTTTAGCTAAGGCATGGTTCATGATTTGCTGTTGTATATAAGTATGTATAGCTTGATACTGGAATCTACTGGGAGCTTTGTACTACTGCCAAAAGGCAGCGAAGTATAAACAAGGAACTCAGCAACAGAAGAAACATGTAGTGCCTTACTGCATGCTTAGGAATTATAGGAGAATTAGGCCTGTAAGAAGAATTACAAAATTTTAATGCAAGTTGCTTTTAATACTATCTTGCTTAGAAAACTAATTCAACCTCAAAATGAGATAAAATTGCCAAATTGTCATGTTTGCCAAGTGTTTGGTAGTAAATGACAAACCTGTAAATTAAGTTATACAGCATTTTTTTCTGAAAACTACTGAATTGCTATAAACATATTTAACAAATTAGCATGCTGTTTATTAGTCCTCTATGAACACTTTATTCTGAAATGTTACATATTATATTACCAGTGTCTCTGCCACGCTTCTGCTTCATTAAAACTCAAGTCAACACAAAACACAGCCCTATTCTTAAAGGGCTAAATAATACTCAGACATTTTTATTGCACTGTCAGAATGAGTCAGGCCTTATCCAAAGCACACATTCCCAAATTAAGGTACAATGCAAATCCACATTTCACTCAAATTTTGTATTTGATATAATCATAAAAGCTCCCTAAAAGACTTGCAAACCTAGTGCCTAATACTAAGACCCAAAAGTTTATCATTTGAGGAATATCTAGGAATGTGTGTTAATTATGTTAGCATTAGTATGATACATGCCCAGCAAGGAAGCCAGCACTTAAAAAAAAAAAAATAGGAAAAATACAGCAACACTCTTACCTTTAGGTCAAGATGAACTACATTGTTTCTGTGCAAGAATGAAACTCCTTCCAGGATCTGCTTCATAAGTCGCTTGACGTCTTTTTCTTTGAAGGCTTCTTCCCTTTCAGCAACACACTGGTCAAAAATTTCACCTCCAGCAGCGCTATGGAACAGCACGAATGTTACTATTTCAAAGACTAAGCTATAGTTCCTATTTCGCTCTACTTGCACCATTTTATTCAGCATAATAAAGATCAGCAGGCGGCATTATCCAGTAGGGGTATTTTCAGTTATTAAACGTTTGGCAAGCTCTAGCAACCTAGGAAGACTTGTGTGCAGTACGGCAGCTTTGAAGAGAAGCAGAGATCTCATTCATTTAGGTTAGACAACACAAATACTACAGAAACTCTTGGGCCTATTTTGGAAACATTAGTGACTGTGCTTTGAGATGAATGCTACATTTGTTTAAGGGCAGCATTTAACATAAAAGATGTGCCTTTTGTCATTTTTACTAAGCTACATGGAAATTTGGCCAAAGTAAGCCTTTGTAAACACAAAGTAAAATAGCCCCACCCTCAATCCTCCTCCAAAGACTTTGCACACACTCAAAAAAGACTAAATGTAAAGTTTATAGTTTGTGAAGTCTCTGGGGTGCAGGGATGCTTTAAGTTTCTGAGCAGCTTTCATCTAAAAATACTTCTGAAAATTTTAGCTCTCAGAGCTTGATTCCTTATCTTTTGTTTATGCATTTAAATAAAAAACAAGTCAAAGGAAAAATATGAAAACAACTACAGATGAATAATACCACGATTTTAAAGTAGTCCAAAGCCACATGCAGGACCATCTCTGTAAGGCAATGACTCCACAGATGCCTTACAACGTCACCCTGCAGCATCAGCAGTACAACAAGCACAGCAGATGCTCCATCCTCCAACCAGAATGGGCTTATGAACATCAGAACGGGGCCAACTGGTGTATGGATTGCTGGATTACTGCTTAGCAACATACAAATGAAGTTAACTCACACACACTTTGTTTCACATGGGATTCTACAACCACCCCTTAGCGAAAGCTGGTGAATCCCCTGAGCACAGCCTTCTCCAGTCACCCCACACGGTGACGTGCCCAGCCTAGCTCTGCACAAGTGTGAATCTTGGCTGATGCACAACCATCTCATTTGCCTTCGCTTGCTCTTCTCTAAATTTTACTACCGAGGCCATCCAGAAGACAGAGAGGAACATTCAACACAGACCTAATGGCAAGCAAGGCAGTCCTACAAAATGCGAAATCTGGATTATTTTGAGTTTTCAATCAAGTGAGCGTTAATGCTCTGATTCCCCTACAAGCGCATATTCTGGACACCCTTCATCACTTATTTCTTCAGTACACTTTTTAGTTCAAGAAGAAAGGCAGTAATATTTTAGCTTTGGATGGGATTCAGGCAATTTATTCTAACATTCTAAATAAAATTCCTTTTTAAAAGTACTATCGCTTAGAAGTTGGGCAGAACTGAGAAGATGGGCATAGAATATTGTCTACTGTAATTAATAAATTACACATTCTGTTTTAAGAACATCATACTATGCTACTTGGAAGACTGATTTAATTTCTTGTAGCATAAATTATAATGTATACAGTGATAAAATCTACAACTAAAATTACTATATATAATTTTTTATTACAGCAGCAACTCTTTACTATTGGAAAAAAAGCAAGGCAGTACTTCTGTTGCTTAAATTTACAAGTGAAGTTGGAATTATCCCTCCAAACAGCTGTTGTCAATCAGGAATTGCTTTTTTAAAAATAAACACAGCTGAAAATCAGAGAAGGGAGGGGGCCTTATAAGGCCCTATTTTCTGTATGTCTGCTTGGTGGTCATGATAAAACCAAGTTGTGCTCTGAACAAATAGGAACACTGACATAGCCAACATGCTAAGATGTAAGCTACCTGGAGCTTTAATATGACACTTAAAGAATCCTGAATTACACTGCTTAGAAGTCAAGGCAATCAGAGTTGAAGCACAGAACGTCCCTTCATTGAAATCAAAAGACAGCACTAGCAGGACAGAAGAAAACCCTGGATTCAGGTTTTTATTTATTTCTAGAAGGTGTTTAAGTAACCTGTGGTACTTCTGCAGATGCTTCAGTTCATCACCAAATTTAAAAGTGAGACAAACAAATACAGCCCTTAGACATACACACCCACCGTAGACAAATATACTTAGCTTTACAAAGGACTTGCACATAGAAAAGTGTTTTCAAATGCAATGGTTTTTTTTTTTTGTTTTTTTTTTTGTTTTTTTTTTCCTTCTTCTTCTTTAAATCAACTGCTCTATTTAGGATGTAGACAGAGCAACTCCTTCCAGGCAATTCACTCCATCCCAGAATTGCCACATTCAAATAAATAATTAGTGACCCTTCAGAAGAGCACAGAGAAATTTGTTACTGCAAGACTGTTTTGCGTATTGCTGCTGTGGAGTGCGCCGAGCTGACTCCCTGAAGCAAAGCAGTCAGCTGACTGTGAGCCAGCTCAGTCACAAGTGGTTGGAAGTACAACGTCAAACCGAACTCCAAGAAGATCCTTCCTGCACATCCATGCCAAATTTTGCCAAGCTACTTAAAAATATTTTCAACTCTGATGTTTTATATTCCCCAACTACACTTCAGGGAAAAACAAAACAAAACAAAAAACACACAGAAGGGATTAAAATACCTGTTAGGAAAGTATTCTGGGCATGTCAGTGCTATGATTTCAGTATCCATGCAGACCAAGAGTTCTCTTGTGTTTAGAATTTATCCATTTTTCCTTCAAGAGCCAATCTTCAATTAAGTTGACACTTTTCTAAAAATTGCTGTGAAATAACTTGCTTTGTTGGGTAACCCCACCCACCTCTACAGAAAAATTTCACAGGAGATAAAAGCAAGGCATTGCCTTTAGGACAACAACATCTTTAGAACAAGTCACCTTAATGTGAAACAAATGGAAAAGGCCATATTTAGGGGCATAGCTTTCAGAAATTCAGTGTTGTCTAGAATGCGTTATTTTTCTAATACACAGAGGTGTGAGATGCATGAATTCTTTCCAACCTAGAAGTTGCAGCAACCCGTATTCCTTAGGAATTACCGTATTTATGACCGTACTGCTGTACTACTGGCTTCTCCATAGATTCAAGTGAAATCCAAGTGCTGTTCATCAGTGAAAGCATGCTGACACTTTGTTACTGTTTATCAGTATAAACAAGCTCAAAATCAGTTGAAAGTCTGGAGCATTAATCATGGTTACAATCACGTTGACTTTAAATTTGGTGGAGACTGCTTATCTTCCTCTGTATATCTTAATGCACTGCACAAAATTCAACATCCTACTTTTTTTCAAGTGCACTTACGATACATTAAGAGTTAGAGCATATCATTGGAGAAAAGGCTGAACAAAGCCATTTCAGGGCATCCAAAAAATTCAAATCCCCCTAACTATAATGGGTCAGGAACTGGGACAGTCTTCCATAAGCCTCAGCAGCACAAATCCTCGGAACACAGATTCAGATAACAAGTCTTTTGAATACTCTTGATGTCAAATCCGAGTGAGACCATAAGCAGCCTGCAAGGATCAAAAATTCACTTATGCTCTGTCAAAAGCCTCTCTTGAAAGTGTTCCAAGTGTTACCCTTGGAACAGAACTGGAAACTCATTTGTTTTCTGTACACACAGCTTATATTGCAGGGACATCCCACCAAGGTGGCTGTCACAAGACCACATATTCGTGCTCACTGCTAGCGACATTCACAGCCTCCTTTCCTCAGCGAGGCATACACCACTAGGCAGCAAGCATGCAAGCCAATTCACTGCGAATTTTTCAAGTGTAAGGCTACCACTGCACGCCAATGAGCCCAGAGACAGAGGGAACTAAGTCTCCATCTGATGAGAGAACACACGGGCAGGAAGCATTCGTAGGCATTAAGTTGCAGAGGCTTTGCTTTTAAGCTCCTGGTTGCCAGCCAACTGCAACCTCGTGTCCCCCTGCCCCAACCTTTCTGACTGGGGACCCTAAGGGCTGAGATGCAGGGCGTGAGGTAACCAACTCAGTTGGAGGAGCTTTCCCCTAAAACTTTACCGAGGCTCCCACCTTGATCTGATTGCCATCTCTCATACCTGCGTTAAACGCTCTAACAGACGGTGTGCAGACACCGGAGTAGTGCAATTATCCCGACAGCACAGGAAGGAACGTTCTCCGGGTCCAAATAGCTAGAGGTGGAAAAAGTACTTCATGCAGCGTATCAAATAAACCCCAACCACCTCCTCAAGACAGCAAAGACAACTTTTTTTCTTTCTTAAACCTTGCATAACAGAAGTCTATATATACACACACAAGACCCTGGGAGGTAACTATTCAATTCACAGGCTCCTTACTACACATAATGGCCTAGATTTTGAAGTTACACAAAGATGTTTCTCCAAAATCTGACCCACTGCTTGCAATATCCTCTACTCCTTCCACAAACGTATAAACAAAGTGATGACCGCTTCAAGACGCCAGTTCTGAAGCACCAGATGCACTGTTGCTCTTTCTTTCAAAAGAAATCAGAAACAGTCAGGCAGGTTGTGTATAAATGTTGAGCCCAGTAGCTACATTAAAAGGAAGAAAGCAATTTTGAAATCTGAATGTGTCAGGTTTTCCCCAGACACTAAGTGTTTTTCAGTAAACATTTTTATTCGTTCAGTTTTGACTGAAATACAGAAACAAGACTGTTAATTCCAGAGTAATTCTAGACCTTCCATACTGTCCCTTAAGACGAGCTCTTAAACCCTCTGCTGCTTGTTGGCAAAAAGCCTCAGCAAGTCAGTGTTGTTAGTGTGGATGCAGATACAGCCTTACCAACCTGTTGCCGTTAAAGCCAACACTAATGCCTTTCTGCTTGCCATTGCTCAGAGCTTGTATGAACACTTAGCAGCCAATTTTAAGTTTGCTTTCTGTCAAAACTGATCGTGCTTTAAAGACAACCCTCATATGATTTTAATATTTCTTCTCATGAAGGCAGAGCAGTAGCACCCCACCCCCCTTACGACAGATCCTACATCAAGAGAAGAACTTCAAAACCTTAGCAGATAAAGTTAGTGGGCAACGATTAAGTATTTATTTTTCTGCTTTCCATGATAAAGATCTGCCACGCAGACCATCAAGCTTAATAGAAACTGAAATGCCCTAGAGAAGCTTACAGTCCAGATATGCTCTTTAATCCTCTGCATACAGAATGTCAGAAATTTACTAACATTCATACCTGTTTTGTTGCAACATGCCTCTGGAACATGCTGACATTAAAGAAGCATCCAGACATATTTGCTGAAGTCAGTGAAAGAGCGTTTTTGTAATTTACAGCTCCAACACACAGCTATTTATCTGTAACAAGGTGTGACTGATGCATATAAAAACAATAATGTTGCTAAATATGGAACAACCTGGTTACTAGTTAATTCTTTGGATTAAAAATGTTTTGTAATTTTAACAGAACCAAGTTCTAAAGGAAAACTAGCAATCTGCATTAGGATTAGTGCAAGAAACATTGCTCATCCCAAGCTGTCAATTCTATATACCTACACAATCCAGAAATTTATACTGCTTTCTAATTAGATCTGTGTTACTAGTGTCTAGAACATGTATTTTTTCATCTCCAGTAACTGCAGAGGCTCTGTCACACTTTTGCATTATAACAAATACTTGAACAACTCATAATAAATCCCTAATACCATAACTGCACAATGAAGCTGGAAAAAATGTATTCTAGAAGGAAGCTTGCCTTAGCAGACAGTCTCATTCCATGTCACTGAAGTGCAAAGATAAAGTTTCTTTTGACTTCTGAACACCATCAGATTTGGGCACAAGATTTTTCACCATTCATTTCTGTCATCAAGGAAGGAAACAGCTGTACAAACTAGATTGACTTCAGCAGACCAGTCAAGTCACTTCTGAACCATCAAGCCTCACTGTTCCTCTGCTAGTTATTTTAGAGACATAGAGCTTTCACAGGATCTTAACTGAGTTCAACACCAACAAGCATTTAGCTACCTCTCAGAACCTAGATGACAAAAAACAAAGTCTCTGGGTAGCAGATAAACTTTCACAGCTGTAAAAAAAGACAAAAATCTCTTCTGGACAAACTCAAAGCAGGGGAAACAAAAGGCAAGTGTAGAGTCACACGTTAAATGCCACTGATCTGGGTGAATGTGAAATATGAAACTATTCTAGGTCTGAATCCTTGTACTCTCTTGCAAGTCTGATTTTCTCCAAGACGACACTGGAGCACTATGTTTGACATATGTCTTGACTGTCTGCTCAACAGGTCTTTAACCTCTTGACAAGTGCTCTTGTCTTTTGCCAGTGCATGGAAGACAAGTTTTTGTCTGTATCACATTAAGAAGATGCAGCTAGCCAGACAGCATGACTGAACAAACTAGTCTGCAAGCACTGAGTAGGGGAGAGCTTGCGGTCCTAAACTTACATGCTTCCTGAAAGATCTGCTGTTTGGAAAACTTAATAGTTTAACCAGAGAGAGCAGCCAAGAGAAGGAAAGTTTCAACACTAAATTCCCTAGTGTTAACTGTGATAGGATACCTATAAGTAAACTGCTCCAAATGCTAGCTCTGAATTAATGCATGAGGTTCATGAAGAGATGTATCAAGCTGAGAAAAATGAGTACAAGTCCTGGTATTTGTCAGTTGTCGTCAAACGATTCCCCATCCCAAATTAACTTCAAAGTTCAAAACCAAAAGAAACAGATTTCACTTCATCTTTGTCACTGCCAGCAACAAACTTCAGTACTTTCAGATACTCATTGCTTCTTTCACAAGCAGAGACTCTGAACAGTTCATATTTTGCTTTTTTTTTTTTTTAAACTATAGAAATTATGTTTCACCTTTGAAATACCCTGCATAATTGGAGAAATGTATTATAATGTGCTATAGTTAAAAGACTGCACATAACTTCCTGTAGTACTGATTTTCTCCACAATTATTTTTTAATTCAAGCAGATAGCAGGCAAACAATAAAATTGTTTTGCATATTATTCATAGACACACAAGATTTTTACATTATTAGCTTTAAGCAAATACTGCAGAAGGTTATTCAGGAATTATCATTAGTACTTACTATTCCAGGACTAAAATCATCTCTGTTGCAGTTTCATAAACTTCATGCAAGTTAATGACCCACGGGTTGCATTGCGCCAGCTCAAGGACTGCAATTTCATGGATTATTTCCATCCGACAGTCTTGACCCTTTCTTCTTTTTCTCATGAATTTCGCCGCAAACTCTTTTTCGGTGTCTTTCTGGATACATTTCTTCACCACTGCAAACTTCCCTCTAAAATTAAAGGAGAATTTTAAGTTAGAAATAAGTCCTTCAGTGAAAACTTTAGTACAATCCTGTTGCTGCTTAACCCTACCAGGCAGCAAAGTGCCACGTCCCAAGTGGGATGGGGATGGGGGAAGAATTGGAAAGGTAAAAGTGTGAGAACTCCTGGGCTGAGACAAAGAAGTTTAGTAGGTAAAACAAAAGCCACGCACAAGCAAAACAAAACCAGGAATTCATTTGCTCCTTCCCATGGGCAGCCAGGCGTTCAGCCACCTCCCAGAAGGCTGGGCTCATCACATGAAACGAGCAGTTTATTGGGAAGACGAGCACCATCACTCCTAGTGTCCCCCCCTTCCTCCTCCTTTACCCCAGTTTATTACAGAGCACGATGCTGTGTAGTGTGGGACACCCCTTTGGCCAGTTTGGGTCAGCTGTCCTGGGTCTGTCCCCTCCCAGCTCCTGTGCACCCCCAGCCTGCCCGCTGGCAGGGCAGCACGAGAAGCAGAAAAGTCCTTGGCTCTTTGTAAGCACTGCTCAGCAACAGCTAAAAATACCGGTGTTATCACCACTATTTTCATCAAAAAACCCAAACACAGTACAGTGCGAGATTCTAAAAATAAGGATTTGAAAGTAAACAAAATACTGAAACCCTCAGTTAAGAAACCCAACTTTCAAACAGATAGAAAAAGTGAGCTGTGCTAGTTAGCAAGGTGAAGATACCACAGAATACCTTGAGCTGGAAGGGCCCCACAAGGATTGAGCCCATCTCCTCAATCTTTTAGTAAAAAGGTGCATGAGCAAGCACTTTGTGTTTTCTGCGACTATACTCGAGCAAACTAATTGCCCAGTTATTGTTTTCCCCACTACATCCAAAAAGCAGCAGCCAACAGCTTTATTCAGTGACTGCTCAAGATCCTTCCCTATTTACTAGGGACATTTAAAAAAACGTCACTTTGCATTTCCACCATGTCATGTCTCCAATGACAACAGCTGTAGTTCTGATTGCTTAACAGTTCTCAATCCTTTATCCTCAGTCTCGTTTAAGGAACAGGAAGAGTTTCGAGAAGCACAGAGGCTTGGCCAACATAAGGCACTCCAACAGCAACAAGTGAACACAACACACTGCGCAGCACTGCTTAACCCACATCAGCGGGCATTGTTTCTGACAAAACGCCCAGCAGATGAGCTGCACCACGCCAGCAGCCCAGCTAAAACCACACGGCAGTGCTTACATCAGAAGCCTTCCCCCACAGCATTTTCGACTGAGGTTCCTGCCCTGAACTTCCTTGCAGCAGAGCCCAAAGCCACCTGCTCCACTCAGTCCCGTTTGTACCATCCTGGTTTAGAGTGAAAAGGTCTGTTAATTAATGCATCGTCTAATGCCGTGACAAATCCCCACACTCAGTATAGTGATCTTGCCTGTATGGGAAGAATTTACAAGAAAACTATCTTTATTTGTATGTAAGCATGCTTATAAAGCTGCAGGAATAGCTTGCAGGGTCTTATTCTGCTTCCTTATTACCTTATTGTAGGGTAGCTGAAACCAAAATTGGAGTCCTCATCTGGCCTGGAATACAATTACACGGGTTTTGCCTCTCCTGCGTCCCAGCTGAAGCGTACGGAGTTAACTAACTCCGCTCGTGTCAGACTTCTCACTCTCACAGCTCCTAACCTACTGGCAGCCTGCTTTCCACGAAAAGTGACTGCTGAAAGGAGTTGTGGTCAGCCCGCTTATAATAGAAATTTGTTTCAAAATTGCCCAGTCTAAATTAAGTCAAACAAGCACCCGCAAAGTGGATATTTGCTAGGCAATCTCACTAAAATAATCTAACTTGTGACTACCGAGGCAGCCACAGTTATTCCTCTGGGAATACTATTTTGCATAAGCACACATTATCTGCAGCACCATAATATTAGGATAGATCAGAGCACAGCAGATGTGAAGGCTGACAAACAGTAAGAAAATGCTCTACGTAAGCTTTGTAAATGCGTGAAAATATTACGGGGTTCTGTAGTTGTAGGGAAGGTGTGGTCAAAAGATTGCTCTAAAATGGTTTAAATAATATAGACAGTGTGCCGTGGGAGGAACAGGCACCCAAAGCCTCTGGAAAAGAGGCTAACAAACAGCTACGTGCCTGCTAGAGATGTATCAAAAAGCATGCTGGCAGAAATAACAAATGCGGACAGCATGGGCAGCTTATCAGGAAGCAGAGAAGTGTTCCAAAGATTATATGCTCCCGATCCCCAAAATATTGGGAGGCCAGTGCTTCTTTCAAGTGGAGTTCTAGGAAGCTTGTGATTAGTGTCGTGGCTACAAGCATAAACATCCCTCCAGTATTGCAATCCTAACCACAATTGAGAGCAACCTTCCCCATGTAGCCAGGGAAAAGGCTTTTAAGTTAGTCCAAAGACGTGCATCTGTATGACTCGTGTGCAGCAGAGTTATGCGCTCACCAAAGGTGCTAAAAGCCCTGCTGAGGCTGCGTTTTGGCATGAAACCCAAACACTGCATAGGGGGAAGAGCAGCAGCTATGCCTCCTTGCCACTGAGCCAAAAGCTTTTAATTCCAGCACCAGAAACAGGAGCTTCATAAATTTTAAACCGCTCTGATAGAGCCTTCAAGCAGCTCGGTGTTGTTGGGACCAACATACGGAATCTGGAAGCAAGTGCCTCAATCCTAACGAGCCCGATGTCGCCGATCCCTGTAGAAATGGGACAGCGTTCCCGGTGCGCGAGGCACCGCTGCGTGTGCCACGCGTGTGCTGCTGGGCCAGGCTGGACAGAAGCCTGCGAGGTGACGGGATTAAAAGGATGGGTTACGCAGGGGGCCAGCCGACAAGTGCTAATTCTCAGTTGTTCGGGACTAAGAATCGTGCCCGGCCCCTCGGTGGCTATACCTGTAATTAGAGCCACTGCAGCTGCCGCCTGCAGAACTCACCTTTTCTGAATCCCATCCCAGAAGAGAGCAAACTTGACAAACCTGATATTTATAACCAACAGCACTAATTGCTATGCAGCCTGCTAGATTCACAGCTGAGTCTGTTTCTGAGCAAAGATCCAAAGGCACTGTCCAGTGGACAGTATTAGACCACAGCAATTTAGCTGCATTGAGAGCTAACAAGGAGAACATAGTGTTGAAAGCAGCACAGTTTTGAGAGGAAATGCTTAATGTTCATCTCCAAAGTTAAAAATTGGCTATCAGTTATCGAAACACAACCAAAAATACTGTTAAGGGAGACATGAGTAGGAAACTAGAAGTAGCTCTCAGCTTTCACAAGAGCCTCCATGAGAAATTGTGATTTAAGGTATCACATCCGAGTACAAAGCAGCTCAATGTCACCTTCCCTGATTGCCAGCAGAATTAGCATCATTTCGCCTGGCATACAACAGGGCTTAGAGGAAAAGCCTCAAATCACAAATCAAATGTCAAATCAGATAAACAGGCACATTTATGTCATACCAATTCACTTTGTCACAGGTTCAGGAGAACAGAGAACTAACCTGACTGCAATGCTTATTTTTAAGACGACCTATTAAACACTGTCACTGTTACTAATAAAAGGAGTAACCGCAATTCCTATTTACCTGTTTATTTCACAGATAGCTCAGAAAAAAAATCTGAGATCCATAAAACTATATGCAATTTCTTACAAATTTCATAGCAAACTTTTTCCCCCAGAAGTGTGATTTTCTTTCTAAATTTTTGGAAACCAAAGAGCAAGGGGTGGGGAGATGCCATTTCCGATGCTCACGAGCAACCAGCTCATGCCGATTTCTTCCCAAATGGCGGAACCAACTACCTGCACGCCTTTGCTTTCACCTCCTTTTCCCTGTCTCGGCGTTCCACAAGTGTTTCCCCCTAGCTGTGCAACTGCAAGCGGCCGCTGAGAAGCGCGATAGCATGCGTGCACGTTCTTACTGATGCACAGAACTGTTCCTGAAGGCTACCTCAGAAATATGCACGTTCAGGCCAAAATTTTTTGTAAAAAAAAAAATAAAAAATCAGTACATAGGTTATCTGCACATGAAACCATAGTTAAAAAAAAAAAAGTGTTTCTTGATTATTCTGTTCAGTCTCCCCAGATGATTAGAATAGTTGTTATTCTTAGCTCTGGGTGGAGAATGAGCTTGTCTGTTTTAACAAAAATCTAAGAATGAGGAAAATCAGCTGAATTGCACTTGATGTACGTTTACAGGGATGCACTGCATCCATTTTGCTGGCAGAATATTGCTGGTTTTAGAGCTATCATTTAAGAAGACTCTTGTGGAAAGCAAGGCTTTATGCCTTTCTCCTACTCAGCTCTAGAACCAGGAGTATTTTCTGAACAGAAATTATAGCTACCAGTACGTGCATAGCTTGTTTTAAATTAAAAGAGGAAAAAAAGAGCACAATACTCCAACAGTGAGCTAAAGAATTAATTGTCTAGTAGCATTTTGTGTGCAATTAGGAGATATTTTGTTGATGAAAAGGAGAGAAGTATCCGAATACAATTACACTGGACATTTTAAAGAAGCTCTAGGTAATATAAGCCAGCGATGAAAAATTTTGTTTGAGGCTGTGTTTCTGGAATATGGAGCTTAGACATTCAGACACTCATGCACAGACTTGCAAATATCCTTCAAATCTGTCACCACACACACACACAAAAATATTGCTCCTAATTCTACAGTAAAATTACGGCTTGAGTGTAGATAAGGCGAAAAGTCAGGCAAATTTTTTCCCTGTTGTCAGTAAAGTATACAATACTTCAAATAAACTTATATCAATCTAGCACCAGCTGAAATCATTTAAGAGTCTGAGCTGACTAGAAGTGGCATCCTTAATCAAAAAAAGTTTGATTTCAAACATCACACAACTTGAAATGAAGATTTACCTGGGCGCATTCTGATTCAGGGACAACAAAATTAATTAGGCTCTCAAGACCAGCCCCAAAATTAGTTTATTAAAACATTTCATTAAAAAAACGCCACTTCTATGTCAGCTTAAACATCTCAAACTAATTTTCCTTCCAGAGTTGCCACTATAACCACAATTTCAGCATTCTTCCTCAATCAACCTGTTTATTCTAGCAGCTGTATTTGGGCTTACTTACAAATGCCTGCTCAGCTACTGCACCAGGCAGCGGCCTTCTGAAGCACATAACCCTTACATACTCAAAGCAATTTTTTTCTGCAAACAGAAGCAATGAAGCCTGATTTCCTGCAGTTTTGCACCAGAGTCACCCTTGAGACATCATGACCAGGCTCTTCCCACACCAACACCTCCACAGTCCCCTCCACCATGCCATCAGGGGCCAGCAGCCCCCACACCTCCCTTCCCTCCCCACTTTTTTAGAAGGGCAATGAACAAGGGATGAGGGCAGCAGGTGCCAAGGCTGCTGCCAGCACACACATGCTGGAGGCCAAGGAGCACAGAGACCTGCTGAGTTTGTGCAGCAGCCTTGGGCTCAGCAGCGGTGCTACATCTGCCTTCTCCTCTCCTCCTACTACCTGCTTTCAACACAATTTGTGCCAACTGTGCTATTCTTATTCTCAGTGCCCTGTCTGAAGCTCAGCTCTCACGTTGCTTCCCTGGTTCTGGGAAAAGGGTGGGCAAACACGCAGCATGCAGACTGCTTTTCCTTACCCATTTCCTTAGCAAACGGAGCTACCACAGCAGGATCTAAACACGCTGCGTGCACAAGGGCTGCCTTTTGGCTGAGACAAAACCTGTCACCTCAGGTTGCTAACTGGTCCAAGCCCTCTGTAAAGATAAACCTGCTCAAAAGCAGAGAGACTTACACACTTTAGGAACAGAAAAAGCGATTTCTGCTCAGCACGCATTATCGATAAGACACCCTACACAGAGACAGCTGTGAGGGTCAGCCAGGCTTTCCACCCACCACCTTTAGGTTGCCTAGGCAGCAAGAACTTCTCTTTAGTGGACGCACTAGGGGTGAAGCATCCACTTTCTGAAGTAAAAATGTAGAAAGGAAGCATCTGAAATTGAACTAGGAGACCAAGCGTGCACACTCACAGCCCCTTAGGACAGAGCTGCAGGTGTACCGCACGGCTCTGCCCCGCACCGACCCCGCGGCGGTCTCAGCTCGGTTTTGCCGTGCCTCCCCATTTTCGCCTCCCATCCCCGTCCCGCACACACCTGCCCAGCTCTCGGCCGGGGCTGAGGCGGTACCGCAGGTGGAAGGGCTCGCTGCGGATGGCCGTGCGGATCTCCGACAGCAGCCCGCCCCGGCGGGGCTGCTGCTGCTGCTGCTGCTGCTGCGGGCGGGCACCGCGGCAGCGCCCAGCCTGAGGCGGCGGCGGCGGCGGCGGCCCCCCCGGCTTCTCCTCGGGGCTCATGGCTTCTCCCCGCCGCTCCGACTCCGGCTCCGCTCGGCTCCGGCTCCGCGTCCCGCCCGCCCAAGGGAGCCGAGGGGAGGCGGCCACGGCCGCGGCACCGCCTTCTCAACGCCTCACCTTGGCGGGCGGGGCTGCCGAGCCGCGGCGGTTGGGCAGCGCCGCCTGCCGGGGCCGCCATTAACGGGGGGGGCGGCTGCCTCCTCCCGCTGCTGTGAAACCCCCCTCGGAGGGGCGAGATGTAACTGCTAATAAAGCTGAGAAATGCTGATAAAGATGTGTGTGCGAGTTCTGGGCTGTGTGTGCGAGTTAATGGGTTCCTGCTCACGCGTGCCCTGAGGGGAGAAGCGAAGGGAGCAGGGCGAAGCCTGAGGGGGAAATGGCAGAGATGGACATGAAGGGCATGGCCCTGGGGGAAGGGAGCCTCAGAGTGTCGGTGGGGACACCGGTGGGCTGCAGGGAGGTGCAAACAAGACAGTGGTAGCTCCAAGTGTTTCTCCTCAGAAAGAGCAGTCAGGCACTGGGACGGGTTGCCCAGGGAGGTGGTGGAGTCACCGTCCCTGGGGGTGTTCAAGGAAAGGTTGGACGTGGTGCTTGGGGACATGGTTTAGTGGGTGATACTGGTGGTAGGATGATAGTTGGACCAGATGATCTTGGATGGCTTTTCCAGCCTTTGTGACTCTGTGGTTCTACATATCCCTGAGCACACCCAGAGGAACCTCATTGCAGCCTGCGCTTGTCCTCAGCGGTGTGCGAATCATAGAATCATAGAATATCCTGAGTTGGAAGGGACCCAGAGAAGCCTCTCCGACAGCTGGGGTGCACCCAGCCACTCCCCTCCGGCTGTGCCTGAGCTCGAAATGCCTGCCTGAGGGGGGTGGGACTGCCCCCAGATATTTGTCCGGCTGGGTTTCAGTTGCCTTGTGGGGTTACAGGACTCCTGTAGGAAGGTCAGGCCTGGTTTCACAGCATCCCACAATGGTTGAGGTAGGAAAGTCCCTATCTCTGAAGATAATTTGGTCCAACCCCCTCTGCTCAAGCAGAGTCACCCAGAGCACGTTACACAAGATCGCATCCAGGCAGGTTTTGGAGAAAAAAGGAGTCTTCCCAAGAAGAAGACTCTGAAGCCTCTCTAGGCAGAAAATTTCTACATTAGCTGATTAAAGACTGTAGGATTTAAAACTTCACAGCATAAATCCGTCCTGAAGTTTTGCCCTGATTATAGTTATTTATAGTTGTATTTATAGTCCACAGTTACAAACTTATTTTGTACGCTTGACAAGTTTTTATTTCTGGCTAATGCACAGAATATTATAAAATAATAGAGAAGATAATGAAAAAAAAAAAAAGACTATAGGATCTGTGGTGTGAGAATATGCATGCCTCTTAACACATCGTGATCTGGCAGGGCAGAAGTATTTTCCGGTCTCATTTAACTGAGGATGGGGTTTGGTCCTGTGGCTGTTCCACTAATGAGCGTAACTGGATGCGGCTTGAGGAATGGCCATCCTCAGCTCATGTCACCAGCCCTTCACTGTATGGCTTACTTCAAGTACGTGTTTAAGAGAACTGTTCTGTGTGGCAGTTGTTTATAGAGAGAAGTCTTGCTGAATTTGTCTCCATTAAGGGCACAGAATCTCTTTGCCACCACCTGCCAATATCCAGAGCATGAAGGAGAAGAGACTAATGAGGAAATAGGCCGACATACAGGAAAGGATTCAGGCCAAACCACAGTCATCGATCGGTGATGATTCAGATGGGAGTACAACTGCTGACAAGGCACTTCTCTGAAATTCCCTAATTCACTTAATGCCAAATCAGATTTGCAGAATTAAATAGGTTAGGAATAAATTCCAGAAGCTGTATGTAGAATAATGGAGAGTTCAAGACTTACCGTACTGATGTGCTTTCCACTCAGAGTGTAGTTAAGGTAGTAGCAGAGCCAGACTCTTACCACTGAACAATAAAACTCAGATTAAACAGTGGTCAAGAAATTGTTACATCTGAAGATAAATATCAGAAGCATTTACTATGGAAAAATATGTTGTTTCCTGAAAAAAGGTTCTTATCTTAAAAGTATGTTGATACTAAAGGAAGGTTTCAGATACTTAATTCTTAAGATCTTTTCTACTTCTTTACTTACTTTCACAGTCACATTTTCCTAAGGAAAAGAAAAGAAAAGAAAAGAAAAGAAAAGAAAAGAAAAGAAAAGAAAAGAAAAGAAAAGAAAAGAAAAGAAAAGAAAAGAAAAGAAAAGAAAAGAAAAGAAAAGAAAAGAAAAGAAAAGAAAAGAGAAGAGAAGAGAAGAGAAGAGAAGAGAAGAGAAGAGAAGAGAAGAGAAGAGAAGAGAAGAGAAGAGAAGAGAAGAGAAGAGAAGAGAAGAGAAGAAAAGAAAAGAAAAGAAAAGAAAAGAAAAGAAAAGAAAAGAAAAGAAAAGAAAAGAAAAGAAAAGAAGAAGCTGCAAAGGAAATTTATGGAAAGGAGTGCAATTACAGATGCAGGAACATGAACAGGCCATCCTCAAAATATTTTAGGATATTTAAGGTTCTCCAGACAAATTTTGAAATAAATCATGTGTTTTAGATGCCTAAATGGCTTTAAGATTCTACCAATTGGTTCTTTATGCAACACATATGCTTATATTTTTTCCACATATGGTTATTTTACTCAGATAAATTTCAGATATATTTGTATGTAAATTATGAAGGATTTTGAATATATTGTTTCTTCTTATCTGGAAGAACGTTAATTCCATACAGTATGTAAATGTATCTATTTTTCTTCCATAGGATAGAAAATACCAATGGCATCAGAAGTTCAGTGTCTTAATGTAACAGAAAGATGGATCTGTTGCACTCTTAAACAGAATTACCTAGAGAATACAAAGACAGTGGCAGAATGAAAAATTACATTTTACTATCTTGAAAGCTGACCAAAATAATGTTTTCTCCCACTTTACTATGCACAAGCCTTAGAAGAGACTTTGATTTGCTCAGCCGTAGCAGAATATTATGGAGCTGATATATGGAATCATAGTTTTCTTTGTAGAAAGACTGAACATAACCTTCAGGACTCATGGTAGTTTAACCTGTGTATTAAAACAGCACTCATCTTAGTCTTAAATACTGCAGCATAAGCTTATGTCTGCTATCCATACAGGGAGAAACGTATGTGTGTATGAACAATGCTTGATTTATTCACAGATAAGCGAACAGTCATATTTAGGTTGGCTACTCTCATATGTTACTTACCGAAAAAATATATGTGGTCCTTTTTTTTTTTGGATATTTGGCTGCAATCACTGAAATATTAGGTGTTGTATGCTCAAGTGCACTTAGATGGCATAACACTGATTTCTGTGTGTACAGGTAACATTAACTGTTTACTATTTCAATATATTTTTTATTTTCTACCAGTAGCAGCCAAGGCATTCATTCTCATGAGCTATGTCTGACCTGGAAGCTAAGAAGCAAGAGGTAAGGTGAAAGACACCACCACTAGTACTCTGTTTAAAAGCATGCCCTTTTCAATTTATGTTGGCATGCACTTGAGTGAAAGAGTGATTTCAACTCCACTCTGAAGACACGTTGTGTAGGTACATAAGATACGCTCAGTTATATCATCTAACTCCAGCTTGATCTTCACAGGACTGTTTCCTACACAATGAATGCATTCAGGCAACTTGTACGTGATCACCCTAAATGATGATGATCGTCATCATGGTACCTTTACAACAGAAACATGGAATCCATAACTCAGCACGCAGAGCTTAAGATATTTTTTTCAGGTGCTATATTTATCCTTTCAACTCGTGTAGTCACAGAAAAACACAATCTTCTGTAGCCGGCATTTCTGCAGGCTGCCTAAGATTTGTATGAAGCCATGTATTTTGCATGCCCCTTATTTCTTGATGTGATTGTTTTGCTTGTGAGGCAGCCAGAAGAGTATGTATTTATCATCTGAGTTGCTTCACTCTTGTACTACTCAAATTCTTTCCGTCATCATGTAAAGGCACTTAAACAAGAGCTCTGAGTTCCCGGCACCACTGAAAACCAGTCCTGTGCTAGACTTCTGCACAGACTGGAGTTTCTTACAAACTACAACAACAACAAAGTTTTACTGATTTTCACTTTTCCAGTTTAAGGACAGAAAGCACAGCTCCACTAAGTGGCAGCACTATGCATTATTATTGCCAGCTTCGTAGAATTATTTTTACATTTGTGAAAGATTTAATATAAACTGAGGCTCATGCGGCAATAAGAAGTCTCATTTTTGCTCCTAGTATTTGATTTCATCATTTTCCAGGAGAGATGAATAGCCTTGCACTAGGAAGATCTTAGAATAACCTTTCCAAATACTTTCACAGGTTCATATTTTGCAGAAATTTCCATTTGAATATGAGCTTTATATAAGTTATAATAACGTTCATTTACCAGTTGGAAAACGCATCATACTGGTCCCTCAACATATTGGGTGCTCCTCAGCTCACTTTCACTGCTTCTCTGCAGTGCCAAGTCAGTCCCGGAGACTAATTCATCTTTCACAAATAAGGTAGGCTTCATATTTTACAAAATCCAGGATGCAACACTGCTTATTTTATATCTGTGCCCAGAGCATAAAGATAAACTCTCTCAGTTTGTACATTAGAAGAGCTAAAATATGTATTTGAAACACAGTTATGATGTTTGAAAGCCATGCTGTGTGCTCTGTGTACCGTGGTACTAGGGGTGAAATTCTAAGGTCCCAGTTCTGTTAATCAATGCTTGAATCATTAAAGCTGTTAACTTACAGGCCAAAAGCAGGGAACTTTATATTCAATTGCCAATTATGCCAAAGCTGTCAGTAAATGCATTATCCTTGCAAACTGAGAGTATAATTTTACACAGTAATCTGTATTACTAATTCCAGTAATTCCTAAAAACTCACTTGCAGATTTAATACTGAGAAATACCTTGGAGGTACCAGAGTCAGATCACAGCTCCTAACGAAGATCCTAAGCAGATTCCAGTGCTGCCCTAGCCACATTCCTGAAAAGCTGTTATCTAAATATGATGGCTCCATGAGGCGTACAGCTACATATACTGCTTTGTCTACAGGCTGAGGCATATTAAGTGCTGCAAACAGAAAAATATGAGCATGAGCAATTTATTTTTGCATGCTATTTTAATTCTGGAAAAGCAGCGTTAGGAAATCTCGCCTAACAATAGTTCTTCAACTACTGGCTGTTGAAACTGACTGAATAGACTTTTCAGCATCACACTACAGAGCATTTACACCATTTTCCATTACAACTGATTGATTTTGTAACTGGGAAAGAAAATAACCCAAACAGTCTTTTATTTTCATACTGAAAATTTTTAAAGTTAAAGGTATGTCCCTGCAGCATATTACTTTTCACAGAAGAAAACACGAGGCACCTCAGTATTACTCTTGTTTATCACTGACACAGAAAACTGATGCACTCAGCGACATGTTTTTCTTATATCATGGAAATTTATTACATGGAATCCGACATTCAGGCAGCAATTCCAGAAAAAACATTGTTAGGTGCGGGTTTTGTGTTCCCTGGTGCTTTCTGTTCTACTTGGCCTGGAAGAGCTAAGGTGGCTCTGTGGGGAGGAGCTTCAGCTACAGTAGGCTTATGGCAGGATAAATCTGCTTTGCACCAAAGCCTAATATAAATAAGAATTGGGGCTCCTGTTTCAGACAGAATAATATTTATTTATTTATTTATTTATTTATTTATTTATTTATTTATTTATTTATTGTCCAGCACTTAATTCCAAGAGGGTAGGAACTAAACAAACAGAACCACACACTTCATTTTGATATCCCCATGAAAGGTATTTTCAGGCAGAATCAATTTTGAGGGCTACCAGAATTAAATTAAAGCAATAATAAGACAGAGTGTAGCTTTGCAGCCCAAGAAGGATTTATGATTAGAGGAGACGCAGCGGATCCTTTGTGGCTTTGTTCTCCATTGTTCTCCAGAAATGACAGCTATTGTCCAATCTGTCCTCTTATACAGGAATGAATGTCAGGCTACAAGCTGATTTATTGTCTACTTTAGCAAAAAAAAAAAAAAAAAAAAAAAAAACAAACTATGATTTTGGTACCACAGAGCGGGAAGGGACTATTTTTGATTTGTAACATCCTAGAGGCTTATGGAGTTTTGTTGGCATGCCAGAAGGGCATCTGCTGTAGGTATGGAGGCTTCAGGTGGACTCAACTGTGTCATTTAACAAAAATTCAGTAACATGTATCATAAAACGGGTTCTCATAAGAGACATAGTTCCAGACACGTAAGAGGACCACTGTTGAAGAAACCGACACCTCTGGAGTACCCTAATGATCAGTAGTAGCTCATCATGTGACTGCTTTTTAGTAGATGTTGCTTTTTTCTTCCTTTATTTGTGAAAAATTGAGAGAAATGTAGCTTAGTATTTTAAGTACCTTCTCCCCCCGTTCCCTCCTCACACGCCCGCAAGAACACATAGTCAGGTCTTCAGTAAGGGCTGTCTTCAATATGACGTGCTTACCATTTTCACTGGAGTGTCTTCTGCTGGTGTTTATTTTTTCCTTGTAAAACAGTTGCTCACGTTTGATACTGATGAAACAGTTGCTCGTATTTGAACTGCTTTCCTGCAGTTCTTTTTCTACCAGTATCCCTCGTGAGGCGCCGTTTATGTAAGAAAACAGGTATGGTCAGCAAGGTGTCTGCTGACTGGATATCTGAGGTGTGCTAATCTATCCTGGAATGTGCTAATGAAACATGCCTGAGATATTACAGTGACGAGCAGTAAGGAGATGGGTGTGACGTCCTGAGAATGCCAGAGCATCTGCTACTTACTTGCTGTCAACACTTAATGCAGACCTAGCATATGCTATTAGGAAATCACCTTTGCACTTGCATTTCATACCTGCAATGCAGTAATTAGACTCTGGAAGTGAGGTATGTACCTCTTTGTCCCTGTTTGCCCAGAGGTTTTCCGTAACGAGGAATAAGCTCACATGCTTTCAAGGCAGAGCTGGTCTTAGGGTAGTCTAGGAGAGCACACGGGTTATGCACGGTTACATGGAGAACCTCAAGTTTTAGACATGTACCTAGAAAATTGAACAAAAACAATGGAAAGGTCTAAATGCAATGGTTGGAAAGGGTAAGATCCTGCCCTGGCAGAGGAAGAGCAACTCCGTAAGTCAGTGGACTTCAACCAGTGCCCCCCACTCCAGTGAAATGCATCCTCTACAAAAGAAATTGTTTGCAACAGACAGTCCACACAGTGCCATAACAAAGTGATTTTATTGACATTCCTCTATAGTGATATGGTTGAATAGAAAGCACAGCCTGAATATCATGTGACATTTTTCTGTCAATATAAGCAAAGTCAGTCCAATAATGAGGACCATTCCTGCCATTGACTTGGTGTAGTCTTTAACAAAAACATAACAGACATTTCTGTTAGAGAAATTGGAAGCTGCAGGGAATTTGGCTAATGGTACAATATTTACTATACCTAGTATCTACCATCTACAGGCACCTGTTTTGCTACTAGAACAAAGGAACTACATGACTCACTAGAGAGAAAGTAACAAACCAATCTGTTGGACCTTGTGATAACTGGAAAACCTATCCCAGATTTAGTATATTGCAGACAGTATTTTTTTTTTAAATAACAAACACTGAGGTACAGCAAGTATTATAATAAAAAAGCACCGCATTTATTGTAGAAAGATCTGTTGGTCTGCGTTTGACTGAAAGTGTTCAATCTTGACTGGGAAGCCCTACTAATACTACTATGGAGACAGGGCAAATAATTTTTATTTCAACAGAAATGAAACATATCTCCAGTCAAATTCATACTGCTGGAATTCAACAGACTACCACAAGATTAATAGCAAAGGATGAGGTTAGCTCCTTCACTGTGCGTAGGTATTTTAGTTTATTTCCTAATTGGTTTCCAAATTCAGTATCTGACTGTTTTGAGCTAGAGCCTGTTGCAGTGAGACTAGGACAACAAAACACAAAACCAACTTCCTCCCCTTGGTTGTCCCTCAGATTAGAACACAAACTCAAACCTTAGCTACAGTTAATCGAAAGGTTCATGGGCACTTGAGCAAACTGGGTGAAAAATGTCCTCTGTGTCAGACCTGTACAAAACTCCTGATTTCTCTGTTAGATGGAGCTTGGATCACTTCTTGCCTTGTCATAGCCACGGATCTCCCTAGAACATAAAAGGCAAGTTCTGAATACGCACAGCCACACGATCGAAACCGAGTGCTCATATCACGCACTGCAGACCCAAGTGATGTTTGTAAGGTTTAGACCTGACGCAGTCAACAGGAAGGTATGGATGTGTTTGTACTGGATCAAATCCTGCATAGCACGTGTGCTTGAACAGTCAGTGTGACTACTTCAAGGTGGAAGACCTAAAAATACCCATTTTCATTCTCTTATCTTCAGCTTACTGTCCATATAGAATCAGGATTTCATCAACAGCAATATTCCTTTTGTTCCCTCTACCATGAATACCATCACAACAATCTCTGAGAAAAATAACAGCCCCCTGAAGCCAAACGTACAAATTACCAATATTAATTGCTCCTATCAAAGACTGTGATTCAGGAAAGCTGTCAGATTGCCTATTCCCTTTTAAAATCCACTGATGTTGGTGGCATATCTTTATCTAGCCAACTCTGTGTGTAAATGTAACAGAGGTGAAGGAGACAAGCAGATTGCTTTGAATGCTCATTGCTCACATATTTCACCGCAAGTCTGCCGTATGGAAAATGTTAAAGTCTTTCCTGGGAGAAAACAATGAAAACAGAAATTCTGTCATTAACAGTCCACGTGTTACATATGCAAATACAGACCTGGAGAGAGCACAAATACGAGTCACAATGTTTGGATTGAAAGGTGAACAAGGAAGGCTATATGCCTTGCATATGCAGTAATAGCAACGAAGTCAATTAATTACCTAATGGGCAGGTTAAAGAACAGGGCAGGGGAGGCGGGTTCCTCCCGGCACCTGTTAGCATCGTTCTCTCTCTCGCTGACTCCAACATTGCAGTGCCACCTGCGTGCACAGCTTCCCCTTCATTCCAGGCTGGGGCCGGATTCAGCCCCCGATGTGAGCACAATGGATGGAAGAATGCACAGTGAGGTGGCGAGCCGCATATCCTGGGAGTGATGTCAGTGCTTGAACACTTACTGGGGCAGGGAGTTTGGGAAGAGAGGGATAGAACCGGGATGGTACAACATGAGAAAGGCAGGGAGTAGCATGGCATTTTCTTCCTCTTTATGAAATAACTGGCTGTCTTCCTCTATTCCTGGTGTTAGATCCAAAATAACCTGCAAGGCCATCTCTGTGATCTTGTTACTTTAATGTTATCTGACTCCTACAAAAAGAACCTTTAAAAAGTATGCCTAGCTTGTATGCTTGAAAGAAAGCTTTGGGCCAAGGATTTTGATGGGAAGTAGCTGGCTATGCTGTATGTTTCCTAGGGCAAGAATGGACAAGCTGCTCGAGATGGCATTTGCCAGATGTGGCGATGCATGCCACCCCATCTGGCTCTCGGTGTGTGGTGAGTGCCAGAGCATGTCATGAAGAAGAATTTCAGGAGAAAGCCTTCGTTCTTTCAGTCAGTGGGTTTTGATGCCGTCTCTGAAATACAAATATCTTTTACTAAGCTACAAAAAATAGTTTCACTTCTTCTTAACAAAATAGAGTTTTTAAATACTTTAAAAATTTAACTATACAGCACTGTAAAGATTGGATTTTTTTTTTTTAATTTTTTATTTTTATTTTTTTATATTTTTACTGCTTTTAGCTGTGTTAATGAGACAGCTCTTGATCCACTGTTTTCTTTGGCCAAACAAGGACCAACCACTTGGATACTTCTCTGTCTGTTCTTCTAGGGTTGGAAGACATCCAACACTTGACATAGTGCAGATACCTTTGTAACATTACCATTACCAGGAATAAAGCAGGAACCATACACCAGTCACTGGTGTATGGGGGCCTGGTGGTGAAGAGGCAGAAATTACGTACACTAGAAGATTTGGTTCGGTCTCTCATGGTCTGACTCACACTGATGTAGCTCATGTGCTCATGACAGATGTTCTCAGAAAAAAAGATTTCTGTCTACTGTGCAGTGGGGCTGGCTGGACAAGTAGAATAGATGCCCGAGAGCTGGTTTGTGGAAACAACAAGCATCTTTTTTGGTGTCTGGTATAATGAAGCTGGCCTGTAGTCAAGGCCTCTGTACACAACTCTAATACGAGTACTCAGTATGAATAGCAACACATACTATAAAACAGGTCCTCAGTAAAAGCCATACGATTAATTGCTATAAAAGTGGCTGAAATGTTACAGAAATAGAATGAATAGGCCAATTTAGATAACCCAGATATTCTATATATCATTAATAAAAGCTACTGCATCTGCTTAAACACATATTTTTTGGGGTCCATCACTTTCAGATAGCTACTGAACTAAGAATCAAAGCAGGAGAATGATCTAAAATGCAGGATGAAGTTTTTCAAGTACAACGAGTTTCTGTATAGCCACCATGAAAAAAAAGAAAAAAAAAAAAAAAAAAAAAAAGGACTGGGGTCCTTTGGAGCTAAAACTTCTGGGAATAAGACGTCAGACATTGAACTGATCTCCTGATTTACAGTTTTCTGAATCACAGCTAACACACAACAGCAACAACACCCAAGGAGGTGCAGTATTTCATGTGAGCTGCTAGACAGTATGATATTACCTTCTCACTTACCTTCACTCACCCTTTACATGTCTCTCACTTCCTATTTCATGGATCCTTTAATGTGTTTGGCATCAGAAGGAAAGATACTTCTCACTTCCTTTTCCCAGTTAAGACAAACACTTTCAATCTGAGATTAGTCTTGGAAAACAAGGGCAGCAAAGATTAATAAGTAGAACACAATCAGAGCAGTGAGGCTGACTGCAATAACCACAGCAAACGCCGTCCAAAGACAAGCCTACTGCTGTTACTGCTGTTTTCCTTTTGTTCCCTGGTTTCAGAGTTGGAATGCGAAGTACATCAAATTGAAGAGGGTTGTGCCTGAAGTGATACGAGATCCATCTTAAGTTTAGTGGTACCTAACATGGCTGGAGGGCCTCTGGGCTTACACTAGGAGAAGTACAAGAAATTTTTCACAGTATGAGAGTTACAGTCCCCTTCATCCCTGACAAGCACCCCCATTCACTGCAGCTTCTCATTCCATAGACCCTAGACTAAAACCTTCTGTCTACAGCCACTCTTGAGGTTATGGAGATTTGCACTGAACAATAAAAGAAAAATGACACAACCGAAAACCGCCACCAGCAACCATAGATTAGCCCAGTCTGACAGAAAATAAATGGCTTCTGACACAGGGGATGGGATTGTCTAGACTTCTCGTTTGGAAAGGAGCATTTTAAACATCAGAAAACAAAGATCTGTTAAACAGAATCCACGGGTATTCGTAAGATTAGAACATTCTTCTTATTTCCCCTTTGCCTTGTCATATACAATACTAAGGTAAGGGAGCCTTGTCTTTATGCTACATAATAAGAGATCCTTCTTTAGAGTGCACAGCCTTGTGCTTCTTGTGTGGTAAACATAACAATAGAGATGCCCCTCCCAATATCTCTGAAGCGCAAGTTCTCTCCAGTACTGGCAAGGAACAATCGCAACAATCGCTGTTATGCTTTGCATTGCATTACAGGTTTTTTGTTTTTGTTTTTGTTTAGTTTTTGAAGGTCTTATCTGCACCATGTATCTGGGCCAGTTCCAGCTGATGCAACTGATGTGGATCATGAGTTCGTATATAAAAAATTCAGTTTTGTTCATAGGTGTCTCTCAGATGGACAATATGTACAGGGAAAACAAGGATGGATGAAGATGTATTTGACCAGCTCCTAGTACTGGATTCAACTGTTAAGAAGTAAGATGGGCTGTGGATTGATTTAGTAGATGTGGGCATATAAAAGCTTGGAATGCTTGATGAGTTTTTTTTTTTATTTTTTAATCAACGTAGGTGGAAGTAAACATTTATTAACATTTGGTCAAGTGTAGTGTAACTTGCATTTGTATTTTCATTGTTATTAATGGAGGTATGTAGAGATATACAGAAACCTTGAGACAGTTGTTTTTCTATTGCATACAGACTAGCAGTCCATTGGAAACAGGATGAAAGCATGAAGGTTAGATCTTAGAGGGTGGCAGTTCTTCATGCACAGCTTTTGTCAATCTTGATTTTTTTTTTGTTTTGTTTTCAAAAATAAAAACATGGGAAACCAAGATCAAATGATGTTGGAGAGGAAAGGTGACATCAACAGCCAGAGAAACACCAGAAGTGCCTGAACCCCCTCATTCAAGTCCAAAGGTGCTAGTTTCTTCAACAGCTGTCAACAGCTTTTCATACAGCATAGAATATGAGGGGTAAGGTGGAAGATCCAAACGGTTGAAACACGTGTGTGCCCTGCAAAAGGAAAATATGCTACATGTTAAGTTCATTCTAAATAAATACTTGAGGAAACAAGATTTGAGAAAACAAGTTCCTACTGAGACTCAAGACATTCAAGTTCACTCAAGAGAGATCAAAGAAGTTCTAATATTAAAGTAAAACTCTTTAATTCCCCTAAAGTCTGCGGTACTGAAATACATGTGCACATACGCATGGATATTTCAAAAAGAAGATACAAGCAAACTATTAACATAACACCATTCCCTGCTACCCCTGCATTAGATGGTGCAGTGATCTGCAGGGATATTCATGGAGGAAAATGCTGGAGGTCACTGAGGAGCTGGGATTAGGCCCTGACAGTGAGAAAACTCTACCATAATTTTGGTTGCCTTGAATTTCTCCCCAGCTACCCCCAAAAAAATGCAACTCAGCTGTACATCCAACATGAGCAGCTAGTAAGTTTTGCGCTAGCCGACAGGCATAATATGATGGATGATACTGACAGAATGTGCTTATAATGAGGCAGGGCTGACTGGTAAAAGGCCATTCAGCTAACTGAAGAAGAAAGGTTGCTAAAAAATGTTCCCCTAAGTCAGCTGCTGGCCATCTGCTGTAAGCCTGGCCTTTAAATGTTATTTATTTGCAGTAGCCAAGGCAAAAGCAAAATATTTTGTGCAGAGCAAGCTGCCAACATGATGACCCTCTCTTCTCCCAGTTCTGTCGTTATATTTACCCCCAGTTGGCAGCACCTTCAAAAGAAGCCGTGGAATGGGCCCCATGCGTGCCTCCACCTTGCTGCAGCTTTACTGGTAGCAGCAATTAGACCCAGATGCAGGCTGCAGTTCACCATGTGAGGTGCTATACAAATGTGAGGCAAAGAAACTGTCCCTGCCCCAACAGTTCATCCATTTCCACTGACAGAAAAATGCAGAGCTCATTCATCAAACAGGAAGGGCACACTTTCATTAAAATTGCTGCATTTTTTTCAGTCTGCCTTGAGTTTTACATGATGCTGGAAATCATTCTGTTCCCTCTGGCTCCCTCTGATAAATTTGAATTGACAAAACCCCGCGCATGGAAACGTAGCGTTGGTGTCTAATAACATGTAAGCTTCTGGTCCTTAGTATTTTTAGAAGCAGTGAAGTTGTTTTACTTCTAGCTTTTCTATCTCATACCCTGGTACAATGTCATTTCTTCCACAGTGAAGCAAAAAGCTACACTGGAGAAACTATGTGCAACCCTGCTAGTCATCTCTTAGGCCACCCACAAAGTGGGAAAAACGATGCTGGTAGATGGGCTGGCCTGAGACTTGCAGATTCAGAGGGAGAGTTTTATCAGGCACTGATGGTGAATCATTAAAAACAATCGGGCAACTGAAATAGCCAGAGGCACGTAATCTTCACCGCATCACACAACTTCAATTAGGAGAGCTTTTACCATCATTTTTTTTTTCCCTTCTGAATGAAGATTTGTTAGCTGGTTGTTCCCAGAGAGAGTGTACAATAAAGACAGAATTTGCACAAATGAGCTGGGAACACGCAAGAGCTAGCAAAAACTGAACATTAATAAAGACATTATTTAATATAGTCCTTGAAATTAAACGTGGTAGATCATGTGTATTATCCACGAGCGCTGTTTATTTATCTCAGCAATCTTTGGCAGCCTAAGTTGTTTCTACAATTCATTGCCAATACGTATCAACCACTGGGAGTTAATTAACTGAAGGCTTCTTGCAGTCCACTCAGGACATGTTTACCGTGGGTAGGACAGCGCCATTCAGAGCATTGGCCTTGAGGTGCTTGGCTGCCTGGCTCCCGAATTGGAAGCCATACAGTCACAATTGCTCAGGATGGCAGACTGTGCTAATGCCCATTCCCTACGCCTGAAGTGGTGTCTCTGCGTGGTACGTGGTACCTAGCTGAATGAGACCAAACCATCTCAGGTGTTGTTGTCCTGCACCTTACTATGTGCTGCAGACATATCCACAGCCACTGACTCTGATGTGTACTTTTCTTGTAGGCATTCATCTCGACTGATCCATCTCATTTCATATCACTTAAGGAAGCCTTGAAATGCTGTTGACTTTTAGTCATTGACCTAGTCAAACTCAGAAAAAAATCCATTCCTTCTCCTGTGACAGGGTTTACTGAAGTGGGCTCTTCTACAGCAGGGCCCAAGGAACTTACTGTGGAAAGAAACTATTACAAAGACAGGAAGAAAACGCTACTGTGTCTAGAAGAAATACTAAAGCATTTTGCCAAGCAACACACTTGTATTCCCCAGTTCAACTTTATACAAAAAAATCCGTTCATTCCAAAAAGCCCCATCAAATCAAGAAAGAAAATTTATTTTCAGGAGTACTATGCAGGTTAGGTTTACACTTTACCTATTTAAGGTTCAAGACACAATATATTGCTGGCTAAAGGACAAAACCTGAGTTCAAAATCTTTTCTATGAAACTAACACAGATCCACTGCAACTCCAATGATACCAGTGAAGCCCGCTCAATCTTACAAGATAATTATGTGCAAAATTATCTGGAATGTACTCTGTAATGGGCCTAACTGGTTCTTTGCTGCAAAGGCAAGAGATGGTGTCTACTTCCTCAACTGAACAACATATTCTGCCTTAGCTGAAATAAAAGAGGGGGCTGATCAGGACCACTTCTGTTCCTTCTCTCCTCAGCATTACTGTGCATAGCCTTTGCCTCTTGCAACTGAAAGCTGAAACCTTTATTTTCCGAACAGGACTGAAGACAAATGGCTCGGTCTCTATTCCATTATATCACATGCTGTGTGATACTGCAGGGGCGATGAAGAGGAAAGGGCATTTTCCACAATATTCAGTGTTGTGCCTTGTCCTCCAAGGGGACAAGTTCTTCTTGGATGGTGTTGATTTCCTACTACTGATCCCAGTGGCAGTGACTACAGTAAGCATAATTCAGGGGACACTTGCTGTTTTCTAGCACTGGGCTTGCAACACATATCTCGGGGTGAAAACATTACATCAGCAATGCAAGAAACAGTCACTGCAATGAGAGAAGTCTTTCTTCCCTTAATTAAGCCCCCATCCATGTAAGCCTGCTGACATTTGAGAGGGTGTTCATGGAGTGAGAGGTCTGGAATAAGAGTTAGATTGGTGAGAGCTTTTATGGAAAGGATTCTGGCTTCTCTAGAAAAAATGCAAGATCGTCATGCAAACCAATTCTGACCCCCATATGCCCTCATCCTCCAGTAAGTAAAGCAGTAAATGGATCACTTAGAATTTTGTTCTTCCTGGCAGTCTGTCTTTATTGCTCAACGCAGTTTTGGTGGTCTGATCTTTAATCTCTCTCACTGTTCACAGTGCTATGCTATTTCTTTCTGTTTAAGAATTCTCTCTAAAAATCACTTGTATATTTTTTAAGCTTTCTACATTTTTCTGTTGTTACTTCCTTTAACCCACAAGATGACAAGAGTGCACAGGCAGTAAGAGTGCACAGAACTCCCTCCTATCTTATTTATAGCTTGAGCCTACCAACTAAAGTCTGCAAGACATGCATGGCGAGTGACATGACCATGTCTGTCAGGCAGAAACCAGGCATTTCTCCCTTTTCACCTTGCTTTCTTTAGTTGACCCTGCAAACCCCTCTTTGATCAACCTCAGGACCCACAGGTATTGTCTGTTACTCCTTTTGTCTGTAAGAAAGAACACATATGCTGTCTGAGAACCACTGCTCAATAGACAGACGTCGACTTGTAGATGGTATTTCTTTTGTGTGTGAGAAAAAAGAGGAAAGAGAAGAAGAATGGGAGATAAGGAAGATAGAAGACAGCAAAACACACACATTCAGTCCACTGGGAAAGGAGGAACAAAGGAGAACAAAGTTCTTTGTAGTCACACACAATCTTTTTTTAATTGCTACATGGGATTCTGGGGTGATTAAATAGTTGATTATCTAATGGAGAGGGACAGAACTGTCTTACAAAAGATCAGATCTTTACTAGCACTAGTAACCTTTATCATACATAACCCGCAGACAGTAAGCTGGTAATACCACCCTGCTGAATGAAAATCTCTTTTGATGAAAGGGTAGTTGCAACTTGGCAGTGATGGGGAAAGTGGCCTCATTGCGTCAAATGTGATTATATAAATCACTGAGATACATTCTGAGGTCCCTGCTTAATTGACACACAAACAGAAATAACCTTGGAGCTTACATGAGCTTTGGCCAGGTGGGGAGCACAACCAGAAGATGGGGCAGTGGCATTTGTAGGCTGAACACTTTTCAGGCTGAGATTTTAAGAAGAGGAAGCTGTTGCCTCCAACAGCTACATGTATAGTAGAAAGCACTGCTGATTCTTTGCATAGGTGTGTTTCGGTCAGGAGTTTTGCTACCACAATATCAGATGAAGCTATGTTGTTCCTAATTGAAAGCCACTGTCTCTTCAGTAAGGTTGTGGAGGGAACAAATAAAAGACTTTGCAAAACCACTGCTAAAACTGGTTCAGTGTTGAATATCTACATAACCCAGGAAGAAAAGGCTTCCTGCTTCAGAAGAGGGTGTAGCTGAAAGAATTCTCCATTCATCCCTACTCAGTCCACAGAGAGCAGAAAGCCAAGTCAGCTAAAAGAATTAAAGTAACTCCTATTTAAGGAGAAAGTTTTTTGCATTAAATAGGGAAAGTAAAAGCCAGCCTTGAAGAACGAAGGCTTGAACCTGTTATCTGTTCAGTGTTATTTCACCTGATACACTCCATCCGTTTGGAAGAAACCACACTGCACATTTACACCAACAGAACAGTAAATCTGGCACTCCCTTTGGAGCCTACTGTAGGGTTATCATCTGGAGGTCTGGGATTACAGTGGCAATCTTTCTACTGTGTGTGGATTCAAAGTAAATACAGACAGGGATAATGTGTCTGCTACCAACACTCTCTATAAATAAACTGCTGGTGTGATCTAGCTTATTTGACTTAAATGAGCATATTACAATGCTCTTACCTGTTTCTGTAGGAGAAGAACTGGTACTGAAAAACAAGCGCACCAGTAAACTTAGAATGGAATTAATGGATTCTCAACCTTCCTGAAAAAAAGTCTTGTTTATCCACAGTGCTTTCTAGGTGCTTTGCATTAGTGGTTATTCTTTGAAAAGTATTGCATTTCTGCAATTTACAGCTTCTGGGCGTGCCGCATCTCTGCTGCTACTTCAAGAGTAATGGCTGTCGTAGGTATTACCACATCTTTGCTCACTATAAGCAAACAGCAGTTGCATGCTCCATTGCCAAAGTGCAAGAACAAGACGTAAGGCAGAGTTGCCTAACTACTTCAGCCATCTGGAGCAAGAGTGAGAGGATACAGGAGTCCTGGGGTTTTCTTATGCAGTTAGAAGTTACCTCAATACTTTGCAAGACACCTGAAGACCCAAGGGCCAGAATAACGTCTCCCCAGGGACCCACCATCTACCTGGATGGCAGGAAAGCCAAATGCATCAGCTTTATGCAAGCTTCTCTAACACCTCTCACAGCACTGCATTTATGGGGGCAGGGCCTAAGAACTAAGGGCAGTAATTAAGAGGTGCAATCTGTATCCGATCACATGTATGACCAAATCTGATGATTGCTAAGACACACGAGAGAGCTGTTCTTTTCCCTAGAACTTTGAAAATGTGGAACAAGGTAACTCTTGCTGTAAAATTGTAGGAATTGTTAGAGGTAGAAGGGAATTTGTTGTGGGTTATTTTAAACAGCTAACATTGCTCTCATATTATATCACAGGGGCCAAAGGCCTACAGGATATGACATGTGACTTTTTTTAGCCTCTAAGTCTAAGTAAATATGTAAGTAAATCTAAATAAACATGAGCAAACCATAATCAGGCATTTAAAAAAAGTTTAAAATAACATTTGTTTAGTTGCCTGACTAAGGATTTAGAAAGCCTCCAGGTTTAGTCTGTGTGTTTTATGTATTTCTTAACACTGTGTATACTTGGCAGCACCCCATAATTTTATAAAAATACAGGTAGTAATTCACAGCGATCAAGCTGTGTTTATTCCCGTGAGCAAGCGCTGTTTCTCTTTCCCCTGGCTAAAATGAACGCAGGGCTCTGAGACTTCTAAAAGGTGCTAACAACTTTCACCTGGAAAAGAGGCCTCTTTCAGGGAGAGCAACAAGTTCAGTGATCAGCAGACAAACACAAAGCTGTTAATGTGAATATCTCGAGGCTAACTGAATCTAGGTCATAAGTAATGCCTAGGTTCACAAAAAAAGTTAAGCAGAGCAGAAAGAGGCCAATTACCTTTTCAGAACTTGTTGGGTCAGCCCAGGGCATTTTCTGTGCACGCGCCAAGGTCCACCCTCCCCGCTTGCCCCTTCCTGTTGTGGGGAGTGCAGAAAGCTTATGCTGAAACGCTGTGCAGTCTGTGAGCTCCAGTTGCTGCCTGCCTATGGGCAGGAATGCTTCTGGTCAGCTCCAAAGCTGTTACACAGAACCAGCCTATACATCTATGCTGCAAAAGGAAGATCGGGCCTATGCACAGCAAACTGCAGCTCTCAGGCTTTCTTTCCACATTGCTGGCTGAAGCTCAGAGGGCATGAGTCATCTCACTGACCTTACACGTTTCCATCTGTTTTTAAATCTCAGTGCCTACACCTAGCTTTCCTCTAGGCTCTAGGTCTCTCTATGGTCTCTGTAGAGTCTTCAAGGTCAATGAAAATAAATCAGAATGTACCAGGTGTGATTCAGTCAAGCTATCTTAAAAGCCTGTGTTAAGGTGAGATGAATCACGCCTTAAACACACTTCCTTCCCTTTTCCTGACTTTAGAGGGAGTCCATCTAAGATGTTATCTCAGAATGTCTGCTGATGCAGTGCCCTTGGTCCAGCTCCTGCACGTCCCCACTGCATAAACATGGGAAGGTTTGGACTTAAGACAGTGAGCAGATTTGGACTTCTCCTCTCCAGAGAACTCTGGAGGTCTTCTCAAGTCCATCCTCACAGTCTGATTCTGTGTAAATAATATGGATGGCAAGCGACTAGAAAACTGGGTCAGACCCACAGTTAATGGACTGCCTGAATATATCTGCAAGTCTGTGAGAACAGATTCTTGTTGCGCGCCATGAAAGTAGTTAGCCTCCTTTGGACTGCAGCTGAAGTCAAATGATAAGAGCCCAAGGGACTCTCTGAAAATGCCTTCTGACCTGGATGGTCTGGAGCCTTTCTGAAAAAGACTTGCCCTGATTCTAGCCAACCCTGGCCAGCAGAGTCACCAGAGGAAACTGCGAATGCAGGCTGGTAAGCTGCAAAACATATCTGGGGGGTTTCAGGGTCTCCTTTGGCTTCCAGTTCATTTCCAGGAGAATAATTTAAATGTGAATAGACACTCCTGGAGTGCTGGAAGAAAGCATCCTTTGGAGGGCAAATGTTTGGTAAAAAGCTCACTCAGCGAATTAATCTCAGAGATGAAAAATGTTCTGTAACCTCAATGGGGTAGAGTCTTAGGAAACTGTAAGGACATTCGAGAAAAGGTGACTTACTTCAAGGGGGGAAAGATGGGTGCTGGTCATGGATAAAGTGCTGGAGCAGAACTCAAAGCTCAATGCTATTGCTGGCTGTGCCACAGCTCTTGGGTAGCCTTAGTAAGTAAGACCAGCCCTTGGTGCCCTGGTTCCTTTGTACTTAAAAAGGAAGATGACCTCTCCTTTGGGAAGCACCGTGAAGTCTGTTGGCCCTGTATGACATTATGGCTCATTTGCTTATAGTTCAGGCTGGCTGAACTCGATGTAACATATTGAGTATTACCACCACACAGTCTGAAGCCCCTCCACTAAGCTTCCTCGTGATGAAAAAGTGGAACCATCAGAGCAAATGAAGGGATTACACTTAGGTCTCTGGCCAAAAATCAGAGGTGCATTCTAGCTTTCATGGCTCTGTAACTTCCTGAGTATTTTTACTAGTATTTTGCAAGTAAAGGGAACAGAATCAGCTGACAAGCTCCTGGTGTTCTGGATCTAATACAGAATCAAAATAAAATAACTAGGTTTAGATATATGGAAAGCTTTACCTTAACCTTTTCCCAGGGTTCAAAGTAGTTTAAATTGAGACTTGAAATCAAAAACAAGCAAACAAACAAAACAAAACAAAACAGCAAAAGAGCAACACTTTTCTCTGAATGTAATTACAGAAAAACATGGTAATTGTTTCTTTGCTGTTTTAAGATGTCCTTACCATATTCACTGTCTTTGACTGGCAGAGAGATATAACTAAGTACAGACTCATCTTTCTCACAGCACTTCTGTTCTTGTATCCTAGTCAGGACATACCTTGGAAGGGAGGTTATTTTTCCCCATTTCTCTATACAGAAGCGACGAAGTCCGTTGCTCCCTCGGAGAGCTGCAAAGCCCTCGTATGGCACACTTGATGTTCCAGTGACAAACTGCAACAACCGGAGTCTCTGCTCATTGTTAAATCTCTCTACTGCTGCCCAGAACCACCGTATTACTATGTGGCCATCATGGTAACCTAAACCAAGAAGCAAGAGAGAGAAATTAAATTCACACCCTTTACTATAATAATGAAATATGTTCTCACAAGCATGGGGCGGCAGATCTCCTATGAAAAGATTCTGACCTAACAATATATTTTTTTCTTGATGAGTGGTAGGTCATAGCCCCCCACCTTGTCCTGGCTCTGGATACTATAATATGACTAACTCATTTGAAATCCAAAAATTGAAATATGTACATCAGCTTCTGACAAATCACTTGGCAAGAACTGGGGCTGCCTGCACGAGATATAAAAGGCCACTTGTGCTATGCCACACAGTTTGAGTCCTGACGACTTGACAATTTCTGGTTCCCAAATGCATTCTCTTCTGGATTGCAATAGTGTCCAACATATGGAGGGGAGCTTGGGGCTGCAAGCTCTTCCCTGGCAAACCTCCCACCTGAGGGGCTCTGTGCTTTGGTTTGTGCTAGGGAAAGCCAGCATAAACCCAGGCTAAATCTCTTTCAATAGCTAAACTGAAAAAAAGGAGGAGGAGAATAACTTGGAGAACCAGCTGTACTTGTAGTTAACTGAGTATTTCAAGGTAACACAAAGGTTGGGCAGTCAGCAGCAAAGACCTAAGCCTTGTATTTCAGGGAAGGATACATAAACCTCAGGGGTTTTCCTTCTGAAATGCAGAACTCATGGATTTCACATTTATCCATCATCCAAGAAAGCCTGAATAAATCATGCTCAGCAAAAGCAGGCCAAGTATTAGAGGATAAGGGAAAAAATCCAACTTGACATAGATAGGTTGAGGGAATGGTTAAGCAAGACCTGTATTTTGTTGAAGTGTAATTGGGAACAGTGGAATTCAATTCTTGAGCCTCCTTCCCTGCTAAAGCCAAGAGGACTTGTGATACTATTTCACAAGGAGGCCAGGAGTTCATTCACAGTCATCTGAGCGAATAACTTTTAGACCTAACGCTGCAAATCCTTTTCAGTCCCTAACAGTCAAAACTCCTGCTAAATCAGTACGAAGCAAGAGTGGGTAAAATCTGGACAGAAGATGCAGAAGCAATTTCAGTATTATTACATCTATCAATTCAAATCTGAGGTCTTACTTATTTTTTCTCATGAGTTATTCTTCACAAAAAAAGTTCTAAACAGAACAGGCCATTTCCTTCGGAACGGGCAGAACGAAAAAAATGGACCAAGTCTTCCATGTTTTAGACTGAATGCATTCAAAATATTAGTAAGCATCAGTAGGCAGTTTACCTCCACGATATTCTGTGTTGTTACGCCAGTCATTGAGATCTATTTCTGCAGTGCCAGCTATAACCAGCTCCAGTTCTCTGGCATCAAAAACAGAGACAAGCCTGGAGTCTACAACCTGGAACAAAAAACAATTGTAAGCACAGTTTCAGACTGGAAATAAAGCAGATGCAATGCCTCGTAAACCCAGGGCTCTGATGGCCAGCTCTTTCACTGCTGGCCGTTGAAGTCTGTATGCTGACAGCTAACTTCCACTCCTCTGCTGACAAATCTCTGCTCTCCTTCAGTGAGTCTGCTGATGTTTCCATCTGCAAACAATGACAATACATACAATTTGACCTGAATGAGAGAATGCAAGTAGCAGTACATAGTTTGTGCAGAAAATTCTTCATTGTTACCACTGATTCCGATGAGTGATTTTGATGGTCAAATTACTAGATCAGTAATCTGGACAATTTGTTTGGCATTCACATTTGTTTACAGTTGTGTACAGAGGCCTTAGGTCTTCATTCACTGAAGATGCAGCAGAGGGTCATCTTCTTCATTAGGTTAAACCAAAAGCTATGACAGTCTGAAGTATTCACAGGGTGAAAAAGCTAGTGAAACATCTGGACTGTATGCAGTCACTTTGCCAATCCCTTTCCACAGGACAGGGCTGACAAGTCTGTGCAGCTACAAAACCATCCTCACTGGCCACCACTCCCATGACTGCTCAGAGCAACCACTTATCAGTACTGTTCTGTGTGATCAGTACCTGCTGCTCTGTTTTACAAGGTTCCTAGTCTTTCCGTTTATTTCTCTCTGTGAGATATCCCTCAGATTCTACCCACAGAATACAGCTGCCAGGGCAAGATGGATGGTTCAATGTGATTAATAAGGGGCACCAATAGGTGACTACATGGATGGGTTAGCAAAGCTGTGGGTTTTCATCCAGTCCTGGACAGTCCTTGTAGCAGCTCTGCCACAAGGATGCTCTCAGCTCCAGATTTTCCACAGAGATAAGTTAGCAAAATCCAGGGACAAAATGGAGCACCATCCGACAATACTAGCAAGATATGTGGCTGACTGAATCCCAGGAATAAATTTACTGCAACGAGTCCATAAAGATGTAGTATGTCCCACCAGCTCCTCACTCAAGTGTACAATTCTTCTCATTTGTCTTTTTTTTTTTCACAGCCGGGTACAACCAAGTTTGCACACCACTCTGGTCATTGTTACTTACTTCGTAGAAGCCACGGACCAGAGCCTCTGTTTGCTGAACCACTCCTCGTTCCACTCGCCACTTAACCATTCTCTCGATGTACTCCTTTTTGTTCTTTTCTGTCACTGCTGTATTTGCCCCTCCAGATTTCAACTCTCTCTCTGTCACCTAGGGAACAAAGATGAATAGTAGGGTAACAATGTATGGATCACGTCGTGTTTCAAATTTAAGGGTACTTTGAAAACGTAAGTGAAAAATAAAAAAGACATATTTCTAGTTCTGTCCTCCTGGTCTCTTGCCCATGTGTAGTAGAAAGAAAAGGGATAATGAGGGGAACCCACCTCCACCTCACAACCTTTCCTACAGAACCTACAGAGATTCAAAACCTTTGATTTACTACACATATATTTAGCAAAGTGGGAAATTTCAAGAGGCTACATACAGCTTTCTGATCTCTGTTCCTCCCTCAGCCCTAGCCCTAGCCTTATTCCCAGCTGAAGCTGGAATAATATGTAGGTTACTCTATACTGTACCAGCAAAGATTGATTCTGAGAGCACCATGAGCAATGTGCCAGTCTGGCCATTTTTTTTCATCTCCTCCTCTCCTGCTTGCTCCCAAGAGTTGCAGAGAGGGTACTCTAACAGAGAGATAACCATGCCAGTTTTCTACTTGCTGCAGGTTACCCAAGCGCTAGTACAGCAACAATGGGATGGGGGCAATCCCAATATTGGAACGGGCACTGTTTTGCCAACTGGAAGGGGTATCAGCTTATGACAGACTCTCTTCAGCAACAAGCGTTAACCTGGGACCTAATTAAGGTGTGTGTAGTAAAGGTGTTTACTCAGAAATGCCAAAAGCCGAGAAAATTCTCACCAAATTAATACTTCCAATACACTGCCCAACATTGGACAGTAACCTGCACAGAGGACAAATACAGTCATTGTGGCATTCACAGTTTTGTATCAGCCACCCAAACCTGAGAGTTAGAAGCTATCCAGGGGTAAGAAAATGTCAATCAGTATGTAATGTAAATATTTTTTTAGCCAGATCCACAGAATTTCATTGCATTTCAATGGTTAATTTAGTTGGCTTGGGTTACTAAGGCTTGAGATTGAGAAGTGATTTAAGGAATCAATCTAGATTCTACCCAGCAAGCACACAACTCTTCTTGCATGTGACAGAAAATAATGTTTATCTTGTAATTATTTTCATATTCAATCTAGTAGATTTAAAAGGAAGAATGTTTTGCTCTCCTCTTCAGTTTTCTGCTCCTATAGCAATGATGTCTAGTACAGACAGCAAATGAGCTGCATGAATACATATTCATTATTTGTATTATTTATATTATTATCTACTTATTAGCCCAACAGGCAGCACACAGAGGACGTTTAGTATTTATGTCACTTTGCTTGAGGGACACGTAGAAAAAATATGAATTATGGAAACACTCAGTGAGTCATCTAATCTGTAGCTTTGTTGGGAAACTGCAAGAACAAGTAAGGTTGGATGTAATGAGTTAGGAATTCTTAGCTGGTTCAGGTCAAATTCCCAAATGTAAATCACTACAACACCATTACACAAGCAGAGCTGCATCAGTCAGAGGGCAAGATTCTTGCCCGACTGCTAGGCTGTATTTTCAAGACTGTGCAGCATTAAGATACATCAGTTAAAACCAATGACTGAACATTGTCTAACTGTAATCATTTCCATAAATCCAGTTGTTCTACATCTCCTTGCAAGGTTTCCACATATACTGGTGATTTCTTCAGCTTGTCATTATCCATACAATTTCAATACAATTATTTATCTAGACTTGGAGGCAGCCAATCAATGACAGAGGGTCCTGATTTTTCCTTTTTTGTTCACAGAGGTATTAGTCACAGCTGTGAGCTAGAATTCAGAGCAGCACCCAGACATTTCAGCTAATCTAGCCCACTCCTTTTACCTGAACAGAGCAATCGACAAGGCATCCACACAGAGGGCTTGGAGACAGTTAGGCCTGGAAGAACACTTTCTACTGGGTAAAAGCAAGAGCAGGTACCAGCAACTGCCACCCCTCTGAGCTTTATAACCAAAACTCTCAAATTGGCATCCAGTCCTCACAAATATAAATGCAGGACGCTTGGTTTGACACCACATCTTTGGTATTAGAGTAGTGCTCTGGGCACCAGTATGGAAGGAAGATGGAGCTGCTCATTAGTACGCTTTAATTAAAAAAAAAAAGTACCAAGAAAGAAGATTTAAGCCAAAAGGTTTAAAAGCTAAATACACAGGTGAGAGATGCACAAGAAAGAAAAATGAATGAAGTGCTGACTTGTCCATATTAAAGTCATTGTGGAAAAAGGATGAAAATGCTGTGACCCATCTGCCACAGAGCTTCTCCAAGAACCACTAGTTCTTGTTTCCCTTACCCAACCCTTGAAGTCTAGTTTCCCAAATATTAGCAGAGCTCCCACTGTGCATATGTATCCAGCAAAGCAATGTTCAGATGGCATTTAAGTGGTCAGATACTCTTGGCATGCAAGAATTTCCAACTGGGATCCATCTGTGAGCAAAAAATGTGATTGCAATTTCTTGGGTATTTCGCTGTCAGCACTTAGCAAATTTCTTAAGGGGGAAATCTCACCTTCACTTTGACACTTGAATTCTGACCATAGTAATTCACAGTGAGAATCATTTTTTCCCATCACTAGTTATAGCAAGGTTAGTGTTTAGTGCATATGAAATAAAGTACTAGACGGTATGTGAACTGGCATCAAAATCTTTTTGTGCTCTTTTGCTGTAGTATCACAGTATCTACAAGAGATTATAATTCTATTTCTGTTCTTTTTGGAGCCATCCCTTATCTTCCACAACAGACTCCTATGTAATTGTCTAGCTCTTTTCTTTGGGGAGAGCATAGCAAGTAATTAGTGCGCCAAATGCTACCTTCAGATGCATAAGGGCAATTCAGGCTGAGATTCTTATTCTTCTTTGTACTCTTCCAATGCAAATACAAACTTGTCTCATCTGTCTTTGTGAATATGTCTGCATATTTCTGTCTGTCTTCATGTATTAGTCTTACATAGCCATACCTTTCAGGGAAACCACTGTACTGTCAATTGAATGTCATGCAAACTCTCAGCTCAGAGCCAGGAAAAAAATTGTACTTAAATCTGTGAAAAATGATGTTATCTTTGCTACAGGGGTTCTTACCTCAGTTCTTCTGCCCCATCCTTTTTATTTCATTTGTCCTTGACTCTGCTGATCCTTCATGCCCGTGTACAACAAGCAGACTAAATTCAGCTTTGAAAATATCCCCTGAAGTCTTGCTTGCTGTCTGTTACTTTCAAGCTTATAGCTGAGCAGCCCTTTTACTCTCAGGGCCAGGATTTCTTGCCTCCAAAACAAGTCTAACTCTCCCTTAGCTCTGCATGCTTTCACTCTGGAGAAACTCCTCCTGTCAACTTTACTTTTGACAGCTAAAAGCCACTCTCTCTATATTCCACCTGATCTCTCTGATCCCTTTTACACTGTGCATCTCTGCTCCTTACACAGGAATTAACTTCCCTTTAGATTCTGCAGTACCTGATGAGCTTGGTTCTTCAGTCTTTCTAGCTTTCAGTATCTCCTTGGAGATCCTTAATTTTCCTCTGAATGTTCTTTTGGGTCCCTTCAAGACTTTTCAGAGACAGTTATAGGCCAGTATGGGTTACAACAGCAGAAAGCACAAAGGCTTCAGTGCAAGCCAAAGAAACACACAGAAGATATGTGTTCTGGTTGCCAGTCTGCACTGAAGCCAGGGTTGTTTCCTATTTAAGGTTATAGTTATCCAGATCATCTAGGTTAAAGAGAATCATCTGAGTAATGTACAGTTGAATGGTAAAAAGCATAATAACTGTATGTATTGAGCAATATGTGAAGCAGGTGCAAGGTAAGTGAGTGACACAGAAGCTAATAGGAATATATCAGAAAAAATAGTGGTGAGAGTTGCCACATCTTACACCAGCTGCCAAATGCTTTTCGTCCTCCCTGACCCCCCTTCTCTTAGTCACATCAGCTTTATGTTACATTGCTTGAATTCACTGAATGCCACAATCTGTGTGAACTACACCCTGGAGAGAAGAGCTGCACTCCACTTCAGAGAATTCCTCGTGCTCATCAGTGTGTGGCTCAACAGGCCTGTAGGGGGGCTGTGGCTGGTATTTTATATTATAGACCCTAAGAATAAACATCTACATTGAAACAGGTGGCTTGAAAGAGACAGAAGGTAGGAGAAGAAAGTGTTATTGAAAGGCTAAATGATCTGTTCTGACAGGAAGATGTTCATCATGTTCAACTTTGTCAGCTTCACATTTGTTTTTCAGATGTTTTGCATAGCTGTGCTCACCTGTCCAAACACCTCCTCGTTCACTGTGAAGGTGAGATCCAGGATATCTGTGATGTTATTATCCTTCATCCACTGCAAGCTCTGATGGAACTCTTCATCCAGGTACTCCAAGTCACTTAAATCACACGGCCTGGTTGTGAGGCAAGATAAAAGACGTAGCTGAATATACGACCCCATGACTACTGGTAAGATGACTTACTACTAAGAATGTGAGCAAATTTATGACAGAGATCCAACATAAAGCTGGTGTTTGGTTTTGTTAACATCAAAGGCAGTTACACAGACCCTCTTAGAGCAGTTCTGCAACTGTCTGATTTGCACGGCTGGGCTCAAGGCCAATTCTGCTGGCTGCCCACACTATTTGCTGTTGGAGGGCACCCCTGGGGCACATTTTTTTGTGAATCTTCAAGATGCCCTGCACTTGAGAGCACATGCTTACCTTCAGTCCCAATGGGCCTCACCATGTTGTGCCTGGCTGCTCTTCCATGTATCCATCATCCTTGAGGTGAGCTCACAAGACTGACATAAGGCAGACCAGGCAGCCTAAATTTTTGCTAATAAGGAGCCAGCCTTGCTTGCTGAAAAAGCAGGCGGATGTTACAGGCAATCTGGTTTCAAATTCCCTAAGGGGGCATTAAGGATGCAGGAGCACTCTAGGTTTTAGGCTATTTCCAGACTGGCTCACATACAATATAAATATGAATGTTTGGACCCCAGCAATACTCATTTGTTAAAAAAAATAAAAATAAAACCCAACACAAAATGAAATACATGTTAAAGAACTATATGGACTCTAAATAGAAGTATCTTTCCTGATTTGGATTCATCCTAACTGATAACCTTTTCAGCTATGCTTTAGTGTGCTCTTTGTCATTTAATTGCATTCTTGACTTACTACTTGAGGCTTTTCTTAATGCTGCAATTTTTATGTATGCTGTCTTCCTGCAGTCCATTAAAGCAGCACAGATTATCTGTTAAAGTTAACCTTATAAACCTTACAGAGTTGATGCTGAAGATAATATATTACTGGTAGCTTCTGCTTGCTAATGTAAAAGACAGAAGACCACCAAGAAATATTCACTGTTTATAGCTGCATTAACATTCCTAATTTAGTCCAACTTCTGTTTAGAATGAAAAAGTACCCTACCAGTAAGGCATGAGAATTTTCTTAATATACTCCCATCCTTTCTTTTTTTTTAAATTAATTAATTTATTTATTTTAGGAATTAATGATGTCTGTTCTATCAGAGATGGTTTACAGTCTTCCACATTATTTTAATTGCTTTGATAACTTTTAATCAGTGGTAAACTCTGGAATTATGGGTCTGTACCTTCAAAGGCATGTTCCTAAATGTCATACTTATTATCCACTTTTATCAACATAGGCAGCATTTATGAAGGGCAAATTCTCAGAGAAAGTCAAGAAATATTAAAACATGTTTGTTTTCTATCAGTAGACAACCCAAACAACCACAGAAAGAAATTGAAGGTCTGAGCACTCAAAGCAACTCCATGAGGGTCTGTGCCTCTGTGAAACCCACTGCTGCATCACTGTTTCCAAGCTGCACAGTTGCATGCTTATACTTACAGCCTTAGCAGTGCTTTGTAGAACGGCCTTGTGAAGAAAGCATCAAGAAGGTACTGATGAATGAGCGCAAGGCCAAGAATACGACCACTGAACCTGAACCTGGGATACAAAAATGCAGAGTAAATGAAGTGTAACTCAAGACGTTCGGCATAGAAATTTATACAGGTAGCAGTTGTTTTAGTTTCTTAGTTATTTCCATTTATTATTATTATTCCCCTACCCCAGCAGGTATCTAACACCAACCCTCAGATATCTGACTGATCCATAATGGACCTCTTCATGATTCATCTTCTGCAGTACCCATATATGCAGCTGGCATGTTGTATTCTTGCTTGGGCCAAACCAATAAACACTATGAACACTCACTTTCTCTGATCTTTACTTGAATATTCTGAAGCAAACAGACTCCATCGGACACAATACTTAGCCAGTGATAAACTGTGATGCTTCATCTGGCCTCAACAGAAAATGTACTATCAAAACAGCTGTAAAGGATATTTGTTGAATCAGTATGTCTGACTGGTTACAACCCTTTCAAACTGTGACTTTAAAGTACTTTAGAAAGGTAATGAGTTGACTTTACAGGTGGGAAACCAAAGTTCAAAGAACTTTGTTCACCTGTTGTGACCAGGGACACATTAAAATCAATAACTAGAGCGCAGGGAAGCTGTCCCCAGACCACCTTCCTAATGGTGATGCTCAGCTTTCACGTACCCCCATGTTTGCTTCTGTGTTCTCCAAGTACATTAACCAAGTGCTCTGCCCATTACAATCTATGACACGATGATAATATATCATTTTTTTCTTTCTCTGCTTTTTTTTTTTTTTTTCCTGCAATTTATTTCTTCCATCAAATTTGGTTTTAAATCAGTAACTTCAGACAGGAAAATACAGAAATGGAGTAAGTCTAGGTGAGGATTTTTAAAAAATTTTTTCTTCTTTAGGTAAAAACAAAATCCATCACCCATCCAAAACTTATTTGTAAAAAAGGAGAAGTAAAAATAACACATCCTAACTGTAAGCACTCCAAGCCTCAGCTGACTGACATCATAGTAAAGTTTTATTGAACAAAATATGAGAAATGGATCAAAAAGCTGAGAAACTATTCCTTCCACTATGGGAACCCGTGCGAAGACCCCTCCTGCATATGAATGAAACATGAATCTCATAATAAAAGAGGTGCTGAATATCCATGCAGTCAACTTTATGCTCATGGGACAGAACAACAAGTGCTTAGTCTGTCAAATGGGGCACAAAATAGCATGTTGTGGGCCCAATTAGCATTTATATCACCACAGGAGCTGCCTCTGGGTCCCCTGCATCCAAAAAAGGTGCTTATGGTATGCAGCTGACTGGTAACAGAAGAGTGATTATATTACCCCTTTACAGCTGTTTCCACAGCAGCAACAAAAGGCAGCTGTTGGGTCTAGTTAGGACCTGCTTCACTTCACTTGTGCTCCAGTGCAATGTTTCCAGCAAAAAGCAATGAAAAGAGGGGGAGCTGACACAATGAGAGCACAGTGGAAGCCAGACAGCTCAAAACCCAGAAATGCTGAGCTTGTAATCCATCAGTTTTATAGCACCTTCAGGATCTATAATCAAGTCCATTTGTCCTAAATAATGCATGTCGGCTTTTTTGGTTTTGTTCTTCACAGCTCTGTCCCCTCATCCCTTTACATTTTGAAAATGAATGTTGAATGAAAACACTACAAGCACTGAGTGTTCCTCACCGCAAAGCTCATCCCACGGCTACTCAGCTGTGCGGGGCTGGGGAGGCAGAGACATTTGGAATAAAGTAAAGCTGAAAGTAAATTGCCAAGAAAAGTCTCACTGATTTGGGAACTCAGTTTCTGCTATGAAATTGCTTGAACGTATGAACAGCATTGGTGTTCTCCGTTCTGCTTGTATCACTTCTGTAATTCTACATGACTTCGAGAGTTTTAATGCAAAGCTGACATGAAAGGTCTGTGCATCCAGATCGAGGTGTTTACAGTCACGCGTACATGTCATGGCAGCCATTAACAGCCAATTTAATTGGAATCAGTGCCTTATGGCAGAACCGTATCAAACCATCCAAAGGCTATAGGCAGACTTTCTATCTGAAAAGACAAAAAGTTTGGTGGGTCAGCCTGAGCAAACATGTGCAGTGCAGCCCTAGGTTGTGCAGTCCGTCAGTCTGGCCTTGCAGCCCTCTGGGACACACCAGGGCTCGTTCCAACTGGGGGCCTGGCTGTGGTTCCACAATCCCAGCCCTTGTGGTGGTAGTGTGTGGAAAAGCAAGTCCAGTGCTAACTGGTATGGATAAAGGATGTGAAATAGTTAACAAGACATTGCCACTCTTGTTGCCTGTCAATACAATCAAAAAAAATAATAAAATAAAACCAACAAGCTATACTGCAAACTATAGTTCTTGGCAGCTCCGAATCACCCCAGGAGACATGGTGCTTTGTGGTCATGGCTGCTCTTCCACACTGAGGGTGTTAAACTCTTCAGTCCACAAAACCTTCCCGTCCTGTACCCAGCTTTGGTATCCCTACAGAGACTTACTATACCTGACTCTTTGAGGTGAAGAGTGGTGTAAGAGAAAGTCCTCTGTCCCCTTGTCCATCCTGGACAGGGCCTGTGACCACAGGCTACACCCCTTTGATCCAGCAGTGAGCGCACTGAGAACCATGGACTGTGGTAAGTCAACAGATACCAGTCAAAAGGGAGGCCTTTGCTGAAGTGCTCACAGAACAACAACTCAGGCGTGTGTGTCTGTACAGTCCATCATGCTCCCACTGCTGCAAGTCAAGCCACAGTCCCACTTAAAATATATCAAAACTTGTAAAAAGCAACAAGAAGCCTTTAGTGCAAAAAAAACTTGCGAAAAGCAACAAGAAATCAACCCCTTTACAAAAGCCAGTTAAAATGAAAATGGACTCTCGTGTTTTATTTCTTCCTGAAGGATTTAGAACACAGGTGAAATTCAGAGGTGGGTGACAGTCCCTTCAGAGAAAAAAAAAAAAAAAAAAAAAAAAAAAAAAAGTTTTATTGACAGAATAAGCAGTACAGAGGTAAATCCTGGCTGCAGGGCACATACCTTCCTTAAACCTGACTTGCATTTATCTTTCCAAGGAAGTGTAAAATGCTTGTTCGATTTCTTTCTAGCAGGAAAGATAGCTTGGGAGAGGTGGGGAATGTGAGGTCTCATTCTGGCTTTTTCTTTCAACACCCCTCCCTTTCTGAGACAATGATTGAGTCTGAGTAATGCACTCTAGCAGAGGGGAAATATGGGAGGGAGTTAATGAGCAGGAAATGGTGGAAGGAGAGACAGAATTAATGAGCAGGAGAGCTGCTCTGGTTTGCCTGCCTATTGACACCATTCGTCCACTCAAAAAGGACATTGTGTGCACCTGCTTTCTGGCTTTTAACAACAGTATTCTTTGATTCGTTTGCAGGATTTTCCACACTACCCAGCTAACTCCTTTTCCTTCTGGAGGCTGCAGGTGCCCCTGAAATAGCCTGTTTTCACAACAGCCTGTTGCAAAATAACAGGCTTGTTCTCCTTAGTGGGATTCTGCATACTTACCACATCTGCGTATGCAGAGACAAATCCATATGCTGTAGCAGCAACTAAGCAATAATTTTTCCTCCAATTGCAGGTGACTCACAGGAAATTTAATTTACTTCTTATCATATAGCAGCAGAATAAGGCAAGACCAATAATGTTCCTTTGTTACAGGGCCCTCTCTTAACCGGTTGAACTAATGCAGCTGTTCCATACATGGCAGTCCTTCCTTGGGTTCAGATGGAGAATGATGTACCTTGACAAAGTTGTAATCTATGCATACAGGACAAGGATGTTTTTTGTTCATCATTCTATACGGTATGACTTGTGGGCTACATTAGCTATGGTATGAATAACTTTAAACCCTAATAGGAGAAAATTTAAATCCTAATAGAAGAGGCATTTGATGAGATTAAAAAGATTAAAAATCTCACAAACCTTATCTCACTTAAATACATTAGTTAGATTTATGTGTGCCCTTCTTGACATGTCCTGTGCAAAAAATATTCAAAGAAGGGCTAACAATCACAGAATCTCCTGAACTGAAAGGGACCCACAAAGATCGTTGGGTCCAGCTCCTGGCTCGGCACAGAAACACCCCAAAATCAGATCCTATGTCTGAAAGCACTGTCCAAACGCGTCTTGAACTCCAGCAGGCTCGGTGCTCTCACCACTGCCCTGGGGAGCCTGTCCCAGTGCCCGACCACCCTCTGGGTGCAGCACCTTTCCCTAACCCCCAGCCTGACCCTCCCCTGTCCCAGCTCCATGCCGTGCCCTCGGGTCCTGTCGCTGTCCCCAGAGAGCAGAGCTCAGCGCCTGCCCCTCCGCTTCCCTTGTGAGGGAGCTGCAGGCCGCCATGAGGCCTCCCCTCAGCCTGCTCTGCTCAGGGCTGAGCAAACCAAGGGACCTCTGCTGCTCCTCATATGTCTTGCCCTCTAGGCCCTTCTCCATCTTTGTAGTTCTCCTTTGGACACTCTCTAATAGTTTGATGTCCTTTTTATACTGTGGTGCCCAAAACTGCACACAGTACTTGAGGTGAGGCCGCACCAGCGCAGAGCAGAGTGGGACAATCCCTTCCCTCAACCAGCGAGCAACACTGTGCTGATTCACCCCAGGACATGTTTGGTCCTTCTGGCTGCCAGGACACACTGCTGGCTCATATTCAACTTGCTGTCAACTGAAACCCCCAAATCCCTTTCCATGGGGCTGCTCTTCAGCCTCTCTTCCCCGAGCCTGTACATAACAGTCAGGGTTGTTCTGTTCCAGGTGCAGAATCCAATTTAAGAGCGATGAATACAGTAAATACTGTTCAAAACATATTTGAAAGTGACATTTTCCTTTCACAAGACTACTGAAAACTAACTTTCATCTTTAAGACAAATTTACACATTCTGTAGCAGCAGCTTTAAAGCTTTTGTCTGCTTAATTGTGCAGATAAACTTCTGGCTACCTGAAAGACAAGCTGAACAAATGAAGCTGCACTTTGGTACAGGATTTCTGCCCTTGGCAGCTGTGCTAAGGAAGAATGATGCTTGGCAGGTGGATGCAACCAGAGAGCCTATTAGTCCTTCCACAGTGGGAAAGGTTGGACCTCACCTCAACCAATATTAGACACCACAAAAACTAAAAGGGGAAAATATTTGAAGGGCCCAGTCATGGATAAAGCTTTAATCTGAAAATGCATCTTATTAGGTGACAGGGAAGTCAATCATGAACCCCAAATTTATAGGAAACTAAGCATCGTGGGCTCCAGAGACTGTGGTACAGCATGTTTTAAAGGACAGTTAAAGCCTCCACTGTTATGAAGAGTCTTGCAAGCATCCTAAAGGCTAGAAACTAGTGATTAAAGGAAGCAAACCCCATTCTTATAGCCTAAAATATTGTGACTTGGAATCCTGTTATTTGGGGGTAAGGAGGTCATGCAGAGGTAAATTTATTGATTCATGATTTCTGAATTTTGGTGGATTTACCGTCACTAGCATTTTAAAATGAAGAATAATGTTTCCCCTAAAAAACACATTGTATTTTGGGTTAGGAGTAATGCAAGCCATTTCTAAGAATGTAAATTTTGCATAAAAGCAGACCAGATGATTACAGCAACTCTGCCTGCCTCATACGCTATGAATTTTAAGCAAAACTAGCAGTGTGTCAGGAACATGCGCCAGAGGTATGTGTCTATACAATAGAAGTGCATATCCTTGTGTTGGCTCACTGTAGGACATAATCAACATGTCCTTTAATGACCTGCATCTACAGAGCAATAACCTAGCATTAGATCAGATCATCTTTACAAAACCCTGGCAGCAGATCAAATCCACACCTTCTATCAGCTTCATTAACAAATGCCTTTCTTTAGTTTGGTGTGCATATTTAACCTCTACTCACGATGACAGAACTTTTGAGTGGACTAATGTGATGACACAAAGCGATCTATAGTCAGGAAGGTCAGTCAGCTAACACCACTCTGTTTATCCATATTGCATCTGCAAACTTTGCAGACTGCCACTTTAGCACCGTGTTATTTGGTGTTGTGTCAAATTTGCTCTGCACATCTGCAGGCTCAGAGGTGGATGCTGTGGCATTCCAGTGCAACGCCTCTTCGTTTCAGGAATCTGATGAGCTCATGTGTCATTAATACAAAAGGAATGGTGCTTACAAAGGCCAGGAGACAAAAGTTCACAAAGTCTCAGTGCATTAAAGACAGAAGGTAAAATGATTCCTAAACTAGTCCTGAAGGAGAATTCCAACAGAAGGAGTAAGATTATTGTTGGCTCATTTTCTTTTCTTATATCCATCTCCGATGTGAAGAATTCTCAGCACAACAGATATAATTCTGGGTTATCTCTATGTTGCTCTTCTCATGTTGCACTGAGGACTCATCCCACCTCTTCTGATGTCTAACCATGCCAGCATTCCACCTGAGAACTTACCCTGGACCCCCACGCTTGTTAAGCTTCTACAATAAAATGACCTACCCGGTAGATCAGAGGAGAGCAGCAGATATTGTCTACCTGGACTTCAGTAAGGCTTTGGACACTACCTCCTGTAAGATCCTCACATGTTGATGTATGGGTTGGATGGCAGAGAGTGAGATGGACGGAAAACTGGCTGAACAGCTGGGCCCAGAGGGTGGTGATCAGTGTCACAATGTTTAGGTGGAGGCCACTGACTAGCAGAGTACCATACTGTCCATACTGCTCCTGTCCTATTTAACATCTTTGTTAATGATCTGGATGAAGGGGCAGAGTATATCCTTAGCAAGTTTGCAGACAGCTCAAAACTGGGAGGAGTGGTGGATACACCAGAGGGTCATGCTGCCATCCAGAGTACCGTCCTTGACAGGATGGAGAAATGGGCTGACAGGAGCCTCATGAAGTTCAGCAAGGAGCAGTGCTAAATCCTGCATTGTTCCTCCCCGTGTTGCTGCGGAGGAACAACCTCCAGCACTAGTACATGCTGGGGCCACCCAGCTAGAAAGCAGCTCGGCAGAAAAAGACGTGGGGGTCCTGCTGGACACTAAATTGAACTTGAGCACACAACAGTGTGCCCTTGCCACAAGGAAGGCTAACTATCCTTGGGCTGTAATTGGCAAAATATTGACAGCAGGCTGAGGGAGGAAATCCTTCCCTCCTGTTCAGCACTGGTGAGGCCAGTCATGGGGTGCTGTGTCCAGTTCTGAGCTCCCCAGTACGAGAGAGACGTGGACATACTGGAGAGAGTCCAACAAAGGGCCACAAAGATTAATGAACTCAAACTCCTCTCCTGTGAAGAAAGGCTGCTAGAGGTGGGACTGTTCAGACTCGAGAAGAGAAAGCTCAGGGGGATTTCATCAATGTATATTAAACACTGAAGGAGGGTGTGGAAAGACAGAGCCAGGCTCTTTCCAGTGGTGCCCAGTCACCAGACTAGAGGAAATGAGAACAAATCAGAACACGGAAGGTTCCCTCTGAACAGCACTTTTTACTGTGAGGGAACTAAGCAGTGGTACAGGTTGCCCAGGGAGGCTGTGGGGTCTCCTTCTTTGGGGATCTTCAAAAGCCATCTGGACATGGTCCTGGGCAACCTGGTCTACATGGCCCTGCCTGAGCAGTGGGGTTGGACCAGATGACCTTGAGAGGTCCCTTCCAACCTTAACCATTCCGTGATTCTGTGTGATGAGCTTCATTTTAATTTAATTTTCCAAATTAAAACAAAAAGGAACCATTTAGGAGTGCTCACATGGAGCAACTGTGCGAATTTCCAGCCTGGAAAATGATGGATGTTAAATAGTTATAGACTACAGGGATTTATCCCTGCAGTCCCTGCAAATGTTATTGGGACTTAATAGAGCATACATTCTGCTCAGAGCCAAGGCATCTCATTCAGGCATTGAAAGATGAGAGGGCATATTCTATAAGTACCTCTTTGATAATATTCTGTGTGCTGATTCTTATTATAAAACTTATGAAACTTAGTTATATTTTAAAGGAAATTTGTAACACTCATTTAAGAAAGTGCTAGCCATTCTTAAGTAGTCCTGATTGGAAAGCATATGGAAAGTGAACCGGTACAGCAGGTCTGCTTGCAGATTGCCATAAAATACAAAGAAGGTGTTCAAAGATGCGTAAAATATACACACATTGACCAGTAACAGAAATTAAGCAAGGAAAAAAAAAAGGATGAAAATTGATTTTCAGAGAGAAAAACAGCCTGATACAAATAAAATTACAATAGTGGTATCAAATGCTGAATATGTAATGTTTCTCTTCAGATGAAGATCTACAGGAATAAGCCTTCTCTTGCCAGTCGTCCTTTACATAGCCTTGCTTTTGCAAGGCACCTGAGTTTCATATGATAAATGTGTTTCAAGTGGTCAACCTCTCAATTTATTATTAAACTGTGCAGAAATTTTCTGCCTGAAAAGCCACTGCATTACTGACTCCAATCAGTGCTTGCCCTACTTTTCTGGATCTATCTGCAAATGGAACACAACATCTCTGTTTCTCAGTACTAAAAAGTAACCACATGAAAAAGAGCTATTGCTTACACATGATGGAAACGTGAACTATCCATGTCATCTTAAATCTCTGGAGCTCATGTACCCTGAATTAACAATTAAATCTCAAACCATTCCTGAGGCTTAATTTACCAGTAACTGAAAAACAAGGAGATAATGCAAACATCATTGCTTCTTTTGTTAACTTAATCAAATCTTTCAAAAGTCTTTTTCTTGTCTCTAACCAAGCTATGTTGCATTTTCCATTTTCTCCCAAATTGTCTTTTCATCTTGTTTATATCCTTGCTATACCAACTACAAAAAAATTGTCAGGAATGGTTAAAATAGTAATTGTGTCACTGAGAAAAACAAACAAACAAAAACCAAACCAACCAACCAAAAAAAAAAAACCAACCATCAAGCAAACAAACAAACAAACAAAAAGAAAACACATGCTTTTATCAGGGAAGCTCCAGATTATTCTACTTTATCCAGAAAAAATGAGGGACAAAGACAATATAGATAAAGGAAATTCACAGCACCCCCACAGGTTTCTTTACAATACACTCCATCAAACAGCTACTTCCAGGAGGACTCCTGAATTTAAGCACACTGTGGTTCCAAGCAATTGCTCACACAGAGAAACAGTTACAGCTGCATTTGCATGACATTATGTCAAAGATAATAAGCCCTCACAGAACTGGACACGTATGAAGCACCACACTGAGGTATCTGGCTCCTTGCCCATCACTTGAGCTGCATCAGAGGTTATTACTGCATGTACGGAATTGAGCAAATCCGTCTCTGATGACTCCTCCACACAGTGGAGACTGTGTGACTCCACTCAGTCACAGGTATGACAGCCTTGTCTGAGCACCAGAAAATCCAGGCATAGCAAACACAGGATTCATTTCCACTTCTGTCTTTCCAACTAAGAAGGAGATCAATAAAGTAGACAGTCTCTCTATGGCATGAAATTGGTGCTACGTGTCATTCACAGGGAGGATGTTCCATGAAGATGGTGTTCTGGAGGAGGAGAGGAGGAGTGTGATAGAGTGGTGCAAAGCCAACAACCTCATGGACCATAATGTACTATCATCATCCTCTGGGAGAACCGCTGGCAAAATATGATAGTACAAACATGACCAACCATCTGAAAACAGGATACTTGCAGGGTTCACTTTCTCTTGCTGGTACAGTGGGTAAAACACACTGGCCTGTGAGATGGTTGGCAAACTCTCCTTCAATTCTGAGCAGTGACTACAGAACAGGTGCAGACTGAGGTATGAACAGCTGGCTAGAAGATTACAAATCTCAACACTTTGTGATTCCCAGATCCTAGATTTTTTTTTCCCCCATTGGCAGATCTTAAAGCAGCTTGCAGAGGAGATCAGTGTCAATATTTCATCTGACAAATGAAAAAACTTAAGCACAGAGGTAAAATGACTTATCTACTGTTCTCCAGGAAACAAGTGGTAGAAACAGAAACGAAATCATGCTCCTTGGGGTCCCACCTCGATTTCGGTTGTTTAGTGTATTTGACATTTTTTTACTTTCTTACATTCTGTAAAGCAACATGTCACTGTGTGGATCAGCTCTAGTTCATGATGGGCTCCTTATGGATCAACTCAGTCTGATGCAAACAGGTTGTTTTTGAAGCCAGCAAAAGAGCAGTTTTATCAAGAAATTTGGATTTCTCAGTCAAACCCTTTGGAAAAGTGGGGAGGCACTTTGCAAACCTACAAATTGATGAAATTATATACATTGTATGATTTATGACTGCTTTCCATGGCTTTGTCATGTGTTGAAACAAACTATTCAAGTCAGAGAGGAAAATCCATAGATTTAGTCATCTGCCAGACAAGAGGGCCATAAAAGCACAAGCCAAATGACTGCACATTTTCCTTCAATGGCTAACTAAGAACACTGAAGCCACAATAATTGACTTAGTCTCACTCAAAGGAAGCATATTCTTTCCAGTCTGTCTGGGGTGTTTAAACATAAGAGAGACTGCTCGTCATAAACTCACCGGTAAGCACCCAGGAATGTTTACACCGTGTGATGAAGCATGATGCAGATAGCCTCGAGCTAAGTGCAAACAGGTCATCTGCAGTGCAGAGCCACGTGGATCTACCACTTCGGGTTCAGAAGCTGTACCTTGCATTTGCACTGTGCTGCATTTCAGCTAACAATCCCTGCCTCTTGGGATGAGTTTCCTCAACTGTGTAAGCTCAGGAATCTGTGTGCTAAAATTCAGACGTGCTATAAAGTGTTTGACAGTCTTTTTTAGATCTCATTCTGCAAAACACTGAACACCTCCAACTTTATAATACCACTGAAAACTGACAGCTCCAATCCTGTCCCCGGAACATGGAGAATGCAGCAGACCTCAACCGTTTCATTGCTGTTCCCTGAAGTCTGAGAAAAGTTTTGATTTTTCTGTTATAAATTCAAGCTTCTAGTTCATCTTTTCTGGAATACAAGTCATGAGACAATGTGAAAAGCTTCCTTACATTGGACACAAGATACTGAATTTGCAATTCTGTATTCTCATTATTAAATACATAACTTTTCGTAGAGGTTGGACAGGTAAAGATTGTTCTCATCCTCCACAATGTTGAGACTTTATTGAGATTTTGAAAAATATTCCAGTCTCAAGTTGGGGCAAACCAACAAACTTGAAATTACCCTTCTCCATATATATACATACAGATCAGATCAATGTAAATATTTTATCTTCTCTGTTTCTGCACTTTAATGTAATGCTTAGCTAACATTGAAATGAAAAATATTTTTCAATGGAGAAATAAAACCTTTAACTTCCAAAATATCCCAGGGAAAGAACTACAGAAAGAAAAATGCCTTTTCTATTAAAAAAATAAATGCATGGCTTTGAGTGATTTACCAAAAACAATTCTGCTCCGCAAGCAGATTTTTTTTGATGCATGAATTGTGTTTACTAATAAAAAAAGGCTAGCTTGGGAATTTCTGCACCTGTCCTAATTGACATTTCTTTATCTTACCAAAGCCTGAATAAAATATAGTAGAAATAAGGAGTGGCAAGGCGACTGAGTGGTACTTCACAGCAACAGCTCAGCACTGCCATTCCAGTGTGGCTGGAACAAGAGATATGAGGACATTCACGACTCACCAGGAGTTTTTCACCACTACAAATAAACACACCATCACTGCCCACCCTGATGCTTCCCTGCAGGCCCCCGTGCTCAAAGACGGTATGGATTTTACCCTTTTCTCTTCTACCACATGCAAGGTGGAGACACCATACAGATTTTCATGTGAACCCTCCCATCACTGGGAAAATTCAATCCAGAGCATTGCAAAAGATTAAATGGCCTTAAGCAAGGGGAAAAAATGACTTCTGTAAAAACACAAGAAAATACAACACCCGCCTTCCCCTCAAACCAAACTCTAATTATGGAAACAGTGCTACACAATATGGGATCCAGAGAAGAGAAGAGAGACTGTAAGTGACACAACTCTTTCTAAAGCCCTTGTGATACAGCCATCCAGATTCTCAAAAGAACTTGGATAAAAATCCACCAGTAAGTGACAGAAAGCCAAGAATAAGAAAAATACAAAGCAGAAACATTTTTTTTTTTAATATATATAAAAAAAAAAAGGGTGCTGTAGAAGCTCAGTTTGGGAGAATGTTTTTTTCTCCTTCGCTCTGGTTTGCCTTTAATCTTCCAATTCCTCCTGACCCTTAATAAATAATTAACCAGCTGCTGAGGCAGGCTCTATGTGATACAGTCATACATCAAACTTAATAGGAAAATCAAGGTTTACTTAAGTACAGAAAGCAATGAAAGAGTACAGCAGCAAGAAGGTATTTCAGTAACATACCCTTTTCACATAGTGAAATGGTCTTATAAAATGATTTCAGCTGCGTATTTATTTTAATATAATTCTTGTCCAGAAGATTTACAATTGTGCTTGAAAATTTCTCATGCAAACATAATTTATTTAAAGTAAGATATTGCTAGTAATTAAAATTTATAGTGTAATGTAAAATTAAATGCTTTGGCTTTCTATGGTGCCTTTCATCTGAGAATTTCAAAGCGGTTCAGAGCATTAGTATACATCAAATGGATTTCAAGTTGATTACATACTGGAAATCTCTTCAGATGGAAACTGAGGCAAAGACGTAATGATCTAAATTTCAAAAAGAACTGAATGTTACTGGATGCCCACTCTGAGAAGAGCTGTATCTGATCTGATTTTTAAGAGAATGATTTTTCAGTGCTTAGCATAAATAGGCCCCTTCAAGATGGCAGTCAAAATGGGCTTCTAAATTCATTGCTCCCCCAAGTGCAGACCCATGCAACTGACCCATTTCAGTCAGGTACAAAACTGAACTCAGTGTTTCTGATTCCCTCAACAAAACAGGTATTGGGCCAATACTCAGGTTACCTGCCACAACAGCTGAAACAAGTTCCTCAGAGCTATTTTCAGTCAGTGGAGAGGAGTACTGGTTATTTGCAGAGCTCCTGCTTCAAAGTTGTGACTACTTTTCTCCACTGTTTCTATAAAGAGCCACAGAAAGTGCCTAAATCCATCACAGGAGCTGGTCAGCATCTGAATACAACCCATGAGGTCATGAGGCAATTTGTCACGTTCTTTAAAAAGACTTCAACTGAAACAAGCTATTCTTCGTGTGGCACGATTAATGGTGCTTTGTTTCCTATAATCTGTCTGATGGCCTTACGTGCAATAGCTGCAGTTCCTCCTACGCATCTCTGCTAGCACTTCCCACACTTTGGAGTATCTCCAGTTTCTCCCTTCTGCCTCCCCTGAGCATTCACAGCTCTCCCTCACATCCTCTAGCTACTGAACAAGATGATAGAGCTGGTTCACAGCCCATGCTTGTGGTAGACCTGTCAGCTCACTTGGGCCAGCCAAGGGGCCAAACAGAATAGGCAACTGTTGAGCTTATCAGACTGCCCTTGCTAAGGCATTGTTCAGCATATCTCTACCCAATCACAAATTTCACGACGCTTTAAGGAACTCTGCATCTTTAGGACATTTACTTTCCTGTTGAATAGGTCCCAAAGTGACTAGGAAACTGATGGTTGTACAGCACAACTGCAAAAGGCAGAGCTACTAAGGAAATCGGGTTATGAAAACCAAGCTCTCTGAGTAGAAAAGGACAGCTGAGGTTGCAACATTCTTGGTTCTTCTTGGGTTTATTATACAAAAAAAATAGGAAAAAAAACCACCCTGCATTTTCTGGAACACTTGGGATGGACAGTGATGGCTATGTGGTCTATATGAAACAAATAAAAGGGAAGGTCGGAGTTTGGCATGGCATATACCCACACAGCAGTGTGTGGGTAAAGAGAGCTTCCTCTACCCTTGTGCCAAGCTTGCCAGAGCACGTTAAAGCAATCAAGGCAGTGTTGAGCCTAAACTAATCAGCCCTGATGGGTAGCTGCATACATTTGCTCAGCTCAATGTTCCAGTAAGCACATCAGTTAGCTTGGAAAGCAAATTCATGTCTCCATGAAGAGTGGGTGCAACAGGCTTTTGTCTACCTGCAGAATACTGTGTAGAAATACATGACATTTTTCTTTCTGAGTCTGTTCAGCAGCAAGAACTAGAATATGGAGGGTATTGGAAGGCATAAAAAAAAAAAAGAAAAAAGAAAAAAAGACTATGGCAGTTGAATGATAAAACTCCTGCCCTAAAAGCAGTTGTAAATGAGCATTGAATTAATATAGTTCATTAGGACACCACAGCGAGGAATCAGTCTACAGCTTCTGGGAACCTGGACCACTGTGTCTGACTGTCCATCCTTGTGGGGATGTAGGGTTCTGTGCAAAAACATATTAGTCAAAAACCTTCAACTTTCTAATAAGCTTCTGCTAAATAAATGTATTAGACTTCATTAAAAAACAAAACAAAACAAAACGCTACAGAACAAAAATCAAGACAGACCAGGACTACTCTGAGATGGATATAGAATGCTAGGCATGATTAGCAAGCTGCAAATACCTCTAGGGCAACCGTGACATTGAGGTGTTGGTCTCTGGCTGTATAAATAACACAGCAAGGTCTGCAAATGCATAATTGTTAAAAAAAAAATGCTGTCATTAATTTGCTATGAAAACACACAAAAAAAAAGATGTTTCAAGTTAGCATCCCTCAGATCTCCAAATGAATGTCTGTGAATGATTTTATCTGTCTAGGCCATCTGGTCTTCTATGCAGAGACTGGGCTTCCTTTCACATTTCTGGCTGTGGTTCTAAATTCACAAACATGCAATGAACTAAAAATTCAAAAGTAGAAGATGCCAGGTAGATAAAAGAACAGGCAAGTGATCTGGGGACAGAAAGTCTGGTGTAGGTGACCATGCTGTGACTACAATGCTGTGTGTTGAAGAAGGGTGCATTACATTATCTAACTGGATTACTCCTGGGGACAGGACTGCTGTGAAGGAAAACTCTAGCCCACTCAGAAGACATGAAAAGAGAGACTGGATTTCCGCCTGACAGCAGTTTGTGAATACAGTGTTTTGTGAACTGAAAAGACAACAGTACTTTTGTTATCATTGTCAGATTAAGAACTCACAGCAGGGAGGGAAACTTCTCAGGCAAACACTGAGAATTGTTGTATTCTAAGAAATAAAACTTATGATAGACAAATTTTAAGCATCCGAAAATGGTAGCCACAAGAACAATGAAAGAGTACAGGCTACAGTCCTCAGGTTTAGCAAAATTATCATGAAAACCAATTTCCACTTAGCTGGACTTGAGTAGGGAAATACTACGGAAGATGGTAGACAAAATGAACACCTGAGGAAAAACACAGTGTATCACAGCGTGGTTAGATAAATCATTCTGATACAACATAGAGTGAATGAGATGCAGTGAACAAACAGCAGCCATTTTTTAGACCTTTGAAAATGCACCATGAAGACAACAGGGAGAGTAACCACTGACCCACATAAGCATTTGAGATTATGCCAACTCTGAAACTAGATATTTTGTTTCCACAATTTAGAAACACATTTCTTCAATCTATTATTTTGCAGGATATTTTTTTTTCACTCAGGAATGATTTATCCATCCATCCATCCATCCATCCATCCATCCATCCATCCATCCATCCATCCATTTATATTTGGTGAATTGGGGAACTACAATATTCAGTCAAATTTTTAGTCTCCAAATCAGAGATGGAAACACTGTCCCAATCTCTGTTAAAAGGACTGGATGTCCATTTTGCATTAACTCCAAGAGAAAGATCTCCTATCTTCCCTTTCTATTTGCTGAAGCCGAATTTAACAAGCACCAATGTTCACAAAAAAATGAAATCTGAAGTTTCTGAGAGAGTACAAGTTTATCCCCCAAAAATCTTGCCCTCCCTAGAAGAGAGTTCCTATATATGTTTTCCAGAGATCTAATGATTTAAATATCATCACCTGTCATCTCCCTGCACCTTAGGAGCACTCTGCAGAGGTCTATCTAAGATGAATTTGATGGATATCATAATCCTGAATATCACAAAAGGAAGAAGGTGTCAGAGTATCTGAAAAAGTATCTTTGTATACTCGCTAATATTGGGCATCTTGGACACCAGGGCTTCATTGCTGCAGAGAACTGAAAGCCAGTCTGAAATCTTTCAAAGGGCTGATGGCAGGGAGGAAAATGATAAACTAATGTTGCAAGCTATTGGGAGCCATTTGCTCATATGTGAGAACGCAGCATTATGGCAATTAACTAGCTATAGTAGCTGTTCAGTAGCTGTACTCAATATTACACCTCTAACTTCATTGGAGGTTGTGATAAAAAAGTTTCACATTCCCCACTATTCTGTCTCCCAGCACATTGTGCAAAGCCTGAGGGAGATAATTCAGTGACTCTCCTTTCTTCAGTTACCCAAAACACCTGACCAAGTGCAAAGAAAATAATATTCTTTCTGGGTTAAACCATACTGTTTTCACTGGAATAACATATGGTAGCTGCAACCGTATTTTGCCCACTCATTTGGAGAAAGGGAAACTACCATTAGTGGGGGGTGTAAACTGTATTTCAGAAGATGTTTTCAAATATTCAGGCAAAGAACTAGACATGTTACCCAGATCAGACAGAATGGCTCATTACCAGCATGGTTTAAAAGCAACTCTTTTGAGCATGAACTTCAGGTACATCCTGCAGCATGCAGATAAAAATGTGTAACATCAGACTTCATAGGTCTAGAAAGAGTCAACTGTGCCATTTCAGATACAAGAGGATTTAAAATCATTTTTATGAAGTTTGAAAAAGTGTGATATCTTGTATTTTGTATGTTCTGCGTGCACATATGTTAACTGCAGGAAAAAGTCTTATTCAATGGAAGCTTGCAGGAAAGGTGTTAAATCTCAGTTTCTCCATAAATGAGAAATATTTTCCAGTCATTACGTCTCTTTTTTACTTGGCACACATACAACTACTCTATGCTTTGATGTGCTCATTTTGGACTCTGAATGTTGTTTGTACAAAGAGCAAGGCATGAAATAAGCCATTAACAGGGGAAGAACTGTAACTTTTAGGCCAGGGGAAAAAGAGCAGTGTATTTCTCAGTTCTGCCAGTTCTTCACATCTTTGCATTTTGTTAAACATGTTCTATCTCAAACTCACCACTGTTCACTTAAAAAATGAAAATGTAAAATAATTTTGAGGAGATTTTTTTCTGCTAGCCCTGTTTCTTACTATATCATTGTGTCTTGATAGGTCTTGCAGAACTAATCTACAGAAACACATGTCAAGGGTAAATTCAACAAAAATGATAAGCCCCAAAGCCCCAAAAGGCATACAGTTCAAGAAATCTGCAAATATAATACAACTATGGTTGTGTGGTTTTTATGACTGACATCAAACTTCAAGCTTTAAAAAGACTATGAATATTAATTATCTGTGACCTTGAGACTCTCAAAACCAATTCCTCCATGCATGTTAACTAATGCCATATAACAGTTTTCGGAACAGGAAAATATTCATAATTTCATGTAGGTTAAAGGGAGAAGGTTCTGCTGGAACCAAATCAACAAGTAATATGAGAAATAGAAGTTCTAGCACTGACAATGAGGAGAACAAAGTTAGAGAAAGGATGAGAACTTTAGAAAAACAAAACAAAACAAAACATTCCTCATAAACAAATGATGACAAGCAAGTTAGTACAGTGTCCTCAGAGAAGCCTACAAAGCTTTTATGGAAGAATCCTATTCTTTCAGTTTTGAAAAGCTCTGTTCAAATCCTATCTTAGCTGCCTGCCCAGACTTCTGAATACAGTCCTCTAGGATTACGCATGTATAGCTAAGATCAGTCAACACAGACAGCATAAAAAACTTGAAATGTCTACACATCTACAAGCCAATAATGAAACCTATTGGGCTAATTACAAACTGCTGGTCTTGGCCAGTTGTTTCCGTAACAGGATCAAGCAGTATTACTGAGCACTTGCTGGATTGCTTACCTTTCCTTGGGTTCTACAGTCTTACTCTACTCTACTTTATGTACAAACCTTTCTGGTCATAGCTTTTATTACACTTTACAGGCCAAGAAACTTCACTCTCTTTCCTTAAAAATAACAAACCAAAAATACTCAAAGCCCAAATAACATTCAGTGTACACGTAGCCTGTATAGACATGAAATTGGGACGTGATCTTAACTAACTTCTACTGATTTCTGAGTTAAGTGCTAACTGCTATAGAAAATCATACTAGGTGTCTTTTCACTTTTTAATATGCCCAGATTATCTTCAAAATCTGCCTCTTCCATGATGAAATCTCTCAATGAGCAGAACAAAATGGGGGTACAGAACAAACTATATGCTCTTTGTAGTGTAATTGATCACTTCTGTTAAGAGAAGTGCAGCTGAACTCTTTTCACAAGGAGACTATTTACAGCAGATAAGAGGCAGGACCTATCTCAGATACTGCTGGGATAACACGGTAACACCACTTCTGGGGAAACAGGCCTGAGTCTAGCTTGCTCTCAGTGTGAGCAGAATGATGCTTGGTTTGCACCTGCATTCCTATGCTCTGGAATTAGAACGCATCCCCACAAATACAGACTCTGAAATAAAAAGTTTATCCATGTTGCCTGTTAAACTGAACGAAGGACAGACTGTATTTCTTCTAGAAAACTGGGAAGTCACTTTATACTGTTTAATCAGTAGGATTGCAGTGGGAGACAGACAAGCTGTAAGAACTATGGCACTCTTCCTGCTAATGACAGCAGAGAAACAGTCTAATGCAAGAATCACTGTTAGCAAAATGCTCCACTGCTGGAAATGATAATATTAAAAGAATTCAGACACCACTGCTAGTTCACAACAAATCTTGTCTTCCACTGAAGCTTTAGTAGAAGTGATGCTACAACCGTTTGGTTATTCTTGATCTCCTGCCCACTGTAAGCTGAAGTAAAGTGGGAACAGTCTACAAGAACAGTGGGACGTGCGTTATTTGCAATTTAAAAGGGGCCTGAACTGCCTTCCATTAAAAAAAAAAAAAAAGTATCTCCGAGAGGAGCCAGTGAGATTGGTTAGACAAAGGAAAACATCATAGGAACAAACCCATGTGTCAGTACTTCTTTGACACAATGAAAGACCACAAGGGATCGAGCAACGCCCAGGGCTGGCAGCCCATGCTTCACTGAACCACATCTGAAAATATCAAAGGGAAAACAACCCCCAGAGACAGAGAGATCTGGAGGCTGATAGAAAAATGAAGAGATCACAATATGCATTCAGAATTTTTGATATAGAACCAATTTGTCTGTTTGCACACGTACACGGCAAAGGGAGGAACCTGTTTGCTCTGCTGGCCTTGCCATACACGAGCAGGGACAGTGTGGGGAAAAAAAGGTGTATCGCTTTCACTGGGCCTTGTTTAAGGCCTGTAGTAGGTACAGAGCAGCAGGGTAGCTCCTGGAGGGCACTCGATAGCTTCCAAGCACAAAGCTGCGTGATGTACTGAAAGACTACACACCCCTTAGAAAGGGGCCCAGGAGAGGAGGACTGGATTAAGCAGAGATGTTCCTCCCCCATCCTTTTCACCTTCACATAGAAGCATGAAAACATCAAGTTGAAAGTAATATGATTAGGACATCTAACAGAACCTCATCACAATTCATTTTTTCAGACCTTGCTGTTGTATTTACACTTACTCCTTTCTTCCCTCTCCCAATCTACTTCCCAGTTCCCGACAGCAGCAATGGTACTGGTACGTAGCCTAGTCATACTGACAGCTTTTGTGTTTTGTGTTTCCATTTCTGCATGGCTCTAAAAGGATTATTGAATTCTGCATACAATATCCTTACCATTCTAGGTGATTTTCAACAAAGGCAGACATGGGGCTGATCTGTACAGTGTAAGTGTCATTGGCTGAATACTCAAACAGCCCATAATAGGGATTGAAGAGCTCCTGAGACAGAAGGAAGAAGAATTCTCGTGAGGGGCCACTGTAGTCCAGCCTGAAAAGGAGAAAGTAAAGAAGATAAAATGAGTCTCGTTCTCATTTGAGTGATTTTCTTGTTTTTCTTGTGTACATTGGCTGCTACCACCTACCCCTGTGCAATCAAGCATATCATAGTATATAATCATGGTATATATCCTCTCCCAAAACTTGATTATGAGCCCTAAACAACTCATGATGCTGAAACTTCACCAGCATACTGGTTGATCAGAGAAGAATCACAACTCAGACACATCCCTTAAGTAGTTTCCTCCACTTTTTTGTCTGTTGTTTCAAGGGTTTAGTAAATTGGAGGTACAGAGCTCAGCCTTGCCTTAGCTGGCAGGCTAGCAGATGGCAAAGACTCTTCTATCACTTTTTAATGAGTGGGTTTGAACTGCCTATGAACACCTGGATTCACAGATCAGACAGCCCAGACAGAAGCAGAAATTGTTCTTACTCCTCTACACTTGAGATGTAACCAAAGATATAATCTACCCCCAAGGATGCTTTCTTATAGTGTAAAACTGACTATAAGGGCAATACCGAGGAAGACCTAGTCTCAGATGAACTCATTTAAGATGGAGTGGGGATCCCTAAGTTTCATTCAAGCTCTCCTAATTTCCTAAGAGTTTCAAATACATGTGGTGTACCAAGTTGTGCTTTGCTGTTGCATGATTTTGCGCTGTAGAAAACCAGCATTTCCCCCACTTTTTTTTTTTTCCAATTCAAATTTTAAATCAATCTGTTTCCAATTATCTCAACTTGAAAAACAAACAAACAAAAAGCTTCACAAATGCATTAATCCCAGCTGTGATGGATTTATTAAAAACAGGTTGTCCTTTAATAATGGTAGGTAGGTAGGCTTTTCAATCTAAAATAAATCCACATGCAGCAATACGAACAAAAGATTTGTAGCCACATATCACGTGTGCCAAAACAGTTTGTGAGGTGGGCACTATTCCTTCAACTTAACAAAGGTCAGCTAAGTGGAAAATTGCAGCTGGGCCAGTATGCTTTCTAATACATTTGAAGTTACGGAAGCATAATCACAAGAGTTTGAATGACTGATTTGTGCAACTAGAAAGATGATAAAGGACCAGCAGACCCATCTTCTATGCTTTATATCTGGAGATTCAGTACGGTTCTCTTTCAGCAGCTTTGGCCCTAGGATCATGTAGGTGAGCCTAAAGCAACAACAGCAAAAGGAGATGGTAATAAGCCCATGTTATATATTTGGTTCAATAGACATTAAAAAACTGGTCTAAGAGTGCCGATGGCTGGAGAAAAGAAGTGCAAACAACACCTGCCTATAATCAAAAACCTCCAAGGAGGGACCAAATATTGCATTTCAGGGCAACACATTAACTCATCATAAAGCCTTCATAGTTGATTTTCAATGTCATTTTAACTTTGAAACACATGGGAAGCTCTGCCCATACAGCATGATGTGGCCATACAGCATCAACTATTCAGTGGGGAGTTGCTATCTTGGAGTCCCTCCAGGAGAACCTATACTAGCATTAAACTGCAGAAACCCTGGGGGAGTGTATCTTCAGATGTAAATGAATCAGTGAAGAATGAATGAATTTGCAAATCAAATTGCTTTATGATTTCTCCTGAGGATATTGTGCCACACACAGTAAAACTTATTAGAGATGTGGGGAAAACATTGTAACTTTGGACAGTGTTAGCATACTAGAATACTATTCCAAAAATGCAAACTGAGGTATGCCGCATGTTTGTGATTTACTTGCAAGCCAGCGGCAAAAACAGCTGCAAAAGACTACCTCTATTAGATAATATTGAAATCCATGGAGAATAAAAAGTAAGAATTAAGAAAACCCCTGATACTGAGGTCTCTGAGTAACTCAAAGAGAGATTGGTGACTTTTATTTTCCACTGGCCCTAACATGTCTCCATACAAGCTCTTCAGAATTCTTCATTTGACGTGCCACCTCAGAGCTTATGGTGTCAGCAGCTGCTGGACATGCTGAGAGATGCCCCAGAGCCTTACTGTTTTAGTAACTTTGAAACTGAAGTCCTATTCCTATTTTTGTCTTTTTTGTTTGTTTGTTTGTTTGTTTTTCAAATGAAACCTTATATACAAAACTATTAGCAAATACGATTTCAAGCCTCTGTTATATGAAACACTGGAAACACACACAACGTTTTTTTCCATTATAAAAGGATATGGATTAAGCCTTGATTACAATGTAGCTCTTGGGGTGAGATGAGATAGCTTTGAAAGGTTTTGTTTAGACTTAGAAGCAAAAAGTCAGTGGCTTCCTTATCATACATACAGTGTTCTGGAATTTGTAGGGCTGGCATAAAGTCTCCTGAGAACACGACTTCTCAAGAGATTTCTATTGCTTTCAGCTTCCAGCTGGGTGAATTAAACAGTTATGACTAATCTTTTAACAGCATTCATGCTTCTCACTTCAGCCAGAAACAAGAGGTCCACATATGGGAAACAAATGATCATTAGATGGCATGCAAAGCAAAATTTTTTTGAACCAAAACCAGATTCATTTTGAAGAGGAAGAGTAACAAAATGGGTAAAGGCCTGGTCTCTAATTATAGTCATGAGAGTGCTTCAGTGTGTAACCATGGGCTTTTAGTTCAGTTTTGCCTTCCATCTAGTCAAAATATTCGTGGTGACAAAGTGACATCAGATTTCACCACTTAAATTGTCACTTTGAGGCATCTAGACGGAAGATGCTGCAGGAAAGTGAAGCATTTTTGCTATTTTGATTTTTTAACAAATGTTTGAGCTAATTAAGATAGACCATTTGCTCAGAGGTAAAACGAGAACTAAAGTAAAAACAATATGTAACGAGGCTCAGCCTTAGCCAACTCTGTAAGTATTTTGCAACATAACAGCTACTTCAAAACTGAGAGCATTTAGTGGTTCCCTACCCTTCCTCGCCAACAAACGTGACGTAGAGTTTGTTCCGCTGGAGCTCCTTGCGTGAATATGCCATTACCTGGTTGAAGGTGCCTTCCAGCAAGTGGTCACGCCGTATAATTAACCTGCAAAGGGAGGCAGAAATAGAGATCTCATGATTCAGTCTGGTGTGAGTCTGTAAGCCTGAAGGTAAACAAGAGCTGGTAAAGAGAGACTCAGTCTTGAGGAAGTCAAATAAAGTTGTGTCCGCTGGTGAACAGCTACTTGACCAGTATGGGTTTTCAGTGGGCTTCATTAAGTTTTCCTGTATGCCTTAAAGGTGAATTTCTTCACAAAGCTGTGGTTAGGTTTTAAGTGCTGCTCTACTGCTAACACCCTCTGCTCTCTCTGACACCTCTACACTCAAATTTGGGCCGTCAGTTTCCTGTGTATATGAGGTCACAGCATTCTGGGATTGGCCTCAAACACTTCCCGGATTTAATCCAGTGAATGTGCATGGAATTACTGCTTCTGCAGCAGGGTAAACAAAAGGAGTATCAGCCTCTCCTTGTACAACCCACCTCTCACTCCCCTGCCAGCCTCTAAAACAGCTTAATGAATAGTGCATTTAAACACCATCTGTGTTAAGAAATCTTTCTTGTTCATATGTCATGGACACTTTAAGACAGACATACTGAAATGTTCTTCACAAATGTCCTGAACCCACTTAGAAGGACACTGAAAGGCATAACCAATAGCAAGGACTCCCAACCTCTGCAAGAATATTTTGATGATGACATTTGCCTGGAATAAATTGCTTGGTTTCAGGGTTTTTTTCCCCATAACAGATGTGATTTGGTAAGAAGCCAAAGTGATGCATAAATTCAACCAGATGCCCAGGAAATACCTAAGAAACTTATAGTCCTTTAGCCAAGTAGGATGACTCAATCAAGCACAAGAAGGTGCAGAGTTGCAAGCCGACTACTAAGCTGTCTGGGAAGCCAAGTCCACAACCAAGTAACAGAGATCCCCAAAATAGGTGAAGACAGGCAGAAATCTTGCTAGTTCAGATCCAGCAGGGCTAACAGAATAACGAACTACTGAAAGTTAAAACTGCATGAGATGGGATAACTTCTATAAGGTCATACTCTGGTCCCAAGTTATATTAATATGTAGATACAAAGGATTTGGAGTTACTATATTATTACAATGAGATAGATGATAATAATGTCTGGTTAATTACCGTGGACATTTGCCTGAATGGATGATTTTCCTACTAGTAAATTATAGGTAGTAATACCCACATTCCTGTTAAATAGGTAGGTAAGAGAGTATGAATCTGTAAGAAATAAAACTTCCACTAAAACTTCTTGAAGGTCTTTTGAAGGATACACTCTTATCTGATCCTGATGATTCACACATGAAATACAGTCTCTGGTGTGTTTCCCACTTCCTATCAGTGTCTTCATTCATGGATAATGATGAAAGACAATGCTACAACACATTAGACTATTTGACTGATTTGTCATAATACTCACTTAATTTTACCTGGACCTTGCCCATATCCTTTGGCTTCAAGTTTTCGATAGAAATTGCGTAGCTTGGCTTCAAAGTCCCTCCTGTATGGAGAGGGTGCTCTTGCACTTGCTCGCTGCAGTCCTGGTGGGAAAACAAACAGCATTCTGAGGTATAAGGGCTTCACATTCTTCCAAATCACGCAGCTGATGTTTCCAGACAAAACTCACTAACCCTTTAGGAACTTTTTACAGGTATATTTAGGGGTTTTGTGCACTCATTATTAATTTTGGTCTACCTGGTTTTAATGGAGTTTTAAGATCCTACAATTCAGTGATTCTGATGACTTTCAGCGTCTATATCTTCTTCACTAACAGAACTGTTAAACTGTCCTTGTGTGTGCCTTTGTGTTGCCCGAGCCTTTAACTGTCATTGGTCTGAATGGAAATTCAAGCATCAGAAAGGCATGAGAAAGATTGACATGCGTAACTCCCACTCATGGTTGTTGGTATTTAGGTTTTCTTTCCCTTTTGCACTTTTAAGAGATCTCTCTCCTCTGCATAGTATAGGAGATCTCCTTACTTAGCAGGATTAAACCTCTGGAGCTCAAAGCAGTGCTTCTATCTGGAGCCTAGCACCCGGGCCAAGCTGGGAATCGGGTTTCCCAGAGTTAATCTGACTGTATATTAAACACTTCCAGCCATCAACACAAAAACCCTTTGTGGCACCAAGAAGGATTTATGTCAGCAAGAAATGCTACATTTTCCTGTTATGATTCGCATATACAGCAGATTTGCAGCAATTTGGGACCTGTTTTGTTTTGAAATCTGCATTTTCAAAGCGGCTGATTAGTCCTTTTATATGAAGCAGTGCCATGCCATAAAGGGTCAAACAATGGATCCATGAAATCCCATTTCCCTTTCTCATTAGAGAAGACAATATAAACAAGCTCTTTTATGAGAAATCTGGCAGAAAATCCTCCATAGGAAGGCAAAAAAACCTCATCCACCCCACATTTAGTGGGAGCACAAAGTATCATGATTGCCAGGAGGGAAAGATGTTAGTAATAGTCTCTACTGGTAAAGTCTCTGCTGGGTATTTATTTACATGCTGTGTGAAGAGAATCCCTCAGGACGCTTCGTTTCTTTTGTTAGATTTTTTGTGCCCCATGACATAAGAAAATGTGTTTTTTTTCATGGGCTATGGAACCAGTGGCAGAAATAAGCAAGCAGACAGCATGTTGCCAGAAATTATTTGCCCTTCTTGTCTTTTTACAAGAGCACATAAAGACCAGTGCAGTTCTGTAATCCATGCTCTTGCCAAATACTTATATTTTGTCTTGCAGGAGACTTGTTTATGATCTGTCCTGATGTAGAGGAGAGGAACTGTGTTTACAATGCTGTTCAAACTCATTAATGACAACTGGACAGTCTGACAAAACAGTTCTTCTGTAGACAAAGGCCGAGCATTTAGCTTCTTCATGTTAAAAAAAAAAAAAAAAATCGATTTTTACATAGCCACCTCTCAGATTTGGACATCTCTTGTCCATTAATTTTGTTTGAAACCAGGTAATTTAAATGAATGCTTTAAAATCTCAGCCAAAAATTGATTTCTTCAGATCATATTTCTGTCTATTTCTCTCAAAATGACCACTGGACACAGCCATGCAGCAAGACTATAGTGGGGGTTGCATATCTTGGCAAAAGGGAGACATTAGCTCCTTGAATTTCTATAGCATAAACAATAACTACAGAGACATACCACAGCTGGAAATAACCTTCTCAGACAGCATGTCGTTCTGGAAAAAATGTTTCCTTTCAAACCTAAGTTAATGGTCTCAATACGGGAGGTCGGACTAGATGATCAAGATGATCCCCTCAGGTCTTAAAATAGATGGGTCTTGGGAAGAGGTGAAGTATTTGGAGCACAAAGTGAAGGTGAGTTAACTTTATAGGAGTACTGGGGATATTGCAATAAACCTTTGATTTGGAAGTTGCTCTTTGCTCCTGTCACATAACATAAATGTGCTTCCATGTGAGAGCTATACTTGGACTACACTATTCTTTTCCTATCCTAATCCTTTCCAACCATATGAAAAGCAGTAAAATACGTTCCTCCATATGGGCAATTTTTGATCTCTCTCTTCTAGATACTGTTAACATTTCAACAGACACAGCAACGACAACTGATCCAGAAAAGAAGCAGCTTGGGTCGGATTTGGAACGGGCACTGGAATTTGTAGGTTATGCTGGCTTGCAATCTGTTCCTTCCTAATTATCAAGAGAAATACCACAACTGCAAGATTTTGTATTATTCTCCACATCCCCTTACCTGGAGAATTTTGGGGTGATGAGCAGGGTGAGCAGCGAGGAGAGAAACTGTAACCCGGATGGAAAGCGGCCTGCAGTGGTATGTAGGACATAATATCTTCTTCAAAAAGGCTGCATGTAAAAAGTGATATAAAGAAGTTTGGTTCACATTCATCACATGAAGGAAGGTAAACATGCAGTATATTGCAAGTCTACTGCAGTTGTAAGTCTAGGTACATCTCTGAATTGCTGGATTTGTAAAACCACAGGTTTCCCAAACAAAGCATGGTCACCAGCAACAAAGGAGAACACAGTAAATTTTATTAGACATTTCATGCTAAGATGGTGCTTCAATTTAGTGACAGAACATCATGATCTGAGACTATGTGGTAAACGTGGGCAACTTCTACAATTTAGAACTGAGAAACAAAGACACGCACATCTGTCTTACAGGTTGTTTTTCTTTGGTCATATATTTGGTCATGTATACCTCAGCTCTGTGACTGTTCAGGTGAAGCTGATGGGAATAACTTCCCGCATTAAGTAGTGCTGTGCAGCATACCCAAACCTGCTGGGTAATGCAACATTTTCCATGTAAGCCCAGGAAAATACAAAGTAGTTCTTAACTGTGCTAAACAAAAGCAGTTAGGGCTTAAAAACTAAACTCCCAAGTCCCAATAAAAGCAAAGCCTTATCGACATTATCCAAACAACATTCACTGTATCTCAAGGTTTCGTAAGTGGGACATAGCCCTGCACATCTGGGCTGCACCACTGTGGTAAAACTAGCAACTTCATGAGCAGTTATATTATTTACTTGTCTTGTAAAAGAAAATATTTTATTTTTCCTTTTGAATAAAGGAAATAAGATTTTTTTTCCATTATAAGGAAACATTTTAACATTTTATCTGCTACTTGATGGTAACAGTTTGAGTTGGCTGGGAATGGAGTTTATTTCACTGATGGAGACTGCCTTCCAGGAAGTAAGAACTGACTGATATATGTTGGCTGAAGTATTTGGTGATGATCACCAGCCATGAAACTATTCTAATTATAAATGGCCTAGAAGATTTAATAAATCTTTCCAATTATGCTAAGAAAGAGACAGCCAACTTCTCTGGTACCGTAAGTAACAATATTATGTTTTTGAACAAATTGATTACCTCAGCAGAATTACTAAATCTGCATCACAGGACAATTTTTCAAGCCCATGTGTACCCTCTGTCCGAATGTAATGGATCTTCTCCCTGAAAAATAAATATTATTGACAAGTGTAGAAAGGAAAAAAGAAAAGGAAGAAAACATGCCATAATCAAGGCATAAGATACATATAAAATAATTATTCCTTGGTATTTTGCCAGTTCCCATTTCTCTCTTTACAAAAATAGCAGACATCTTAACTGCCTGGTTCATTCTCTAAACTCACTAACAAAGTTGTAAAAAATAATCTAAATATATCATTCAGTTGCCTGATCCTAAAGCAAGAGAAATTATACCATATGTTACAAAACAGAATAATTCTTAGTTTTCCAAGCTCATGTATAGCAGTATAGCTACTGTCACTGACAGACTTTGTGTTGAAGGCTACAACTAACATATCACCTTTCATTAACAGAATTTCACATAATACCACTCGCTTTACTTTTATTTGCCAGTTCTAGCTGGCAACTAGCACTCTAACATATACTTGATAGTGGTTGATAACAGAAGTTACATGCTGCATGTATAGAATCATACATTTTGCTGCTTCAAGTGAATGCTAACAAGGACAGGATCCTATCAACAGATTAGGACCATGGAAAATACAAAGATAAACCCCGGTGTGCAAGTGTGTTTCTAAAGCACCACAGAATCCAAGAATATTTATTGTATTATCAAGTCCAAGGGTTCTACCTCACGTCAAGGATGTACTTTAGAACCTTGCTGGCTGGGGCTGTGAAGTTTTGCAGATTCAAGCCCTGTAAATATGGACGTTTGTCTCCTAGGAGTTTACTTAAGGTCTGCTATATGAGCATTAGATGGTAGCTTGGGGTTAATCCTAACCTAAGCTATAATCAAAGCAATGACCTGGAGGCAAAGGGCTCGATATCCTGTTACAAATCTCATTACGCACTGGCTAAGCTGTCTAGTCCCTATCGCTAGTCAATTTTGTTCTCTGCTCAAAAGGAGATAAAAGCATCATCTGTTCTCCGAGAAATGAGAATTCAAATTACAGCTGAGGAGAAAAGCAGTCTGGAACAATTTGATGGTGAAGATAAAAATTTCTCAGTTACAGACATGTACATCGTGAACACAGGCAGCAGTTTTAGTTTTCTCTTCTTTTTATTTGCATGTACTAATTCCTCCAGGAAGCAAGTCTAATCCTTACACCCAAAGAACATTTTGTCTGACCCTCGTGTAAATAACAAGTCAGGAGGGCTATCTGCAGAAACTGCACTGCAGGATCTTGAAGGCTTTTCTGTTGCTCCTCCTTCCCTTCTTTACCAGCCCCCAGTTGCATTTTTTACTGCACAGGGCAAACTAAACCCTTGGGCCAAACTCTTAGCTGGTGCACGCTGGCACTGCTGAGACTAAAACAATTAATTTAACCTTTGGAATTAGAACAAATTTAAAATCATAATCGCTTTGGTTATGGTCTTTTTTTTTTTTTTTTTGAAAGGACTACCATTAAGTCATGAGAATAAAGACAGGAGTATAATCTACTTCACAACGTTCCTATTTCTTCATAAAATCCAGGGTGACTATGTCCATAGCATGTGTGTAGATCCAAACACAAGGTAAAATCCTGGTTCTGCTGAAGTTACTGGGGTTTTGCTGCTCACTTCCATCAAAACATTATTTTAACCTTATCTTCTGGAAAGCAAGGTGATTAACTGTAGGTGAAGACAGTTTTTGCTATTCAGTAACATTTACTGACAATTCTGCATAGGACATAAGTTCATCTTTTTTACTATAGTTACCAGAATTTGCTTTGTTCACTACAAGAAATCATTTCTGGAACTTGGTGTCAGCAGTCTGGAACAAAGCAGTACCTGAGTGCATGGTTTCTGGCCAAGCTGGGCTGACGCTCCTGCAGCATCTCAAAAATGTTGGGTTGGCGTAGAAATGCAACAATCTTGTCATTGTAAGCTGGAAAAGCAAAAAAGTGATACAGAGGCTTTATTTAGCACTGTGGGGGCCTTCTGGACGTCACTGTGACTATGTAGGGGCACACTGACTGCACTGCTAATTGAGGCACAGGACAACATGAAGCAGTGCATGTGGTTGATGAGTAGATCTAAAAAACATCTTTGTGAGCACTGCTTTGAAAAGAAAAGGGAAACTTGGCTTACCCAGAGGTAATGTCTCATGATGATGCTGGTTTCGAATAGCTGTTACAAGACTATTGCCTGGTCTGGCCAACAGAGTAACTCCTCTGTTCCGAGAGACTTCAGAGGCCTACAACAGTGGAAAAAAAGGAAAGAATGGGCAAACTGGCAGTCGGCAGCACATCAGTCAGTAAGAATGATTCTGATCTTGGTGTTGTTTTTTTGTGTTTTTTTTAGAATGGCCCATGACGCTGACTGACTAAAGGACAGAAAGTCTGTGTTAAAATTATAGCTTTACACTTTAACCAGCTTAAAAGAGTCAGGTAATGATGTGTTCCTCATACCTAGGTAGAGCACAGGTCAAAGAAGGGCCACATCATCCTAAAGGATGGCTGCCTAACTTGCGTGACCAGACATGAATGTTGAATCTTATATACTGAATAAAGAACATAATCTGAAAGTAGATAAAAGTAAAGAGGAAATTTATCACCGTTACTTAATTAAGGCACTTAATTTGAAGAATGACACTGTCCTAAATATACTATCTAGAGGAGGGATTCATGTCAAGAAGGCAGATACAATAGAAGGTGGGAAAACACCTAGATATAAGGATACAAGACAAACAATGAGGTCTGGCAATGTCTTTGGTAAATCATTATTTTCTGGGTAACTGCATGTGGGCTTGGGCAAACTGAAGGGAACCCACGCCTCACACATGTGTTCCTCCAGAATATCGCCTCAGGGAAGCCAACAGAGAAGCACCACTACAAAATCGGTGCAAACACACCCTGTATGAGGACAAGATGTGCACGAATTCCATTCTACTGGGCAGATGGTGGCTTCCTCCTCACAGCACAAACTGTAGTACTTGGCAACCAGTTCATGAAGAAATTGCCCCAACTCCAATATTTTAAATGCTTAGCTCTGCATCCAAGCAAATAGTGCCAACCCATTTTCAGTGCTATGGCCAAATGCCAAGTCTTCCAACTGGATACAAATGAAAATTGAGAAGCTAAATGTGACTGGCAAGTTGCCTGTGGAACACATAAAGCATAAGAAGTTTATGTGTAACAAGATGCCAGTGAATGCACTTGATACGCATCAATACGCAGGTTAAACAATGAAAAATCTTAATGATTCAAATTAAATTTACTCTAATTGAAAACACAAAACTTATGAAAGTGCATGGTGAACATTTTGCTCTACTATTCAGTTATGATTTTGCTTGTACCCATTTTATATTGTTACACATCTGCTGACTACAGAGAGTTATCCCAGCACCAGGGAGAACAGTCAAGCCTGCAGTACTTAATGGACCGATGTGCTAATCTTGGTCCAATCCTTCTCACCTTTAAAAACAGGCAATTTATGACTGAACTTTCAGGCAGGTCATACACAATGTACTAACTGCAACAGCAGTGAATGCCACTGGGATTGATGCAATTTAATCAGCGTGTACATTTTTGTCAAAAGCTGCGTAAATGTAATGAAATCCTTGGCTGTGAAACTAGTGTCTCCTCTCCAACCCTGTTAAGGAACAGCTTTGAGGTGTACACTCTCTGCTCTCACTGGCTTGCACTCTAAGTCTTGTCCTAAAGCCATTTTAAGACACAAGGCCCTCTGTTCTGGGCCAAATCTTCTCACCTTCTCCTTTTGTCTCCTCACACCCCCATGGGCCAGCTGACACTGCAAATTTAGCTCAGGCAGCTTTCGCCTTGTGGCCCAGGCATCTACACTGACAGGAACCATGTGCTCTTCACAGCATTCACTCTCTGCTATGGAAGAAGAGGAGGTGTAGGAACAAGGGGTGCCCTATCAACCATTGCCGCAGTAGGCATGGAGCCTTTCTGGGCACAGCTGTTCCCGGGCTGTCTTTGGCAGTGTAGTGAGGGCCACGCTCTGGCCTGCCCTGTGGTCAGCTGTTAGCAAGGATGTGCTAGCAAAGATGTGCAGGATGTGTTAGCAAGGATATGCAGGGTGACTGCACATCCTAAGGTATCACACTGTGCTCAGCTTCTCCCCTTTCATGGAGCTTCGGAGGTCAGGCGAGGAGGCCTCTCCCCAGGCCTGAATGTAGAATCAGCTTGTGTGTGAAGGCTGACCATGGGTGAGCCTGTTTTTAAGGGTGGTCTCTGACTCATGTGTGACAAATAGAAATCCTGCACCCCTGTTGCTACCCCTTGCTCATGTAAACTAGTATTTTCTTTTCCCTTCCCTTCCCTTCCCTTCCTTTCCCTTCCCTTCCCTTCCCTTCCCTTCCCTTCCCTTCCCTTCCCTTCCCTTCCCTTCCCTTCCCTTCCCTTCCCTTCCCTTCCCTTCCCTTCCCTTCCCTTCCCTTCCCTTCCCTTCCCTTCCCTTCCCTTCCCTTCCCTTCCCTTCCCTTCCCTTCCCTTCCCTTCCCTTCCCTTCCCTTCCCTTCCCTTCCCTTCCCTTCCCTTCCCTTCCCTTCCCTTTCTTCACCAGCCTACCAGTGCTGGTAATTTGTGTATCTGAAGACATTCTCCTGAAGCAGGAATTTTGAAAGGAAATGTGGCTAGAGCTCATAAAGGAAAACCTTCACTCCCCGCTTCCCTTTCTTACCCCGGTTTAACAGTTAAAGCCGACCGGATTGTAAGAACCCGGTTCTGTACGCACCTGAACAGAATAAATGGCACACACTGTGTGGTGCTATGCTTCTCTTCATCACCATCATTAGATGTTCCTAATGCTATGTTTGGATCCTGGTCTTTTCACATTTACACCTCTAAACAATTTTCCTCTGGCAAAACAGCAGGAAAATTCCCAGCCATCTATTTACCTTCCATTTTGCTAATACTCCTCTTTCTAATCTTTTATCTAATACAGTACAATTGATTGCTTCAATTCAGTGTTTAATTACAAACGCCTTGTCTGTTCTGACTTTCTAATTGAATCATTTAATTTAGATTAGCACTGTATTCTCGTATTAAAAAAAAAAAAAAAAAAAAAAAAGAGTGACCCCTCTAATGACTTAGTGACCTGGTTCACCTAGTGCAGGGTGATCTGACAGATTTATAGACACAGTTTAACAGCTTAGCAATTGATTCTGGGATGTTGCAACCAGACGAGAGTCCAAACCTATCACAGGAGCCTTCCAATGATAAAATACTGTTTCCTGGATTTTATATCACTGCTGGATTTGAGAGGCTCCTGCATATTTCAGTCCTTCCACTTGCCTTCTGTGGTTTGGGTCAGCAAAGAGATTTATATACTGCCACATCCTCGTACATCTTGTCTTTCCTACTAATCAGAAACTCTTGATGCTCAGTTATGGATGCCTGCTTCTTTCTTTTTTAAAATTTCTACCCTTTCATCGTACTCAGTGACTTACATTGGAGAAGGAAACCCCCTGAGAGTGAACTGGAAGTTTTCTTTCAAAAATCAGGTAACCAGAAGTAGCATCAACAACCTTTCCTTTCTGAAATATTGATTCCCTTGAAAAAGTAGCATTTTTGTCCATAACATATTATGCCATTTAATATCAAGAATCTACACGGATGGACATTAAGAGCGTTTACAAAGGTAATTAATTTAGGAGAATACTTCAACACAGAGAAAAGCATAAACACTATGGAATAATTTATGAAACACATGCTTTCTTGGAAGAGGGAAATGGGGTATTATTATACACATATTTTTTCTAATTAAAACAAAACAAAACACAACACAACTACAGCCCACCCACCACATACGGATTAAGTTAAAAAGACAGTTTGAATCTCTGCTTGACCTGTTAATAGTTGGATAAACTTTGAATAAGAGGACTTGGAAAACAACAGCTAACCTTCTACAGCAAAGCTGTGTGACTGTTATCTCTGTTCTTTACTGAGAATAAATTTTAATTGCCATAAAGCAAAGAAAACTGACATATTTGAGGAAACTTATTTGCATATTTTAATTTCATGAAGCAGTCTTAAAACTATATACGAAATACTACAACTGAATTCTTTAGTAGTGATGCAAGGTATTCTAGTCACTATACTGACTAGGCAAGGTTAGCCACAAGAATTTATAGGATTCATGGATATCATGGAAGGCAGAGCAGGTGATCACCATTTGTTATTTGATCACAACAACCTACCTATTGCACTATACTTAGACAAGGAGATCAAGAGCTTGATGGTTAGACAAAACTGGCTTATGCATGGAATATATCCTCCAGAAAAGGACTATGTTTTGGCCTGAAATTATGAAGAAACGGGGACACAATAACCATGAAAATCATTAGTTCCTATGGTTAGCTCTTCTCACTGCGTTTAAATAATCTTGCCTAATTTCAGTTGAATTGGTTTGATTTTACTTCCAACACTTAGTTTTTGCAATGCCTGTTGTCTGCTGAATAAAATAATCCTTTACTTCTATTCACTTTCTAAGAATTCGAGACAATGCATTTTCTTTTTGTCTGCTGCTGAGTACTGAGACCATAATTTCTTAGAACTGTTATCATTTCTTCATGATGATTCAGTTCAAAGCCATTGCTGATTGTGTGAACCTGGAGTATTTCTTTTTTCCACTTTGGGCTAATATATGCCAATGATTTTTATCTGCTATTTCCTCAGCTGATCACTCAGTGTCACAAAGTCCCTGGGAGGTCCACACAAACACTCTGATGACCCGTTTTGGCACTTGGGCAGTATGTCAGTGTTGTGTGTGCAAAGACAGGGAGGAAAGTTTTGCCTCTTGTTATCCTAGCTCCTTTCTGTGCCCTCTCTGCCACCCACAAGAAATCTGAAGCTGCACCACTCTCCTCTTCGGCATGCTCACTTGGCATCTGTGCATACTGTTCAAGACTGGTGGTCATCTCTGTTGGTCCTTCATACCACCCTGGTGACAGATTCCAGAGGCCACATCACCTGCTCAACAAAGAAACCAACTGGAGCACAGACAGCTGACACATGGCCAGGACAAAGCCCCATTTGTGTCCCAGCAGACACGATTTATATTTATATACAGACATCTAAATATACTTGGAAGAAATGGAATGGAACATGCATTTCTTGATAAATGGGCCAAGTTGCAAAGGGTTGAATCTTTTCCTTGTAAATGGTGGGCTTTCAAGCACTGATCCAAAGTCCTTGGAAACCAACGGGAGTGCTTCCAGTGGAGGAGCTGATACTCCCAAAGGGGAAGCTACTGGCTGTGACAAAGATGTGTAAGTGCCATGGAACCTGGGCAACCAAGACAGGGAGAGGAGGGTGCCAACACTTATGGCTGCATAGACAGAAGGCCCTGTGTCATTGATTGATCATGCCAAACCAGTGGTTTTGATGAACAGTTTACAGTTCCCCCAGAGAAAGTCATTGCTCAGACATATTTAAGTCTTTTCACTCCTTTCTCTGTACATGACATTTTGGGTTTACTGCAAATTGTTTTTGCCAGCTTTGCCAGCACTTGCAGAACCGAGTGTATTTCTTGTGCTAGGTTGGCTGAGTTGCTCAGCAGCGTTTCTGTCCTTGACTGGGTGAATTTGTAAGTAAGCCCCAGGCAAACATGGGCCCAAGTATGAATCATCATGCGGGTGACTTTCACATTCATATCACTTGAATCAGTCACAATAAAAGCACTAAACTGCAGGCTGCTGATGGACAGAAGTTGCTAAGATGGGGAGAAGAAATAACTGAAAGAGACATTGATAACACTTCTATCTTCAGAAAATATTTTACTGTATTTACCGCAAATGGAAAAAAAATCATCAAAGCTACTTATGCATGGCCTGCCCTTGGTCCTGAAGTACCGACCTCACACCCTAACCAGCTCCTGATACCAAGCCCCTTTGGCAGTGGGAGGTGTTCAGACTGGTCTGGCTGCAACAAATTTCAATGTTAATTTCACAGGCATTTCTCCTGATGATTTTCTGGAAGAGGAGGATTCTTTGGCCACAATTCATAACTACTCCCATTCAGCTCTGATCTTTACAAAGCTTCAACTGTATGAAGAATCTGATAGCCAGTACTTTCCTCCTTAACACTACAATTCCAAAACAGGATTTATGCTTCTACCATCCTGCACATGATCCTCAGTGACAAAAATCATCTTTGATGTTTGCCTTTACTAAAGCACAACTAGCATGTCAAACATGGATTCTTCTCTTAAAATCTGTTTTGATGTCATTTCATTTTGGTTATTTAGTTTTACTTGTTTATCATTTTATTCTGAAAACAGTCAAAATATAAACTTCATTAACAGCAAGCACTTACACAAACCCTTCAGAAATAAAAGATCCCTCACTTCCTTTGGAAGATAAAAATCCACCACAACATCTGTTCAAACACATTTTAAGTAGGAAGTGTTTTTAATTCTACAGAAGACTGCTGTCAAAAGGAGCTGTATTGATACTAGCACTGTTACCTCTCCAGCACTATAGCTACGAAGTCGCTGAAGATGTTGCCGGTGAGTCAGGTGATTAGGGAGACGACCGTTCTGCAGTGGGATCCTGGGATCTATGAAGGTGGTAGCACGGCTGTTGTGGTCAACGAAGAAAGACTGAAACACACAGGAACAATGTACAGGGGTTATTTTTGTAAGGAGAAAGCCAACACTGACAGTATTATGGGATCATAAAGTGAAAATCACTGGCAACTGTGTTTCGGAAATCTCCTGCTAAGGATGTCCATGGATGGTATTTGCAAATGACAAGACTTTCTTAGCCTAAGCTAGAACAGCTCTTGGGAAATGCCTAAAGCTACGTAGCTCAAAAACACATGTAATGTCCATGAGGTAAACGAGGCAGAAGAGAACAAAATTACCAGGGAACATTTCTTTAACCTTCTGGGTAGTTTCAGAAGTCACCCAGCAATGCTTAATGGAGGCAGACACTAAGCCAAATTTTGCAGTCATGACATATCTTAGCTCTAGATGAAACCTTTTTGTTAGTCCAGTGTTGCCTTGGCTATGGAGTGATATTCCACAGAAGGCTAGAGGGTCACCACTATGCTCTGAAGTATTTGTTCCTGAAGATTTTTTCTGCTTTTAAAATAACTCTGCTTGCTGCAAGTATTGTTTAAACCAAATCTTCACCAGTTTTGAGTCAAGAAAGAAAGGACCTCCAGTGATGTTGTAAGCTGATGTGCTGTGTTAAGCAAGTGATTAGTTTTGTTGACACACTTACCTTGCCCTGCTGGTCAGTTTTTATCTCCCAGCCACGAGGAAGTTCTAGTCGGGTGTCAGCAAACATGTTTATAAAATTTACCAGGTCCCTGTTGTGCTGATAGCGCTCGAAATTACGAGCATCTCTACGGATCTTCAGAATCATATGCTTCAAGCAGGTACTGTTAGTAAAGACTCGATAGGCACTCTATGAGATGGAAAACAAAAGTGAGGAAAAGCAATTCTGATATCAAAACAACAGTTATTTCATGGGACATATGCCCAAAGAACTGAAACATATACTGTTCAAGTCAAGAACAATTTTCAACTCATCGCATTGATTTGAATGTCTGCTTTACACAAACATCTAAAAGTAAGAAACAGCCCACACACTACGCACAGCTAGCCTGTGCATAGGCTGCCTCCTAAAGCACTCCCAAACCAGTCAGCTAAAACACCACCCACTCTAGATGCACACAGTTGTGCCTATTTCAGTGTTTTCAGAGTCCAACAGAAAGCCTGTTTGTGTGACTGGATGATCCCAGAAAGATGCAAAGACAGCTGTGAACATATAGTTATGGTATAATTCAAATCAAGATGTCTGTGATAGAACTCATCGACTGAAGAGGATTGCATTACAGATGTCCACATCAGAGCTTGTTAACTTATTTACAGTCACTTTATAGCCACAGGACAGAAACAGACACATTCAATTGTCTATTTTTGGAAGATAATGAAACGCTTCCTGGAACTGAGTATTTGTTTCTGCACCGACTAAAAAGCATGTCAGATGGAGATGTTTTCCTGAGTCAGATGAACATTACCCCTGAGGCAGGTAGTTGTATCTCACCATGGACATTAAACACACCTCTTAGGGGAGCATCCACTGACGCAGACTAGAGTTCATTAGTGTTGATCTGGCCGCAGAATAGGAGCCAAAGTGAACTGTATTTGTTGCCACAGGATATTCAACAACACAGTACCACAAAATACACGTGCAATGTCAACACTTTTTCTCAGGCTGCTCCTGGATATTTTACTTAAGGGAAAAAGCTCAAGGCATGTTAGGAAACTATAGAAATCTGCATGCCTTCTGAGCATTTCACTAGAGAGAAAATGAGTGTGCTGGTCTTATTGGTCAATGCAAAGGACTGAATTACTCGCTGAAACTTTTGTTATACTACACAAAGTACTTTCTGCTGTCCTGGTCTTCTTGAGCAATAAAGTGTCATTGGAGGATATGCGCCTCCAGTGAAGTGAGCCCCAGTGTGTGTATCTGTGATCTGCCCAGAGAATCTGACCCAAGAGCTTTCAATTCTCAAATTCTGTGTACTTTTAATGCATTTTAACCACTACAATGCAATAAAACATTTACAAGTATTATTTTTATCATGTAAGGATTTGTCATTGTGATAGTGTTGAGAAGGGAATATACTTCTTGCAGGTCAGGGTCCCTAATTATGGTAAAAGCACTGGTGTATGTTGTGAAATCACAGAGATATGATCTCTGCCCTGAAGATATGACCTGGTTATTACCCAGGAAAGCTTCATGATTGCAAGTTGCTGAGTTCACAGCCTACTCCATGACAGAAGTTATATTTTGATCTGATGTTTGATCAGTAACGGAGTATCTCTGAGCTGCACTAGGGAAACAAAAAATGTAATGGAGTTTTATCCCTCCACAGAATTAAAATACCTGCAAAATGAAAGCCTTTTCCTTTTAATTCTAACTGCTGGATAATATTTTCCAATCCCAACTTCATTGGTATAATTAATAGCTTGAAATTTTAATAGGGGTGTGTGGTTAAAATATAACAACCATGTTAAACCAAAAGTTATGTGGGCCATTATTTCTGTGCAAGTGGAATCTGTATGACTATTTGATGGATGTTTCAACAGATTGTTATGGCTCCCATATTAGAGGCAATTTTATAAACTCAAACTGAAGGCCTCTCTTTACTTTTTTATTTCAGTGAGAAATGAAGTTGGGACCTAATCTCTTGTGAGCTATTCCTTGTACCACTATAGAATCATTTGTTCCTTTTGCAAACAGCTATGCCAAAGGAAAATGATACAGCTTCCAGCTATAAATCATCATATATCATCCTGTCAATGGAAGAAATTATGTGCACACCATAGCATAGTTCAGGCAATTTTGGATGAGTTAATATATCCCTTCCTCTGCAGGATGCAATAATCTCAGGGGCAATAAACTTTGCCAGAAACTTGGAAATGGACAGCTGGCTTCAGCACAACAAGTACAACATCCAGAACAGGACATTTGTCATTAGCTAAGGACCTGTGCAGAGACAACTCTTAAAGTGCTTTTTTTTTTAAATTTTACTTTCAAAAAGAAAGGCCATCCGTACCCAAAACCAGATTTTCCAAATATTTTGAAGTTGTGTGGGTGTCTAGTTGAACCTACATTCAAGATAGGCAAACTAGGACTGGAACCTGATAACTACACATCCCTGTGAGATTTCCCTATCTGCTTCCTCCTGGTTGACCTACCATTAAACTTTTTTCATTCCACATCAGGTTTGCAACAAAACATACAGACTTATTGAAGTAATTAAAACAAAAAAAAAAAAAAAAGAAAAAAAAAAGAAAAAAAAAGAACTGATTTGAATATTTAAAAATTCAGTTTCAATCTTTTTTTTTTTTTTCTTCCCCAAAACAGATACACTGACTCAAGTCAGTACTTCTTTCACTGCATTATGCCCACCTGCTTCTTGGGAGTGCAAACTGCAGGAGTAAATAATTTTTCCCTCTCTGTTCCCCTGAGATTTGGTGGAATCTGAGTAAGATTTCTCAGGAACATGGCTCCAAAGGTAACAAACTCACTCCCTGCAGCAACAGACAACAGAATCAACCAACCTGAAACCAAGGATTCCTGCTTAATCTGGAAGGGTAACATTAATGAGCTTCTCTGTGCTTCTCAAGGAACTCTGTGTATGAGGCAGAATTCCAGAAAGATTTTTCTTGGATCAGTCTGCCTGTGTTGTCCCCAACCTGGTCTGGTGCTCAGAGAGGACAAGTGAGCCCCAAGCCACACAATTCAAATTCAGTGTGCATTCTACCTGAAGGCCTGGGGCACAGAGTCTGGACTCAGAAAGCAGTAGTGCAAGAGAGCAAATTGTAATTACTCACATAGTTTGCATGCAGCACAGTGAAGAACTCGGGATTGGTGATAAACTTCACAGCTGGAGACTGCAGCAGTAAGGTGATTTTTTGAGAATTCACAGGAGAAAGTGAACCTTCCCTCCTAATCTCTGGACAAAACAAACAAACAAACAAACAACAAAAACACCAAAATTGTATTAATATAGTGGCAAGTCTAGTATCTAATCTTTACTGAACAGCAGCATCCTGCCCAATGCACTTACCCTCTCTGTTTTACCAAGATAAGTCTGCTGGCAAAACTGTAAGCATTCTTATGGTTAGTGCTGCAGTGTTTACAGCAGCAGGGCAGGAGCTGGATGCTCTTTTATATTGTTTGTTAAAAACCTTTGAGTCATATCAACTGCTGTCTCTGAACATCAATGTGACCACAACAATTTTTACCAGGTGACACTACTGTTACCCATGTCCTGACTGTTTCCTTGCACTGTTGATTTTGGAGAGAGCAGATTTCCCAATCCAGACTGAGGGGGATCACCAGCAGAAAGCATCTGGTAGCAAGGTTGAGACAAGGAAGTCCCCTGCCCCACCCATTTCCATGTTAGTGCTGCAAAACATTACCCTTTACTTGTAATTGCATCATTTTTGGCAAGTCCATTTTTTTGTATATTCATATGGCAAAGAAAAAAAAAAAATCAGTCACAAAGGGATTATTTTTAATCTGTATTGATTCATGAAGCACAGGAGCAGAACTGAGCATTTGAGAATGTGAATTCTGCAGAGGTAGGGGCTCTTTGACCTCTACAGACACCAGAAAAATGCTTCCTATCATGGAATTACGGCTTCAGTGTGCAGTTCTGGTATTTTCAAATACAAGCAAACCTTTATGTACAGTCCAAGGAAATTTGATGCAGAGGTCATCAACAGAATAAATATAGATTCTCATTTTCTTATTATCAACTATCACAATTTTTTGCCCTAAACACATTTTATTATGCTATCCACTTAAGACTGTAGATTAGATCCAGTGCTGTAGTTAAATTGATTTATAGTGGTTTAGAATCTGGATTAATGTGCCTAAATTGTATTCCTTCTGATGTTTCTCATTTAAATTAAAAGGCAAATAGCAAAGATATCATACTGCAGCTTTCTCTTGTTCTAGTGAGGTTTGCATCACTCCTTGATCTTTTAATTCTTGGCATTTTATAAAGTATGGATTTTTTCTCCTAACAGCAATAAAATATCCACAGCAAAGACCATTTCCTGATTACTTAAGATGATATACATTATGCTCAATAGTCCTTTGGGGTTAAAACAAAAAAGTGAATATTACATTAATAAACAGACCTAAATACTTAGGTAGCAATTCCTATTCAATTACTATTTTATTGTGTAGGTGATGGCAGTAAATGATTATAAATATTACACTTAATGGCTGTATTACTTATAATTTAAATAGCAATAATACAATGTGAAGCTCATTTCTATCTCATCTACTAATAGAAAGTACTGCATTCTTCCTTTAAGATCCATTGTAGGTAAAAGGCTTATACAAATTGTAATAAAGAGGACTGCAAAGAATTTTTTAATATCAAGCATTAAACATTCTTAGTCAAAACTCATTTTCAACCTAAAAACACCTAAAGGATTGTGATAGCAAATAGATAAAATTGAATATTTTACCAAACTTGTTTAAAAAATGCAGGTTCACTATTCTTCTGTGTTCTACTTCAACATACAACACTAAGAAAATTCAAGCAGACATTGTGCTGATTCTGTACATTTGCCAATGCTATTTACAGAAGGATGGCAAGAAGACATTTACTTCTTGTAGTCAACACAGAACACAAACCTAGGTGGGGCTGAGAATGATGCAAAGGAAGAGAACTGGCCATTCGTTTTGGTAACACAAGTTCTAAAACAAAGGAGATAGCTATTTTTGTGGGTCCACACGTTGCATAGTGGGTATTAGTCCGATTGCTAATAATTCTTACCCCAAAGTGTATATATATCCTTCATTGATGGTTTCACAACTGCTTTAAGGAAATATGACTATCACCAAGAAGTATAGAATAACTCCCTGCCCAGCCCAACCTTCCCTTGGTATGCATTCTCCTCTTCTCCTTCATATTGGCACCAGTTCTGTTCTAGTCATCTAATGAGCCAGATGGAAGAACCAATTTGGCTGTAAAGAGCATTAACTACAAGAAATAAGATCAGTTTTCAGACAGATCAGTTGCCTGTTCTGGTATGGGGTGCTGTCACATGAGTTGGTGATGAGCAAAAAGACAGCTGTGCCTCCTTCAGAGGCAACCCACACTTAGATCAGCTCATAGCTATCACAAAGCTGCAGCCTTAAAAAAAACCACAAATATTCCATACTCCATGCCAGGGCCACTGCAGGTGTGACCAGTGCAGAAGCCATGCCCAGAAATAATAAATTGTAAGGCCCCAAGATCAAAGTCATGCTGCAGCAAAAATAGAAGTGTGTTTTCTTGCAATTACAAAGCTGAACAAAAACCAGGTACCTTCTCCATTTTAATTTCAAATAATAATAAATATTTTTATTGCAATTAAGTAAAAATGCTTTGTCTGTCTTAGAAGTTGTTAAAAAATGAAGCTCTGTATCTGTTTTTGTACCTGTAGCTTCAGGTCTAAACCTCTTTTCTTTTAATTAGCTTTTGCACCCTGGTATAAAGAAGTTCCAGCCCCCAGTGCTCTCCAAATCAGAATGCCAACACTGAGTGGCACTGAACACATCCTCAATACCTTTTTTTCACATACCTGAGCTTGGTTGGGAAGGCTCTGCCTCAGAGTCACTTCCTCCTCCAGTGGGAACTCTCTCCACCCTGTTTACTGCACCATCATCTTCAGTCCGCTCCGTTGCAATAGTTCGCTGGATATTTTGGTATCTACGTACATTCAAAGAGAGGAACAACGTGTTTAGTTAACAGAACAGCTTTCCAGTGATTTCTATCTTAAAAAATTAGCACTAATTTTAAAAGACTACAATGCTTGTACCTTCAGCATACAACAGAGTAAGAAGCATGCTGGACTCTTCTTCAAATGTTGTAGCTAGTCACACTTGGGCCAACCACTACTCTGCAGATATGGCATTTTGCACTGACTAACAAATAGCTACTGTGCAAGGCAAGGAAGAAGACTCAAAGGTCAAATTCACAAAGGTATTTAGGCTACACGTTGCTACTAGGCTTCTCTTTAAAACATCTGGATGTCTGGAACCTAAAAATATTAGTGGATCATGGTTCACTCTCTCATTTAGTCCTATGATAGTACAATCTATGATGCACTGAGTGCCCTTCAGCCTTGTTATTACAGTATCAGATGCACATGCTCAACCATAAAAAGGTAATGGATATTAAGAGTGTTCATAATGTTGATGATGACACAGCATGGCCACCAGGAGAGAACACTTCCATTTTGGTAGGCAATATGGAATGTAGACTAGTAGGTAGTGTGAACTCAAAGAACTATAATTAATGTGACAACCACAGAAAAGGAGAATAGAATGTAACACATGAGCTGTGTGAAAAGCATAAGGATGGGATATATCCATTTCAGGAAATTAAAGGGATTGAGTATTTAGCTTGTGTTGGGTTGCAGAATGAGGGAGAGGAAACAATACAGAGACAAGTGAGCAACAGTGAGAAAGACGACGAAGTAAATGCTGAATTAATACTTGCAAACACCTTTAAAAACTATGCCATTTCCATGTTAATTATAGAACTAATTACCATATTAATTGATGCCAATAGGATTAATCATGGTCTTAGGGATGATCCCAATATTAAATACTTTACCAGAACAGGAACAAAGTATATATCTGGCTGTGAGAATAAGCTGGAGTGATCAAATATACACCACACAAAACAAAATCTAGTTAACCCACACAGACAGATGAATGAGAGATCAAGATTTCTCTGGTTCTACTGGTTAGCTATGAATATAAATCTTTTTATATGTTGAATAAGAAAATATATTTCATATACAGACAGAAATAAAACAAAAGAAAGAAGTAGAAAGAAAAAGGGAGAAAGGGGAAGAAAGAAAGAAAGTAGGCCCTCTTAATTAGATTAATTAGCTTTTACTCCACCCTGATATTTTTATCTGTATTTCTGGATTTCATTCCCATACTTACATAAATCAGAATGGCTTTACTGCCTGTATTTAATCTGATCCAGCATTGTTTGTCTCTCATTTTCCTGACTTAAACTCTTTTTTCTTTCCTCAGCTCATATTCTGACTTACAAATTTTACTTACTTTCTCTCTCTCTCTTTAATTGCTAATGCACATTTTACTCCAGATAGGAAGGTGGCCAGGAGTTAGTTCTTCAAAGTGACATGGGATCATGTAAGACAATTTGGCTTTTACATCTCTCAACAGGTAGCATCTCCAGCAACTTACTGCAACTCAACTTTGGGCAGAGGGGGCTAGAGACAATTAAGAAAACGACTTAAGTTTTAGTAGATTTGCACTAAACTTTCACAGTAGTATGTCTGTCCCTCAGTATCTAAAGACATCTAAAATTTCTTTTGGAAGTTCGATAAAGAGCATCTTTAGAAGTGTTTGTTTGCTTGTTTGATTTAAAAACATCAATTGGGGGTTCTGTTTTTAGGTAAATATCCATCTTTACAAGGAACTTCTGATAGCAGATTTCACAACAGCATGAATTTGCCTTAGTTGTTATGTCCCTCTGTTTTAGACCCACACTTCACATTTTTATTTACTTGACTGCAGACAATTGAATGAAGTTTCCAGTACTGTACTGTAGGAGTTTTAAAACACCCACATGCGGCAGCAAGTGTGTTTTTTTTTTTTTTTTTAATTGAGTTCATGTAATCAAATGATATAAGCACAATTATAAAAACAAAACAAAACAAACAAAAAAACTTGTAGTTTCCATTTAATAGTTGGTAGAAAATCCCTATTGGCAAACTTTACAGAGTAGCACTAGCTGTGTGCCAACAAAAAATATGCTTTTGGGGGGGTAAACTCATCTTATATAAATACCCCAAAATGTCAAAGTAAGTGAAGAAAACATTGAAAGGGCAAAAGTTATGGGAATGGCTATGGAAATTTCAGTCTCCTTTCAAAGTGATTTGTTGAAGAAAAGGAGGCTTAACAATACCACACCAAGGCTGTCTTAACTACACAAATATATTTTTGTGTGTTATTTATTACTTTTTAAATCAGTAAAAAAACAAGTCTAGATATACATATGCTGCAAAGGATCTTTCCAACAGAGCTTCATCAGCAATAGCTGTTGCAGGCTTTGCTAGGTTAGCAAGTCATATGATGTTGAGAAAATGAGAAAGAGTCTTTAAAATAAAAATTATGGATGTCTCCTTGGAACTTGCCTAACACCTGGATTCCAGTTTTGCAATCCCTTTATCCTCGAGTGGCCTAGCACAGCTAATAGAAAGCTTTGAGCACAGAAGGAAAGCAGGTTTAGGCTCTTGGATTTGAAGAGTTACAGCTATGGGTTTCTTTAAATTTCCAAGGCTTTGTGGTTTTGGCAGGGCTGGAAATACCAAGCTTCCCTGTAATATTTTGGTCTTTCCATTCCCTCCCAAAAATGAAACCAGGAAGCTAAAACGTGAGTAGATTGGTTCAAAAAGAAAAGTGGCCATTTTTTTTTTTTTTTTTTTTTTCAAACTAAGTGGCTTTGAGCCCCTTTTTGTTTCAGATTAGAGCAAAAGTTCAGGCTGTTGTTAATTCTATCAGGAAGGTCTTGTTATTGCCTCACCTAAAAGGATTCTCAGGTGTGTTTGCTGAAGACTGTTTCTAATAATGAAGTTTGAAACACTAAAAATGGTATTTCTAAAATGAGTGCTTAAAACTATGCCTGATTCTCCAAAGTGCTTTCCAGTAACCATTTATGAAATGCTGTTTTCCTCATAATACATAAATATGGAGACTTGAATTATGTGAAATTTGCTTTAGGACAATGAAAATTTTAAAATTCTAGCAGCCTGGTTGAAAGTGCAGAAATTATTTTCCACTTCAGAAATGCTTAGTTTGTTTCAATGGAGTATTCAGTATGAATCTCATTTATCAGAATCTTAGGAAATCTTCCCAAACTTGGGAACAGAACTCCTCATTCAACATTTTAAATCAGCAGAGCTCTTTGGCAATGTGTAGCGAATCATCATTTTTTTCCCTGTCCCAAGAAGCCATGGCAATTTATGTTTATTAAGTTGCACAGTGCTTAGTCTCCAACAGGATTCAGCTAAAGAGAGCTATGCCACTACTGAAAACCCTCTCCACTTCTCATTTTGTAATCAGATATTTGAACATTAAAAATAAAGAGATCCAATGAAGAATGTTGGATACATTAACAGTCAATTACTAATCCAAACCAGTGACAATCAAGTCACAACCAAGGAAGTCAGACAACCTACAAGAAAACCTACAGAGGAATAAAGTTTGCAGCAAGGAAGTCACAAATTCAATGCCTACTCTGCAGTTTCTGGTGAGATCTGAGATAGCTCATTTACCGATTAACCAGTTTTAGCTGGAAGAATGGTGAACTCTTACAAAGACCCTCACAAAGACTTTCTCCTGGCTTTATGCTGCAGTTATATGACAGTTAAACTTAAAAAAAAAGTCTGATGTATATCCAGAAAAGAGCTTTCTGTGGTAGATAGCTTGCTTATGTGGCAGTCAAATAGTCTGATCTTTGACGTAACCCAAATCCCTCTTAAAGACAAATGCCAAATGGCAGAGAAGAGTCCTATAAATTAACTGGAAAAAAATCTACATTAAACATACACTTTGAGTTTTTTGTTTGTTTCTTTCTTTTTGTTTTTAATATTAACATTATAGCTTGACACTTTCTGAGGAAAACTATAATGGAAACAAATGTGTACAATAACCAGTTTCAGAAGAGTGGTTTACTCTCCAAAAGTTACATTAACTTTCCAGTTGTTGTCATTCAGAACCCATTTCTCCTTACACACAGTAACTCCAAAGCTATTCTGTATATGAAAACAGTACTTTGAAACTGCATTCTTCTCTCAGCTGCAGATCTTTCTCTTAGCAAAGAGAAAATGGCCAACAAACTTTTGTGGTATTTCACATGCTATGATTAGAATATAATTTCAGTTTTGCTTGTCTAGAAAAGAAACCATATCATTACAGTAAGCAGGGAATAATAAAGAAAATCTTTTCTGAAGTTAAAAAGGGAAGATTTTTAGCTAGCTCTTTATTTTTTTTTTCTTTCCTCTTAAATTCAGCCCAAAAAGCAAGCAAGAGAAAGAAATGATAAACAAATCTATGTGTGGATGAGTCACACAAAGGGAAAATATGTACCGTGTTAAGAGATAACTGAGCTAGCTCAGAATGAACTCACAGATTTACAGCACCTATTACAACACTAAGCAGATCTCTCTATGCCTAGAAAGGCATACTCTGGAAAGGCATTGCTCTGCCCTGCTCTGTTAGGGAACAGACCTTTCAATAGGCCTAACTAGCTTGAGTAGAAATGCCACACTGATATAGCAACAATATTTCAGTAACAGTCAGCTCAGAAATCTCTGAAGATACTGTGATGCAGTGTTAGGTGCTGACACATGGGTACCACCCTAAGAGAAAAAGTTGAGAGTTTATGTGTTAAGAGTTAAGAGTTAGAAAGAAAAAGTGACTCCATCTTTTGGAAGAATGCTCCCCTCTCTTTTGGGAGTTTTTCCAAAGCCTCTTCTTACTGTTTGAAATGTTTTGCAACATCTTTCACTCAACAGCGCTCCTCATGTGGGCAAGTTTGGGTACTGAACACTCCCAGCAGGTACACCAAGGTAGAAAGCGATCAGCAGACACAGGAACGTGTATATTAGACTTGGACAAGGAAAGAGGAGAAATCTTTAGGGAGCTAAAGGGATACAGCGAGGAAGGAAGGAAGCCACTGGCATGGTGTGGAAGAAGGGGAGTGTGGATCTGAAGGGAATTTAGACGCAACTGCTCACCGCCGGTTCAGCTGCTCCATTTGCTGGATAGAGCCAGACCTGTGGATCCCATCTGGCGTTGCTGCGGCTGTGGGGCGCTGCCACGTGGTGGTTCTGTTGACGTGATCGACATAGAACACTCTCCCGTGGCTGTCTATCCGGGCTTCCCAATCTAGGGTTGGAAAGAAAAGAAGGAATGATGGTGTCAGTGGGAAGCCTTCCAAAAAAAAATATAAAAATGTGGGAGATACATATACACAGACATACATACACACAGAGAGTGGATACACACACGTGAGATAGATACTATATAGATGTCTATATGCGTGCAATATATGTGTATATATTCAGTGTATATATTCAAATATATATATACTCTGTGCTTGCCTATATGTATGTATATGCAATATATGCATATACATAAATATTTCACACACAGCACATAGGCAGCCTATGAAAACCATCATAGACTATGAAAAACAAGTGACATAGTGGGTATATTTTTAAAGGGCTGGATAATTTTACAATTAGTAATACCAGTTGGCTAGATTCATTGCAGGTCAGGGTAGCCACATAGAACTGACCCTTAGCAAAGCAGGATTAAATAGGAGCTAACGTAGCAAATCCCATTTTTTCTTTTTTTTTTTTTTTTTTTTTTTTTTTTTTTTTTTTTTGTTTGTTTTTTTGTTTTGTTTTGTTTTGTTTCATTTCTCTCTTTTTTTATACCGTGTCTCAGAAGGATACCATACAACAATTATAGGTTCCCCTGAAAACTGATCACAGCCTGGTTGAACATACCTGTAGAAATCTCTGCAGATATAAATAGATGTTTCATAAATTTATTGTACTGATGAATGCCAACTAGACTGAAAGTCTGCAGCATAATATTTAGCCTTCCATCATTATTGTCTTCTGTTAATGCTTGTTCAAGTTGCCCCATGACTGAAAACTAAAAGTTCTTCAGTATCCGATGGTTTGTGGAAAATGGTAATGTTGATGACAAAAGGGGTTGGAACAGGGGAAATTCTGAAGTGAAAGTAAAACAGACTCTCACCTCAGATTGCTTAGAAAGTATGAAGTAGTGATATTAATTTGACTTGCTAGCTTTGTATTTCTTTCTATCTGATCCATCAGCTGATGACACATCTATGTAAATATAAGCACACACTTTCTACACCTGTTTATGTACAAACCTCACTCACATTCACACACAAATGTACATATGGTAATTACTTTTCTGGGGGCAAAAACTCTCTGTTATTCCCATAGCCTTACTGTGATGCCAGCTTCCCTGCTCTAACTGGGGATGACTCTATTCTTTCTATGTTCTTCTATGATCATATTTAGGATCAGCTGGACTTCATTCTTTATGTATTACCTGCTCCTCTTTCTAAGAGGAATTCTTTATGTATTACCTGCTCCTCTTTCTAAACTGAAGTTGTACCTCTCCCTGCTCTGTCTGGAAACCCATCCTTCACAACCAGTTTCCTCCTCCAGAACACTGCCCCTGGCTAAACTCAGTTCCCTTACCCAGACTGGTCCCAGCCTAGTGTAGGCTGGCTTATGTCTATGGCTGTTTGCCCTTGGCATGTTAATACCAGGAACCCGGAAAGGACACCAGAAGTCCTCGGAGGAATTTTCTCTAAGAATTCAAAACAGCAGGAACCTCATGCATGTGCATTGTTTCCTTCAGAGTCGACTGTAAGTACGTCAGTAATTATAGGTGCAAAGCCTATGCTCACACCAGTCTCCCTCCCTCACAGTGAACATCCCTACATAATCTTAAGGGGAGGGCTCTCTGTTTCTCCCACCAGGTAACGTTTCCCAAGGATGTTGTAGCTGTTTCAAGAACAAGAACACAGCTTTGTGAAAACTATACCTAAAACACAAGACAGTGAAAAACAGCACACGGAGCGCAACAGATGCACACTGAAGGAAATCAGTCTGACACACAGGGCAGGCTGAAGGCCAATGCCTTGCCAAGCATGCTGTGACTAGCGGCAGGTGTACCACCATGGGTGGGGAACGGACCTTCTGGAGCCATGCATTATTTGCAACATCCTAAACGAGATAATCTTGGCCCAAATCAAAGCTGACTTGGTGTATCTTAACATCACTGAGAAGATCTTCATTTTTTGTGCCATTGTCTGGCAAAGGCCAAATCACCTCCCACTGCAGTATACATGTAACAGACAGGTGCTGAGCTCTGCTCTCTGGTGACCATCGATAGGACCTGAGGGAATGGAGTGAAGCTGTGACAGGGGAGGATCAGGCTGGATGTCAGGAAAATGGTTCTTCACTGAGAGGGTGGTTGGGCACTGGAAGAAGCTCCCCAGGGAAGTGCCAAAGTTCAAGAAGTGTTTGGACAACGCTCTCAGACATATGGTCTGAGTTTTGGGTGGTCCTGTGTGGACCCAGGAGCTGGACCCCAAGATCCTTGTGGGATCCTTAGACCCACACTTTAAGCCACCCTACTAACACTTTAAGACACCAACTAACGGTCCACGTCATATTGGTCTGGAGCCTGCTGATAGGCACTCAGTAAGAATACAACTGCCCAATTACACAGTAAAGCAAGTGCCTCATAATCCAGTCCTGTGAGCTATGGCTTCTGAGGCTATTTCGCAGTGTTTCTCTAATTACATGTAATGTAGAGTTCCTAAGCTCTTAAGCATAACATTTAGAAATCCAGGAGCAACAAAACTTGTCCAGAGCTTGGAGGTAACGGTGAAAATATCAGGTCAGGATCATGCAGGCTGGACTGCAACTTCGGACAGGCTATCTCTGCTATGTGTATCAGACATCCAGCAGCATTATGTACAAACACAAACTACACCAATCTAACTGTGAGCACTGCTTTATTAATTGCTTTATGTGTGTATACACTTGAAACCATGGGCTGACACTTGCAGTGGCATACTGAAATAGTAGGAACTGTGTCACGTGGCTTTTGGGAAACCTGCAGCAGTCCTAGGTGAGTACTGATCCTTCGAACAGCCTTTCTGATCAGCTGAATAACTATTCTATTGATTACCTGGGAAGGCTGTCAGAGAGTAGCAGGTGTTGGTATTTTTGTTGTCCATAGATGTCAGGTGCGCTTCCTGCCTCCCCACAAGACAACCAGTAAGTCATACAAGTCACTGAAGCTGCATATGACAGCAGATTTGTGGACAGATGGTGGATACCTGCACGGAGATGGATGGGCTTACAGGTGAACTGACAGACAGGAGTCTGCTTTTGAGCTGTGCTCAAGTTCCTTCACGCTACTTCAGGGGGACAGGTGATCTAGGATGCAGCCAAATCCCCTCAGGCTTCTTTGTTACTTTTCCAGGCAAATTAAGACTGTGACTACAACAGAGACTAACCTCCAACTAACCTCCACAGCAGTGGCATGCTGGAGCACACGCTGGAGACGGGACAGCAGCGGTTGTGTCCTCCAGCGATCCCCCTCCATCTGCTGAGTCTTATTTCACAGCAGCCTCTGCAACTGCTCTGAGTTACACTACAAGACACAACTTTTTTGGCAGGCCCATAATCCTAGAGGGGCAGAGTAAACAGGCTGCCTTTCCCTTTCCAAGCTCAGCCACACCTTTGGCATAGAGCGGTGCTGAACTGGGCACATGTGTTTGTCTTGGCTTCAGTTCTGTAGGGCTTGCAGCAATACCAGTGATCACAGGCGTAGTAAGGGGTGGCTGTTAATGCCGTCAGGAGGCAGTGCAAACCTGTCAGTCGCATACAGGCCTTAACATTTGGACTGGTCACTAGGACATTCCTACATAAATAACGAATCTGTTCTACGTTACTTTCCTAAACAAAGCTGTCTGAGATTAAATTTTCTCCCTGGGACCAACTGGTGTGAGGTTATGATGAAACAAAGCTATTCAGAAAACTATTCCAAAGAGAAAAAAGACTGACCAGAAGATTATTCGTCTACACTGCTGCAAGTCCAGTCTACACTGGAGAGTCTACACTGTAGACTGGACTTGCAGCAATGGCAAATTATCACCAACAGTACTTCTGGGCAGAAACTAATGCTACATGCGAGAGGCAAGCCAAGTTTAACCATATAACTCACATTTAAAATGCAAAGTTTCTTCCCTTCCCATCATTTGAGAATTATTTAGCTAGGATTAAGAGGCATTAAAGGCACTGAGGCAGTGATACCAAATGCTAGATGAAGAAACATTTCTAGATTAAGACCATGGTTTTTCTTTTAAAATTACTTTGAAATTTCATTGAGAGCTTTTAGCAATACCTTCCTATCTGATTCAACTTTTTCTTCTCACAAAATTAACTTAGTAGAGTCTATTCCTATTAAAATCAATATGCTTAACCCCAAAGTTTCAGTCTCTACTGTAAAAAGGTTACGTGTGAATGCTAAAATAAAATCCTACAACAGGATATAACTTCTGCACTGTATTGTTGTGCACTGCATTTCATGTTCTTAAACCTTGTAGTGAAAGCACTTGGGAAAACCAATGGTAGAAATACTGGCCTTTTGAGGATAATTATAAAAAAGAGGAAAAAATGTATTAAATTGGTGACAGATGAATATGGGACATGGATTGACAGTATGTTTTGTTTACCTGAGCTGGAGTCAGTGTCCTATCATAAAGTCATCTAATTGGGAACTATTCACAAAATGTTGAGGTAAGAGTGGGAGGAAGAGAGATTTTTCTGTTACAGAGGTAACCATTCCCATTTCATCATTCACCGGCAAGCCACAGTGGGACTCTAATAAGACTTCATTGGGGTAGAGGCATCTGAATCATTCATGCTACTGTGCAGCTGACGCCAGCATCGGGGCTATTTTCAGTTCAGGGAATACTGACAGCATGGTTGGTAAATGATGAATTATTTGTCAAGGGCACCATGGGCCAAATAAGCGCGTTCCCTACTTGGGCTTTGAAGAAAACAGAGTGCTTTGTTTATACGCCTGGTTGTTTTCTGAGGCACTGCACAAGTTAGGTTGCTAAATAATGTGCAGAATGTGAAGTTGACTCGCAGCACGTTGCAGGGCATAGAGTGCACTCTGCTGGGCAGTTAACGCTAATGCAAAAAGTGGGCTAATCCTCTAGGTACACAAGTGAAAGGCTGTAGAACCAAGGGAAAACACCTTCAGCAGTAGACACGGCAGTAAAAACCCTGTATTATCAGCCTGTTGGTTGATCACTCTACTTGCAACCCTCTAATTCAGCATAACTTCAGAGACCATTACAGTCCATAATGAACATAAAATGATTTGATCATCAAATCCATAAACAGTACGATGGGTCCACGGTACATGAGGTGCCTTTCCCCAGCTTCTGCTGTTTCTGCTCAGATTTGGACCTGCTATCTGTCCCAGGAGCATCCTGACTGTGAAAGGGTTCCTGTTGAACCTGCAAGTAGAGCTGACAGACCACAGGGAGTGCTATCCCAAACCATGTTGGAATTGTGTTACGAAAAATCCTGAAGACAAACATTACAGAAAAATCAGAGTACCTTGCTGACACAACAACCAGAAGCTTTTTTGTAAGGCTTCCAGAACACTTGACAGATACCCACTCATTCCAGTCTTACAGCATTGACTGGAGACAGGGAAACATTAGTATTTTCATATCATGGTAGGTAAGTAAAAGGATGGATCAAGGCAGAGGAAGGTTATAGTGCTTGTCCAAAACACCATGGCAATACTTGAAGTCAGGGTCAAATACGGGAAACAAAAGACCACGTTGCTTAGGTTCTGGAGAAAGCGTATACAGAACAGATGGGGTTATTTAGAAAGACATACTGACCTCTACACTGTTTGAGTTAACAGGAAAAGCTGAAAAATGTAATAAATTAAAAAACTAAAGCTTACTTGGTGGAAGAGGCTCATCGATAGTTGGGTAGTGATGATGGTCAGGCCTCAGAGAAGGAAGCTGGCTGACTGGCTGAGAATTATGGAGTAAAGGACAATCACCTACGGACAAGATATTCAAGACATTGACAGTCATTCACTGTTCTTACAAAGTGGTTCAAAAAATGTGCTACTGTAAAACAAGCGATTTTTTTTTTTTTTTTTTTTTTTTTTTTTTTTTTTTTTACAGAGGTTAGCCTGGTGTCTTAACAGCTTTGGTTATTTCTAGGCACTATGTTAATAATATCTCACATGCCCAAGAATTATGAAAATAATGCAATCAAGGCTGTGGTCTCAGGTTTGTGTCAATGCTAAGCTATTATGGACCAGATTCTGGACTCATAGACACACAAGTGTAAGCGAGAGAAGAATCAGGCTTGATCTCTGAGAAATACTGTACAACTCAAGCAGCTTCTGCAGGAATTGGGCAGGAACATGCAAAATCCTGGTTCCAACTGTTCCCGTCAGCAGAATACAAGGCTAAAAACTGCCTTGAATCCTTCTCTGCTTTTCCAAAGGATCAATGCCTGTATAAGTGGACTGGAGTGGCAGGATTATGCAGTCCCTGCAAAGCAGAAGATCGTCCCCTTCTATAGGTATATTTAAAAATTCAAAGTGTCCATCTTGGGTGGAAGGAGGGAGAATGAGAGAAGGACCAGAAACAGGTAGGAGGCAGGTGGCAGAAGAGAGGACAAAAGATAGTGAGACATAGTCAGGACCTGAGATAAAGAGGGAAGACCTGAGATACAGAAGAAGGAAGAAGAAGAAGAAGAAAAAGAAGAAGCGACACACAGTAAGTAGACAGTGCAGAGGTAGTTTTAAAAACACTAACATTGTATATATGCCTATGTATCTGAGTATGAAATAAATGAAACCTAAAAAAATGTCCAAACTCATGTTCTGTTGAGAGGAACAAGTAACTTAAGATCCATTCAATGTTTATAGAATTCTCTAAGAAACTAAGAAGCGTATGATAAGGATGAAAATCTATTCCTCATAGACTTAACTGTGAGAATGAGGAAACTGCAAGATAAAACTTTGCAGGTTCTAGAATTCAGATTCCTTCTTGTTCTCTCCTTAAAACCTTAGAAACCAGGATTATTCATCCTAATAATGGACACATTTTCAAATTGTGTGGTAACAGTTTTTTTTGCTATAACCTTCAGCTCCAGGTGGGTCTGTATTACAGAGATACAATCTAAGTTACATAAATAAAACATTTATGTGCATCAAAAAGATACATCTTAGGGAAAAATATTTAGTGTTTTCAACATCACTAGAAAATTACACAGGTACTTAACAATTAAAAACAGACCTTTCAGCTGAACCAAACTCTGTGTGCTGGCTGCTTTAACTGTCTTTAATGTCAGTATCTTAATACCCTAAGAAAGAATATTTTGTAAAAAAAAAATAACACATAGCTATCAAATGAAAAAAAAAAAAGCCTAAATATATATCTCTATACATTTTCTTTAAACAACCAACAGCTAGAAGGCTTCAGAAGCCAATTTTGTGTAAAACTGAAAAAAAATCTCACACCATCCAGAAGTGAGAAAAACTGCTTAGACAAAAATACTCCCTCTTCTAGATGCTCTGATGATACCGTATGGCCTCTTAAATGTCTTCATTAAACCACTTGTGTATAGGCGTACCTCACAGTCACATCTGCTGTGTGTTTTGAACAGACAGCAGAGTTATATAAGTTATTGCTCAGTGCTAAAAGTCCATCTCTCACAGCCTGAAAAACGGTGCTGTTACTCCAGGTGTTGTAGCACAAACTACCAGAATATCCATCTGTGTTTCTTTACTTACCTCACCACAATTGACTCTCCCCTAGTCAAGACAGTTACGCCAAGCCAGCGGAAGCATGGTAGTGTCAGTCACCTGGAGCAGGAGGAGGTGACCACATCTACTGTGCTTGTAACAGCCGCCAAATCGTGAAACAGTGTGCACATTACTGAGGTACCCCCTGGTGATATCAAGAGTGCTAAGAACGGGGCTGCCCTTCAGCCTTTCTCTCAGCTAATCAAAGCCACTGCGAATGCTGCAGTGAGCTTTATACAGGCTCGAGGGACAGTCTTGTAGCTGTTCTGAATCTGTATGCAGAAGAAGACACCCTCTCCCCACATCCCCTCTTTAAAAAGTGCACGCAGCCCAAAGTAACCATCGGATCTGTAAGCATGGTCTCATGCACACACGCACTCCTGCCCTCCTAGGCATATGTGCACATAAATGCTGCCCACTTACAAATACCCTCGCCTGCAAGGAAGAAGGATCACCTCACAGGGGATTTCTGTATCTCTCTTTACTTCTGAGAATTATTTTTTTTGAGGGGGGCCAGATTCTGTTCTCCAGAGTGAATAATTGCTTAGGCCCGGCTGTTTAGATAGGCATTACGCAGCCCAGTATGTAAGGACATCCTTACACCTCTCCTTCTGCCAGAGCAGTGGAAGAGGTAAATGAAGTGAGAATGGCCACAGAAAAGGCAGAAGGATGCTTTGGCTGTGGTTTCCCAGTCATCCCCAAATATGTTATCCTCTTGGTGCTGTTTAAATTTGGTGTCACTTATACCAGGATAAAGCTGACTCAGAATCTGGAAATGCAAAGACCTTGCTGCACAACCCTCAGCTGCTGCTGAGGCCTTTACTTCTTCAGCCTGAAAAAAAAATAAATGAGCTGAAGAAACGATAAGTGACCAAATCCACCCTTTATGTAACTATACAAAATAACTTACCAAAAGTAAGAATTTAATGTAAGAATTTGGAAGGATTGAAAAATAAAATAAAATAAAAATTAAAAAGACAAAAATGATTTTCTTAATTATGTTTCATCTCTAGAGGAAGACGAGATGAGAACTTTGATATAGTCAAATTTTCAAAGCATCTGAGAAAAAAAAAAAAACAAAACACACAATACCTGAGTTGCCCTGTGGTCTGTGAAATCTGATGTAAATCTGTTTGATATTTGGGAAACTGGAATAAACAGGCTTTGTAAGAGGCAGCTGGTTTCATTTCTAACTAGCAAGTATTTGCTTCTCTCCACACATACGACTGTGTATGGCTACCAATCATATACAGATACTGGCCCAGGTCTTCAGCTGGAGTAAATCAGCATATCTGCTCCTTGATAAGCACAAGCTGGTCCTCTCACTGGCTACCAGAGACATGGCAGTACATCAGATATGTGAAATGAAACAATCCCAGGAAATAAGGAATGGGTTGGTGGATGTGATAATGCTGATCTGCCACATAACTTCAGCTAATCTTGATTTTATAATGATGCATGTATATCTACATGAATCCTTATATATATGGATCCCCATCTGTATATGCTGGGAGATTACTGGGATTTTTAAAGACAGGCTCAATTATCCAACCCTCCCTGATATATCGCCCAGCTCAGAGCACCCAAATTTATAGGAAATACACCGTGAGCTATCTGAAACCTCGATTATCTGATGCCTTCTGTGACATCCAGATAATCAGGGTTGCTCAGCGCATTGATTCTCAGGATCTAACCTTCTCTTCTGCTGCTTGGACCTGCTATTGGGGTGTCTAGACTTTCTGTGGCTCTTTGTGGGTTCCCACCATGAGCTACTAGTTCATCTGGCCACTGGGAGGAGCCATCCACTTGCTCCCTGTCCAGCTCAGGGCTCTGTACTGAATCTGGCACTGACTCAAAAGCACTGTTCTCCTCCTCCTCATCATCTTGTGAGGAAAAGACCGTGCTCTCAGAAATCTTTGCACTGTCGACAGAGGAGAAGCGGGTGTGGCTGGAGAAGCGATTGTTACTGTCATAGCAGGAGGTGCTGTAGCAAGAGGTGCTGTAGCAGGAGGTGCTGTAGCAGGAGGTGCTGTAGCAAGAGGGGCTGTAGCAAGAGGTGTCGCACGCCTCACATTCGTTGTCACCATTAGGCCTGGAGCTCGACTCGCTCTCGCTTCCTGTCCTGGGGTGTTCCCCGTCCAACAGCCCATCATTTAAGTCAGAGAGTTGCTCCTCCAAGGTCCCGGGAGGCACTGTGCATTGGCTGAAGTTCTCTTCGACCTCATTTTCCAGAGGAGGCTCTGCTGCCATTGTCTCACTCTCACTGACCACCTCCTTATCCAATGCCTCCTTGACTGTGGACTCTTCATCGTTCTCCCCACCGTTGCCACCATCTTGCTCTTCTTCGCCATCGCTGCTCATTTGCGCTGAGGGCAGGCTGTGGAGCAGGTTGTGGATCCGTATATAGTGCGTGCGAGGGGTCTCTGGCTCACCACAAGCTGAAGCTATTACTGTCTCAAGTTCAGACACAGGCAAGGAGCATGGCCTGGTTTTCCTCTTTGCTGTGGTCCTCAGTTGGAGCTTGCTGCCTTCCTCCTCCTGGGCTGAAGCCCCTTCTTCCTGACTCTTCTGTAGATCCTTGCCAGCTTGCACATCTGCACTCACCTCATTGGCATCTAAAGCTTCTATGCTATTCAAGACTCCATCTTCCTGAGAACCAGAATTGACTTTGTTGTTTTCCCTAGCTTCAGTCTCAGGAGGAGACATGCAAGCCAGCAGAGCCAGCTGCTCCGTGAGGTCCGTGGCACTCAAAGAAGGCAGTGCTTCTCCTGGGATGGATTCCAAGGGCTCGGGAACTGGCACCGTATCAACCTCTGCATCTCCTGCTAGCTCTTCCTTCACGTTGTTCTGGTTGACTTCCCCAGGTGGTTTGACAGCCCCTGGGCTATCAATACTGTTCACACTGTATCCATTTAGCTCTTCTGGAGCTGTGTTTTCTGAGGTCACTGTGTTGATGCATGGAGGCTCACCGAGGCTTTCCTCTGTGGGGTTGTTCACAGGGCTTTCCTGGAGGTCAGCTGGCTCAGGATCTGCACTAATGGAGACCTCTTCATCATCTGTGTAAGACAGGAAAAGAAATTACGTACTCCTTTAACACAAAGTGTTGACTGAACAAGTAGCTTGGCTATGGGGGCACAGGCATCCGCAGCAATCTGAGAAAATTAAAAGCATAAATTACAGAACTAAATGAGTGGGTAACTGAGCAACCATCAAGAAATGCTGCTTTTTTTGCTATGCAGCCTTTGTACGGTGGATCTAACGATTATGGGGCTTACTCATGGTGGCATTCTATATTCAGCATCCTTCCTCCTTGAAACATAACCTGATGGTAGCACCTTCCTGAAGCTGCTCTTTGAGTCAACTGGCATAAGAAGGAATATTACGGGAATGATAAGGAAGCCTTCTCTGATGTTTTAATGACATTTTTCTTGTCATACAGAAGATGATAAGATTCTACAACAGAGAATTTAACATACTGCTTTTCAAGTCCCAAAAGCTGGAAACTTTCCCCAAAAATCCTTTGATATGATCCCCACCTGTACAATCTCCTCCCAGATGCCAGACAACCTGGACTCTTTGACTCCACCTACCAGTCAAAAGAAAGAAGTCAGGCTTGTCCATCAAGGGGCAGGTCACAATTTCCAACTACAAATGCAGCTGCTGGCTTGACAAAGTTTTCCTGAGAGGGCCCTACCTTAGAGAAGCAAAAAGTCCCTGGGCAACACTATTGAGATTTTCACATGAAACCAAAGTTCAAACTGACTCCATCATGACAGTGACTTCCTAATAACTACAAGAGAACCTAAACCAAAACCAAATCAAAAGGGAGGGTGGGAGGGTTACAATAAATTTTCTTTTACATTTTTCTTAAATTAAAAGTAGTCAAAACGAGGAAGTTTTCAGTCATCTCTACTATTACTTCTCCATTTTTATTCCTAAAGTGCTCAAATGCTCATGACTCTACAAATAACAGTCCATCTAACACTTCCTCAGGGCAGATGACAGAGAAGCAGCTGGGACCTTAGTTTTCTATCCTCTTTTCTCCCAGTGACAAGGGAGACAATCTGAAGCTGCCAAGAACAGGGGCATAGAACGGTAGCTGCAAGCTAAGGGGAAACAGGGAAGAAATTGTGACTCACGATGCATCCTGTGACAGGAGGTTTTATGCACTTTCCTTTCTCACGAGTGTACCTAAAGTCCCAGAGCAGCCAGGAAAGAATTCAGATTTCTGAGGAGAAACGAATGCAAACCAAAAAGACGGATGTAGATAAATGATGCGTAAAGATTAAGAATTACCTGGATGGATAGAGGAAGTTATTTCAAATCGGAACTGCAGCTGGCCACTGACATGATCTGTAGGAAGCCTGCGACCAAGAGTGTAGCTTACAACCCTGTCCCTGCAAGAAAAAAAATATTGTCACAATAGACTATAACCTACCAAATGTCTACTGTCCACAGATAAAGCTGCTGTGTCCTACAAAAATACATAATGAGTTTCAAAGTCTATTCAACCCAGCCATGAGGGCATGTTGACTTGCATATGTGAGAACAAATGGCAGAGCAGGAGAGGACAATGTCTTCAATTACAATGGAACAGCTGCGTCAGTGATTCAGACAGGCTTCTGGGATACACACGCACATATGTATATATATAGAGAGAGAGAACGGTGGGAATGGAACTTCTGCAGCATGGGTATGAGAATATCAACATGGGAAGCAAACAACTCCCACTTCAGCTATTGTAACAAGACTTTACTTCCCTGCTGATCTGACCGTATCTACCCTTTGCAGAACCTCACATTTTTGTATTTCCTTCCCTTCACCATCCACATAAAATTCAGCTTTCCTGTCCTTTCTTTCCAAATCCTGGACAGGCCAGTCCCCGCTTACCACTTTCTTGTTTCAAACTGGTTGAATGACTACTCTTCATCTCTTTCCACCCCTCTTACCTCTATGAAGCTGAAATATCAGGAGAACACCTTCCTGACAAGGTTGATCAATGACTCCATTCTGTCCTTGTGCAGGTCCCTCCCTTTGCCACACTTCATCCACCCCTCAGAACAGAATGAAACTACAGAAGAGATTAACTTCCCAGCTGCCCAAAATGAGGCTGAATCAATGTTTGCAAAGCATTTTTGACTGCAGAGGGTTCACTAGATAGTAATAGTTATACATCTTTTGAAGAAACATAGTTCACTTTCAGTTGGGCCCAATATATTTGCTAGGATAGTTTCACATGCATTGGAAACTCATATAAATGAGATGATCTCAAGGTTTACACATGATCTTGGTTGTATACTTCACATTGAGCTTGCCTGAGATTTAAAAGCCACCATGGTATCAAAACTAAACCAGATCTAGGTGCAGGCTGGAGGCACGGCTCTTGGCAAAGTATACCCTTAGATAGACAGTGTTTACCATAAGGAAGTAAAATAGGAGGATATAATCAGATGATGATGACAAATCTTTCCACATTGAGGGAAGCCAGTGATATCAGTTATAGGGCTCCACCTTACCCAAGCTGTTCTTTTCCATCTGGTTTCTAAAAAGCCACTCTATCTTTCTTACTTGAGAAACAGGGAGGTAGTTTAGTCCCTTCTGGTAGATTCAGCTGTCAATATCACAGCCAGTTTCTGAAACAGCTGTTCAAAAACACTTCCAACAAGCTCAGCTTCCTGCTGTTCTGATGAACTGAGATCCAATTTTCTGAAGTGCCCTCTTGGGAACTGCATTGCCTATGTTCTTCTCAGTAGATTACTCTTTCTCTCCCTGCTCCTCAAGGTCTAAACCTTAGAGTTCACAGCCAACTTTTTAGCTTTGTTGACATGCTATCCATCCCTCATAAATTGGTGTGTTACTTTGTCTGCACACACCTTCCAAGGACATTCTTAAAAAGGGGAAGCAGGACAAGACTGCTGATTTGAACCGGTTACTCCTTGGCAGCAAGGGAGGGTCAGAAAGATTTAGTTACAACATGACACATATATTTTATAGTATCTCCACTGTCTAGAAATTAAATGAAGGAGGAACAGATTTGGCAAGATTTCAGCCCATATTAATTCCCTGAAACATGAAAATAGCCTGTTGATAACATTAAAACAATGTTTAAATTGAAAATATTGCACTCTCCAGATTTGTGGTCACGATACACACAAAATCTTTCTTAAATGCCAGCTCTCATGTTTCAAAATGCAATGGATAAGGCTATAGAGAAAAATTACTGGCTGGATAATAGTTGTATAAATTCTAATTAACATAATTCAACAGGCAACTCTCAGTTTGATAACTCCCCCTCAACATAATTGTAACACTATAATGATACATCATCAGGGACTTAAATGGCAGCACACTCCTCAAAAAGCTCAAGGTAACACGAGCAGCAAAATTACCCTATGGCATGTCTTTCCAAGAGGCGCTGAACTGGCATAGACAGTTTTCCCAGGAAACGCTTGATGATCGGTCGGCTCTTTGCAAATTTGTCCTTAACTTCTATTTCCAGGACATCCGTGGGCAGGGAGACAAAGCTGAATTGCTGCAAGAAAAGAAGAGCACAGAACATGAAGCTGGTATCCAAGCCACGGCAACAAAATCCTGCTAGCATCTGATTGACCTGTGGGACTGTCTGTTTTTTTCACAGTCCTTGGACCCCAAGACACAGGCCTGCAAAATAAAAAAGCTTGTTCTCAAAGCAAGTAGGTAAAAGCACACTATATGTACTGTGTAACATTATATAATTGGGCTTGGGGAACGCAGGAATTTAATTTATTCATATCATATTAGAATCCAAACACTCTACACAAGGCTTGTCTATGATAAGGACAGTACACCTATGGGAATCTAATGTACTCTGCCCTACCAGTGATTGCTGCTCTAAATGGGAATGTAAATCATTACAGATTATGTTTTTTCCCTTCCCCCTCCCCATGTTCTAAAAACTTTAAATAGCTGCAGGGAAGTACAACTGAACTAGCAGCCTGGAGAGATGTTTAGTCAGCATTTCCCTCCACCAGACCCATGGCCATTCAGCTATGCAGCACACCTCAGCTATTGAGAAGTATCGATCTAATGAAGGGAAGGCCAGCTGATCACAATTTTTAGATATATATTTAGATACATATTGAAATTTCTCCCTCTCTTTCTCATCCCTGCCCAACCTTAGTAGGAAAAAGTCTGAAATTAGTGTTTGTCTGTATCAATCTCCTAACCCAGCACACAATATGATTCCACAAAGCTAAACCAGAAGGTAAGCCATGGCACAGGCACCAGAACCAATGGTACTAGGGAAGACAGGGATGGCAACATCTAAAACTGGTGGTGTCACTGCAGGCTTTGAAACATGACCACCACCTCAGCTGATTTGGTTTTAAGAACATCTACTTTTACTTACATGTAATGTTTCAGTAATATTTTAGTGAATGTGTGCATGCAAAATCAGGAAGGAGGGTAATATTTTAGGTTTTGAGTGCAAGGAAGTTCATGTATACAGATTCCAAGCATAAGAGCATTACAGCATCTGGAGATGTAGGTGTGTCCCCATAAGGAAAGCAGAGCTTGTTATTTAGGAATAACAATGCTGGTGACATGGGTCACTGAATCCTTTCTGCCAAACAGACCTGCTACTACTAGGGTATCATCAATCACACAAAAATAAAATAAAATAAAATAAAATAAAATAAAATAAAATAAAATAAAATAAAATAAAATAAAATAAAATAAAATAAAATAAAATAAAATAAAATAAAATAAAATAAAATAAAATAAAATAAAATAAAATAAAATAAAATAAAATGGCATCTCTGCTGTGGCGCACAAAAGCTGGCTATCTGTGAGACTGCTGTTTGTCTAACTGAAAAGTCAGTATTAAACTGGAAGCCGACTTCTGTAGTAAGTGAATATTGAGATAGATGAAAGGATTTTCTATCTTTTCCCAGTGCCAAAAACAATCTTCACAACAGAACAGTGCTCTGGGTTATTGAGACTTGGAGTTAAGCCCTAAATTGTTTGCTCTATTGGATCATGATCTAATTTCCAGCAATGCTTAGTTTGAACAGCTTCAAGTGAAACCAACATGAGTGGGATATTCTATTAATTAAGTCCTGCAAAAAAAAAAGAAGCAAATAATGAGAGAAAAACATTTCAAATAACAGCAAAACATTATTTTCTTTTTATTTTCTACATCTTTGCAACAGGTTACCAAAGAACATAAAACCTACGAAGGGTAGGACATTAATTTCTCATGTACTTTGGAAGCAGCTTTATCAAAGTAAGTTGTATTACTGCTATTTCACCTGCTAAAAACCTTGGGTAACTGCCAATACATGACACTTACAAGGAAAGCAGAAGAAGGTAAATAACTTAATGAAGTTATTTTGCTGTACAGCATTTTATCATTTAATGAATTCTCCATTATAATGTTGTTGACAATTATACTGTAAAACAGCTTCTGTGAGTTAGAGCATACACACACACACAGGTAGAGACTGAACTGTCCTTAAGTGGAACGTAAAACCTAGATAAATGATTTGCACTTTCCTATGCTACTAATATTTTGTCTTGTGGTACAGCTCTGAAGTAAATCAGAACCTTCATGGACATTTGTTTCCATAATATCAGGTGGAACTGAGCCTGATGACTCCTTTCTTGCACAAGAAACACATTGACATTTTCCAGAGCATTTGTCAGCAACTGAGCAGAGAGAATGGCCACATGGAGCAAGATGTGTTAGAATCAACCAGAGGAAATGTCTGTATGTCTATTTTTTTCCTCACACTGCTGTGCCTCTTAGGCATAGAAATACAGTGATATTCCATATAATCTGTAAAATCAAACCGTATTCTGATTTCACCACCTGCCAACCACACTGCATTTGGGAATATATGAGACTGTCCTGGCCCATGATCACAGTTTCCAAGCACTGCTGCTAGAAGAATGTTCTGATATTTGAAAACAGCAGTGTCTTGGAAACACAATTAAGTCTTTAGGATCTGAAGTGTCCTGTGGCCAGGCTTAAAAGATTTACCATTTGGAAACCACTGCAGTTTGAGATCAAAACTGAACTCGGAGAGGTGGGTTTGGAGACAGTTTGTAAAATAGTAATAATTTTACATAATGCACTTTTCCATTATCTAAGCACCTGCTCCCACTGTTATTCTCATCTAATTTTAATTCTTAATTTTTTAGAGGTAATCCCTGACTGTGGATGCCTCTGGCTTAGGCCATCCACCCTGAAAATCCCTAAGGAGCGCTTGTTTTGAGGAACACACTGATCACCCACCCTTTGAAAAATTGGCCCCAGCAAAACACCTAGGTTTGATAAATTCATTTTCAAGAATCCCCAATCATTTATGAAAACACACAGGTTCTTGTAACATTTAAAGATTAGACTGTCATCTTCTTTGGTTGAGGAACCAAATCAAACCCTCATTTCTCTCTCTTCCTTCACCTTCTGTTCTGACAAGTGCTAGCCCCTGTACCTTAGTTACAAAACATTGGCTGTTTTTACACTGTTCCATACTTGGCCCTTAATATCATATTTATCTGCAAGAAAAAGAGCCCTGAATTTCATGGTCTTCTCTAAAATGTGGGCCCACTGCTGAAAGAAACAGGGGACCGAGCTCATTATACAGGACATGTATAACGGCTGTAAAGCGGCTGAAGTACTGAATGCCGTTTTTACCAGGAAGATCAGCCTTCAGGAATCCCAGGGGGAAAGGATGAAACAAGGAAGATACACCCGAGGTGGAAGAGGATCAGGTCAGAAAATACTTAAACAAACTGGGCGTACATATACCCGTGGGCCCTGATGGGATGTCCACAAGTACTGAGGGAGCTGGCAGACATCATTGCGAGATCAGTCTCAATCATCTCTGAATGATCACAGCAACTGGGCAAAATGCATGGGGACTGGAGGAAAGCAAATGTCATTCCTGTCTTCAAGAAGGGAAAGAGAATTACAGGCTGATCAATTAATCTAGAAATAATTTCCAGGCACATGAAGGACAAGAAAATCATCACTAGTAATCAGCATGAATTCACCAAAAGGAAGTCATGCTTGGCCAATTTGACAAACTTCTATGATGAAATGACCAACCCAGTAGATCAGGGAAGAGCAGCAGATATTGTCTGCCTTGACTTCAGTGAGGCTTGGGACACTGCCTCCTGTAAGATCCTCACATGTTGAGGTATGGGCTGGATGGCAGAGAGTGAGATGGACGGAAAACTGGCTGAACAGCTGGGCCCAGAGGGTGGTGATCAGTGTCACAATGTTTAGGTGGAGGCCACTGACTAGCAGAGTACCCATAGTGTCCATACTGCTCCTGTCCTATTTAACATCTTCATTAATGATCTGGACGAAGGGGCAGAGGATACCCGAAACAAGTTTGCAAAACTGGGAGGAGTGATGGATACACCAGAGGGTCATGCTGCCGTCCACAGTACCATCCTTGATAGGATGGAGAAATGGGCTGACAGGAGCCTCATGAAGTTCAGCACCTGGCACCATGTGCATGCAGCCCCTGGCACCATGTTGGGTGGCCCCAGCATGTCAAGGGAGGTGATCCTTCCCCTCAGCATCGGTGAGGCCACTCATGGGGCCTCTCTTGGGGTGTCCAGTTCTGAGCTTCTCAGTACCAGAGAGACATGGAGATACTGGAGAAAGTCTAACAAAGGGCCACAGAGATTAAGGGATTCAAGCATCTCTCCTATGATGAAAGACTGAGAGAGCTGAGACTATTCAGCCTGGAGAAGAGAAGGCTTAGGGGGATCTCATCAATGTATATAAATACCTGAAGAGAGAGTGCAAAGAAGATGGAGCCAGATTCCTTTCAGTGGTGCCCAGTGACTAGACAAGAGGAAATTGGAACAAACTAAAACACTGCGGGTTCCCTCTGAATGTCAGGAAGTAATTTTTAGTTGACTGAGCAATGGCACAGGTTGCCCAGAGAGGTTATGGAGTCTTCCTCCTTGGAAATATATGAAAACCATCTGGACAGGGTCCTGGTCAACCTTCTTTAGGTGTCTGCTTAAGCAGAGGGGTTAGACCAGATGACTTCCTGACTTAAACCATTACGTGATTGTGTGAATATGTATTTTTGTACCAGCTATGAAAAGAAAACTGGATTATCCTCCTCACTCAGTGGTATATATGATAATATTTTGGGTAGTGGATTTCAAACAACGAGGTCTGGTTCAAAGCACATGGAAGTAACAGGGAGGAAAATGGTTGATGTTAATGAAGACTTTGAAACAGTCTCATAGGATGGCAGAAAATGATAACCTCTTGCAGTAACAGTGGAAATCAGTTTACTCAGTGAAACCTCATGACATCTATATTACATCTGTACCAGCCCCTGACAAGCCCTATTCCCAACATCTCCTCTGTCAATCATCACTACTTGATTTGTGTCATCTAGGAAAAACACTTCTGTCTTTTGAAATTCTTATTTCTGGTCAGAGCCACTAGAGCTAAGGGACTGTGGGCAAAGACAAATGAGGAGAATTCTTCCCCGTATAATCTGTGGAGCCATGTCAGATATTGCTGTACTCGCTACTGCATCAAGATTAGATCCACAGTCAGTGTCTAGAGACAGATTATGGGCATAACACTCAGCTCCCAGAAGGGATGCTTAAAAAAATAGCTTTTAAAATTTTTAAATAAAAAATGTTTTTGGTCAGAATGTGTGTTGTGAGCTGAAAGCTGAGCAGTCTGAGAAGCTTGAGCAGTCTATTTTTAGACTCTTTTTAATACAAAGAAGAACCTAGCTCTTGTCCTCAATGATGTTATTGGAAGGATTTTCACAATTGCTGGCAACATGATGAAGCCAAATTATAAACATGCAAAACAATTAGAAAATACCCATGGATCTTACTTTTCCCAGCAACCAAATTTCAGCCTTCCCAAAGCAAATTAAACTTTTTGCAGAATTTTCTCATTTTTTCAGTTTTTTTCCTCAGCAGGATAGTGTATTACATATGCAAATTTCTTTAATTTTCATCAAAGATAAGTCCTATGTATCTACAACTTTCAACTACTCTGTAACAAATATCATCATTAGGAGTAGAAAACTCATAATGCTTTATTAAAACAAAACAGATAAAGAATCTAAAAATTATTTTGTTTGTGGTTACTATTTCTCAAATACTCTTCCTTTGCTTTAATAACTCACCATGCCCTTACTGAGTGTGTATCTATGAAGGTTAAGAAAAAATCATACAGATTCTTTTTAGGAGGATGGATAGTGTTTATAGGCCTTGTTGCTTGTGCTGGAAGTTGGAGATTTATAGAGGGTCAGGTGTAAAGATGCTACTAAGCATCGTTATGAGGTATGAAAGGGCAGAAACCTATTTTTCTGCAAGACTAGGTGCCTGTGGGAACTCCCACTCATGCTACACTTTTTACAAAACAATCAAAACAAAAAAAGGTTGAGTTCCTTGAATCACAGCTGCTAGTGCAAACTCTGCAAAACTGGACAAGAAATTCATGCAACCTACTGGAATCCAAAGGCACTAACGTTTACATGGAGACTAACTGTAAAATAGCGTACTCAAGTTTACATAAACAGGCTTTTTCCACAAATAACAAAATGAAAATCTAATTTCTGTCATTTTTTAAATACTGATGTTCTGACAGCTTTTTTGAAAGGTTTAGATTCTCCAGCTGTCCAGAGGCCAACCAAACTTTAAAATGACTTCATGGATTTTGTTTGTGACTTTGTCTGTGGCTTTCTTTGTACTTTATTACAAACACACTTAAAGGAAGACATCGCTTTCAAGTTTTCAACTCACCTACCAAATCAGTTAGTTTCAACACTAAAGCCTCCCCCAAGGAAAAGACTTTGTCCAATGTTCATTTATATATTTATTTGGATATCTGCAGTAAACAGGACACCTGGGAAGGACAATCCACATAAAATTTTAGTGACAGCTAGAATACATTTTCACTTAATTCCCTTATAAAAACTCAAGTAAAATGCACTGTGAAAATGTGTGTGGGGGGAAAAACTCTTAAGATATCATGGAATCCAACGTTTATAGTTGCTGTGCAGTAGTCAGTGGATAGATGGGTAACCAACAAGAAATTAAAACTTTATTCTTATTAGCCCAAACCAGTAACTACCTACAATACTACATCAGCCACAACACATTACCTTGCATATCACACCAACCATCACATGGTATGAAATGACTCTTAGAACTTCAGATGACACAGGACACTGCACACTCCACAGAGGAGATGGCAGATTGCCTCATCTAAACTGCCGAGAAATTACCCTTAGGAACAGCTTGTTTCTCACTGGGCACCTGGCCCTAAAAGGTGTCAGACCCCATACCATCCATGTGGTGGATCAGTTGTCTCCTTGTGTGATCCTTACCAGCCAAAGATGAGAATGCTCCTGTTCATAGGTTAGATATAAATGAATGGAGATCAGGACCCCTTCACAGTGAGGAGCACCACTAGAAGGATGAGGTGGGCAACTAGCTGCTCCTGCGATTTGTGCTGGAAGACTGCTCCCAGACTGGAAAACCCTGAGAGTTAAAAGCTTGAACTCAGCAGTGTTCAAGAAGCTCTTGGACAAGGTGCTACGAGTTATGATTTAGTAGCTTAGTGGGTAGTATTGGTGATAGGAGGACGGTTGGACTAGATGATCTTATAGGTCCTTTCCAACCTTGTGTTTCTATGATTCTATGATGGAAAGAACCATGTCAACATACTAACTCTTGGGCTAAGCAGACAATATCATCAGTTTGGGCTCTGCCCAGTGAAGTCATTAGGATACTCCTACTCATTTACACAGATTTTGCACACCTGCCTCTTCCCTGTGGATTCACTCTCACAGAGACGCAAATCAGAGTCAAAGCTATCTAGGATCAGATGACACATCCATTCTCTCAAATGATCTCGACATAAACACAGATCTGAATTTATACCACTACTGTTATCTTGGAGCAAGATCTGAAAACACTGTAGTAAAGGGAGGTTCAGATAGCAAGCTGCTTCTTAGTGCCAAGATTATTTTTTTTTTTTCTGGCTTCTAAACCCGAGGATGGTTTTACATACACAGATAATTCATTTTCTTACCATAAACAGATTTTGTGGGGGTTTTGTGCATGACTTACATGAGGTGAAGACTGAAGGCACATGCTAATACTGACCTGGCAGAATACATCTGTATCCATTTATAAGATAATAAAAACATTTCCAGAGTCTGAGAACAGTTTTCATAGAAAGCCAACTAATGATGATGATGATTAATTCTCATGTTTTATTTTTAACAACATTATTTGCATCCCTGAATATGGATAGATCATAGCGATGAGCTCTCAATAACATTATTAAGGAAGCTGTTGACATGAACTGAGTATGTCCACTAGCACTGATTAGACAAGTTAAGTGCAAGTCAAATCCTAAGAACAGTCAGTATAATAACTGGTGAAAGGTAGGTAAATTAATATATTGGTGACAGGAAGAATTAGGCTCTTGATTTGGAGTTGAATAAGTGATACAATTAAACAGAATTTATTTGTGATACCCATCATGTCACAGGGACAATATAAGAAGAAGTAAATCTTAAAAGGCTGTAAATTACTTTTGATGGATGAAGACAGATTTAGTCTTTCAGCTGAATATTTCATTAGTGGGCTTTTCATTTCATATACTCTACTGAAACAATTACATCCTTAACGCACTCACCACTCTCCATCTGTATGATTCTGCTCCCCATTCAAAAATCTCCTGTACGTCACTACTGTCCCATACAACACTACTTACGTGAGCAACTGGATAAGCTTGTGGGGAACTCCAGTTTCTTAAACTTATTACGGTAGTCCTCAATAACAACAGAAAATATTGCAGTGTCACTAACTTAGGACACAGAGCCCCATGGCTGCTGAAGGCTGGGACATCCCTACAAATACTCCTAGAGAGTCTTTGCCTTGGGATTCAGCAGTTAAATTTAGAACAACTCCTGGAAGAAATCAAGTATAAACAGTGCTTTAAGAGTTACAATTTTTCTTCATCTCTCATATGTTGTGCACAAGTTTATGAGTACAGAACAGACTGGAAATATTTTAGGACTCTTTTGAGTACTAAAATTCAAGGCCAGCAACATTGCTAGTATTCTAAGTGCGGAAGCTGCAATAAAAATGTGTTTCTAGAAGAATGACATATTAAAATAAGCTAGATATTTTTTTCACTCTTTAACCCATTCCTGAAGGAACTGAAGATATCTTGGGCTTTTGCCAGTCATCACGGGATATTAAAACAATCTTACACAAAGTGTAAAATAAATATGGTTTGACCCAAATGGCCATGTGCGTCAGAATGTCATATGCTGAAGCTACCACTCACAAGGCTTTACTCATGCCTTTTGGCAAAACCTTTGGCAAAACTCATACCGAAATCAGGATCTGGATTTCACTACATATATGGTGGACTTACAGTTAGGTGTAAAGGTTTGCCTGTTTCTGCAGCAGATTATTTTGTATTTGCCAGTAGAAGGGAGAGAAAGGTTATCTAAGCAAAACAATTCAAATAAAAAAAGTTCAATCAGTGTGATATTCCTCTTGCTCTTTACATTTTGGACTTTTGATGAAATCGTGCATTAATTCTGTGAGGCGATGGTAGGACTGTCAACATCCAGTGCTCTTAATATTGGATCAAAATCAGATCAAATACAACCTGCATCCAGTTTAAATTCATACTGTTGATTCAAATAGAGTTAAAGTATCTTGAATGGTTTTACTGGAAACATTAATCTTTGGTCAAGAATCTCCTGCTTGCGCCACTCTAGGTTTGTTCTACATCATCATATGGCCAACATAAAGCCTCAAGAGAAGCACAGAGCTAACATAAACCCCATATTGCATGCTCTGGCTACTTTGACAAAGTGCCTTTTCAGTCCCAGTACTGCTGGGTGATCCATCATACACTAGTCCAGCATTTATGATCATAAAACCAGTGGCTGAGTTATAAACCTGCATCATAAGAAACGGAGCTCCAAAACATCACTCAGAGAGCCAACTGCACTCATATAATCTTGGCAGTCTTGCAACCAGCATACAAACCTTACCACGGGTGCCTGTATAGAAGCCTTTTCTCCCCAAATCACCACCCCCTGGCCTTCGAGCCCCTGTTTCTGTCTTCTGATTGTGTGTTGGTAATCTGAAGAGACAGGCTTCATGACAACATATTCAAGTACAGTATTTTTGAAAGGTTGTAGGTTATCTGAGGTGCAGAGAGTATAAGTTATACATGTGTAAATACTGTAATTCTGTTTATCAGATGTGACACATTAACTACTATTTGTTAAGTGATCTGGCAACAGAGTGCTGAACACCTCTGCTTACACGCATCAATTAATTCACCAGTGAAATGCAGCTATATTCAGAGTGATAAAGTGGCCACCCAAAACATTAACAATATTTTTAAAGGCTGAGGGAAAGAAACAAAGAAACAAAGAGTGAAGCTGCAGGGAGTTGAGTTGGTTTGTATCCTCGTACTGGGCTCCTACTTCAATGCAATCTGCTCTTCCAGAACTAGGATTATAGGAGTTGAAATTCACTGTGTCATTTAACAGATAATACTTCCTTAAATATATGGATAGTTGCAGCAGCCAACTTTTATAGCCATCTCACTGACCATTCCTTTAGGCTCTCTATCTACTCACTAGTAAATAACAAAATCTAAAGAAGCAGCTAGTTCAAACAAACTGCCACAGTTAAGAAATGTCATAAATAGGTCTTAGGGAAGGTCCAGAGGGGTTAAAGTACTTTATCTACAAATATATTGACAGAACTTGCCACTCAGCTTGAGGTATGTGAACTACTTCTTAAACGAGTTTACTCTGTTGCTTATGACCTCCAACGATCTGTACTGCTTGCCTGAACTGTCTATCACTTTGTACTGGTTGACAAATAAAATGTTCTTATTCTTCTAACATCAATATTAGAAGAAAGATGGTCAACTTCCCCAACTCTACCAGATAAACAGAAGATTTGGGAAAAGAACACTTTTTTTTTTTTTTTTTTTTTCTCCACAGATTTCCTTTGCCGATCATTGGCAATCGCTCTGAAGCGTGCCAACCAATGTCAGGAGTGGCATGGGGTCACTACATTCCAAACAAGTCATTTGGATGCTGCTGACATGTTTCAGATGACAGCAGAGTTTACCACATAGATTCAAGCTGTCCAGCATCACCTGGTTTCCAGGACCTCATCTATTTTGTTTAACAGTACAGATGTTGCTGAAGAATGCACCAGATTGAAAGTAGAGCAAGGAATATGAAAAGAACCTGGTCCATTAACCATAAATCAGCAGTAAGTTCCCCATCTGAGGAGAACTTGTTTTTATTTCCTGCAGTGGCCTACTTCTCCTGGACTGTGTAGAGGTTCAGGCACCATCAGTAACTAGTCTAGATCTCCCCCAAAGTACTTACCAGTTGTCATCATTGCACACTGCAATATTCAACACTTTGGCTTAGCAGAACCTGATGTTATGCTTCTGTGAGTATGTAAAAACATACAGAAGCATCACAGAAGGACCCTCTCAACCACTGTAAGATACCACATGGTCTTTAATCTGCCTGAATGGTCTTTAATCTCACCGAATAATTCTCAGTGAGTGTTCTTTTTTTGAGCCCTGCTACAAGCACCAAAACGTCAAATGTATCTCTTATCACTTAGTAAGAAACTTCATTTTTTTAAGTCCTCTTGTCTAAAGCACAACTAAACAGAGCAATGGAAGAACAGCTTTAATTCACAGTAACTTGTGCTGAACAGTATTTGAATAGCCTGTGAAATGAAGAAGATCATCAATATTGCATGACACATGAAAAATTGCCAGAGGTATCATGGTGCTCCTAGAGTTTTCTTATAATGCAAGTGGTTACTCTGCAAATAGAACAGCCTGCTAGGTATATGAGGGGGGAAAATCAGAATGAATTAATATAAGCAAATGGACCATCTTCTCTTAGTCTTTAGGATTTTATTTTGATGATGAAGTCCTACAGAATTAAGGCAACACTTCTCTACTGAATTTACTCAAGGGTAATCAAGAACACAAAGATACCAGCTTGCAGTTACTTCTACAGTTTTAATTTCTCCATTCCAGACTTTTTCAAGTTAGCAGACAAAATAAATTAAATATGTCATTGAACTGTAAAAACAAAACAAAATAATAATAAAAAAATCTGTCTTCTATTTATATGGACTGTGACAGAGAACCTTAAGGAAGAACCACCCTTCTGAAATAATACATTGCCTGAAACAAATTTGTGGAATAACAACTAGTGACTGATTGATTTAATAAAATGGCTATGATTTTCTCAATATTATTAATTTCAGGTATTCACATCCATCAGTGAAAAGGGAGGACGGAAGAATGGCTACCACCACAATTCAGCAATAGTTTGTAGTCCTCCTTCTCTCCTTTCCCCATAAAAAACATAAAGTTGAAGGAGCCTAGGAACTTCTGTGCCAGAGAAGCCGATGTATTTTCAATAACGAAGACTTCAGAACAGCAGATGTGTAGAAACTGCAGCCCAAGTACATGCAGTTGAACATCTCCACATCAGCCAAAGGAAATACTCTGTTGGAAAAGAAATGTCAGCCCACAAACTCAGCCATATTTTATGCCCTGAGGAGAAGAGACCCTTGACACCTCATCAGGGCCACATCCTTACTCTGGGGTTATTGTACCCTGCAGCAGTGCAAAAAGACCTTGAATTGAGAGAAAATTACATTGGTTGTCTTTGTCAAGAGAAGTCTTCCAAGCAGTACTGAGTGCTTCCAGAATGCTGGCTTTCAGCCTCCAGCACAGCTGCTACATCCCTCTTTTAATATGGACAGCTTGTGTGCCACCTCAGCAGGTAACTCTGGCAGAGAGAGAACAGTGGGACCACAGCCACATCCTGAGTCCTCCTTTGAGCATCAACTCCTGGCATCCGTGCTCTCTGCAAACTCCCACAAATCCCATGCACGGTGTGGCACACATACAGCAGCATTCCTCTTCACGCCTGCCCGCCTCTAGGCCTGCGTCCTAAGCACTTTCTGCCAGCTCTCTGATCCTCCATGTCAGTTCCAGCTCCTCGGCTTGACCTGGGGCCCCTCAGCCAGATATGTCTGATGCTTGGAGCAAGAAAGACATTATGGCTTGGTGGATGGCTTGGTGGATGCCTCCTGACAGGGCCTTCCACTTAAGTGAGTTCTGTTAGAAGGCATTTTTCTCAGATGAGTTTTGAGGTGTCAAACCTTCCCCCAACAAAGGCTCACCTGTTGCATAACCTGATGTGATACCTAATTTCTTGACCATCCTCCTCAAAGTAGGAGTATTCAGTGACATTTCTTCCGTCTTCTTTACTAAAATTTTCATTCTTATGCAGTTTGACCTAATTGTCCCTAAACTACTTTGCAATTTGCATTTTATTTTGAATAGATCTATTTAATCTATTTATTTTCTTTTACTCTTTCCTGCAGTGAAAATATTGGTCTGACAGGGAACACCAGTAAATCACACCCTTTATGTCAGGCTCCTTTAATTTTAGAGAGATTCCTCATTCTTTCCTGTCTGTTTCCATTTTGGGTGTAATTTAAAAACAGCAGGCAGCAATTGAACTCTGAGATCTCATTAACACCCACTAAGCCCTTCCAACAAGGAGCAGCAGACTAGAGAGCATTTCTTCAAGGTGATGAGCAAATGTGCCAAAGCTGATTTTAATTTATATTACTGCTAATGTTTTTCAATCACATAGATTCTTTTTATTTGCATGCTATATTTACTCTATTTTATATAATGTCTCATCTCAGTGTAAGAGTACTACAAGAATTTACCAGCAGCCTTTCACATTACCCAAATTTATTTTTCCTTTCTCAGTTAGGCTTACCTTCAATAATTAACTTCATAAACTACATTCACAAAGTACAGCCCATCCCGAAAGTTTTACTATTTAAGCCTTTTGTGTTAAGATATGAAGTCATGAAATAGTCACGAAACTATTTAGCCAAGAAAGGGTTTGGAAAAAAAAAACAACAAACAACACACCAAAACCTTCCGTTGCTAGAGTAATTGACATGTTTTAAGATAAGTTTCAGCTCAACTGAACAAATTTCAGCTCAACTACTCACCTCTCCTTGCCAGATCGGGTTAACTGTATTACAAATGATCTTCGATCTTTTCTCCTGTCCATGATGAGGAAGCGCTGGAAAGATGCTATGTTTTCCAGGCTGGATGGAAATCTTCAAGTAAGGATCTGGATTGAAGAACATTCCTTTCTTCAGACCAAAAGCCTGGAAATCTGAAAGAAGGTTAACAAGATAAATAAATTTATTATTTTTCATATTGCAGGTAGCTCTCTGGGAGAAATAGATAGGAAGCCAATGAGGAATTCAAATAATACGGTGGGAATATAAAAAAATCATTATATTTCTTATGAGGTAATATAAAGCCAAATTATAATAATTCTGTGATTTAGGATTTAAAAATTACTATCTAATGAAATTGAAGATTTTACAACCTGATTGTGCAGACTAATGTGGCTTCTAAATTGGTGTTTATGGAACTAAACAGAAGAGATCTATTGATTTTTCTAAGGAGTTAAGCACTTGCTCAGCCTGATTCCAGTGATAGGACAACTTGAGAAGAGATGCATCCATTCATTTTACTACATAGACATGGCACTTGGTACACAATATATGCCAGTTCTCCTAGGTATCATTTTTCTATTTCTATGAAACTTAGCTTTTAGATGACTTTCTCTGTGAGAAGTCATTTTACATTTTTTCTACTTGAAAACTCCTCCTTCCGTGCATGGGTTAACTTTACCTCAGCTAACTTAGGAGATTGATATACATAACCTCCAAGTTTTGAGCAGGACTTTCTAACTGCAGAATTCCCAGGGAGTGCTGCACACGTTGTGCAGAGAAAATCCCAGCCCTCTGATCGTCTTTGTTGTCCTCCTCTGGACCACTCTAACAGGTCTGTGTCCTTCTTGTGCTGGGAACCCCAGAACTGGAGGCAGCACTTCAAGTGGGGCCTCACGAGGGCAGAGGAGAGGGGGACAATCACCTCCCTCGATCCTCTGGTCACTGCTCTGCTGATGTAGCCCAGGATGCAGTTGGCCCTATGGGCTGCAAGTACACACTGCTGCCCCATGTCGAGCTTTTGTTTTTGCTCATGTCTCTTTGCATGGAGCTTCTCTTCCTCTGTTTAAAGCTTAATTTCACATAGGGCTAAAAGCACTGGCTACTTTCTCTCCCTTACTTTATTGAAGAGGTACAAAGCATTAGTTAAGATGGTTTCCCAAATTTTTCAGATGTATTCTTAAACATTCAATTTACATATATGTTTTCTTTTAGGCAGGTTTTTAAAACAGTAATTTAAAATATCAGTGCTTAAACTCTCTCCTAATTTATAAAACAAAACAAAACAAAACAAACTAATTATTCTAGCACGTTATGGGAGATCATGTAAAACACTCCAGGCAGATTATTTTTGATGAATCTGAAAATCTTACACTTTCCACATCAACATCAGCATATTTTCAGAAAACAGCTATACCAAAACCAGGGAAAATATTCACTGAGTCGTATTTTGCTTCCTTCACCTATGGTAATAGCCAACACAATAAAATGTGTGAACTAAAAAGCAACTGTTTTCATTTTGGTTGATTTTGATTATATATTCCAGCACACAATTCATGTAGCAGACATTCAAAAGAGGTTGGACAGATGGTCCTGAAACATACTGTATTTTAAGAATCTTATTCTTGTAATGTTCTCTAACAAATAACAAAAAATAGGGGATGTCAGTACTAATATCCCATTTGAAAGTACTTTGCTGACACTATGTACTGCCAAGGTCCTAGCAATGCTTTTACACAAAGAAAAAGATCTGGTTCAAACTGATAACATGGATTTCTTTTCCAAGTGTGCAATGTCTGTGTTACTGGTAGGTATCTAATCTATCAGCCCTGCTGAAATCCTTTATGGCAAACTGTTTTGCTTTGGAAGTTGTACTGTTAAAAGTGCATTCCAGAAATAGAAGCCAAGATTGCAAAAGCACTATGAGTGACAAGGCCCAGCAGTATAATCGTGTCAGGCTGATAACACATGAGAGTAGAGAAAGACCTCTGAGATCTTATTTTCTTCTTCTCTGGTATTTCCTCAAAAGATTCTGAAACTGAAATATTTATTGCTGTATGTGTTCCTGATTTTTTTTTTCCTTCAAAGAGCAACCATACCATTTTTTTGCTACCACTGTGCAAAGAAATAGTCTATCGCTAGAAAATAGCTAGCATTCAATTATATATACATCTATATTATACACTATAAAGAACATACATATTATGATAATCTACCAATCTCTGTCCAGTGGTGGGAATTAATCACTCACAAAGGTGAAAGTACTCCTAACATTAATTAATTATCTAATTTTTGTATTTGGATTAGAAAAATGATTAAGCCAAGCTCACAAGAAATTTTATCTTTTTGTGTCATTTTCTTAAATTGCACGATACAGCAAATTATGTTAAAAAGTCACTTAGAAGCATGTATTTAATGTCCAATGCCCATAGGGTCACAGAACTAGCTTTTTCAACTACAGAAATTGCAGTTATACTTACATATATCACCACAAATTCTTGGCACCGTGAAAAACAGAGCATCAAAAATACAAAAGATCAGAATAAAGCTGCGTTGGTATCTGCATATAACTATAAGAAGTCAATCTAATCTGAAGTGGAAACCATGGGTGCTGTAACTTTCTGTAACCAAAAGGCTCAGGTACTTTCTTACCACTGCTGTATAACACCCCATTAGAAGAATACCATCTGTTCCACTCCCCCAAATGAAAATATTTCTCTCTTATCTGTACTGTCTTCAGAAAAAGGTTCTGAAAATGCTCAGTACTTGGGGTTAACGGAATTTAAATCTTTGATAAAACTAATGAATTCCAGAAGGCTTAGATTCATCTTGCTGTACACTGCAGTTTTACAGTGTATTATTTCTTGCAGACATATCAGGAAATGCTACCAACGTAACTCACCCTGCTTTTCAGAAGTGTATTTTCACTCAGTCTATTAAAAAATGATTAATGCACTGTATGTCAGCTTCTCATTTACTCATAAAAAAGAGGTTATACACCTATCAGCTTGATAATGTCAGGCCATCTCTTGTGAAAGATGACAGAAGAAAGAAATGCAGGTGAACAGGAAGAAACTGCTAGCTAACTCACTACTACAGACTTTCAGTAATTGTAAGTATTTGCATCCTAAGCCAGTAATCGCAAGTACATGCATCCTAAACCAGCTAGGCTCACTTCACTGTATACAAATAGCTTACACCAACTGTTGTCTGCTGCTTCCCCCAAGTGAATTATGATTTTTTTCCAACTTCAGGGCTTATTTTCCATATATGCCAATCTCTGGGTGTCTGGATGAGACCTTAGGAAGCTTTTGCATGCATGTGGCTTCTGTCCTTAAGGTGGGCTGTAGACCTCCCTTCTTCCCTGTCTTGTAAAGAATCACTCTGTGAATCCATTTTCCATGCAGCATCCCAGACTTCATGGCAATGATGACTGGTTAGTGATGGAGACTGCATCTTTGTGCCAGTCTGGAAGTTGGTGTGTGTTTAGTGGTGAAAACATGGAGCCAGGTGAGGATACTAATCGATTCACAGCTTGAACCTATTTGTGTTTGCCAAGTTTGATTTTGCCTCAGTACAAGTGACTAAGCTTTCAAATGGTCAGGGGAGAGGTATGATTTGGGTATGAGAGTCACATTTTGTCATGCACAGCAAGGAGATTCTCTGATGGCAATGATCAGCAAAACCATTGTGAAGATGGTAGTTCAGTTCCGTACAGATATAGTGAAGTACTGGATCAGACTCATGCTACAGAAAAGGGTGGTGAATCAAAGTGAGAACCAGAATATAGAACGGCCTGATTTCTAAATGAATTATGGTTAGTCTGGCCATCAGTCTGTTGCTAGATAAGCTAATGAAGGTAGAAAGTATTCTCCCCAAGAGATGAGAAGCTTTTGTCAACAGCTGTGGAAGAACTTGCCCAGGGCCATGTCCAAATGGCTTTTGAAGATCCCCAAGGAAGGAGATTTTACCAGCTCTCTAGGCAAGCTATTCCAGTGCTGTGTCACATGCACAGTATGGAAGTGCTTCCTGATGTTTAGATGGAACTTCTTGTGTTCCAGCATGTGTCCATTGCTTCTTGTCTTGTCACTGAGCACCACTGAGAAGAGCCTGTCTCTGTCCTCTTTGCACCCTCCTTTCAGGTATTTATAGACACTAATGAGATCCCCTGAGCCTTCTCTTCTGCAGGCTGAACAATCCCAGACATCAATTTAGACTGTGATTTAGTTTGATGAACACCCAAATGGAATGTATTCTCTCCATAATCTGCTCATTAATGGCAGAAAATAAAATTATTGTCGTCTTTCCAAGATCCTTATAGCTCATCTATCAAGGCACAATAAACTATTTTCATGATCCATCACTATGAGAAAAAGAGCTACTAATTAGGTTGTCAATGGATAGATCATACATTTCCCTTGTGTTTTCCTTTGTAAATTCCCAAAGAGCTTTCAGTTCAGATTCTGATGCTGAGTAACTGGACTTGACCAGGACTGGTATCTGGGTTGACTATCAACGGGGTAAGGTAGTTGCCAGGGTACTGGTACATCAGTGTTTCTTTTGTAGCATGCTTGGTGTAGAGCTTGAACAGAACAATTATCTCTTAGCTTGGATGGCAGAAGTTCATATACTGAGCTGAGCTACATAGTGGTGGCTTCAAAAGAAGGACAAACGAAACTCTGCTTGCTCAGGATTCAACAGGAGACACCTAGGCACCGCCTCTCAGCTACATGCTTTTAAAGCAATAGGAATTATTTTAGCTACCAGTAGCATAATAATGTTTCAACAGTAACAGCACAGAAATTTTGCACTGACTTGGAAATGCCAATTTGATTCATGCAACAGTACATGATACTTGAATCTAAAGTAAAGAGGAGTAAAGTAAAGTGAAGAGGAGAAAATAATTTTTCTAGCTGGATGTGCCACAAGGGAATGCTGAAAGGAATTCTCATTTCTATAAGGAAGAGGCAGCAGAGGCGTAAAGAAGAAAATATGTCTATTAATAAATGAAAAGGTGTGAAGAATTTAAATATTCAAAAATGGCTGAAAGACAGGCTGCTTTTTAAATTGCCTTCATCAAGAAAAAAAAAAAGAAAAAAAACAGAAAAAGTTTGAAGAACTCTTGTGAACAGCGTAACGGTGAGAGTTTCATCACTGTAAGCTGTTAACGACTGGAGCAAAATACCAGCTATTTTGCTCAGAACCAGAGTATGCGCCAGTCTAGGACAGAACTGAACCAATTTGACACAAAACTCCATACCATGGAGTACGATGACTTGTGTAACATAGGATAATGGAGTAATTAATTTCAAAGACTTTAAATCTGTTAGTCTAGAGCACTGCAGTACTTTGTAGGCACTGGTGCTTTGGAGGAAGTAGAAAAGTCACCTCACCTTAACACAAGCTCTGAAAGGTAAAAAACAAATAGCAACAACAACAAAAAGGTGAGTGGTTAGAAACTTGGGTTTATAAACAATGCATCAGGACAAAATATCTTGAGTTGGTAAGGGCAGAAGATGAGGTAGGTTTATAGCAATATTTAATAAACTAAATTTGGTGGCTAGATTTTTTGTTATAAAATCAGTCTCTAGGACTTCCAGAAATGGTTAGAAGATAAAGAATGTTCTATATCTGCATTTTGACCAAGGATTTCATGGTGACTACAATTTTCAAAATGACCTTTAGTGGACATAATATTTTTGGTCATGATTTTGACTCCATAAACTGAAAATTGATCTTACCTGAATGCCTGATCTGAAAGCTACACAAGGAATAATAATAATAAAGATCCTGAATGTCTCACAAACATTCATGAAACATTAATTCCTGAATGTCTGTGAAATATTTAGACCTTCTGGTCATTTGTTCCATGAGAGTGCTTGGTAAATAAGAAGTGTGTAAACACGTGAGAGATGTGAAATATTAAAGTTTGAAAAAAGATTTTTAATTCAATATATAGCTAGGAGGGATGTCATGCAAACCTTGTGATAACACTTTCTAAATATGCCAGCCAAAAGAATGGTTTCCAGGGCTTTTGGCAAATGTGTTATGTTGCTGCTAAACCATGAACTTCCAGTGAAGTGGCTGGAACATCTTGGGAAGCTTAGCACGTTTCTTCTTTCTGTAGTTCATGTGAGGTGGCTTTGACACTTTCAGCTGCCTTATCAGAAGTGTGATGCTCTCTGGTAACAGCAGCAAATTCATACTGGAAACTAAATGCAAAGTAGCTGAATAGTTTTCCTTGAAGATTGTATCTAACTAAATTAGGCTTATGATATTTCTCTTCGTGTTTTAATAATTAAAGCTATGATAATACAGTCATCATATAAAAGATTAAGAAGCATAATCATGGGAAATTATCTTCTTTGAGATCAGTATTGCTAATGAACCTATTAAGCTGAACTAACCTTTCACAGGAACAACTTCCAGTCTCTAAAGAAGGAAATACTTGGAAAACAAACTACCTACTGCTCTTTCTGTTCTGGAGAAGATAGTGATCTCATTTTGCTCTAAAGCATCAGTTTATACATTTTTGTTTGACATTTTTATCCAATCCAGATACCTTTCCATAGGCAGCATTTCCAGTGAAACTAGTTGGATTTTGCCCAAGAAAATATTCAATAAAACTACAGAAGGAATAAAATACTTTGCCACCAACTTTTAGAAATAAATTGTTTCTGCACAGTTCATTTTAAAGTAGTGTCTCACTGGAGTGTCTAGGCAGTAGAGCAAACAAGATAAATCAGCTGAAATGGAATGATCTTGTTCAGCATTTCTTGGGATTTTGCCTACTTTGAGATTTTTCTCTCCCATTCCATTAATATTTTTCTTTAAAAAAAATAGTATTACAGATTGTATAGCTCTCCTTGCATTCTTTAGATGATAACCTGTTCAGGGTAGGCTGGCTCTGTTGGTGCAATAACTAACACAATGGTCCCCAGCCAAAGACTAATGGCCTTTCATTCTGTTGCAATGTAAAAAAAATAATAAAATAAATAGAATTTGAAACCTAAATGTTATATAATGACACTGAAACACCTAAGGACCAGTCTCTAAGAAGTCTGCATGAGCCGAGAGGACTCCTGACAATAGACAGGTTATTGCTGCAATAGTGGTGCAAACAGAGAAGGATCCCAATTCCTTCCTATCTGTCAGAAAGGCCTAATATGGATGTGATACATACGTAAATGGATGTTAACCACTAGGATAAGAAATGCCTAAAGTATCACATGGTATGGTCTTTGTAAACTTTGAATCAATCTATACATTGGATGATCTAGGGCCCACTGAGACAACATCATTTAGCTGTCTCACAAATTATCACTCTTGATATCTCTTGGTCTACTAGGCCAAAGAATCTCTGAGAATGGAAAAGTGTATTTAATTCTGGGCAAGACTATACTTAAGAACATACTAAGTCTACTTTATTTCTTTCCAGCTGAACCTGTAGTTTTCTTTAACAAATGAATGTCACTGCATGGGTGCCTATTGTTCAACCTAATAAAACGTAAATGATGTGTTAAATGGGTCCTAATTAATGTCAGTCTAACCTGCCATATAGCATATACAACCCCTTAAGAACCACACTGGGCACCTAATACGGAAAAGCACTGACATACATGCCTAACATTAAGGAGAATCAGAAGTCCTAGTTGGCTTCAGCACAACTTAGAACAAGGCTTGAAATAAATCATATGGCCAAAACAATCATGTAACATGCTGCTTGCCTGAATGTAGGACTTTAGGTGGAAAGGCCTGCACTTGTAAAAATTCTTAACTAGGGTAAATGGAGTATAATAAAACCACTCTTTTTTTTTTTTCTTTTTTTTTTTTTTTCTGTGCTATTTTCTCATGGAATTTCTGAGTCAAGTCCAGCATCTTCCTCTTTGTACTGAGGAGGAACTAAAAATACAGAAACGAACTAACAAGCTTAAAGCCCCCCAAATGAGAACCTTGCTCACAACTACTCTCTTTTGACAAATCAAACTTTTCTACAGAGGCAATTTGCAGATTGTTGTTATTAAAGCCAGATGAAATGATCCATAGCATTTAAAATCTGCAATGACATGTGAAATCATGAGGCTGATCATCCTCCATAAAATTCAGGAGTGAGAGCAATGTCCTGGCTTAAGAAGTCTCAGTGTTACTGCTGAGCAATACAGATAAGCTTGTGAGTGTGGCATGTGGATCTGCCTCAGGTCCAGACCAAGACTGTGGAAGATGCCCTCTAAGAAACAAAGGGCTGCCACACATTGAGCTCCATAAGTAAAGCACGTGCCACTGAACTTGCTTTCCTTGGCATACATATATAGCACCACATTTAATCAGAAAAAAAAAAAAAAACAACAAAACAAAAAAAAAAAAAAACAAACACAAACACCCAAAAAACCCCTCTACCTGAACAAGACTCTTTAGCACTTAACTCTCCTTGAAGGAAGAGGGTGCGGCAATAATCGTAGGACAGATATTAGTTCTCTATATTACTGTCATTTCTAGAGTAACCTGTAAAAATGCATGGAGTTGTAGAATTGTTGAATGGTTTGGGTTGGAAAGGACCTTAAAGATCATCCAGTTCCACCACTCCTGCCATGTGCAGGGATGCCACCCATTAGATTGGGTTGCCCAAAGCCCCATCCAGCCTGGCCTTGAACATCTCCAGGAATGGGGCATCCACAGCTTCTCTTGGCAACCTGTGCCAGTGCCTCACCATATATGCATAAATACATACACATAGATATACATACATAGACATGTATGTGAAGGGTTTTAATAATTTCAGTCTCCTGCTCTCTGGGCTTAAAACTTTCACACAAATGGTAACTTACCTGACAATGAAAAACTTATCAGTCTCCGACTTCCCTGTCCCTGGATTGAATCTTCATTGGTGATGCTTTTAAAAATCTGCTGGAAGAAGAATAAAGGTGAGAAGGAGGAGTCTCCTGTATCTCTTGAACAGACAAACTGCTGAGTAACTGTCCTTTTTACAACATAACCAACTAAGAGTCAAATAGACAACCATTAATCAAAACAATGTTTTCATTCAGGTAATGATTTACCCACTAGTCGGCTAACTCAGACCTTCCTGGATGCATTTGATTAAAACAGAATGATACAGCAATATTACTGTAATTTTAATATAGCGGTTCCTCACACAGAAAGGGACTATTTATTAAATGAGATAAAAGTAATGCATAAGGATGGGGATATGGCTCTCACCTCTACTAATGTCTGTCTTTATAACATATTAAAAGAGTAGAAAATCTTTTTCCAGGAAGTTTATTGCACATTTCTCTGAGCTTACTGCTATCCTGTGCAAATAACTGTGAATTATGATACCGGTAAGTATTGAGGGTGAATCTGAAAAAAAAAAAAAGTACATCAACAGGTGGCCTTTTGTACTCACTTGTCTGTACCTTGTTTTTTGACAAGGATCATGTCCACAGCTTGAGTTTTAATGTCAAGCTTTAGCTCAGCAAGTTCATTGGTGGGCTGACGTTGGGCAAGTTAGGACCCAGGTTGCCTCCTGGTTGTGATCAGAACTGGGAAGCAAAAACCCCTCATGACAGTGTCTGGGGCATAAATAAGAACCTGCATCAGCTGGGGGACAGCAGTTTCCACTGCTGTTTCCCTGAACAGAGCAGAAGAGATGCTACCATGAGACAGGCTCCAAGTTCAGCAGGGCGATGGTGCTACTATGACTACCTCCCACTGACTCTGGAGCCAAACCAAGTGCTGCTCTGCTCCTAGGAAGTCACAGCTCCTCACCAGTCTTGTTGTTTGGCTTTCAGGCAAAAAAAGAAAAAGAGCATTTATGCAGTTAAGTTCCAGTTTCTGCCATGAGACAGTAACTGAAGTCCCACTCAACTGTGACTCATTGCTCAGTATATTAAATATTGTGTATTCAAGCTTAACTTAGAAAACAAGCTCTTCTTTGTCCCCACAGAGTTCAAACCAGAGCAAGGGAGCATTGCAGCCCCCTAGCAGGGATTAAGCAACAGGCACAGCTGGCAGGTCAACACACAAGTGACACATAGATTGTAAATACAAGGGGTGAATTTAGACACCATTGAAAAATGGGCTCTGGTGTACTTGACCTTTTGCCATAATCAGTTTGTTTCTCGTAGACTATTTAAATGGGATAAGGAGTACTGAATAGAGTGACAATACAAGTGAATTTAAGTAGAAACACCCCAGCTGGATCACAGCTAACTAGTTGTAATTACAGCTTTGGACTTCTCAGGTATGCAGGTTTCAATCTATTTATTAAAGCCGCCGCTGATAGGAAAGGTACACATTTATATCATTATTATACATGACACTGAGAATTTTGTGACAAGAACTCAGTAACCTTTATCAGCTGAAGTTGTGAAACAATGGCAGAAACAATGACATTTCTTTGTCAAGATGTATTTTTCATACGACCTCGTTGACTGGCATTTATTATACATTTTCCTTTCAGGCTTACTACTTATGGTCTTCTCATGATTTTGTCTGGGACAGTGCCTGGGCCAACTGCCCTAGATACTTGCATATTTGCAAAATGTGCACTTTTTTCCAGCCCTTAAACATTTCCCCAGGATTCTTAAATCTGCCACAAATCAGCATGGACAGTTTAATGATCTATGTTTTGAACAGTTAGGGATGGAACTGATGGTGTCCTGCAAATACCAGTGTGTTCAAAACTTAAAATATGTTGCTATTAAGGGTCCATAACTACATTATGGAAACTGAATCAGGACAGTAATGCTTGAGTAATGCATGGGCAAACGTAATGCATAGGCAAAAGCATGCCCAGCATGGCCAAAGCTGCAGTGCCAAAGCATGGCATTACATAAGGAGGACAGTAATGCAACCAGCCCTATAAGTGAAACAAGCTGTAGTGAGGGAAAAGAATAAATTAGATTTGCTTCTACAGGATCCATCTATTTTGTGGATCAGGTGCTCCTCACACTGCACATCTAAGTGCTCACCCCTCAGGCAATCACGGGGCCTTCAGTAGTGCTCCCTCAATTTCCCCTTGTGTCATGTTTTCTCATGGAAATCAAGGCACAAGGAGGTTGGAATAGGATTAAAGAATGGGGCATATCCAGTGTGTGCTCTGGGGCCCAATAATGTGCTGGCATCAGGTTGGGGCACACATCTGTACCTGGGACCTGGAAGTGCTCCTGCTTTTTTACTCTACAGACACGTCATTTCTGTGTATGAGAGTAATGTAATGTTTTAAAATTACCTGTCTGACAATAAACATTCCCCTTGGCTTTCCATGGAAAACAGTTCTCATGATTTGATTTGAAATGTTGACATAATTCTCCTAATCCTGGTTTTCCTGATCCCAATTCAGTCAGAGGTTTGACTAAAAGGTCTCAAAAAAATCAAAAAAATAGTCAAGTTTTGCTACAGTAGTGACAAAGAAAAGCTTAAGCTTTTAATTATGAAGAAAAAGAACCAAGTCAGACAGCACAAACATTTTAAAAACTCACCACTGTAAACAACTCTTCCCATATGTGGTGGGTTGACCTGGGCCACCTGCCAGATGCCCATTCTCTTGCTCCCCCTCCTGAGCAGGGCAGGGGGAGATGATAAGACAGAAAACCCCATAAAGCAAGCTCAAGACAGACAGATCACTTACTGATTACCATTCTACGCAAGAAAGACTCACCTTGGGGAAAATTAATTTATTTTATTCCCAAATGAATAGAGCTTGATGGAGAGAAAAAAACACAAAAAACAGAACACCTTTGCCCCACCCCACCTGCTTCCCAGGCTCACCCCACTGGACTCCTACCTCCCCCCTGTTCCCCAAGCAGTGCAGGGGTCTGGGGAGTGGGGCTGCGGTCACCCCCAGCAGCTCCTCTGTGCTGCCCCTTCCTCCTCACACCCTGGGCTCTCCAGGGGCTGCAGGGCAAGCTCCGCTGGGTGCCTGGAGCACCTCCTGCCCTGGCTGCTCACAGGGCTGCTTCTCGCACTCCTTTCCTCACTGCCGGGCAGCGTTTGGCCCTTGCTGAGCTCCTCTCTCCCTGAGGAGCCCACCCATAGGTGAGGGGCTCAGCCAGGCCCTGTGGTGGGGCCAAGGGGGACCAGCATGGGGCAGCCCCAGCCTTGCCTCACACAGCAGCCTGGAAGGCCCTACTACCAAAACCTGGCCACACACATCCCGTACACCCTACTATATTGTGCCTCTAGGCTTCATTTTAGCCAGCTCAGTAACTTTTTAAGTTGCAGAAAACATTGTGCAGCTCCTGTGCTTGATTCAAATAACAAGTGAAAAATAGCCTAAACTCAGTCCCTAAAAATGGTCGTTTCCTTCTGGCCAAATCCCGCATCCTGAAGCGGCAATACGAAAGTACGGCGAAATACCAGCGCTGCTGCCTATAAGTGAATTATGAACTATGTAGATTATCCCAGCGTAGCTCTGAGATGCACTGCTATGGTCATTTTGATAATGCCTAGCACTTAACCTTAGTGATTTTAAAAGATGTTACAACATTTCTTTGAAGCTTAGCCAACAAAGGGAATGCACAGCACTAAGGCTGCATGGGATGGAGGTGCAATGCAAATTAAAGACTTCAGTGTACAAAGCTTCAAACCAAGATCCTAGCTGTAGCACTTCCTAAATCCTCTCAACCCCTGTTCTGTACAGCTCCACTATCCCAAACTGGTGTCTCTTTTCTCCAGTGGCCCAGTGAAATGGCTTGGCTCCGAGGCCTCCACTCGGCCAACAGGTATGCTGCACCTTCCCACCTGAGAGGCTGGTCCCAGCAGCTGGGCACATGCCCAAGCAGGCTCAAGAGCAGATGCAAATCCTTTCTCAAAAATAAATAATTATGCAAGGACATACCCAAGGAAGGATATTACAACACTTTGGAAAGTGGTTTTACTTGAATATTGATGTAGGGAGTTGCGACAACCAGTGGGGGCAGAAGAAAAGTTATGTCAACAGCACGGCATGATTTAGCTTGCTGTGTAAGGAAAGGTGAGCATGAAGGAGTTCTCCCTCAGCTTTTTGACCAGACAAGGTCATTATGTTTGTCTCACTGTCTAACTGAAGGTAAGTTTCCAGGACCAAGCCAAAATCTCAGCAAAGTGGAAACAATGCGAAAAGTCTTCCAATTTAAGTCCAATATTTTGAGAAAAAAAAAAAGCTATTGGCTTCTGTTTGGACTCGCTATTTTCTGACGTAGTATCAGATTCTCCTCAGTAGTGAGAAAAGGCTAAGAGTGCTCTGCACAGGATAGGGTAAAGCTGGGTGTGTGCTCACTAACGATCACTGGCAACTGCACAGAGTGGGATTTATAAAGCGTTGATGCCTGGGATGAAAAAGTGCATGGGTCATATTCCTCCTTCTTGCCATTTATCATGAAAGAAACCCAGACTAATTTTAGTAGCTCCAATATAATTACACTAGGAGTGTTGTCACTGTAAGTAAACTTTGAATTTAGTCATCAGGAAGTAAAAAATAAACTCTGCTCAACTGCCACTGAAAACACAGTTAGCTGACAGAACAACATTCATCTTATCACTTGACATCTTACAGACTTAAGACCTTGGCATGAAAGGAACAAATGTAATTTTCCTTTTATAACTGTGGTGCTCTTTTATGCCCTTGAAGAGCTCAGTCTGAATTACTTTAATATTTTTGTTTGTTTGTTTATAATGTAACGTTTGCACATTGTGCAGCAAAACCTAATTATTTTTAAAGTCCTGATGCGAAACAGGATTAATATGCTTTTATTACATGCTTCTACCATATGTAGTCATGAAAAGATGGGACCTGAGCTGCAGCTTGAAGCCTAGCTGTAGCTCTCAGCAGAGCGTTGTCATTTCCATGGGCAGGAGTGTGTACACTCAAGCACTTGAAGCACCAGTACTTCTTTCACAATATTCTCCAGTAAACACACCCTGAAAAAAACTTCTGGTCCAGCACGGTTTCCCAACCACTGAAGCACAGGCAAAAGGCAACCACCAGGGCAGTCACAGCTCTCTGCAAAGTGTGGGGAGGTATTTGAGGCCAGATCAAAGCCTCTCAGGACATGCTGAACCAAGGAAAGGTCCACATTTGGAAATGTTTTTCATTTTCTTGGTAGAGAGAGAAAAGACAGAAGGAGATGACTGAAAACTAAAAATAATACAGTGTTTTCCTGGCATCGCTTTTCCTTGTGAGTAGTTCCTGCAAATGCTGGAGGGAATTCATGTGACCCTGAATGAGAAAGGAAGCAGGCTTCACACTGGCAAATGGAGCCCTTGAGACTCCCTTTCTTCGTATGTGTTATGAAAAAAAAAAACACAACACAACAACAACAAAAAATACCAAATTTGAGAAATCCCACAGTATGACAGTCCATCAGCTCTTACTGAGGCAAGATTCCAAGTGCATCACTAGAACTTTGTCAAGCCAGAAGCTCAGAACAAGGACTCTGACAGCTAATTAAAAATATATCCTAAAATACTTTGCTCTTCACTGGTCTATCTGGATATATGGAGGAGTACCAAGGACAACAGTCTTGCTCCTAAAAATAAAGTGGCTCCAGGGTACACCTCAGGTGCATCTGTTCAGCCTTCCTGTTATACCTAGGCAAATACTTTTAGAAAGTATGCAATGTGAATAGAGGTCTGGAAGAAGCTGTAAACAAGCTTGCCTGCTGCTGCAGTAGAAAATATGCTTTCCAGCAGCGGATTGACCTGTAATAATGCAACATGCTGGTAAAGTGTGCTCTGCACCACTTTCTAAGCTACTTCTAGCATGTTTGTATGTTGCACAGCCCAACTTAATTATGTTAAAGGTCGTGCTGATATGGAACAGAATATGATTTTATTACCTGATTTTACCACATCTAGACGTACACAGGTAGCAAGTACAAGCACAAATTCCTTTTCCAACACACAGCACAGAAAAAACAGCCGTGTCTTATCATTTAGTAACACACTTTACTCTCTAGAAGGGCATTTTTGACCCCTGTGGCCCCTTGTCTGTGACACAGACAAGGGAATTCAACAAAGCCAAGCAAATTTTCTTTTCCCATAAACAGAAGAAACGTCTGATTTAAGAAATCGTACTCTTCACTAAGATCCAAGGCACTTGGGTAGCAGCAGCTTCAACTGCAAAACAATGGTAACATTTAATGGTCAAAACTGATATTATCTCACATAGACCAGTATTTCTTACATTTAAAACAGAGAAAACTGCAGTGACACTAATGTAGACTAAATGCTTGGGTACTGAAAGTTTTCATAGCTCAACCTGGACCATAATACCTATTAGCAAGAGCTTCTTTTATTAAAAAAAAAAAAAAATAATAATAATAAATATATACATATATAAAATAAAAATAAACACTTCTAAGAACACATCAAAGTATTCAGAGGGGCTCTCACACTTCCCAGCAGCATTACTCAACCTGCATGGAAGACAGAAGAGTACAATGAAAGAAACCTAGAAACTACAAAAGCAAATCAGCAAAGTATATTCTGTTTGTATACACCAGTCCTGAGGATGAAAAGAAGCAGATGAGTGCCTTGCAAATAAAAGAGAAGCTGGTGACCTGTGCTTGATTCAAATAACAAGTGAAAAATAGCCTAAACTCAGTCCCAAACTGTGTATCAGCAAAAGGAAAAAAAATAAATAGTGCTAGATGTGTCAGAGCTAAAGACATGGTGTTGCAGAGCAGGGGGAAAGATGAGACTGGTCAGTAACTGCCTGCCCTACGCTTGCTTCAAGCTCCAGTTCTGTGTTCTCTGAGTCTCAGGAACACCAAATTTGCCTGCAGATTTAAAATAAAATAAACAAAGTTATTGGCCTGAATTCAATGGTCAGAAGGAAAAGAAGAAGGTGATGCTTCGCTCTGCCTCCTTCCATCTGTTTGCATTTTTCAGTTCATCTGAGACATAAGATGGGTCCAAAATTCCCCAGACTGAGGCAGGAGCAGAGTACCAGCCTTCACTCTGCTCTGCTTTGCTGGTGTCAGTTTAAATCAGCTTTGAGCTACTGTTTTAACAAACCAGCATGTACATGGCACAGGTGTCAAGAAGAGTTTCTCAAAAAATTATTATGCCCTAAACAAGCTCTGTTTGCTGTTATTGTTTCCCCCTTGATTTCACTGAACTCTTAATACTAGGACAACTTCTTAAGTGTGAAGTGTCTTTCCACAGTACAAGAATATAAGGCATTGTGCCAAGTTCACGCTTCACATTGTGCCATCCACTTCAGAGAGGGAATGGCTCTCAGTTGATCTGGGTGAATACTCCCATTTCCTCCCAGTCTTGACTGTAAAAAGGCATAGCTGGGGAAGAAAACTTGACTAAATATCCACAGGCTGCAGAAGTGCTTCTTTTCCCTCCATGACCTGACTTCTACCACCTCTTGGGAACACAGGGTAGGCTGGGATGCATGGGGTGGGCTGTGAAAGGAGCAAATGGAGATCCAAGCTCCATGACTGTCTCTGACAGAATTATGGCTCTAATCCCAGGCTACACTTTGAAAATCCAGCCCTAATTAGTGGCAGTACTTCAGCTACAACCCTCACTCTGTTAACAGAATTATCCAGCTCTTGAATGCAATATATTCCACTTATCCTGTTAGCTCGTTAAGCCACTGTGCTGGCACTGCAGTATTTTCCTATCAGGTGATTGCAAATCGCATGCAGCCAGTTTCTCCGTTAGCAGAGCCTAACGCCCTGCTGGATTCTCTGCAGCTGACTTGCGTCCCTGAAGGACTGTGACCACACACGTGCCACAGTCTTCCCCCTCTGTTGTGGTCAGTGCTGTTCTAGCCCTGTAATGCAGCCCTTTCTCACTGCTGTTCCCTGATTAAGGGGAGAATTTGCCTTTACGGCCATGTCACAATTGCCCTCTGAATGCAGAAGGCTTCTGTTGCCTCCTCTTGCAGCAGTGCTTCTATCATTATTTTTTCTCCAGGAAACAGAAGTTTTTCACTCCCAAAAGCTTCCCTCCTAGAAACCCTTGCAGAAATTAGCAAGCAAATAAACATTTTTTTTCCACTCAAAGTGTAATGAACTCTTTCAGCAGATTCTAGATCATGACGCCCAACTAGTATTATAGAACAAAATTGCTGCTTAGTACTATCAGTATGGTCCTCTAGAAGGCAACTACTAATAGGTTTGTGACAAGCGTACATTCAGTGACAGCATGCACTAAGTACACCAGGTCTCCATGTTGGCACGAAGATATTTGCTGTTTCCCAACCTACCCTATGTGGGCAGAACACTGGTTTAGAGTAATGACAAGACAGAAGAGGGATGTTATGAGCAACCACTTTCAATTAAAACAAAAGCAAGGACTGAAGCAACAAATCAGCATCTCCCCCAGAGTCCAACATCTTTTTCTTCCAAAATGTTATTAGATTCAGCTTTTTCATTGTTTCAACAGTTCTGGCTAATAAACTTCAGCTATCCTTTGGCAGCAGAGGAGAAGCTTTGATTAGAGATTTTGATCTTCCTATGCTCTTTGGAAATTTCATTTAAATAAATTCTTAGATTTTCAGATGCTTAAACAGTTGTGCCCGCATTTGTGATAGTGTTTAATTTGTGCTTTATGGGTTGAATGCTGGGTTACAGCTAAGAGACGGTCATTTTTCTTGACATGTAGCAAACTTCTTAGGAGGACTGCTTTCCGCAGGATACCTCACCAAGGACTCATTGCAGCTCTGAGGCTGCATGCAATTTGACATCAGTGGGCCTTTAAGCACTAATATGTCCCTCAGCAAGTTTAAAGCAGTCCAAAGGATGGCAGTAGTTTACACCCCAATGTGCAAAACAAACTTTTACAGACACAAAAGGCTCTTCCTTCCCACTGCCCTTGCCTCTGGTGCAGTTAACTGAGAAGAAGGCTCTCTGCAGTTGCTAACCAATTCCGTGCTCCCAAGAGCTAGCATTATCCAGAAAACAAACAAACAAACAAAAAAAAACACTAAGGAAATCTAGGTTTAAGATCAGATTAACATCAAGCAGCTGCCTAATGCAGGACAGGATCACGCCTGTAAACCTGACAGGTCTGTACACAGAGTATTAATGTGCTTAAGCACTCTCACAGCAAAGAACTGTGTGTAAATAACAGCCTCTTGGGAGCAGCTACGCAAATCCCTACACCACGGAAATAATTGGCAGCAGCACCATTGATGGGTAAGACAGGCCCAGTGGGCACTGTTCGGGTCCTGCAATTAGGCACAAAATTTGCCCATGTAGACTCTAAATTCAGTCTTCTCAAGAACATGTCCTGTTTGCACGGAGAACTAAAAAATCACCACTAATGCCTTTTCTCTTTGAACTACAGAACAAGGAGGGGGATCAAAATGCAGGGCGAATATGGTAGAAATACCCTAAAACGCAACACATGGATAATGTCTTCAGAAGGCAGTAAACTGTGCTAGGCAGCAGTTATTGGAGGCTTTAGAAACTCCTCGCTCTTCTCATGCAGCTAAGCTGGGACAAGTACATAGATGAATAATGCTGACACGCGTGGGACGCCCGGCTCACTCAGCTCAGCTGTGTTTGAGGAAGGGCTCCAAGCATTCATCTTGCTGTCAGAGAGTCTGGATGAAGGAATCTGGCCAATGACCCTTCCCGCCATAAAAGAAGCAGCAAGGCAGTGAACAATGCCCATTCTTCTAAATGAATGCCCCGAATATCAATTCCCTACAAATAGCATTATTTTGAAAAGTGAGTTACAAACCCTTTGCGTTCAACCTTGGATCCTACTTTTGGCAGAACTGAAGTGACTGCAGAAATTTATAGTCTGCTTTAATAAATAGGGAAATATCTCTGCTCCTTCAAATGCCCCTTAATCTTGCTGAATTACTAATAAAACATTTGCACTCCATAGGGCATTTTTCTAGTCATGCTAGCACACAAAGGGTAAAGCTGAGAAGAAAAAATAAAAAGTTCTAAGTGACAGTATCTACAGTCTGTTAGTTAATGCAGCCACATTCATGCTCAGTTTCTTCTGTGCATCTTTTGGGAGATACATCAGAGCCAGCAGAAACTACTTATCCTATCTCAGTAAATCCATGGTCTATTTTTTATTTTATTTTTTATTTTTTATTTTTTATTTTTTATTTTTTATTTTTTATTTTTTATTCTAATTGCCTTTGTTCTACTATTTGGCTGCTTGCTGCAGCTGAGCACCCACTGCCTTGTTTGCCTTAGTTTGTGGCTATCTCCAGCAGCGGGTTTTAAAAAGCCAACAGTTTTATCCAGTGAAGAGCGCTTGTGGAAATACTGATTGTAATCAAACTGTCACAGAATAATGGTGTTGGAAGGGATCTCCTGAAGTCACCTGGTCCAACCCTTCAGTGAAAGCAGGACCAATTTGGAGTAGGATACTTGGGGCACTGTCCCACTGAGTTCTGAGTATCTCCAAGGAAGGAGAAAGGACAAGATCCCTGGGAAAGACCCCAAAAGTTCCTGAGGTCTAATCCAAACTTCCCTTGCTGCAACTTGTGCCTGCTGCCTGCTGTGATTTCACCGTGCTCTGTGAGAAGAGCGAGCCTCCTTCTGCCCTACACCCTCCCACTGTGTAGTTAAGGGCATCGCTAATATTCTGCTTAAGACTTCTCCTCTTAAGACTGCACAAATCCGCCTCTGTCTCTGCCACTCCTCATACATAATGTCAATGACTAATCTGAAAGATAAAGAAATTAGGGGCCAAGCTCATTCTGAACATGACTGTGGTAGGGTTTTATGGCAAACTTAAGGTATGCCACAAATTTTTTAGGGGAAGCAACGTTTACAAAATCCAGTCTCTGATAACAGCTGAGGTCACTACAGCAATTTGGGTATCATGGCTTCACAAAGGACTTGGCCTGCTGCATGCTGGATGCGAAAGACTTCTGAATGTGAAGTCATTAAATATGACAGGAGGGGGGAAAGGATGTCAGCTAAATGCAGGAGTGCTGTCACTGCAGAGAAGTCATTAGCGTGCATATCATTAGCGTGTATAATATTATAATTAGTCTGTCTAATGATATAATTCTTGTAGATGTTAATAAATAAATCACATCTTAACAGCAAGAGAGGTGAGTTTTGGTGCGTGTGTCAGTTTTAATGGAGATCAGCGCAGAATCTGTCTCAAACACTTCCATCAGTCCTGGGAAATTGCTCTTGTGGCACAGATCAAGGCAATGCAGAGGTTCATACCTGTCCTGGTTTTGCCTGGGATAGAGTTAATTTTCTTCCTAGGAGGAGGTATGGTGCTGTGGTATGGTATGGTTTTGGATTCAGGATGGACATGGCTGGGCATCAGTCAGCGGGTGGTGAGCAATTGCATTGTGCATTGCTTGCTTTGGTTATTCTTCCCTTTTTCCTCTCCTCTCCTTTCTTACTAAACTGTCCTTATCTCAACCCACAAATTCTTGCATGTTTCTTTTCAATTCTCTCCCCAGTTCCACTGGGGGCGGAGGGGAGTGAGCAAATGGCTGCGTGGTGCTGCGCTGCCTGCTGGGTTAAACCGCAGTACCTCACACTACACACACCGCCCACACGGTCATCATCTAGCGGGGAGGAATGGGGCTCATAATGCACGAGGTGTGGCTCCCATCTCCACACAAACTCCATGTCGCCAGTGTCCAAATCTTTGGGCTACGTGGAAGTAGGTTTGATCCAGGTCACCTCCTTGGGCCGTGCCCCCCAAACCAGTTGAAAGGAGGTAAACAAGAGACTTGGCTCTTTGCCTCCCATCTTGGGGCAGTCTGTGCTACAGTCTAGAGTGAAGCACAAGGGATGACTGCTGAATCTGGAAGCCGGAGCTGCCCCTTCTGCAAGTGGTGAGAGCCGCTGGCTTTGCCGCATTCATATTTCATGTCCTCCTGCTGCAGCAGCATTACAGATCCCCGAGCTGCATGGCGCTGAAGCAGCCTGTGCTGCCCACCCTGTCAATGATGCATCACTCACAGGAGAAAGTGAGGACATCACGAGACAAACACTTGGCAGCTCCTCCACTCCACTCCTCCCTCTCAAAAGCACAACTGAATAATAAACTTGTACAACCTGAGCATCCTCTCAGCAGTAGCTGCTCCAAAAAGCATGAAGACTCCCAGGCCACTGCTGCATCATGTGGGGAGGCAGCTGCAAAACCAGTGGACTTGCAAGCTGAGCCTCGGGCAGAGCCCTGGCTCACCCTCACAGCAAAGTTGATCTCACATCCCTGGCTGTGCCTGGTAGCTTAGCCCACCCCTCCTTGAGGGTCACACAGTGGCTGCCATCAGCCAGCTGTCTGAGAGGCAGCCAAGTGGTCCTAAAGGCTGCTCCGGGCCAGAGCACAGCAGGCTTCTCTGGCAGCCTGGATCTCCTAATCAAGGTGATCTTCACAGCAGAAGCAGCCAGCAAAAAATGTGAAAGGAGTGAAAGAGAAAAGGAAAGACAAAGTGACGAAAGGGGAAGAGAGAAAAGGCAAGGCTCTCTAGAAGAAGAGTGGAAAAGAAAGAATAGTGGAAGAGGCTATGAAGAAAGAAAGCACTTCTAAAATTTCAGATCTTCCACATATATTAAAAATGTCCTCCCCCTCTTTCAGATAAATTTCAAAACACGCCAACCAAAACAAACAAAAAAGGCCAACAGCGACCATCACAGCACTGCCAGAACTCAAACCTGAGAGCAGCATCTTTCAAACTTGCTTACTGGCTAGGATAGGTTATACCCCTTGGGGAACAATGAGAGAAATAAATAGGCTGCTAATAAAACCAGGGTTTCCTGATGGCTTGTGGCACCTCCAGGCTTTTCCGGTATTAGCCTTGAGTATTCCTGCATAGCTGAATCATCTCTGTGGTAACGGGTATTAGAAACCCTCAAGTACTTCACCCCTGCAGTCACAGGCACCAAACAGTCCCAGCTGGCTAGACGAAATGTCATTAATGTGTTGGTACCTGAAATAATACAGCCTGTTATATATTTTTGAAGTCAATTTTAACAATTTCCCGGGGTCAGCTAGGTAGTATGAGCAACGCCGGTGGTCCTTTGCTAAGAACATCAACATACAGTCTAATAATGTGGTTTAGGCTTACGCTCACCATAAAGCCCTGTTGCATTGCCATAAGGGTATGAAGGGCCTCAGCGTAAATAAAAAACAGATCCCTGCAGCCAGAAAGGGAGCTGTGTAGAAACAACTTCAGTGTTTTCCATCAGACTTCACTAAGAGTTTAACCCTGCTTTTTGACTGGAGATTTTGAAAAGGGAGAGACTGCATGCTTTCAATATATATGGAAATACTCTTGTCTGAGAACTCAGCTAGCCAGGAAACCCAGACTGATATTTAATATCAGTGGAAGATGTTTCTCAAGAGATACAAGGATTAAAAATGAACAATGGATTCAAAATTCTATTTAAAAAATGACAGCCCTCATACATACTGGTATCTAACACACTGACCTACACTGATTTCCCCATTTGAGCTACTTTTGTTCTTAATCTTTCAAACGAGCAACAGTTACAGCAAAAATTATTTAGCAAAGTACACAATATTATATAACTGCAATCCACCATCACAACTGTGTGAAGGGGACCTGATTAACCTGCTGAGGGAGGTCTTGGAAACCAGGAAATATAAACCTAAAAGATAACCAGGAAAGTTTAAGTCTGCCTTTTGATGAATAAAAATGGTAATGCTTCTTCATTTTTTTTAGCTGGCTGATCACAAACTTTCCTCAGTTAATATAATATCACAGATCTGTTTTTTGTATCACCTGAGGTTTGTGAGAAGCTAAGTGCAGGACACACAAGATATACTCAATATTCAGACAGAACATGAAACTAAAAGTTGAGCCATAAGCAGAAGAAGTAGGAAATACAGATCTGAACAGCAAGAATAAAAAATATAAGAGAGGACAAAAAAGCAGCTAGATAGAGAGAATGACGATCACCACTGGGCTTCCACCATATACAAATGAACATACGCACAGAAGCACCTACATACGCACTACATTTGAAGGGCAGATATCTGCTGGCAATGATGTATGCTGCAATTGCTGAAAAACTTTCTAGCTTTCTGTCAGCCTAGCCTGCAAATTATGCCAAACATTCAAAACGACCTACAAATCCACAAGTTATAGACACATGCAAGTTCACCTCACATTCATCTCTGCAGTCAGGCCTGCTGATTTTATACAGGTTATTTGAGGGTATGGGTTATTTCAGGACATAGTATCGGTTACTTTTATAAAGGGTTATACTGTTTGAAATTTCAATAATATTCTTCTCTCCTCAAATCTGCCTCCCATCCCCCTTTTTCCCATGACTTAGGAAAGTAGATGAGGAAACAAAAGAAAGAGATTTCAAGAAAAATAAGCTATTCTTCTCCTTCACACTGGCTGCTGGGAAATACTTGGTTATTGAAAATCCAGTCAGGACTAAAGACAATGCCATCTCCAGCAGAGATGAAACATCATTGTAAGGTTGCACTCAGTGAGGGTCAGCATAGGCCTCAGATCTGGCTTTGGCAAGCTTAATGGCCTCTTTCCCCCTGCATGTCTAGCTGTTTGGCTGCCTGCAGCTTGGAGGTAAAGAAATCTTCCCAGTGCTTGAAAAGAGCCACATTAGGAGGGTGCCAGTTGCTGAAAGCTGTTGAGAGAGAGGCTGGGCAAGCAGTTACACACCTACGTTCATACCTTGGCTTGTATGTGGATATGAATGATGCGGATATGTGTACATGAGAACAGAACTTGCCTGTTTTCTTTTCCCTGCGTCACTTTTCCAGCTGGTCACAGGGAATGAAGCACCATTTACCCTAGTTAGATGTGATTCCACTAAAACTTCTGTTTCATTTGTTAGTGTTCGGAGACCTTATAATCTGTACCACCTACCCGAGAATTTCTCAGTCTTCTCAACTGCACATTGACACCTTGTAAAATTATATTTTGCTTTTGCATGGCAATTTCAACATTGATATATCCAGTTTATTTATCATTTGTGTGTCCTAAATATTTCTCTCACATCTGTAAACCTACAGGCTACACCTACAATTGCAACACAGAGCGGAGGGCAGGTTGGTCAGTGTATTAATACTTCCTAGACAGAGAGAGTCTCCTTGTTCTTTTCTGAAAATAATAATAATAATAATAATAATAATAATAATAATAATAATCATCATCATCATCATCATAATCATCATCTAATTTTACTTAACTCTTATAGATGGTTTGAATTATACTCCAAAGCAACTGCCCGAAGTATCACGCCTTACAGCAAAATAAGTAATTTAAAATAGCCACACAAAGAAACACAATGTAAATGACAAGCAAATCATATCTAGCACATACTTGTGCAATAGTTCTTCTAGGCTTTGAGATAAAGACCCGCTGAATCAGCAGGATGATCTCTAATGGCTTCAGTGGATCTGGCTTTCAGACTGCCATGATCTATACCGATGGACTTAAAAATTGTAGCAACATCTTTTTAAGCATCTCTTCCCTTTTCACTTGGCAGCGTGTCAGACCCAGCAGCAGATACAAGTACACTAATCACCATCTTCAAGAGATGAGGTGAACCTCTGACATCTTAACATTGTTCATAAAATCATTAATCTCCTACAAACATCACAGATACTTTAAAAGAAACCCATCAGCTGCTAATTCTGCTTAATTTCCCAAGTTTCCCTGATGTCCTATTTTCATATCATCACAGAGGTATCACAAGAGTTTTACAGAACAAGTTCCTTCACTGCCCCAGCTCCATCTGCCTTCTTTGTCTTGTTCTTTGTAAGCTCTAGAGAGTCATCTGGGATTTTACTCATTGCTTTGAATAAGCACTGAGTTCATGTTTTTCCCTGTACACCCTTTAAAATTTATTCAACTTCTTTGGAAGGCTTATCCACACAAACAGTTGTCTCTCAGCTAATATTTGCATTTCTTCCTCAACATGAGTCATTTCTTCTTTATTTGAACCTAATGACTATGGCTCAGTATACTTATTTTTCTGGATGGACACATCAGTCAGGAACCTGTGTTCTTCAGCATGGCTAATACTTGAACTTCAGTAGTCTGCTTTGTCTCATCAGCTAATAGGAATTAGCATCAGATTAAGGGCTATGACAACAACTTTTAATTTAGAATTTCTAACCCCTTCAAAAAAACCTTTAATTCTTAACACATACCTGAGAGAGAAGATACTGACAGCCCCATCTGTGATAAAACATAATGATGACCAACAGCAGTACAAAGGAACAAAGCACAGCAAGACATGAAAAAAACACAAACTAAACTAATTTGAAATGGCGTGTACTAAAGATGGAACATAATTACCCAAATTAGAATTTGAACAATTAGAGTTTATGCATTAACTCAATTATTCTTGAAAAAGTATCAGTATGATTTTAATGACCACCAGAACACAGACTCCTTATCTTGATGAAAATGCAATGCAGAAACACTAGGCTAGAAATTACTTTCTGGGTCATGGAGTCCAACACATACAGCAACTGGTACATTTCAACCCTACTGTTTCAGATTTCTTAGCTGATTATTAACACCCTTCCTACATCAAAAGTCTTCTGCCTCAGTTGCAGTTCTACACAAAACCACACAGTTGCTATCCACATGCAAAATTTCCTCTCTTATATTGTTAAATAAACATGCAAAGAACTTCCTCAACTCTTGAGTACCAGAGGATATCAGAGTTCCTGAAATACTTGCTTACGCATTCAAGAAGAATTTCATTTTGTATTGAAAACTGTGTAATGAGACTCTGATCCATATCATGCATCCCCTGATGTGTTTACACACTTCTAAAGCACCTTAGAAAATCATGAGAAAAAGTAGAAATGGTAAAACTATATGCCATGCTAACTGATACAGAGAAGGGAAGCCTAATCTTCACATCCACTGATCCTGGAACACAAAAGGCAAAGAAATTGAACAATAGCAACTTAAAAATTGAGGAAAGCATCTTTTTTTTTCTTGCATGGCCTAAGTAGAGAGCAAAATTTATTACTGCATGGACACAGAAAACCAAGAATTTAACAAGACCAAAAAAAAAAAAAAAAAAAAAGTGATGGATGGCTATATAACATATGGTAACAGAAAGTCAAACAGGACGCTAAACCATGACCTAAGCAGCTGCTCACTAGGTCTGTCTACATGTCTGATTTATTGCACAGGACATTTTTGGTGAAGATTTGACTTGCATCGTTACGTGGTGTCTTGTGATACATACCAGAGTGCAAACTTATGAGCCCCAAATTATTTCCCTGCTCCTATGACTTCTAGTCACCAAGCACCCCATTTGCAATAGTTTGGACACACATTTTTGCACCCCTAGAGCTACCCCTCTATGCCTATCTACACCTAGAATGGACAATTGGTGAAAACATCATGGCCAGTGAAGTCACGATGTAGACAAGTGGTCCTGGAGACATAATGGAGCACAGCAAACCAAACCCTGGTCCTTTCTGCTTTGTGCTTCATCCTATTGCAGACATACACAATTTAACAATAATTTAAAATAGAGGATTTCATGCCCATGCACTGCAGGATCCTTGTAACTTCTGTGGTCCCAGGTGTTGGACTAGCTGGATGTTGGAGAAGTTTCAGCCGTGCAGCATTCCTGTTACTTTTTTTTTTTTTTTTCCTTTTTTAATCTCTATTTAAATGGCCAAAGCAGAACCCGTTACGCTGGTGTAAGATAGAAGCAACTGTACCGAAGTCAACAGTTTTACACTGTCTTTGCACAGCACGGATGTCGTGGAACGAGATCTCACTAGCGCTACATACCAGCACAGAGATGATTACACCAGTGCAGTGTGCTGAATAGTCACTGATCTTTCCATAATTTACTAAACTACAGAAGGGAGTAATATGATGTGCAGGCGATTAGTACGGCTATTATGTGACCATAACAAGAGACATTCGGGAAGCAAGTGGCTGGGAAACACCAGACATGTATTGAACCCATTAACAAATAAATGGCTTGTGTAATGATCTTCTTGGTGCTGCTGAAATAAAATCACTCCAGTTCCCCATCTGTCATGCTTTTAATTTCTTCACTTCAACTCTGCGCTGCACTGCAAGTCTGCTAATTAAACCACTCTAAATCTACATTAAGAAGTTCATACAGGATCAGATGCCTGGTAAGGTTAAGTTGACCCAAGTGTTTTCTTTGAAACCTGTGCAAGAAAGCAAGGGCAACAGGGAGAAGCCCAAAATCAGTGCAGCTGATCAGCTGCAAATGAAGAGTATGCTTTGGCCAGTGATACCTAGGGGTGGCTCAGCACCTGCTGCTTAATTAGAGTCCATGAAAGGGCAAAAAGGTGACAATACTTTAACAGGAGATACGGTGGCCTTAGCCCTGCCTTTTGTTCTGCACCTACTCTGTTTTTCTGACTGCACAACTGCACATTCATGGCAGCACAATAGGAAAAAGTTCAATAAACGAACACTGAAAGAATTATTTTGTTTAACAACATAACAGATACCAGCTCTCTTATGTGATTCCTTCCCTGTTTAAATCCATCATAGCTAAGCCTGTGGCAGTGCATGATGTACAAAATAAAATAGATTTTGAAGTTACCAGGTGCTCAAACATGCTTGCACTGGTAAAAGAGGACTAAAGGATGAGGACAATGTCAGTACCTCTATAACTTGTGTTACACATCAGTGCGCTGTATAGTGCAGGTACCCTAACCATCCTTTCTGTATAGTCTGATACCCTGCCCAGGAACTATTTGATACATACGACTAGTTATTTCATTCTTTAGAACATCACCTGGCTTCACCACAGGTTGCAGAAGGGCACTGGCTTTCAACACACCAATGATACGTGCAAAGTCGCTGCTTGTCCCAGTGCTCTGAGTCCCCTGTTTCAGAGCTGCAGGGCCAGCGTGCTGAGAGCCCTCGTTGAGGAGCAGGGCATTCAAGAGAAGTGCTGTGTGGAGACGTGGATCTACTGCCCTGCATCATACTCACCCCACACACGTGACTTTTTCCCCTCTTCACTCCTAGATACACAGTCCTTAGAGATGCATCCACAATATGCAGGTGATTTAGTGCAGAAAAAGCACTGAATGGGGTTTTGGGGCCATTTCACGTGTCTTTCAAATCAGTTGTGAATTTTGGCACCAAAACTAAACTTGTATTTGGTGCTTATATTTGAAACATCATCCCTTCAATACATTCTACCTCATCTTTCGTACAGAGGGATCAGGAATTTATGAAGAACACAAAATGAATGGACTTCTAAATATGCAGAAAGCTTTATGCTGAAAAGCAGAGATGGAGCAATAGAAAAGAACATACTTGTACGTTGTGAGTTACAGGTTGCTGCTCAGGAAATCAGTGCTGATGTTCACAAATAATATCATTGTTTGTATTTCCCCCGCTCACTTTGTGCTTGTTAGGTAATAAAATCTGAGCACATACAACTTGTAAGCGGTGTCCTTTTTGATGACATAAACTGGTAGTGATAGTGGTTCGAAGCACACTGAGCTGAAAAAGTCAGTATCAAGAGAGTGGGGAAAAAAGGCACAAGGCAGGCAGAACTGCATCACTTATCACTTGTCACTTCGGCTTATTGACATATCTGAAATATGTCATAATGAAAACACAGTTTTAAGTGATTCTACTTGCTAATTCTGCTCTGTTTTGAAAGATTCTGCCAATTTGGAAGAAAATCCCTAAACTTTTCTAGTAAAAGCAATGGGGTTTCTGCACATGCTCCACACCTTTACTGCATCAGGACCATAAAAGCCAGTGTTATTGAACAGTACTCAGAAGAGGCCTTCGTGCAAATGAGTTTTTCTTAATATCTAAAGAAAATCTCTTGCCAACCATCCCAATTTAAACTGTGAGGAGAGGAAATAAAAGGAAGGAAAAGGTTATTATTTATAACACAGTGACTATAGTTACGCTGCAGTTAGAGCCCAATTAAACCTGGGTTACGCTTTCTGACTCCACTAATTCATATAAATGGACCACTCGCTCCGTGTCAGGGTAATTGCGGTGTAAATACAATGGTCTTTATGTCTCTGGATTCTGAAAAAAAGTGCCTGTGTTACTGAGGTGGCAATAAGAAATAATTTGGATATGTCATTAAGCTTCAAATTCTTTGAATGAGTGCTAATTAGGATATAGAAAAGCATAACCAAAAATGTAATTACACTGAACTAAGGGCTCAGCCGTGCGACTATTAGAAGGCTGCTCGTGTGAGTGAGTACGTTTGAACATTACTGCATATTGCCAAATCAGGCTGTAAAACACTGCCATGGTTTTATAATGAAGGAAAATGGAAGTGAAGAAATGAATTCATGACATTTTAAAGCTGTAACAAATGTGCTGAGGGTCGTTTTCACACTAAAAATAATTCCCTTGTATCTTGTAGCTAGTGGGGGCAAATTCTGCCTGGAAAATCTGCTCTCCAAATGCTTGTGTAATGGCGAGCATATCTATTCAGTGCACAGTGCCCTCGAGCCCAATCATAGTTTGGGGCTTAGGTGATACTACAATATGAAGTGTTAAAAACAATAGACTACTAATGAAAACCTTTCTGTATTGCTCCTAATCCTTTCTTTGCCCTCTTTTTTAACTCCAGCTCTCTAGAACACTTCAAGACAAGCAGAAAATGCACACACTTAGGGTTGCCTAACATGAAAATGCTAATATTTCTTATGCACATAGTAAAATCCTTGCCAATTCCCCTCTAAGAAGTACTACTACACTTCTTTTACCTCCATCGAGCTTACGGTGAGCCATTAGAGCTACTTAGCTCCAGACACAATAAAATTCCTTTGTATAGAAGTGACCAAACTGCTTCTTGCATACTTGCAGAAAAGCAATGACATACAGAGCTTTGCATTAAAATGCTGAAGTAATTTCACAGTCACATTTAATAGTTTCTTTAAATCTAAAGACTTTTGTCCTCCCTCGTGTTATATTACTCCATGTTAGTCTACACCAGTGGCAGAGTATGAGCACATAAGGTAGGTGGGACGCAGACAACATTGCAAGTACTGCGAAAAAAATGCCGTATCAGAAGAAAACAAAAAATGTGCAGATATTTCCAACAGATCAGAAGCCTACGCAGACCACCTTCCTCCCACAGTTTATGGAGCAGCTGCTTGTCTCAGAATCATTCACGTCAAATGGCTAACCAGTAGAATACAATCTCTTACAACTGTTTCTTAGCAAATATATTCTGTTAGATCCTCTTTTATGTTGGAAAGGGACTGCCTTGGCAGAGAGCACTTTGTTCTTCACTTCTGTAATCTATGCTTCCTTCCGTCCGAGCAAGTATTTCCAGTTCCAGTCATTTTCCCTGTTGACTTTTTCATCCCTGACTGACTCCTTCTCCTTTGCAGGAAATCAGAATAGGAGGAGGTGTATGCAGGGACAGGTTGAATATAGGTGGCACTACGATGCTGCTCCTTACCTTGCATTCAAAGGCAGCTGCAAGCTGGGGGAGCTCTGGCTTCTTCACATTTCACGATAAGGAAAGGGGATGCTCTTGCTCAGTCCTGACAAATACTTAGTCACCTAAGCAGAACCATAGCTGCCAGAGAAATGATGCTTCCCTTCCTAGAAATGCTGAGCCTTCCAAAGTACACCACTCACACTTGTTAAACATGTACCTGGCTTGCATTCTTTGCTGTGATTAATTGCAGCAGCCTGATTTTGTGTTTCCCATAAGATTATTTTTTTAAACCTTAACTGCTGATCACGACAATAGCCACAAGTTTCCTGTAAGCCGCTACCTCTTTATCTTCTGTTTCTTAAATTATAATTATTCTTAATTTTTTTAAATAATCTGTTAGATTTATTAAACATAGTAATGCCCCAGAAACACAGACAGTTTTAAAACTCACCTATCACAGAAAAAGACAGAAGTAAAAAAGAACACACAGCTGAGATTTTAAATCCCGTCTCTGGAAAGAACGAGAGAGATGGCTGCTCATACGTGCAAGCTCTTTCAAAATCCTGGCTTGCAGCACATACATGGAAATGAGGCAGAACGCTTCATTATCAAACACTCCTCAGCAGCCCACGCTCTGACGTGACAGCACATAATGCAAATATTTACAGCAGGAAGTCCTCAGGAATGATCAGTCACCATCAAATGGCAGCAGCTTATCAAGCGGTAATTCCTGCTGTGGGAAGCCCAGCTGAGGTAGCATTTCCACACAAACACAGCCCAGAGAAGGTCTCTTCCAATAATTAGCCCCAATTTACAAAGCTTTCCCCAGGACGCTAAGTATATTTGACAAGTGCCATTGTGATCCACAAGACAGAAACTGTGGCACGAAAGCTCCAGAGGTTCGATCAACCGTGGTGATTTGCATCTAATACACCGCTAGTGAACACTCCCAATTTAGTGAAGACATTTGTCCTAAGGCTAAAACATTGATTCTCCACTTACTGTCTTTTAATTGTGGTGTATCCAATTTATCTTTTTAGGCTATAAGCTCAAAGGGGAAAAGATTTCCCTTTTATTCAGTATGCTGTTCTTGTACCTGCTTTATTTTACCGCGGAAGAACCGCGCTCAGGTTAAATCATTTTCATGCTCAGACTTTCCCACTAGCAAGATGCAGCTTTCCTATTGCTAGAATTAATTGCTCTAACTTGCATTGTTTTTCTACAACAATGTCCGGTGTGAAGATGAATTAAAGGTGACATTAGGAATAACAGAAGAGTAACAAACGGAACAGGAATGTTACAGATGCCACAGAAATGTGCTTTTCTACTGAGGAGACTGTTCAGCTCGCCCTCACCACAGCAATGCTTATGATTTAGAAGTATAAACTACTGTGCACAAATGCACTTTACGGATGCCACTAGTTTAGGAAAAAAAAAAAAAAAAAAAAGGCCTGCCAGGATGTTCCTTTTTTCCCAGGATTGCAGGTGCTCCGCTTCACTGCTATCAGCCCCAGGCCCTAAATTCACATTTAAGCTTTTGCCATGTAGGAATTGGTCAAAGTGCACGGCCCTCAGTTCCCAGATATTCAAGCTCGACGATTCAAAAGCAATAAAATGTGACAGGACTTTTCACTGACAAATGAACTGCAGGGCATCCCAATCAGGGGGTGAGGCAGCTCTAATAACTGGGTTAGAATGTAAGGAGATAAATTCAAATGGAGCAGAACATCCACAATATAAGGAAGGCGAGATGCTGCTCAGCCTCAAGCACCACCGATGCTATGCAAAGACATCCAACTAACACAGCAACTTTTTCCCCCTTTGGAAGCAGGTTTCCTTTTAACTGCTAGCTAAATACTGTCTCAACAACATGTGAACGAGAATGGCAACCACTTACAGCCCCCAGCATGGCTATTTCCAGCTCCTTTTCTCTTCTCAGTTGCAGCGAACCACGTACAGACAGATTTTTTGTTGTTGTTTTTGAATTGTGGTGTTAGGATTTGTCTGTTATTGGTGTTTGCAGGTCTTTTTGGCAGGATGATATACCTGCCGGGTATACTGGCCAACACACCAGCTGCTGCCCCCATCACAGGAGGTGCCACGCGCCTGGAGGCTCAGACAAAATCTGCTTGGGTGGCTGCAGATGCAGGTGAGTCTGTGCTAGCAGGGAAAACACTGTCCCTGGAAGGTCACCTGTCCCCAAATGCCGCTTCTCGAAGGACATCTGCTCCTGCTATTTTTCCCAAGCTGTGCCAGACAAAAAGGTTTGTTTCTGTCAAATAAACAAAGCCTTGTTCCCTCTGTTCCTCTAGTGACAGCCTAAGTTTCAGAGTGAATTTGTGACGCCATTACCACATTGACAAAAATTCTCCTTTTTCAAGGCAATAAACTTTCAAAAAATCTTCAGCCCCTACACCCACTGCAGGATCTGTATTGAGATTTTCTCCCTGCAAAGGTAGGAACAAAACGCTAAGATCCCACAGATGCCACTAAAACTCTCACTGATTGCAATAGTGGGTAAGTTTCCATGCACAGGATTCTCTCCATGAGCTGAAAAGACATGAAAGAACCTGCTCCGGGATCTGAAGAAGGTTCCTGCTGAACAGAGCCCTGCTCGCACCAACTGGGGGACCAGAGCTTTCATGGCACTGAGAAATGCCATGCCTGGGACCCTGGGGCGCTGCTCTGAATCACTGGAGCAAGGAAAACAACGGAGGGGTTTGATGCATCCAGTTTGATCACAGAAGGCCCAGGGTGTCAAGTCTCACTAGGGTAAGACGCCTCAGGGACCTCAGACAAGCATGGCACGACTGTCACAGCCCGTAACTGATCGCACAGAGGAACAGGGGAAATAAAACAATCTATCACTTTCCTGCTCAGCCGTGCTAGGATTATCAATTCAGGAGACAGGAAAAAGAGATGGGGCTGCCCACCCAGTATACTTGACTGTATTGACTGCAAAGGAATGGGGAGGGACCCAGCGACAGGAATAAGGAAAGGTGTACATTTACTCTCTGGCTGATGATGAATGAGCATAGCAAGGTGAAAACCAGAATAGCTGCTGCTGCTTTTGGACAAGAACTTTCTGATCATTGCCCTAAGCCACTATTTGAAAAAAAAAAAAAAAAAAAGTTTTAAAATAGATATGGCGGATTATTTTGGAATTTGTTTAACATTTTCCCTCTCTCTCTTTCCACTCAGTTGAAAAATACAAGGGTCCAGAATTCGGTGTTAGTGAAATCACACTCAAAGGTGAGTGCCTACATCCTTTTGCACTTGTAAGGATAACATCTGCACTATGCATGACTGGTATCTCTGCCCCAGTGGCAGCCAGCGCAGAGGCACACAAGAGCCCAGGAGAAGGTTAGGGCTCAGCAAATCCCTTGTTATCCCCTTCCTTTTCTGTGCAGTTAGAAAAACACCATTTTCCAGTGGTGCAGTATGCTGTGAAACATTCAAATACTTCAATAATAAAATAGTTCGCAAATGTACTGCAGAGAGCCAGATGAGGAAAGCCATCTGATGTTTTTTCAGTTAGGACTGGGATTTGAAGGGTCATACTTAACTGAAAGCCTACACATACGCAAGAACCATCCCATTATTTTCCTCTGTTCTCATACAGAGGTTTTCTAATCTATTGTTTGTTTGTTTATTTTTTTTTCTTTTCTTTCCCTTGCACTCATACAGCAGGGTCACCCAGGTTAATATTGCATCATCTTTGTTGCTATTCCTTTGTTCTTGTTGTTTTCACTGCTTAGTATTTGCCTTACAATGCACCAAATATTTATGTCATGCAGCAAACAATGAACAGAAAACAACAGAGAAACCAATGATGCATCTACAACACTGCTGGCCTCTCTGGTCTGTGAAGGCAACTGGCAAAAAACAGACTAGTCTGCAACCCAGAACGGCAAGAAAAATTAGATGTGAAGAGAATGCTGTTGCCAAGGACAATGGTTTGACCCTCACATGGAAAATGTATGTGATACTACTTTTTATTGTATTTTATTTTTCAGTCATGTACAGTATACTCAGCTGAAGATCATAACAGGTGTTTCTTTTTCTCATCTGACCTCTGTGAAGACTTTGAGTACTAGACAATGACTTTCATTTAAACACAAGCCCTCTTCAGCTGGAAGGGAATGGCTACTTAAGGCACTTTATTTTCCATATATGTGTAAAGGCTTCAGCTAAAGAAGTTGGAGAGATTACATATTTGCTTATCACAAAGAGCAGTTCCTCTGACATTCTTCTATTAACTTAAAACATACTGCCAATAGTTAATAATGAAACACTAACCCCTCCTCGCTAGACCTGAGAAATTTACTTAGTTGGGTCAAACTCAAGTCTGAGACACAGATGTGATTCATGAAAAAAAAATATTCTGATCTCGCAGCCTATTGGTATTTTCTGCCTTGCTTGGCTGACTCCCATACCTTTCAGAGAAGACTGGGACTAAATCAATGGCACAGATGGTCCTCCCTCAGACAGATGACAATCAGGAAATGAATGGCAAGTCCTGAGTCAACAAGACACTACATGCTACAGCATACAAAGTTTCAGTGTTTTTTCAGTGTCCCACAAAATTAAAATATCTGAGAGCACCCCATAATGTTCCACTGAAGACAGCTGAAATGAATTCTCCAGGCTCCCAAAATAGTGTATGGACTCGCCATGAGCATGTCAGAAAGGTGTATTGAGACAACAACACCTTTTATTCTTAACAGACACATCAGTCCCTACCCAGCATCCAGCTTCCAGCTGTAGTGTACATCAAAAGAAGGTAAAAGGAAAACAACAAAAGTCTGTACATGCATCAAGGGTAAAAAAGTTAATCCTTCCTGACCGTGGTGCAATCAGACATTTTCACCACACTTGGGACCACCCCAAAAAATGTGATTCAGTGATGTCCACTAAAATCTATGTACACCTACACATAAGACAAACTTTTCCTGAACTCTGTTTCCAGAGTAAACATCTGAACCCATCCATCTCTAATGTTGGTTGAACTAGAACTCCTTAGTTCTATCAGTTCTCTGCCAAGATGAGCCTAGTAGGTAGTGAAAGTCCTTCAGCAAGACCAGACAATCTTTGGAGTTCAGCAAGTCTCTCCGGGCTTCTAAAATTTTTTTCACTCTTAGGGTGACTACATTTTCTGAAAATGGACAAGATATATAGCTTCTAACAGCCATTTGAGCTATGGAGCTTTGCTAAACAGATCAAAATTGCTCTCAATGAAGCCTCAGTCTGTCAAAAATGATCTTCAGTACTTTGATGGATCAGGGTCTGAATGCCCACTTATTATTGATGCTAGTCTGTCAGAGCCTAGCTGTTTCTGGAACTCAGAGACACCACCATGAAAATGTTCACAACTTGATTTTGAGAAATGCACTTAGGAAAATCTTACTCCTTTTCTGCATGTTTGTTGTACTTACAGTCCAAGGTTCCCCAGTCCTTCAGAGGTATTAAACAAATATCACAACACCCAGAAGACAGAAGATAAAAGAACGGAATACAGCTAGGAAATGGGACTGGCCCCAAATCACAGAAGTTATCTGTGACAGATTGAGAGCTGACTCTTAAGTTCTTTTGGCTTATAGATCCACATCTTAACTGAGAGAATACCCATTCCTCTGCTCCACAGCACGCTTAAGGGAAAATACTCTGTTCAGTTTTCATATATTAGTACACAAAGCAGGCAAGGAAAGCAAGGCATAGCACAGTGGCAGTAGGGAAGATATACTGAAAAAATAAAAGGCCAGCATAACTTACGGGAGCTGCGTTGTTCTTCACTGTGACACTCGGAGTTGTGGCTCGTAGTGCCCCGCTCACACCATGATAGTATTTGAAGCAGATCTTTGTTTCAGCTGAAAGAGGGAATTATTTCGGATTAGAAGAACTGCCAGGGAGAAGTGGCACAATTGGTTGCAGCAGACAGACATAATAAGGTTTACTCAAAAGGCTGGCACGTATTTGAATTGTGAGTAGTTTGTCTCTGTTTTGTTGGTTGGCACAACAGGATGTCTCCTGCCTCTGATCTTCTGCTTTGCCAGAGTGAAATTTAGAGTACAATTCCCGTGACTTAAAACAGTATAACTTGAGCACCAGTTATGACAGGCAGACCTTAGAAAACACAATCAACATCCTTCAGCTACTCTAAGAAGAAAAGCAGGGACAGAAAACCATCACTTTTTAGATACACCAAGCAGTAATGTGCAGAGAAAGTGAGAAACTCAGCACAATGTGCTTGCATAATTGCTCACTGATAGGTTTCATTGACTCAGTTTGCTCTGGCCTTGGCCAGAGGAAGGACATGGATCTACACAGATTAACCTCTCTGACATGTACTACATTAAAGCATTTTTCAAAACAGTGTAGTACCATGAGACTTCATCTTGGAGCATTTCCACCGACTTCCAAAGATTTGAATTATTTGAGGAACTCAAGCAAGACCATGGATTTGGACTTGCAGCACTACTTTTGCCCCATACAATGATATTCCTTTTGGAAGCAAAAAAAGCTAGGTGAGCTTGAGGAACAGAAAAACTGCAAGACAGATTGAATTTTCATTTTCTCTACAGGACTTTTAACAGCTCAGCAGATAAAGCATTTACCCACTGAGCGGACAGGAAAAATTGATGATAATACAATAGCTAAAACACACAGTTCTCTCCAAGATTATTCAAATCTTAGTTTTCCTCTTGTATTGGGTTTACGTTACAAGGTTTCAGTAGTTGAGAGGGCTACAGGGGTGGCCTCTGTGAGAAGAGCCAGCTCCAGCTGGCTCCAAAAGGGACCCAGCACTGGCCAAGGTTGAGCCAGTGAGCGACACTGGCACAACTTCTGTAATAACATATTCAAGATAGGCTCAGAAATGCTGTGCAACATCAGCTGTGAGAAAGGAGTGAGCACCAGCCCTGCAGCTCCCAGGTCAGTGCAACAGGAGGGCAGGAGGTGCTCCAGGCAGGCAGCAGCAGTTCCCCTGAAGCCTATGCAGGGAGAGGCCCCTGGTGGAGCAGGCTGTCCCCCTGCAGCCCATGGGTCCCACATGGAGCAGATCTCCACGCTGCAGCCCCTCCATGGGTGGAGGAGCCCCTGGTGGAGCAGGTGGATGTGGCCTGGAGGAGGCTTCGGCACATGGAGAGCCCCCGCAGGAGCAGGCCCTGGGCCGGAGCTGCAGCCCGTGGAGAGGAGCCCACGCAGGAGCAAGGGGGTCTGGGGGGAGCTGCTGCCCACCCGTGGGGGACCCGTGCTGGAGCAGTTTGCTCCTGGGGGATGGATGGACCCCATGGTACAGAGCCGTGTGGGAGCAGTGCTTGAAGAGCACAGGCTCAGTTTGGGAAGGACGGCATCGCGTGGGAGGGACCCCACATGGAGCAGGGGCAGAGAGGGACCATGAAGGAGCGGCTGAGATGAGGTGTCAAGGACTGACCACAGCCCCCATTCTCCATTCTCCTGCGCTGTTCATGGGGAGGAGGTGGAAGAGGGTGAATGGAGGGGGAAGGTGTTTCTAGTTTCTCACTGCTCTAGTCTGCTAGTGATAGGTAATAAATTATATTAATCTCCCTACACTGAATCAATTTTGCACATGATGGTAATGGGTGAACAATCTCCCTGTCCTTATCTCCACCCTTGAGCTCCTTTTCATTATATTTTCTCCCTCTCTTCCTTTCATGAGGGGGAGTGAGAGAGCAGGTGTGATGGGGTTTAGCTGCCCAGCAGGGTGAAACCAACACTCCTCTCTCCTGGAGATCTTTAGCTACAGCTTGCGTGGAACAGTAAGGTAGAACACAGAGAAGCTTTTTATTATTATTATTATTATTATTATTATTATTATTATTATTATTATTATTATTATTATTATTATTATTATTATTTTAAAACATACTATTAGCTTACAAGGCTAATAAAGTATAGCTTTTGGTAGTAGACTGTGTGACCATGTTCAGACCTCACAGCAAGAAATAGGTTGACAAGTAGGAAATTGGTTACCATGTACATTGGGACACTATGGTTTAAATAATATTTTTAATTAAGCTAAAACTACTACAAAGTGAGAACAGAAGAAGAATATATCCTTCCGTAGGTATTCTGGCTATTAGTATTACTTTCAAGGACAGAGGATTACAAAGATAATTGAGTATATATTTGTAAAGAACCTGACGATGTTCAGACCTGTAAAGGTACTGACGATTCCTTTCTTAGTTTCACAGAATTACTATTTATAGTTTAATTTTCAATCAACTTGTTCAAATACAGATGCAAACTAGAAAGAAGGCAACCTAGAGGGATGTGAGTGTCATGTCCAATTCAAAATGGCGTCAGAGGAAGAAATATTCATCAGGCAAAATTTGAGGTGGTGATTAACAAGTGAGTCACAGGTTTCATTCAGAGAAAGGTCTGATGGCAGAAGATCTTGTGGGAACCATCTCAGCTTGAGAAATTATTCTGGAAACATCAAGGGAACAACGTTTTCTTTTTTCTTTTCTCTACATTTTCCCAGATCTATTTCAGATTGACAATATTAAGAAAATGGCTATTCTCACTGCATTACAACATATGCTTTTTAGGCCTCTAGATAAAATTTTTACAAGTAAAGCTTGCAAAATTACCAATGGCATCTTTGTGCACAAAAATTTCACCTAAACCTTAGATTTTATTTGTTTGGTTTTTTTTTTTGGCTGGGAGCCATTTTTTTCCAAATAACATAGTTGGTGTCTTGTTTTCCACTTCAGTGTCATCCTAATATTTTAATCATTCTGAAAATTGTTCTTGTACCTCTGAATCACCTCTGAAAGAGACATTTGCAAAACAAATGCAAGCACAGATATTCACTGGCTTTGTACCTCTGCAGATGAACAGAAGGCATCTGAAATATAGGCCAGGCAGTGATATAAATTAACCTGAATATTATCCAGCTGGCATTAGCACGTAACATGCAAGTATAAGGGCTGTTTACATTATAGTCTTGTAGACTAGCTTGTTCTGGAATAAAGACAACCATTTACATCTGTCCTGCTGCCCTAGCTACATTGCATGATGCCCAGGTCAGCAGTAGGTGTTGTCCTGTTAATCCCACTATAAATAAAGATGTGCCATTGTTATTTTCATCTCAGTAATTAGGAACAGTAGTTCATTGGATCAGGTAATGAAGTTATGATATTAAAGTCATGAAGTAATGAAGTTAATTTCTCCTTTCAATTAGTATAAATGACATTTAGATTAGCAAATCTTCCAAGAGATGAGATATCTAAAGATGCTCAGAAATACCTGTGCCCATGACAATTACCAGACTACTTGGTGATTTTCATTGATCAAGAACAGTAACATACTCCCCTTACATCAGCCATGGTACCTCCATTACACCACAGATGTTTTACAGCCTTCCACTGCACTGATAAAAATAAACCAGTCCCAAGTCATATGCTCAGATCCACTGGTGTAACCATCATGGGTGCAGGAAACACAGCTGCCCCAAGTCAAGGCCTCCAGGGCAGAGTAACAAGCCAGACAGCAGGAGAAGCAATTCCATTTCCCTCCTTGTACTGCAGCCTATAGACACCAACTTTCCTGTAGGTGGGGTGTTCCTGAGGACATGAGGAGGAGTAGGGACGTAGCCCAGACACCACAGAAATTACTTCTTATTCAAAGCAAAACTTTGAGCAAGTCTGAGTTGTGCCAGAGGACTCCTCTGCCATGGAGATTCACCACTCTCACAATAAAAACTATCCAGTCCCTGGAAAATTATTTCTCTACTAAAGGCCTGAGTTACCTCAGTTACCAAGTCAGTTTTGTGAATTAACTGCAAAATTAATTACCAGCTGAATACTCCTCCTGGCAATATTCTATACTTCTTCCAAAATCACTCAGCAATTGGAAACACTGCACTCATTATTAAACTGAAGTGAGCGGAGATAAAATGTAGTAGGGTCTACTAATGAACTGCAGCTAGAGGGAAGGTTGAAAGCCTCTGGTGGGTGTCCCAGTCCTTCCCCCCACCTCACCTCCATCACCCACCCACTCTCGTCATCCTGGGTCATCTTGTGCCAGTGCTATCATTCCTGTTGGTTCAATTGATACCATTTTCCTTTAAAGCACTTCCATGCCCAACTTGCCCAACTTCATTCCTTGAGAATTGACAAAATTGCCTTAAATCTCTCACCCTTTCCAAAAGTTCATTTGCTCTTATAATCCTCTGCTCCTCACTAAGGTTAGTCTGGTCTCAGAGGCTTAGCTTTCACTAAATGATGAATTTAGTCTCTCAAATATAACAAGAAGCAATGCAATGCCAGGGTTAAGCAGTTTCCCTTGTTATACTAAAAAATAGAAACACCCACAACTTCCTAATAGATATTTCAAGGAAAAAAACTAAATTATATTCTCCAGAGAGGCAAGATGCATCACAGCATGCTTTACCAGTTGGTGTTTGATCAGAGTGTGTGATACACGAGGCACTTCCACAATCTGGTTGTAATTTACACCCCTGGCACTTTTGCTCAAATAAATAGCTAAGGTGACTAGGCATTAGCTAAGCATTTCTAAGCACATCTTTCAGGGAAGCAACGTCAGTCTTCAAAACTGAGTCATTTGTGATCAGTTCCATCTATTACTAAAAGAGCTGTTTTTGCTCTTTTTGGGCAAGCCTCATGCATAAAAAATGAGAGGTGTCAAAAGCGAGTAATGAAAAGGTAGCTGTCTACAGTACGTGGGTGGGAACTGAGCGAACCAAATCAGAGAGGGAAGCAATTAAGTTATGAGTCATAAAGTTTTCCTTCAAGAAGACCCAGCAGTAAAGTAAATAAATGTATGATACTGTGCTATAATCAGATCGCTATGGGACTGTCTGAAATTACAGTAGCCAAGGCTGTCTCTGAAGCAGAGCCAGTAGGTGCGTCAGGGAGTCTCTGCAGGGGAGAACTGGGATTAAACGCAGTGGGGACACTGGGGGTGGCATATGAAAAAATAGGAGAAGAAATTACAATGGGTAGTCAAAACAGCAATTAAAGGCAGTTTATATGATGTGGTGCAGTGATGGAATCGAGTAGGCATGGGCACCGATGTTGAAGCTGAGGGAAAAGCAGGACTAAGAGTAGAGGAAAATCACTGAGCAGGACAGGACAGTAAAGAAGGGGGAGAAGACTAGGACTGTCTACATGAGAAAACAGGGAGAAGAAAGCAGGGAAAAAACAGCATGACAAGGAAAGGCAAAGGGGGAGAGAGTCAAATCTGAGGAAGGATGAGAAAAAAGTGCCCTCTCACCAGGAACATTCCTTCATTCACTATGTATGAGCTGCATCAGCAGCTACCTGGGAAACCCGGGACACAAGTGCCTGTCCTTTTTACCCGCAGCATCAATACACGGCACTGGTTATCTCTATCATGTATGCCTGTTGCTGCTCCATGCAAACAACCTGCTTGGGAAAATTATTTCCATGGCTGCTCTTATTCCTTGTGCTGTACCTGAAAAACTGCCTGTTCCAGGAATTACCTGTCTGATATGCAGCAGTGATACTCCAGCCTTCAGGCTGCTCTGCTTCTATTTCCTTAAGCTGTAAACTATATCTGCTCATAGTAGGTGTTCAGCAACACAACTGCCTATGGCTTTCTGTAAGGCTCCTCAGTTTTTAGACAGGCAACAGTTTAAAACCCAACAAGGCCTAAGCAGATGTGTCTGTTTAATCCCAGTTGCAGAATTTATTCCAATTTTCTCATGACTTTTTCCCTGTCCTGCTCTAAAACACACATGTGCACAAACACATGTGAACACAGACTCTCAAAAGACCTTTTTTGAGAAATGGTAAGATACCAGATTTTAAAACCTCAGCTTCCAGATTGCTATAATACTTCCAAGCAAGAAAGAGAAAAGCATCTGGAGGTAGAAGTAAGATTGACCAGTAGGTACTGATAATTTCAGGTAAAAATGTTTGCAAGGAAACTAAAGCGTATCAAAAACAAGCAGCATAAAACCCAAAAAACTTATCACCAAGATCACAGTTGAGACAAAAGAATCCAAGCTTGTCAAGATACAGAAGTGCAGAGTTCGAACATTCAAATAACCCTGAATCTGCAGCAGTACATGATGTATTTGAGTAGTTGCACTTAGCTGATGTTTTAGGAACACATTATCTAATCTTAATTTTATCTCATCTTCAGAGTTTTTCTTCTTGGTTTTGACATAAACAGCTATTGCTTTACAAGGGTTGCATGTTCAGGACTAGAGCGATCTCCTTTGTAACAGGAAAGCTGATTGCCATTTATTTTATCATTGATTCTTTGTTCTGTTGTTATTTGTGATCTGTGGATACTCCCTATTATTGACTTTCACTTATATTTCCTCTGCTTGATAATCCTATTTAGTAGCTGCCTGCCTCCAATAACCACAGAAGTAGTACAGTAAATCAGTACGCTAATATTTAATGGGCAACAATAAATTGCTTGCAGTCAGTGAGCCAGTCTCCTCTGTCCTAGCTACATTTGTTCGAGCCTCCAGTGTTGCATGTTCATTGATTTGGGGTCTAGCCATGTACAATCTAGCTCTATTACTAGGCAGTTGACATGAAGTGATATGCATCTACTTACAACTGCACTGTGATTAGTTGTTGATATTCAGTAATTTTTCAGGTGGAGACTCCTAAGCACAAGAAAGACAAAGCCACACATTTTTGCTACCTGCCTCTCATTTTGACTTAGGAACATAAAGGTAACCAGGAAAAATATAACAACGTGGTTCTGCGAAGAACACAAATCTATTATCAGTAGGTTTTTGCTTGTGTACTTCCCTCATAAAAATTGCCCTACTGGCAAGATTTGTTACTAAGGAATGCTGGTGGCTGGACTGGATGTGTGTTTATCTATTCATTTCTAGCACTTGTATACATTTCTTTGTCTAAGCAGGACATCTAGCATTGCTGATTACTAAAGTTTCTTGACATTTTCCATTATAAACCCTGTCTTCAGTTGCCTATACATTTTCAAAGCTACATACACTTGGAGTAAAATTTTGCATGCCACATGTCTGCCTCAGATGTACGGAGATGCACACCATGAAAATTTAATGAAGAAATTTGTAGCTGTGAGAGTAAAGGAACATTTTTTTTTTATTTTTTTTTTTACCTGTTAAAGATTTCTGATGACCTTTCCTTTCATCCTCCATGCTAATCTGGAGCAGTAGTCACCATACTAAGCATTCATCTTTTGCTGTTCACGTAAAAATATGTTAAAGATCAGCTAACCTTTAAGCCTCTCCAAAAATTTCAGTTTGAAATGCTCATTTGAGACATCTTTGATTTTACCATCTAAATGCCCAGGAAATCCTACCTGGTTTGAGCATGTTCCAGACTGGCGCTAAGACACATTTTCTGCAATGCAGATCTAAGCTCTTTTTAGCTGTGCCACGTCTGGGTGTACCTTCTGCAGGTAGGAAGAGTGTGTCTTTGGGTATCTCCCTGCTGTGCCAAGTAGCGTAGAAGAAGAAACCATGAATCCAGGGTTGCCCTTGCTGAAGGAAGAGGTAGAAGCAGCTGGGGGGATAAGGAATGTGGGCTGGGGAAGAAGAAACCAGGACAAAAACAGGTAGGAAGGGAAAGAAAATAAACCTGTGATGTGTGGAGGTCATAGACAGGATCATAGGCAGGTGGAGCAGGAGCTTGGGAGAGCAGGTAGCAGAGCCCTGTCTCAGTCTTGCCAAAGAGATGGGCACTGCTGGCTGCCTCCATGGTGGGAACATAATGCACGCACTAGGGGACTTGCATTCAAGCTCACAATTAGGCAAGCACAGGAACAGGCAACGGAATTTATTGTCAGTCTGCTGGCTTGAATGCTGTCCGGATGGGCAGAGGTTAGAATGCATTAACATTTTACAGCCATCCAGTGGCCCTGTGAAAGTCCTGTTCATCACAAACATGTGCCTCCGCCGGAGTGCCCACTGAGCCTGGCTTTTAGAACAACTGCAGCCAAGGCAGGGCAGAACAAGGCAGAGCTTCCACAGCTCCCCACCACAGGAAAGGCCAGTGGAAGAATGTCACTGCCAAGCCGGCAGCTGAAGATGCTAAATGTCTTTACTAAGTAGGTGTTCCAGCCTTTGTATGGCTAGGAAAAGAACCTGTAGTTCACACGGAGGCATATTCTTAGACCGTTACTCACTTCACAAGTTTTATTCTATAACACGGGTAATGGGATTGAAATTTGCTTTGCTCAGACAGCTCACATCCTTGAAGATAACCATTTCCTCTTAAAATTATCTTTGGAAACGTGAGATGGGGAGAAAAATAAAAAAAAAAAAAAAAGGACTCAGCCATACCATTCCTCGCACCGAGTCATCTCTGTCATTTCCCATCCCATTGAAACCAACAATTTGCTCTGTATTTATAAAGACAGCAGGATCCAGCCCAGAACAGGCAAGAATTTTATGCATTCTCTTACAGTTAAGCCCAGCAGTGCTATCTATCTGTTCTGTCTTTTATGGGCTGGTGGAAGGAAAGGACTGATAGGCACCAACCTGAGCAAGTGGGAGCCCGGGGGGGGCTGTAACTACTTACCTGTCTTCCACCAGGGGACAGAAAAGTGGTTTCAGAGAGACCTTTGCAAACAGCAAATTGTAAGGGCTGCACTAAAACTGAGACTTGAATGAAATCCTAGAGCCTACAGATGTGTAAGGTGTTCGTGTAAATCAGCTTAACAGTGAGTTGTTCACCACCACGATTAGCAAGTGAGTAATGTATCTGAGAAAAACTTGCAGTTGTCAAAGCATTTTAACCTGTGTGGTAGCTGAGGCCATAGGAACTGGGAACCATGCCTAAAGTCTGATGCTAAAGTAGTCATGCATGTTGCACAATAAACAACATCGCAGGTGAAATCA